>NC_088098.1:107553823-108255323 GCF_036370855.1 Dromaius novaehollandiae | reverse complement strand
CTAAGAGGATTTAAATTCATTGTTGATTGTATACCATAGGGTAACTTTGCCAAAAATGTAGTCCTGAGTAGCTGTAGGTATTTTCTATCAAGATTGAAAGTTTTTTGTGGATAGCAGCATAAATTATCATTCTGTAAACCAGTTTGAGTTGCTCTTGTATGGATTTATTGCATTACCTCCTTGTTTCTTTCTTGGTTGTGTTAAATAAGCATAATTTGTTAGACAAGCTACTTTACTATTTCTGACTTACCCTTATTTGGATTATATTCCCTTTGGAGATCCATGGAGCCATCCTACTCATTTGGACATCAGTAGAAACCTGTGCGAATATTGTTTATTTTGTGGCTCAGAATCCATAAAAATCCTGAAATATATAGCTGAAATATTGATTATCAAAACCAGGTTTCTTTCAAAACCCAGAGGCATGTGATACAATCATAGTTATTATATTTGCTTTTAATATTTTTAAGAGCATTATTATTTCTTCTTCTTAATAATCTTTAAAAGACAAAAAAAAAAGTCAAATACTACATACCTAAAACCATTATAGAGAAAAAAAATGCTTTTGTCTCATTTATGTTTGCTCTTCACAAGGACAGCAAGTTGATCCAAAAAGAAAGTGGTTTTGCCTAGTGAGTCTCTTTGGAAAGCCGAGGAGATTTCACAGGTGCATAGGGATGCCCAGCCATAGTGTATCCAGCCTTTCTGAACATAATCTGTTCCTGTGCTCCAAATCCCCCTCTTCTGGATAAATCACAGGCGAACTCCAGCAGAAATAATCTGTGTGTATATTTCAGGCATTATGTACTCCATGGATAAACAGTGGACATGTTTAGTATGTTGGCTGTAACTCTTGACCAACAACAGCAATTCCTTGGAATCCAGACTTCACTGGCTCCTAGGAAGTACCTTTATTTGTGTTTAAGATGGAGGGAAGGGACATGCTGTGGTGATGTATTAAATAGGTGATGGTCGTAGCCCAACTGCCTCCCTTTGGTGCAGTGTAACAGAAGGGATGTGATCTCTGGAAACTATTGCTAAAAAGACATGGTAAAGAAGTTCACGTTGTACATCTCCTCCTTCCTTTTTCAACACGCGCTTTGTATTCGCACCCTCTCTCTAGCAAAGGTAATACAGCTTCATTCAGTTTAACCCAAGGGCATAGCTGAAATGAGTCTCTAAGAACTAGGTACTAGATCCATATGCAGTGCTGGAGATGGCATCAGAGTCTTCCATGAACATACACTGACATTAAAATCCTTCAGGTTTTGACTAGGTGAAATAATTTTTCCCGCACTTTGAAGGAATCTTTGGAATAACCTTGATGAGAAAAGTTTTGTGTAAAAGTGCCTTTGTTCGCCTTTTATGAGATCAGAAGCAGTTTGGCTTCATAAATTATTTCTTTTTTCTTATTTGCACTAGATGTCATTGTCTATATCTATAAAGGAAGATACACACTGCAGAAGGAAAAACTGTGTTTAGCATCGCTTGTTGGTTTCATATTTCTATGGTATGAGGAGGGGAAGTTTAGTGAAAGTTTGGAAACATATAATGACTTAATATCATGTATGCTCTAAGAGAATAAAAAACTGTTCATTTTCTTCAATTATACTAACCGGTTTGGTTCCAGGCATCTGGACAATGTTATTATTCTCTGAATATTTTAGAACTAGTGAATATTGCATCTCTCTCATCACTTACCAGATCTGAGAAAACTTTGCCACTGAGTCCAAATCATTTAAACATTTTTATATTTCATAATTTCCTAAGCAGTTAAAGGTGAATGGTGGTTTTCATATACCTGATGTGCTTTGTGGTTCATATTTTAATCTTAGCACATTTTAAAAATGTTACCATATAATGTGTTTAAATCAGGTGATTAAGCTGTTCAATCATTCTAGTTAATGCCATATATAACTCTTCTCATTAAAATAATGCTTTTATATGTGTGCTTGTCCTGGCAGATATCAGCCCACCAGCACAAGGTGTGGATCACAGGCAAGTCCAGAAAGAACTGGGAGACGTCATTGTACGACTGCATAATCCTGTTGTGCTGACACCCACAACAGTTCAAGTCACCTGGACAGTAAGGCTTCTATTATAATTACCTTAACATTACTTTAATTTTGCTTATTTGTCCCTGCATTTTTTTTCTACCCTGAAAAGCTCCAGTGTTGACTTCGGTGTGAATGCTCTGATAAATTAACAGCCATGCATATGTGTTAATGAAATGGTCTTTTTATTTTCTCCTTCAAGATGGGCAGGTTCAAAGTCTTCAGTGTTCAGCTCAAAGCACGCTAGCTGATAGACAAGGAAAAATATTATAAAAATGATGTGCTTAACACCATAACGTAAAGGATAATTGATCTGTGGATTCATTATGGTACACGTCCAAAAAATAATCAAAGTTAAATATCAACATGAAATTGCTGTATGAAAAAGTGCTTTCCACTTCAAGGTATAGGGACCTCGGACAATAACCCATTATTAGTAGAAAAGTAGAAAAGACAGAAGCACATGTTGCCAATGGCTGGTCCACTGTGTAGCATCTGGTTTTCTAGCATAAGCCTCATCCACACTCAGGGGATATCCTTTGATTATAGGAGGCCAGAATCTTTTTTGGCAGTACTTAACAACATTTCTATTTGAGGGGTCAAACTACTGGGTAGAGTTTCTAAGGACTTGGTATATAGTATTTGGCTTTCAAAATGCTGTGTTTCCCTCCCTCAGGCTTGAAGGAAAGGATTTGTAACCATAGGAGTGCATTCCTAGGGCAGCACTACACACCACAAATGACTGCTTTGCTCTTGGGGTGTTTGCCCCAGAGGAGGGAAAGCCATGGATGAAAGAGTGAGCTAAATAAATAGTACTGCAGTGCACAAGCACTGAAACAACTGGATTATATAGGATGAATTCTGTTAAAGGGATATGCACAATATTTAGGGTTTGTCTTATACATGTAGTATTGCTAAGAGGTAATGTGAGCAGGGGATTATAGTATGCAAGAGGAGAAAAGAGATGTATGTTTGTGTTGGGGGGAGAGGGACTGTGGTATAGAGATTACAGCTGTTTTTGCACGACCAGCCATATTTACCGGGGCTTATGTCTCATCCTTGTTCTGACAGATTTCAATGGTAAGGAGACCAGATTATAATAATTCGAGGAACCCACAAATTTGCCTTTTTTAGAAGATTATTTAGAAAATATGTTGTTGCATCTTGCAGTTGATGATTTTAACACAGCCTATCTAAAAATGTTCTCTGCTTCAGCTAAAAAACTCCAGAACAGACTGACTTTCTCACTCAGGCACCTTTGCAGCAAGCTTTTTCTTTTCTTTTTTTTTTTCCAAGCAAGTGGATCAGTAGTTGAGAAACTTTGAAAGTTAACAGTCACAAATTGCAGACCTGGATCACATAGCTGTGGTGCTCCTTCAAGTCCTTGGGTGTGGCATCTATCCAAAATACTTTTTCATAAGTTTGCCCTGGCTTTATCATATACTACAAAAGGAAGCTGTAAAATAAATGGAACTCAGTTTTACCTATTGCAGCCCACTTCATTATAACATAATGAAACTGTGGTTGAAGAGTCTGTTTGTGCTCCTACTGAACTAGTAATGAGCAAGGAAAACATGATAAGAAAAAGGTAAATTGTTATGCATGTTACAGATATCAGCTACCTTCAAAAGATCCCGCAAAGCAGTGACCCTATGCCACATGAAAAGCACACAGGCTTCTGCAGAGACATCTCAGAATTGGCCAAGGCAAGAAAGATACCAAAAAAGATTTCTAGAATAGCTAATTAGAAGTTTCCAGCAACCAGAACAGAGCCAATTAATTGACCATAGTCTCTAGGAAGACAACCATTCTATCCAGACAGTAGAGTCTTCACTATTAATATAGATAGGTCTGCTAGTGTAGCTAATGTACAAAGGGACAAAAGTACCAAAAAAGTCATAAAACTCTTTGTCTTGCCCTTCTGCAGTGCAGAGAGGGAATGCCAAGGAAATGTCCTTGATTACCAAGTTCCTGGCATTCTGACTCCCAGCAGGTCAGCACCAGTTTCTCTCTTCTTTCTGAGATTTTTTTTTTTGCTTTTGCCTTCTCTTTTTCCAAATTTGAATTTAAAATTCTATAAATGATTATCTGCTACACTGTTGCAATTTTAGAATATTTTGAATTTTTTTTTCCAATGGGATCTCTTCTTCGTGGAACTATTCAATTTTTCTTTTTATCTTCTTTATTCACCTCCAATTGAATTGCTAGGTCTTATTTAATTCATACCATTGAAACCTTGCATTGAATCAAAAATTATTAGTTTGTCTCACAGGCTTAACTGTCATGTTCTCAACTGTAGCATTTGGATGTTTCACAAATAATACTGAACTTATTGTCACAATGATAAAAATGTGTCATTATCCTAACTTTACACATAGGGAGATTGAGTTGCAGATATACTTAATGCTGATGAGACTTCCTGTATCAGATATGCTCACTGTTATCAAGTGCCTAATTTGAAACCTTAGGCCTGATTTATTTTTATTTTTATCAAAGGATTTAGCATTACTGCAACATACCATGTGTTCAAGGCACTTTTCCAGCTGACCTCAGCTGTAGTTCAGCACTTCTAGTCCCAGTTTTCCCACATATTCAGAAAAATGAGTGTTCAATTGGTAAACAAATATGAAAAGTTCCCTAGCATTATAGAGGAGCCCTGTGGCATAAGCAGGAATAAAATCCCCTTCCTCAGTGTGGAAAATAATTGCCATAGCCATGAAACCTTTTCTTCTTACAGTCCCCTGCAACACTGACTTGGTGCCTTCCCACTTAGTTGCCATAGTAGTCATAGAGGTGATAGTGTCCACTTGGACCTAACTGGAGAGGACAGTGATCCCCACCATGTCTGGAGTTTATCGCCAAGCTTACCTACATCCAGCACATGGCTTTTGTCACTTATGATACATATTTGTCAAATATTTTAGCTCAGTGTGAAGCCAGTTTATTTGGGACGTCTCCTGCTATTATGTTGCTCCATGATGCATTTACCGACCATACAGGTCCATTATGCTCTCAGAGTGTCCTGTTTCCCCTCTCCTACTCCTCATTATCCGTTACTTCCCTAGGGTGCTTTTCTCCAGTGCTGCCGTGTTTCTGTTGCTTTGAAATCCTGACTATCTACCAGGAATTCTGAGGCTACCAGGCAGAAGGATAATTTATTTGCCTCTGTCTTTTAATTTGACATTGAGTTTAAATGTATGTGCTTCACTGGAAGCACATTCTTGGAAGCACGTGTCTTATACCTTTCTGTGGTCCCTGTAGATAGGTAAATGCCACAGCTGTTTGCACTTCCAGAGATTACTGCAAGTCCATACTAGTCAGTTCAGCACAGTGCACAAGGTATTCTGCCCAGATGGAAAATGGTTATTGATGTGGGAGTAGAGTTTTGCTTCGGATATTTCGGGATAGAAATTTACGTACCAAAAAGCATATTGCAAACTGTCTTCAGGGTGCAGGTTAGCAGGTTTGCTAGAAGCCTGCTTATATTTGCAGTGGAAGTTTCTTGTTCCATCTTTTTAACAATTGAACAGCTTAACAGAATGATCTAATAGTTATCAAACCTGTCTCACGTTCAGATGTGATATGCTTAGATTTGAACATACTGGGAAAAGCAGTTTCCTGTTCTGCAGAAATGGAGTGCTATCATAGGTTTTTTAGGTACCTCCCTTACTATGTATTCAGAGTGAGAGAGAGAGACAGCTGCTTGTATGAACTCTAGAGTAGTTAAGATTGTCACAGGATTAACAATATTCTCTGATCTTAATATTTAGCAGAGAGAACTCCTGCAATTTCTGCAATAATGCTTAGTATTTTGTAAGAGCAAGTGGCAGCCATTTACAAGAAAAGAGGAAGGGGAATACCTCTTCCATGTCTAAAAGTTATTATATTCTTTCATCAAATCACTGTGCCTGATTCTGTAGCTCTACCTATCTCTGTGTGAATGAGTACCAAACCAATAAAGTTATCTGATGCTTAGCACAACCGAATACAGTTCTGTAATGCCAAGTGTATTTTTAGTGTCATGCCATTGCAGTGACACATAATTGCCACATAACAAACAGAAAAAATAATGGAGTCACAAGCTTTGTGTTATGTGTAAGACTGTGTGTGTATATACACACATATATACATACACACATATATACCTACATACCTATATGTATGTATATATGTATTTATATATATGAAATAAACCCATCTTATGCCTCATAGATATTCCTGGTTAATCCGTGTAATTATCTAAGGAAAATACTTTTTTATGCTAATGACAAAACTCCAACAAAACAAAAAAATCCACCTTGAGCAAGGAGTGAGGTGCCCTCTCAGTAGCTTCCCAACATTTTGACCATAAGAAGGGCCCTGTTCATTTAGACTAGCTCAAAATGATTTTGAGAGACAGCCTAGTAACTTCTGCTTGGTATTGACTAAGACTAGATGTTTAAACAAGCATTGAAAATATATGGTGTTTTCCTTCGTACATACCCTCCCAGACCCCTGACAACTGAATCATTGTCAATTCTCTGAATTTCTGGCAGATCATCTGGCCCTGTTGCAATCAAACTTTTAATTGAAAGCACTGTAAAACTTGTGTGGGCCTCAGACGAAGTTAGTTTACAGCAATGCTGTGAATGACAACCTTGTTGTACTACTGCTTCCCGTGTTCATATCCTTTGTATCATTCAGTCTTTTAGGTTAGGGACTTAAAGAAGGAGGGGGGAGAAGAGGTGGATGAATAAGCTATATATCAGATATGTGTAAATACATACGAGAATGTGATGGACTCAAAAACTAGCATGCTATGTATATCAGTACGATGGGTGTATCAGAATGTGTGTCAAATAGCACAGATCTAGAGTCCTGAACATGAATAGTGGTTTCTCCTCAGAAAGCTTTATGGAACTTCTGGCCAGCAGTACAGTTCTTCTCAGTGAGTTAGTAGTCATGTTTGTGTTTATACCATATCATACAAAACATTTTCCATCCCCTTTTGTAGCAATATATGGTTGTTGTTCAGCTTAGTCAAATTTGAAATTTTCAGATGTCCTCCACTTGACAGCGGTCAATAGATCTTAAAAATACAGCAAACACAGAATGGAAAGTTGTAAAGAACTTACACTGTCTTTTGCACAAGTTAGACAGAAATCAGACTTCATTTTTTTGATTATTAAACATCATAGCCGTGTATTGTAATTTAGGTTGAAAATCTGTATTACAAAGTATATGAAAGAGTTGTTACTGAATTTTGTAGTAAACATGAGCTTCATAAAGTCTTTATGTCCGTAAAACATTTAATTAATGAAAGTCAAACATGGATAAAAACAATTTACTCTGATTTACAGACTCCCTTCATCTGGAAACAGCTGCTTAATGTTCTTCTTAAAAACACAGCTTGATTCTTTCAGTATTAACAAGCTATTATTGTGAGTTATATCCCTCTTTCAGTGCGTAAATTCACTTAAAGTGAATGTAGAGAAGTTTATAAAATGCAAGCTTAATGTTGTTGTAACATATGTTGCAAGGTTTTTAACAGTGACAGTTTTGATGAAAGACATTTCTACTTTGCTCTCATAAATAAAGCTTTCTTGTTTGCCCTGCTTTTTAATGTCTTAAGAATCTGGGTCCCCCCCGAATGACTCAATAAACTGTATAACAAGGTTATAGGAAAAGTGGAATAGACCTTGGTTTCTGTTTTCGGTCTGAAGTCCATTTATTCTTAAGAGAACTCAAACAAGCTTATCTCTAATTCTGAAATATCTTTGAGCTAGCAAATTGTCAAGAACAGGAAGAAAATCCTACTTGTTGAACCTTAGCTGTAATACAGGAATTTACTAAACATTTATGTGGCTATTTGTATAGCATTTTCTTTGGCTCTTTTTTTTTTTTTTTTTTTTTTTTTTTTTTTTTGACAGCTACAGAAGCAGCTGGCTTTGGTTTTGTTTTATCCATCAAATAGTTTTGACTATTTTTTTCAAGGTTAAACTGCAAATTCATTCAAACATCACAGCAGCTCAAATCATTGTTTTTTTCTTTTTTTTTCCTAAAGGGGAAAATGCATACAGCTTTCCAAGATAAAATGTATTTTGAGTTTTTCCTTGAAATTAAAATTCTATTTATAGCTATGATAGGTTAGAATTTTTAAACTTTTGTATATGACTGCAGTCTTGAATTGTCTCTGCATAGCAACAAGTAATATAAAAAGAAAGAGCATTCCACCCCCATCTGATGGCATGAGTGCATCACAGTCCAAGGATGCAAATAGGCTGCTTAGACTGCGAGCACAGGGAACAACACATGTCCTTGGATGTTGTTGTCTCTGCATCTGTCTTATGTTTATTTTACTTTCCTGAGCATCTCATGAAAAGATGAGCTGTAAGCCAAGTAATGGACTAACTGAAAGCATATAAGGCATCTTCAAAGACTTGTCCTTTCCTGAAAAGAATTTGTTTTTCTTTTCTTCTCATATTTCAGCACATCAGTAGCCAACATGTCCTTACTAGGTTTACATGCAGTACGTCTTATGCCAAAGTTCTCTTTTTATGATTTGTTGGAGGGGTGAGGTTTATTTTATGCGTTAAGATGGTATTTGTCATTATATGTAACTGGAGAGAGTAAAATAGGAAGAAATGTCATATAACAAATAACATGAGAAAAACGTTCATTTAAAGAAAATTAATACATAGTGACTTACAAGGAGGCAGCTTGATTTTTAAATTCAACAGCATAAGCAACTGTTTATTTGCTCTTTTTCATAAGGACATAAATATTCTAGGTATATGTTTTGTTTTCTTTTTGTATGGTTCGGTTACTTTGTTTATTGACATATTATTTAATGCCATTTCTAGGTTGATCGCCAGTCCCCGTTTATTCAGGGCTATCGAGTAATGTATCGCCAAACATCTGGCCTACCTTCTCCAGCTCTGTGGCAGAATTTGGAGGTCAAAGTCCCAACTGAGCGCAGTGCTGTCTTAGTCAACTTGAAAAAAGGGGTCACTTATGAAATTAAAGTTCGCCCTTATTTCAACGAATTCCAAGGAATGGACAGTGAATCAAAGTCTGCCCGTACCACTGAGGAAGGTTAGTAAAATGGTCAGAAGAAGCAACAGACTTATGCATCTAGTACTGGAAGTGAAATCAAGAATGATCACTTTGGTTATTTTATGTATGCTTTTGTTCGACTGCATTTTTTTCATATGATTTCTATTTGTTCAATACAGAATTGGCATTAGAATTTAACTTAATAGTCAGTTTTGTGGTATAAATATTCCAGGACAAGCACTCAGCCAGTCCCATAGTCTTCTAGCTGATACCTGCTCATTATGTGTGAGGAGGCGCTTTTGGTCTTCCAAAAAGTGTGCCGCAGCCATTCTTTTCTAACCAGTGTTGTTGCAGTAAAGGATTTTGGTCTGGACTTTGAAAATAAAACTAATACATGAAATCTTTTGCAGATGAGTGTTTGAAAAGAAGCAAATCTTTCTGAATGCGCAGTAACATAGATGAATAGCTTGGTTAGGCCATGAGGACTGGTGAAAGACAAATTTTTTTGCTATTCTGAAGGACCTCCAGTCTAAAGGGCATTCTGCTCTGCTGTTTCTCCTAGCACACCAATCATGAAATGGCCTTATTTAGTCCTTCGGAGAGTTAAATCAGTTTACTTAAGTACCTTGCAAGCCTACACCAAACATGCAAGGTGCGGATATATTAAACATTTTACACCACTGGAATGCAGAAACAATCATTTCCTTAGCACGTAGCATGAATGTATTATTTTGCTTAGACATACGCTCTCCACGGCTGTTTTTTATTGAAAAGCAAAGAAAGTGAGGTGAGGTATAAATAACTTTTATCCTTCTCTCTTAGAAGCATACAAGAAACCTATCTATCTATTTATATAATCTAATTCATTCCCAGAGAGTCTGAGCCATCATCAGCGTCTCTATTGTAAAAGTAGAAGGATGATCTTAACAGGGAGGGTTCATCTTGTGGCTGTCTCATTGCTTTGTTTCAAACTATGGGAGAGAAACAGTGGTGAAGTTTCAAAATGCTCGTATGCTTTTGGCAGCTTTTGAGTGCACTCTTTCCTTCTTATTGAAGATACAATCTTAATGATTTACTGAGGTATCCTGAGGTTTCAGTTAGTGCTGATTGTCAAGTACTTTTTAATTCTAGAATAAACTTGCTTATTACTCACTTTTCACTTTGATTTGTTATGATTATTGACCAACAAGCAAGTAAACATGAATATAACTTGGTTGTTATCCCTGCCTTATAGATGAGGAAATTCAGTGTCCTGCAACTTGTATAAAAGCACATAGAAAGCTGTTGTTCAAGTCAGGATTAGAATTTAGGACTTTTTGGTTCCCATTTGTTTGTTTAGACTGTAAAGCTGAAATCAGTGAGTAAAGAATAGCTCTGCAGCAGTCTGAAAAAGCTTAAAAAAAAGGAAAAAGAAAATTGAAAAAAGCTTCCTACAGGTGAAATTGCTTTTCTAAAGTTAAAGTGCAAGATTTTCCCCTTCCTGGCAGATTTTATTCTTGTCCATTTTCAATTTTGTTGTTTGTTTAGTTAATCTAACTGTTTCCTGCTAAAAGTAAATTAAGAACTACTGAAAAAAGAGAAGATTTTGTACCTCTAGTCTATATCCATAAAATACTTGAGGAGTGAAATTTTCTTTTGTAACTCTCATCTAGCAGAGCCTGTCAGGTACTTGCCTTCTTTGAAGGCCACTTTCTTCATGTGGAATAACTTTCCATACAGTGAAGATTTTTAAAAATTTTCTTGCCTGCAGATATGTATAAATCACAGTCTATGATCTGCTGTGTAGATTAATATAACCTTCAAGCAGTCTTTTTACAAGTGTCTTTTTCAATAAAACAGAAGCCTATAACATACGGTACTATCACCAGTCAAATGTCAGCCCTTGTAAATAATTATTCCTCTTTCTTGGGTGATAAAGTTAAGTACCTCCATGAGAAAATTTAGTAGATGCAATTCTACAGAGATTTCCTTTAATTCTTCACGTTATCTTTGTAATTATATTGGTGTTCATACATTTTCAAAAATACCATCAACCAAATGTTTAATGAATGTCATTTACTTCTCATCCTGTAAAGAAAAATGTCAGTCTACTGAAAGGTATAACGCTACTGTTTAGCCCATGATTCCATTTTGAAGATGAGCTTTTTCAGGTTGACGTTTTTTAAATGTCAGTTATGCTATTTTTAGAAAATAATTTGGAAGGGTGATAGGAGTGTTGGAAGTCTTTCACAACATCAAAGTGAATAACCCCGGTAAAGACAAAGTGCAACCAAGAGGTAGTAGCAGCTTTTTGCTGGATTGAATTTTACATGGCAGGTTACTTCTGAGGGCTACCTCCGAAAATCAATTTGGCTGCAGTTAGACTTTTCCTCTACATCCGGCATTTGTCACAATTCAGTATCCATTCATCTCCTACCTCTTTGGCCTTGTGAAGGTAACAAATGGAATTCTGTTTGGCTGTGTCTGGAAAAGATGAGCAGCGATTTGGGTTCTTTCATATCTGTAAGAAGAAGCTGAGCACTGGAATAATTGACCTGTCAAGAAGCAGGCAAAGTGTTCTCCACAAGTCAGCAGCAGGGGAAATGAGAAAGCGGTTTTAAAAATGTTATTTTTCAATGTGGTCTATTCAATAACTGCAGCAGTGTCAGACAAGTGGCTTAATTTATATCATGGTGCCATCTTACAGGGTGATATTATCATAGAGAGAGGAGGCATAACTGTTATATATATGTATGTGTCTACCTATACAAAGAAAGAGCTAAATAGAATATTTTATTTGATAATTTTCACTTCTTGTTTGTGTTCACACTTTCTCTAAAGACAGATGATAATTTCTTCAATTACACCCACTATTTTAAATCTCTTTTGGAATAACTTTGTGGAGTAGAATTTTTTCTGCATATTGTTTGTCACCAATGTGCAAAAATATAAAGGTGAATAATGGAAGTCTCCTTAGTTTTTATCAGTTGCTGTCTGTCTTTACCTGCTTGCTTTAGCGCTTAAAATGAGACTTCAGCTGTATTCATCAGTTGCAATTTTAATGTTGCTTCAAAATTACTCTAATTTGTCCTGGAAACAAAAAGACATATTGTTAGAATGTTAACTAAAATATTTGTGCAGTTTAAATGCAAAGACAAATGAGGATACTGTGTTTTTCTTTAAATATTAGATTAAATAGTTCATTTTACATATTCTGTAGCATTTACCTTGCTCGCTCTTGCACTCTCCCTCGCTCATTCTTGGTATGTGTATATAAGAAATTATATTTCTGAATGCCCTTTATGTTTCTGTGTAAGGATGAAAGTAAATACATTTCTGCAAGATATTCCATATTATTTAAAAACCAAAATGAGTTACACAGTGTTAAGCTTTGCCATTTTCTGAATATTATTTTATTGTAAAATGTTGTTTTAATGAATACAGCATGCATACATTTATTCATGGTTTTGTTGTTATTGAATAACGAAAGATTTTTAAAATGCTTTTTTTTTTTTTTTTTTTTACTATGTGGGAAATTGCTTCACTTGCCATAAATACACAATCCAATATTAACTTCACCAATGTTTATGCTTTGCACAATTGCAAGGAGTAGCCAAAGACCACCTTTCTGTTCTTCCCTTGAGCCGACTAAGAGACAAATTGACCACAATAGAGCGCAATTTCTTCCCACCAGTACACTGCTTCTCTGCATCATCCAAGGTCACAAGGACTCTACCTTGCACTATTTGCTTTGCAGCTGAACCCGCATCTGAAAACGTTGCTGTCAGAATGTGCAGCTTTACAGGGCAGTTGTGCATGTACCACACTTCTCAAAAAAATTTTTTCTGATGTAGTGTTGTAGGTCCATTTCCTCCCTCAGACTGATTTTAAGTTGTGTAATTCCTGCAACAGGCTACTTCAACTCTTCAAGGTTATAAGAGGATTTGAGCTCAGATCCTCATGCCTGTGCCAGCTCAAGTACTGGGAAGCATCCAAAGTGGGAACATAGCCAATCTCAAGGAGGCCACAGGAAAAAATAAGGAAATCTGGAATGACTTGGAAACTTGAATACTCCTGGTATCTGGGGCTGCCTTTAGTTGTGTTAAACCTGCCAGACATTAATACACAGATGCCAGTGATTCTTGGTTTACTTTTTGGAGAAGCGTGATCCAAGGATGTTCACGCAATCAGGGAGTCTTGGCGCCTTCAGAATTTAGCAATTAAACAGTCCTCTCTGGGTGGGAATACTTTACGCTAAGAGACTGGCATCAGGGATCCGTGACCCACAGTGTGAGATGTGAGAACCAAAGGGTTATCAAATTAGATTTGAAGACAGTGGAGGGGGTGGTAAATATTTTAGATTCTGGTTCAAGATCTGCTACGGTTCTTTAAAATAAGCTTCCAGATTTCATATTGGAAATGTTTTCAGATTATATTAAAGGTGATGACAGATACATAGTATAAAAAAGTCTAGGGAGAGATATACATACACAAAGATATCATTCTGGCCTGGAAAGTCTCTGAGTGTCAGGTTGCTGGGATTTGGAAGAGTGTCCTGGAGAGGTGTCACTATATGCTTTCCTTATTAGTCAGTACTTTCGTAGCCCTTGTATATTGGCTTTGTTGAAGACTAGACAGATGAACTAGGATAGATGGACTAGATGGACCCTAGGTCTAATTCAGTGTGGCTGTTTTTATTAATATTTTTTTTTTCCCAGGGACATATCTTAAGATCTTAAGATGACACTTGACTTTGCCACAGTGGCAAGCTAAGTCGCCAACAGTGTCAAGTTGTTAGTCACTAGTCTGGAAGTGCAGTGGAAGAGAGAGAGACTACAAAGCATTTTAACACCCTGGAGTGGCTGAGGGGGGTACGTGTGCCACAGACCCTTTGCTCTGGCAGCTATAGCTATGATGGGAGAGCCCCCGCGTGGAGATGCAGCAGATGCTCACAGAGGGGACTATTTTTTTCATTATCAGCGCTGTGCTGTTGCATCACTTTCCAAACATGTTCTCAGCCAACGAAAGCACCCTGCTGTTGGTGTCACTGCAAGAGGGGCTTTGCCAGCATAGCTCTAATCACTAATGGCTATGATTTTTTTTTTCACATCTCCAGCCAGTGTAGCTGTGCTGGCAAAACTTTGCACTGTAGATCTGGCTTTGATATGCAGTGACCAGCAAGACAGCTGTGGATGGACATTAAAGTGGACATTAAAGAGAAAGGAAGACTTGCCAAGGGAAAAGAGGCCATAAATATTTATATATGTAATATGGCCTAATTTATCACTTCCCCTATTCACTGGCATTTAGTGCAAAGCCCTGAATACTTCAACCTTTTTCTGACTAGGAGTTACAAAATTTTATGTTTAAATCTCCTAAGTTAATGTCTTCTTGGAGGACAAATAGACAAAAATGCTCAAACGTCTACTGATGCGCATTCTTATTAGACGATATGGAGAAGAAAGAATCAAAACACTTTTCAGGGCAGGTGAAGCAGCCTCACATTAGGACTTAGTTGATGTATCCATTACTAACCATGCATACTAAAGAAAACAAATGGAAGCCTGAGAATAATACCAGTGCAAAATCGAGATATGCTATATATAAATGAGGATTGATTTGTATTGATTCTCCATTGCCACAGATTCTGCATTTTCATTCAGAGCTATGCTTCTCTTTAGAAAGCCATTTTTCAAAATTGTTACTGCCTGACAAAATGTGCATATCTAGGCCTGCAGGGAGTGTGAACTTTGTATATTCTGTGCTTGCTCTTACACTGTTTCAGCAAAATTCGTGCTCTAGCAAGTAGATTAATGTCTTGCTTCTGTTTGTTCTCTCTCTTTGGTGTAGCTCCAAGTGCCCCTCCTCAGTCTGTTACTGTCCTGACAGTTGGAAACCACAACAGCACAAGCATCAGCATCTCGTGGGATCCTCCGCCTCCAGATCACCAAAACGGAGTCATCCAGGAGTATAAGGTAGAAAGGATGTGGGAGGGGTGAGAGTTTCAGGAAACAGCCTGCTTGAATTACAGGACAGTAGTGCTGTTTATGGATTTTGATTCTGACAGCATTTATTGCCACCCATATAATGATATAGAGAAAGAGGTCTGAATACTTACGGATAGTACAGGCAGTACTACTGTTATATTAAAAACAAAAGTACCTTGAGATTGATCTGAAAGAGATCTGTAATTGGCAGCTAGTTTATGGTGTTTCTCTTTCTTCCTCTTCCTTGCTGTGGAAAGAAGAGAAGTTTGAGCGGTTTGTTTTGTTTGTTTTTGGGGTTTTTTTTCAAGGGCTTCTCTAATCTCAAGACAGGCAGTGGAGCCTGTATCTTAGAGTTTCTTCAGTCCAGCAGAAAAGCTGTCAGGAAAGATCCTTCTCCTCTCCCCTGCAATAATAATCATCCAAATACTTCAAGGTCGAAGTCAAGGACTGTGACTCTGGGAGAATCCAAGTCTTCTTCTGAGTCTCTGTCAAGATTCACAACTTAAAGTGCTAGGTTGTTTGCTTGGAGGAACAGGTTGAATACCGCTATTATATACAGAGTTTATTACATCAATGCTTCCTACATTGTCTTTTCATCTTCTCTGTTGCTATGATGGCTCGAAGTATCTACTGCTTATATACCACCTTCAATTTTGTTGTAGTCTACTTTGCTAGTGGAGCCACTAAGCTCAGTTTTGCACAACTATATTTTCACAACATGGAAACATCACAGTGTGCTTTTTGTGGGGTGGGGAGGAAGGACTATGGAGAAAAAGATCAGTCTAGGCGTCAGCATTGTCACAGGGTTGTAGCTATGGAACACAGTTTGGTAAATACATTGATTGTGGTCAATTTGTATATCTAGTGTGAAATTTTTAGTTCAAATAGAAAACAGCTTCTTTGACAATCCCACAAAGGGTAGAAATGATAGGATTAGCTTTTTGGAATGCAGTTGATTATTTCACACAAAAAGATGTAATTTATTCTTCTGTATCTTGTGGGAACACAGCATCAGGAAGGGAGAAAGTGCTTGGCTTTTAAACCAACTCATGTTTCAACCTCTTACAGTTTATCACTAGTTCAGAGGGATGTAGTAAGTGCTCGCAATATTTATCTGTAGCATAGCACTTCCTTTGTTCTGCTTTTGGTCAATATCAAGATTTATTAATACCACTCTTTTATTGACCTCATTTTCATATCAATTAATAATTATCTTTTGGCTTAATTCATCTTCATACCAACTCCAGTATAAGTCAATATTAAACATCAATTCCATAATAACCTGAGTCTTCTGCATGTTATGATCTCATTGCTGTGTAGTCAAAGCCAGGAAATTCTGAAGTTCAAACGTTGCATCACGACCTTACTAGTAAACCTTTTTGTACGTGCTTAGTAGAAACCCAGGTTTTCAGATATGGGCTTGAAGAATTTTTATACTTAAATAAGCTATTTGATTTTTAAAAGAAGGTGAACACTCAAGAATTTCAAAAGCATTGATCTGATTTTAAAAATTACCAGTTCACTTAGAAGAATAAAAATAATTTCATAACCCACATACATTATTTCTCTAGTTAAGCACTATAATATTCCTATATTTTGAAATCCTTTTGTCTAGAAGATACCTTCTCTTATCTGCAGTAACAGCACTTAAATTGTCATGACAGCATGAATTTCCTTAATTACCAAAGACCGAGATTTACTGAGTGGTTTAGACACCTTTAATTGGACATAGGTGGAATTATGGAGCCTAAGTCTAAGAGTGAAATCTTCAGCACCCTTCTCTAGCTCCATAGGCATTTTTACCACAGCACCAGAAATTCTACTTCTCTGCCTGGCCAGAATTATCTTGATTTTGCTAAAGCATAACAGCTTCGTACTTACCTTCTGCCATAGCCCTATCAGTATCCTCATACAAGATATACCTGCCTATAAATCTTCCTGAAAAGCTTAGCTTGTGCCTTACACAATTACAGAACTGAACACTACACAAAATAAATTGACTGCAGTACTTTAAGTATTGCAGAATACTGTTCATGGTGCAGGAGGAATTTATATATAAGTGCCTATAAATTCATCTCATACTTGCTGTGACCTAAGACCAAAACAGACAAGGAGAAGAAGAGTGAACTGCAATAGTCGCTCACCCTATTTCTGGCCTGCAAATAAGATCTACTTGAGGTTAGGTGAGTGAAAGTTTCTTTTGTCCTCCAAATCTCCCTTGGTGATTCACAAAGAAAAGATAGGGTGTGATAAAACTCTGAGCAGGATCAAAAATAAGGGTAATGAGAACATTACTGTTGCTAAGACACATCAGTTGGTTGCTGATAGTGGTTCCACCAATAATACTTTCTTCTGCTATTATACTTGCATAGTGTACCTGTGATACCTTTATGCATTGATTTCTGTGAGTAGAGTTACCTCTACCTGCCTTCTTTAATAATACAAAAGCACCATGTTCAGATAACATTAACTGAAGGAGAATCCTTAAAACATCTTAGTTCTGAAACACCTCAGAAAATGCCTATGGAGAAATGCAAGAGAGAGAAATAAGAACCCTCTGAAATGATATACCACTCTCATCACAAAATGTTGATTCAGATTATAGAGTATTTTGTGTGTTTGTTGAATTAGAGAGTAAATGAGTCGGGGACTGAAATCTAAATTCCTGAACAATATAAATAATGACAACAGCCATAATAAAAAGCAGGTTGGTAGTTAGGCCATTTCAAAAATTTTACATGACACTGTTGTGCAGGGAAAGGAAGTTGAAAAGAATTTTGAAAGTTTTTTCTTCATTATTACTTCAAGAAGTGTTTCAACCTGTGCTTATATTATTTGGTGTCCTTTTGCTGTTCAGTGGGAAAAATGAGAATGAAATAAATGGATTTTTTTAAGAAAGATTTGGTGGCAATCATATTACTGTACAAAGTTTCAGTTAACATGTAGTGCCTCTTTTTTACCTGGATGATTCTGGTCTGTGCTTCTAAGAAGTGTACTGCAGAATTTACAGGCCATGGAGAACCACAGTCCAGAGTGGTGCTTGCAAGCAGTCTTTGCAATTTGCTTGGTCTTATGCTAGTCTGGGATAGCTTTCTAAGGTAAAGCATCCCAATTCCAGCTGCCCCTGGACAGAAAGGTTGTTAAGAAGTCCAAAATACCAAAATAAGTGATTGTCATGCAATACCTTGATATGTCATATATATGCACTATTGTTTTTGAGTTTGAAGAATTTCGCATTTTTTAACACATCAACTTTTGTCCCAGATCTGGTGCCTAGGTAATGAGACTCGATTTCATATCAACAAAACAGTAGATGCAGCCATTCGCTCTGTAGTAATAGGTGGCCTATATCCAGGTATTCAATACCGTGTGGAAGTTGCTGCAAGCACCAGTGCAGGTGTGGGAGTAAAAAGTGAGCCACAACCCATAATAATTGGTAAGTGATTGTCTATTCTGTTACTTTGTTTTGCTTGCTTAGACATTCAGAAATGCTTTCATAAACCACTTCAGGAAGCATAAAAATCTGTGGAGCAAAAGACAAGGTGCAATTTGAATTAAGGTAGTTAGCTTTTAGTGTCCCACTGCCTGCAGATATTATCTTCTGTTTGTGCAGAGGTTTCATAGCTGACACAGTGAAATAGTTCTTTTTTTTTTTCCTGAGACATATTAAAAATAAAGATTATCAAGTGAAACTGATTTAGTTCTTTTTAATGAATTTACCACTTCTGCAAGTTGACGGATTTATGGAACTAGCAACTAGACCTCCCTTTTCCTCCTGTTAAGATGACTGTAATATTGCTTTACTCATACCATTGGTGCCTAAGGCACTATTTACAGTTGTTTTGTGAACATTTGAAGTCAGTGTTTCTCTGCTATCCCAAGCAGATGAGCTTCCTCTGTCAAAGAATAAGTGGCCTCTAGTCCAAATAGAGAGGAAAGGTGGTACTATCATCTCTTGCTTTGAAATGACTGTTTCTTATTAGTGGTTTCTGTACTGGATTAATTTCCTGACCTGAGGGAAGCATAGATTCTGTTTCTTCTGAAATTCTTTTCAGGTATAAATTATGAATGCAGAAACAAGATGGGAAGGTTGGGACTAGAAAAAGTAACCGTATTTAGCAAAACTGAATTGAGCTGTGCACAGCACCACCTCTTCAGAGTACATAATACAGGAATTCTGTTACATTTATCTGTATGATCAAATTTAATTATGGCTTTAATTATGGCTTAATTATGGGCTTTTTGCTGGTTTGTGGTTTTTTGTTGTTATTAAATATTTTCTTTTCTAGAAAGCATTATCAACAAAATGTCTCAGACATGCACTATTCTATTATGGGGTAGGCTTTTACAAAAGGCTGGACCTTAAACATGGTTTAAATGTTTAATGGTATTCAGGATCCCCATGTATCATGATATTCAGGTATCCCCATGTAACAGAAACCGAGATATGCTGACTTTGGATATACTGTCACTGGACAGGGAAATACAAAAGCAGAGATGCAGATAGCACAGGTTTTAGAAAGAGGCAATAACAGAAACTTCAAAGAAAAGAGGGGTGGAAAGTCTTCTAGAACTGACAGCAATAAATTGATTTTGGAAAATGAAAGGAACCTGTCCTCTAAAGGCCGGAGTTTTGGACCTTTGTGTAAATAACTTATGATATGATATTAGTCTGCCTTTGCATTCACTTTGAGCAGGGTTACTTTTCTTATTCAACTTCCCAGAGTACTGCTGAAAGGAGCTAATACTAAACACACTGGTCTTGTTCCAGCAAAGCACTTAAGCATGCTTCATTTTAAGCGTGTGAGTAGTCTCGTGTCACTTAACTTGTTGTGAGTTAAACTTGCACTAAAGTGCTTTGCTGGATGATTGCCAGAATGCTCAGCCCCTAATCTGGATATAGCCCTCCATCCTGTCTTTTTCCTTACAAAAAATGACTAATATAATCAAGAGTTAAATCTGTAGAGATCTGTGTTGTTACATGAAGGAAGAAAGGGACATTAGGATGCAAATTTAACAAATAAACTACAAAAAAATAATTTGGCATTTAGTAACTTAATTTTGCCTTGTTAAACTTACAGTGATATTTATTTGTTCCTTTAATGATCTCAGAATGTCTGCCTCAACAAGTCTGTGTGATAGCATCTCCTTTACATGAAAAGTAATTAATAGAGTCTCTTCTGTTTGGCTTGAGTTTCTGTTCTCATTTCTTTTTTCCCATTTGGGAACACAAAACTGGATGTAGTTACTACTCGTATGGTCTGTATCTCCCTCTTCTATAGATTCCATCTTTCTATTGCTTATGAGCCATAGTTGCTGGCTATTTCCTCTGATTATAAATATGCTTGGTAAAGGCAACAGAGTTCAGGTGATACGATTTCTGAAAAATTTGAGCTGGTACCACTTGATGTTTGACTAAGAATCAAAAATACAAAACAAGGAAACATAATTGTTAGCTAATTAAAAATAATTATGTGGATTAAAAATTAGGTAATGAATAAACCTCAAAACATAATTATGAATGGGAAAACATCATCAAGTGGTTGTACTATAATGGAGTCCCACCTGGCCCAGTGCCTCACTGTACTGTTTAACAGCTTGCAAACAAAATGAACAACTGCAGGAATGCTTAGGTGTGGAGAGAGCAGGGCGGTGGTGTAGAACAACTGAGACGGTGCTAAACAGTATGGCCTTCATCGTCACAAAGTGCAGAGTCCAGTGTGTGAGAAAAACACATCCTTTCTTCTTACAATATAGGAGATGTTATTCTAAGAAGTTATTCAGAAAATGGCTGATGTTCATCAACTACTGACTTCTCAGATCAGTTCTAGATAACAAGCTAGTAAAAGTTCGGAAAGTAAAAAACAGGATACTGATGAGTAGCCGAAAGGATATTATTTCTTTAGTTGGGAGTTGTGTGACTCTTACTGGAATTCTGTGCCCACGCTTCAAGCAGGATGTTAAAAAATTGTATGGAAGGCTCAAAGACAATCAAAACTATAATTTTTCTGATCACTATTGATATGGAATGCAAGAAACAAAATTGAATATAGCAATATTTCTGTTATTTCTCTTGATCAGTTGGCCTGTTCCTGCTTACATTCCATCACTGGCATAACAGTATGAGGAACAGCTGCAAACTTTCACAGTAATAGGTACAATTGAACCTGATGTGTCTAATTAATTTTTCATCTGACAAATTAGTTTTGTTCTTCATTACTCTCCAATGGGAGGAAGACATTATATTTCATTATGTTTTTGTCTTCAGGAACAATGGAGCGTTACAGGTCACACACATCCCTTGTCTATGTTCTAATTAGTTGAACTGACAGCATTGTTACAGAAACACCTGCAGTATATGAAATAGTACACTGGTACCTTGGATGACATATATACTACTTCTGAGTAAATACTATGTAAAGAAATACAAAATTAATGCCATTTATTTGCCCAAACTCCTACGATTATATTAACTTTATCGAACGTCAGTGGGTAACATTCATCTGTATCCCTTTGTTTTTCAACCACTGAATTCACAAAGCATATGTTATTTTGACATTTAAATGAATTATTACTTTCGCACATGTAATTACTAGGCACTGGGAGGGTAGAACAAACAGCCAGACTGCTAACTTTAGAAGGTAATTTGGAGACAGATTGTACCTTCTCCCAGAAGAGCCCTTGGGAGATTATAAAGTCCACTGAAACCTCTCTGGACTCTGCAGTTTGTTCTTGCCCCCTCCACTCAAAGACGACTGATTTCTGACCTCAGAATAAAACCAGGATCTTCAGCACTGAAACGCTTTGCAGGCTTTTGCGGGAAGCAGTCATTCTTTTCTTGAATCCAGGAGCATCCGCTGCTGAAGCCGATGTCTTTGAAGCGCTTTCTCCCCCCTCTTCTCCATGGCAGCACAGCTGCCACTGACGCAGGGTGGACATTGCCTGTTCCCTCACCTTCCTGCTGCTGTTATGTAGCCTCCAAAGGGCGCAGAAATTAACTGAAAGTTAATGTCAATTAGAGCTGCATCAACTCCCATGCTGATTTCTACTAGAAAATCAATTGTATGCTTAGGAGAGCATGCTACAGAGTGCCTCTTTCTATTAGTTTTACTCCCAGCACTTCCTCTTTTAGCACTGGGGTGCACCTATAGATTATTTCTATGGGCAACAAGGAAGGGGGAAATCCTGCAAAGGAGCCACTGCTGCCTCCCGTCTTTTCCTTGCCACTGGTGCTCACTGAGCTCTTAATCTCTCTTATTACATCGGGGTGGAAAGTATTGGGCTTTTGATAGCTGCCAGGACGAAATAGGAAAGCTTTGGTTGGCGAGGACTGCACCAATTACCAGGCCTTGATGCTAGTGAAGCTTACCAGCATGACCCAGTATAGACCAGTGCATGGCAAAGTCTTTATACCGCCTTTTTCTAAATTAGCAGGCATAGCCTGTCAGGGTTGGTCTGTGGGAACTATTCGGTCTGTGGGAAGGCTGCTTTGTTTCTTGAATAGAGCTACTGAAACCAAGCCAAGCTCTCACACAGCTTCAGCAGTTTGTTTGCAAAAGCAGACGGTCATCATTACTAAATATTGACATGGTGCTGAAAGAGGGAAGGCTTAATAAAATCACAGAGATCATTAACAGTGTTATAGCAATATAATGCACTGCATCGCATTTCTTCCTGAGTAACTTGATCCAGCTCTGAGCACCACAGAAGGCCTAAAGCTGCCCGTTCACTGGGGCACTGCCATGATAGATGTGATCCCCAGCTCTGTCAGCTAAGGTGCCCTCAGCGAGACCTGGCCTTTGGGCCTGGTTCTTATTCACAACTTGACTGATTTTAACTGTTGGTCTGCTGTAAAGAGGCCTTCCTGGAAATAAAATTGATAGCGTCCGACTTTTCTGTCTTGTACCTACTTTAGCAAATGACCTTCTTTGTTTGCTTTAACTGGAGCCAGCATGCTGACACAGCGGCAGTTTTGTTTCAATAAGTGACTAGTAAATTTAACCATTGTTGAATTATAGAAGAGGAATACATACATTTTCACAGCAGGGTGTAATGCTACAATATTTTAAAAAATTTGCTCCAAATGACCATTTGAATGCTTTATTTCTGTATATATATTCTACTACCTCCATGTGTGATATGCTCTCGTAACTGAGAATCATGGTATTTGCATATGTTTTTTTCCTCAGGAGAGTAGCTACTCCTGAGGCTTGAATTCTTTCTTCTACATGCATACAGGCATCTGATAATATGGCATATACACTTCGAAGATTGAGCTATATATATGCTTTTATCATTATAATGCATTTAGAAAAGATGACTAATTCCTTCACCACTTTCAAAAATATAGATGTAGGTAGTTTATGAGAAATGTATATAGAATCAGTGTTCATATTTTTTGCAGAAAAATATGTTCCGCATTTCCTACCTTTAAAACTAGCTGTTCTTGACAGGGCAGGTTTGAACTAGAAACTTCTCCACCCTGGAACTGTATGCTTTAGCATTTCCTGAGTTTCTCTCCACAGTTTTTATGGGCATTTGTTTTCAAGCCAGACACTAAGATTTTCCTTTTAGAAAAATTCCCTTTTAGAGAAGAAATGAGAAAAAAAACAACGGGAGCATCTGCTGAAATTCAGTGTTTTCTAAGGTGCTAGCCATCATTGAGATATACCGTTATTTTTGATATGCGTCACTTTAATTGGTATTCCATGTGTCATAATTGTTTCTTCTAGGTTGATGTTAAGAATTTTTCACACCTATTTTGGGTGAAAAAATAGCATCATCTCTTACTGTGATTGCTTAGAAATTATAGTTATCTAAGGTATTTTCTGTTTTGTGTCAAAGTTAGTGTTCCGAGGATCCATATGGATTATTTTCTCCATGAAATAATTGTTGAAAATGCATCTTTTCCCCAATTAAAACTACATATATTTAATTTTTATTTTAAGTTTGGAAGCTCTGGCATGCAGCAGGTAATGAGTTAAATAAGAACACTTCACATGCCAACAATGAGGGAACTGCCTTTGACGTTGTAGCAAATTTTGTATTTGGATTTCCCATTTAGATGAAATTTATTTATTAATTGCTTGATCTATTTCTTTGGAGTTGGTTTACTGTGGTCCATTCTGTCTTCATTCTGTGCTGCCTATAATTATGTAAAAAAGACATATGTATATTGTTAAAAGACTCTGGACTGTGATCTGTTAAGTTAGTGGGGACAGTCCTATAAAGTTGTCTTTTCAAATATATGTTTCCAAAATTAAAATGAATTATGGGTTCACTTGCTAGAAACATGGCTTTTCAGGTATGCATTAGTACCCTATAAAGCTGCCCTAGTGTGGATAATTCTTTTGAGGCACATTACTGCTTTTTAATTTTCATTTGCAGTACCTGGTTCCTGGTTGCATTACAGCATACATAATAAATATGTTCTGTTGACTTTCTTTTGTGCAGGAGGTCGTAATGAAGTTGTCATCACTGAAAATAACAACAGCATAACTGAGCAAATCACTGATGTTGTCAAACAGCCTGCCTTTATAGCTGGCATCGGTGGTGCATGTTGGGTAATTCTGATGGGTTTCAGCATCTGGCTATACTGGCGCAGAAAGAAGAGGAAGGGGCTCAGCAATTATGCTGGTAAGAACAGTAACTATTACCATCTCATCAGGTTCTATCATGAAGAGCACAGGTGCTGTTAAACCTATTCAAAAACCATGATGACCTTACGACAGAGATGGACTGGGTGAATTTCGTATGCTTGTTTTAAACGTATGCTGTGAAAATGCCGGTGTATGAGAAGCTTTAAATGCATTGCTCTGAAACACATTTCATCATTATCATAAGATGGTGTTTATTTTTACATCTCCCACACATTTAGCATAAAAAAGTACAAAGAGGGTTAACTGTACCTCTTACTCCTTGCTCAGAAGGCACTCTGTTAGTGGTCCAGCTTCAGTTATATGCTCAAATGTGAGTTAGACTAGACCCTTACATGAAAGATTAGAAAGAGTTTTAATCTCCTCCTCTTTCATTCCTGTGCATTTCCATGACTTTTGAACCACATGCATGGGAAATAAACTGAGATACTTAGCCACCAACTCCACATGTGGAACTGGAGGAGGAGAAAATGATGTATTAGATAAAAAAGGGATGGTCAAGTTTACCTGTTGTAGAAGCCATAGGAAGTTTTCTCTTGGATGTACAACTCCTTGGAGCTGCATTACGATGTGATTCCTTTTGCACAAAGCATATTGCTCCAAATTAGGTTTTGAAAACCACAGTTGGAAAAGCAAGTGCATTCACCATATGAAAATTTTTCTGCCTCTCTGTCCAAAACTTTTTGTTTTGTGTATTATTCTGTGTTTCTTATGGATATTTAAGCAGTCAGATGAATATAGCATTACCAAAGAAATGGGATGCTCTGAAACCTAATTTACACATGAGAAAGCTCTTCTTCAAACATTGTGGTAGTTTCTCATGTATTATGCAACACATTTAATAAGAGAAGACATTTCCTGTTTGGGCAAAATTTGCACATTTGAGTTTTCGGTGTGTTTGCTGTAGACACTGTATCAGACTATTTTATACCAATATTCTGCTGATTTACAAGTGATTGCATGTGAACCAGAAGACACAGTTTCCCCAAGTGTCTGAGCATCTCTAGTATCTTTCTTGCCAAATTGTCTTGCCAAAACCCAGCATTGCTTCCCTGCTCCAATCCACACAGTCCTTACTCCTCCTCACCCTGGCTTTAGTAATCATCAGACCCCTCAGTGTTCTGACTGGGCTCACTAACGCAGAAGAAAACGATTCACAGTTTTAGAGGGTTTTTTGTTGTTGGTGGGTTTTTTTCTTAATTCTGTTCTCTCCCCTGCTGGATTAGTTTTCTGTCAGCTTAGTGAAATGAAGCCCCAAACCCAGCTCAGTGGAAGCATGGAGAAAAGAAATCCTTTCAATGGCAACAGGCTCTTAGATAGATGCAGTTCATTATGGAATCTCACCTTGAGAGACCATGTGGCCTGTATCATTCATAGGTTATGCTTTTTGATGAGTTTTTTTTCTTTGCTTTAACAGCAGTGACAACTTTTACTCTCTGAGAGGTGGCATTAATTTAGAAACTGATGTATATCACATGTAGTTTCATGTGTGCTTATATGATCCCCAGGTTCTTCATAATAAGAGTTAGGCCATTATTCCCTTTAGGAAACTGTTATATATTTACATATGCATTGGATGCAAACTAAGATTACCCCTTTTTTTTAACAAGCAGAATTGTTAGTCCTGTATGTAAGTTGGCAAAGTTTTTCTTTTTTTTTTCTTTGAAAGCAGTCTTTAACACATTAAAATGCATAGCTGTAAATGGTAATAATAGTCATTGTAAATGATTGTAATGGTCATTATAAACAGTGTGTCTCCTGCAACTCATTACTTCTCATGATGTTTGCTGCATCTAAGTGGGATGTGAACATTGCATCATGACATAGAATTTCCATTATCAGAATTATGAAATACTGATGCTTTCTGCAAGGAAAGTTGATAAGAGATTGTGTTTCAGAATTCATCCTTATGTTTACAGTTTGGAGAAGAGCATGTCCTCAACTGTGACTGTCAAAATTCACTGCTCACCTTTCCAACTGTCATTTCTCATTGGCTGCTGGCTGGTTAGTGCTTAAAGCTCAACTGTTATGTCCTGCATATGATATTAAACCACACCTGAGAGAATTCCAAAGGAAACTCATGCCCTACAATTAGCGCTTGTTATCAGGGTCTGTAACTCACAATGTGTTTGCTTTCTTGTTTTGCAGTTCAGTCCTTCACCTTCACCCCTGCAGGTACTGTCCATTAGTCTGTCTGTTACGTCACCAATGCATCATTGCAAACATTAGCTATCTAAGTGTTTATAAACATTTGAGGTATGCAGAATTAAAACCAAATGCAAGGAGAAACATTACTGCTACCTGTCTGTGATAATAACGTAGCATGGATTCTCCTGGTGATACCAAGGGAAAGTACAATCTACCACCCTTAACTTCTCTGTCATTAAAAATTCTGCATACTTCTTACTCATCTAACTCTTCAAAATAATGCAGTTTTGAAAGTAATTTGCAGGACAAAATGCTTGAACTAACATAACATGAACAAGCATTAGTCACATATGGTCAAATTTTGATCTCAAGGCTCCAAGAAAGTATCATGAATATTTCTGAAGATCTCCTAACTAGAGAAGTGGAACTTACCTCCACTTAAGCTGTTAGTTGTGTATACGTCTGGCTTACTTTAAGGTATTCAGCTCTGCACTCAATCTAGTGATTAACCTATGCACACATTCCCTTTACAGTATTTTTTAAATTTAAGCATTTGCTTTTTTTCTGCCTATCCAATTCAAAGCTGATTTCCTACTTATCATTTCTTTAATAAACATAGCATACGGTAGACCATTATCGTAAGCGTGATTAAAGATATGTGAAGAGTAAACAAGTGTGGCTGGAGCAGCAGGTTGCAAACAGCTTAGTCAACATATGGGTAGCCAAGAGAAATAGTATATACAATTAGTGGTAATAATTAATACAAATAACTAGCTTCAGTTCTCATACCTAAGCTTGAGAGTCAAAAACTCAAAAATAATTATACCTCAGTATTACACTGTAACAGGGAGATAAATTTCAGCATTTTCCAGGGGAAATATGTAGCACTTTTTGTGTGAAGAGTGGCTCCTCAATTGCACTTGCCAAAACTGTCTCTTCTTCTGTCCCCTCTGACATCCATATGGTAGAGGCCAATCCTCCTATTGCTTAGTGGAATCAGTCCTCATGCTCAGCTAGCTGCTTTCTAGCTCTCTTATTTTCAGCCACAGCTTGTGCATTTTAGCTTGGCAGAAAAGAACAGCTGACTGTTGAGGACTCTGAGTGAAGATGGCAGTGTCTGCCCTGGGGGACTGTGACATTGCTAAGGAGAACTGTCCTCATGGAGGAGCTTTGGGGGCTTATGAATTGCTCCTTCTGGGTGCTTGGCATGTTTGTTCAAGTCAGAATTAGTTGTGGCACAACACATCCTAGTCTAAAAGCTTTACTTGCTTTACTTCGGGGGACACCATAAAAATTTTCCAGAATGGAATAATACATCTTTGCATTTAGTTCCTTTGATTGTGCCACTGTCAGCTGTCTGTTGCTGTAGTATGGTAAGTTTTTTCCATTGTCTCTGTAGCTGACATTGACACAATACAGGATTGTGTTGGAACCACAGTGAATGTGCATGATTCAGTGCAGTTGTTCCACGCATGCTGGGCAACTAGGATATGTCAGAGGCACTGCCAAAAATTCACAATTTGTACAAGAGCTTCAACATCTTGTGGATCTTTTGGAACTATAGCAATACGTCGTTCTATTCCCTGGTCAATAATCATTTCTGGAGGTGGCTGAGAATCTAAGTGATCCAGTAGTCAAGTCTACCAAATTACGGTGTCTCAAAAAATCATGACTTGTAAAAAAATTTTTGAAAGAACATAGTCCATGTTTTTATTTTTATACCAAAAGTTCCCTAAGATGTATTTTTAGTTCTCTAGTATTTTAATTTGCAGTTGGTGATCTCATTTAGATAAACACATCCATACTTGTGGAGATTTGATGACATTCACAACTGTATGGTTTTCCCTTCATAGTTATGATTCATAAACACTAAATTGGTTTCAGATCTAAATATTTAGACAGTGGTATGTAGCTTTCAGAATCTCATTGGAGACAACTGTCAGTAAAGTTGTACCGGAGACAAATTTTTCTTAATAGAGATTTTAGAACGTACATGCTTTTTGTTCAAACATGTGCTTTAAATTCTTCCTTCAGAAAGACAGAACTTGCAGATTTGACTGTATAATAAATTTGATCGAATGGATTTGCAGAACATCTACACACTCGCTCTATTTCACAAGCAGATCTGGCTGAACAAAAAGCTGGATAACGTTTTTTTCAGTTATTTGTGAGATAGATTGTTTTGGGTTTTTTTTCAGTTCTATTTGCATGCATGTAGAAATAGAAACTCTAAAAATATGTGTTTAAAGGTATGGATTCAGCAGTTATTTTTGTAGTTGCAAAAACATTATCTCTGGTCAATTTCAGATTATGGGTCATTCATTAAGTCTTTGCTGGGACTATTTGTTTTTTATACTCTATGATTACACACCTAAGTGCCATAATTTCTGCTTTGTGACTAAACTACAGTAACACTCTATGTAGAAGAAGAACAAACAGCAAATGTTGTGCTGTTGGTTAAGATTTGTGCCAGGGAAGAGAAATTCATTGAGTTAAAATTTATTAAGCATTCTGTATTTGTGAACATTTTCATAAGCACTGATCAATTGTTCAGATGTTCACAAAGAAAATGTGACATGGAAAATCATAGCTAAATCTTTTTACCTATTCACAGTTGAACTGACTCTAGTAGGTGCTAAGCCATTAGTCCATACATCACTATTCCTCCACTTTTCCTTCCCCTATCATGACTGATCATGAGGCATTGAACCTGGGTGGTTACAGTACTGCAGAAAGTGCGGTTTTCTACCACGTTAGTTAGATGAGTGTCTCACTTACCTGGTAAGTACTAGTGTCATGTTCTGCAGCTGTACAAGAAGTATACATTTTTGCAAACATGACAGACTATCAGCAAAAACAAATATGGCACAGAGAGACTGAATACATTATTCCTTTTTGAGTGATCAGTTCCATGATATAGAAGATGGACTCTTTATGGTTGTTTTGCACTAGGAGGTGCTGGTTTGTTATGATCCCAGTAAGAAAGGCACTCAGACTCTGCAAAGTATCACTTAAAATGCCATGTGTTAGAGTTAAAACTAAAAGAAGAAAGAGGATTAGTGCAGATAATCTTACATCATTTCAGATGCTGGGAACCTCAAAATCTACAGCATTGATCAGGTCTCCAATCAGGGTGCAGCCTGCCCGGTGGATCCTGTCCCTGGAAAGGGTTACTCCATTTTTGTCTTTTGAGTTCTTACACAATTTTCTTATTAGAAAACTATTCATCATTTCTACTGTCAAATGAGAAGGATATTTTGAAGAGAAGTTGCTGCTGCACTTTCAGATAAAGACAAGGACCCACAGGTGGTGTAATGCCAAGTGGGAGCTGCCTACAGGCTCCTTGGTTGCAATTAGCTGCTAAGTTTATCCTGCGGCCAAGGGAAAGGTGCAGCACAACATGGGCTCGAAGGCCAAACTAACATGCAGCGTAGCACAGCACAGCATGGGCCTGCATCTGCTCAGCTTAACTGTTCTGTGGATCCCTTACTCCTCTGTCTACAATGGTCTTCTGGCTAGGATCATCACTACAACGATTAGCCTTAACTCAGATTGCCCAGGTGCAAGTATGTTTTATGGGTTTCCACATGATACAAAAAAAGGGAGCTGGCGCGACACAGATACCTGATGACTTGCAGTATAACATAGGAATTGTTTCATTCACATCCATTACAATGACAGAACAGAATTTGTTTATTTAGTACTGGAAGCTGCAATTCTCTTTTCACGTTTCAGTATGAGAACCTCGATAACAAATGCACAGAATCCATTTGTAGAAATAAGAAAAATTTAATTTATCTGCTTATCTTCACTGTGCCCTCAAGCTCATGGTTCTGCCAGTAACTACTCACTTGAATACTCAGGTGTTTTCAAGAGTGTCTAGACCATCAGTCATCCAAGAAAAATAAAAACGTATTTTCATTTATGAGTAGGTAAGCTTATTGAGTGACTAGTGCTCCTTGGGATTAAAGATTTCATGAAACTGAGTAAATAAAAACAAATTAAAAATAGATAGAGAAAGAATTATAGAATGCTACACATTTTATGCACAACTCCTAAAACTGTTAAATGAGGATAAATTATTTGACAGAATCCAAAGGCAGACAGAAGTTTTGATGGAATTTTTATATGCTGATTATCTGTTCTGAGTTAATGCTTATTAAAAGAGGATTAATCTACATTCATATTTGAGCAACGGCTTATCAGAAAAAGAAATGAGACTTGGCTGGCAACATTAAAGTTTTCATTTGTGGTAGGAAAATGTGGCCTACTAGAGATAGGCATACAGAAAGCTTTCTAAAGCTTTCTTGCCTCAGAATGTCAACTTACTATATATATTGGTATTTTTCCAGTTCTAGCAGGCATGAAGATTAAGTTTAACCTTGTCAGATAATATTAGTAAATAGTATGGGTACCTCCTTATATATTTTTTTTAAAAGCATATAAAAAGCTCTTTAGCATGTGCTGTTTTTCATAGAAATGTATAAAATATAATTTCCTTGAATATTTATGCATTTAAAATGCACTTTGCCTTATATTGTGCATTTTTACATTCCTTGAAGTATATACTGGTGGGGATTCCTTCAAAACATCTCTATACAGAGGTTATTTTTTTCATCTTTTGAAAACCAATCTCATCCCTGCTGGTCTTCAGCCTTTCTAAGAACATGTATCAGATGCAAAGAACGCTGAAAGAGCTTTTTTGCTTCCTCAGTGATAAAAAGCAAGGGAGATGGGTGGGTCAGGGATAGGGACATCCTTTCCTTCTTCCTCTTACATTGCCCCTTGAAATTGCTCTGCATCTTTCTGAAGTGGAGACAGGCTGAATAAAGCCAGCTGTCTGTGTGTTTTATTTTTACAGTGACATCTACAAGTCTTCATTGCATTAAGTGTGCTCCTATTCAGGCCGTTAGGCTTGTTTTGTAATTGCAGAAATCAAACTGCAGGCAAAAATGCTGACAAAACATACAGCAGGAATGATAAACATAGTGCTTATGTTGGCAGCCTGACCATATCTTCTGTTGTTAACTGTCTTTCCTTTTCACAATATTGATGGTAAAAGAAAGGTAGCCCACCCTCAGGTAGCCCATTTATAGAAGGTATCAGGAATATGATATTTTTTCTGTGATGTCCCAATGACATCTTCACGCTTCAAGAGGGATTTTGGATAGCTTAGTTGATATGCCTTTTTCAACAAGAACTGTAATTACAATATTTCCTTGTTTCTTTTCTTATGGAGGTTATAACCATCCTTGCATTGGTATACAGGATGGAGGAGAGTGGAAGAACCTGTATTGTTTCCTGATCCCATACTTACTACATAAGCCAGGCACAGTCTTGCCCAGAAAAAACAATGTCACAGCAAAGCTAGTTTCTTTTTAATAGACTTTTTTGAATTTAATGCTAAGCTGAACCTTCTTTTCTAAAAAGCAGGGTTTATACTGGAAGAACATAAGATTATTTATAGAAAGAAGCAGGAAATGGTTTATCACCACCAGTATACACAGATAGCAGTAAAGAGAGTAGATGCTGTGATACCTCTCTTCGCAACAAGCTGATATGCCACAGCCAATCTGCAGCAATTATGGCTCCGTAGAAGAGGTTTTGAAGTCATGTCATCTTGATATGTTTCCCACAGCATGTCCTGAAGTTTTCTCCATACCTCACTGCACAGAAAATAAAATATCTGGCAACTGTTGTTGCTGCAGTCTCACACTAGCTCCCCCATTTTAGCTTTGCTTTATAAAGGTACACTAGGGATATAAAAGTTTTGGAGCCCATAAATACTGATTTTATTTTCCATTTCACATAGTTAAAATCTCACACACTTGTACATGCTATACAAGTGCTGACATTTTTACTTTAAAAATATTTCTGGTAGTCTGTAGTCTAAACAAAAGCATTAATCCCAGGAAGTTTTCAGAAAATACATTGCACAGGAATTCCCTTAAAATAGTAAAACTTTATTTATAAGGGTTGATACTGAATACATATCTGGCTTTGGTTTTACTTATTTCTAGAAGGATCAGCTGTTGCTTTGACAAATGCAGAAAGTTGGAGAAATGGAGTATAAAATTAGAAGGGGAGGAGAAGAAAGGAAACAGCATCTATATTTAAGCGCTATTGCACTTCTGACCAGCATATCTTGAAACATAGCCGGTCAGTACCTGCCTCTTCGCATATTGGCACGTGATATCAACAGCACCTCACATTATTCACCTTTAAGCGAAGAGCGATACAGTTGCTTGATAGCCTATTAAAAACAACATAAATAAAAGTCATATCAGCTCTAACTGCAATGTTTTTAACATGTCTTGCATGTTAAAAAAGCAGACTTTTATTTAATACTTCCCATACTTGCATTTGATTTTCTTTTCATTAATTGGTTTGATTACATCTTTTCAAAATTCAGCTTTAAACATATTGATGTGAAATATGACTACAGTGATTTTCTGATATTGACACTAGCCTGTTCTGTCATGATGGGTAATTGCTCAACCAACCCAAGCACTCTTCCAGCATGGCTTCCAAAGGGGTCAGTTTTATCCCCTACTTTTTATGTGTATACTATGAAATTACCCCAGAAACTGATAAAGTGACAAATACGCTATGAAGTATCAGAAGTATTTTGCTGGTGGGTTTATGTCCTTGCTAATTTTTTAAAGATCACAGCATTTCCATTGGTTGTAGTACTTTTGTCTGGTTAGAATGACCATGTATTATGCAAAGCCTGATCCTGATGTAGTGTACCTTGGACTAAAATTTGGAAAACCTTACAAATAGTCTGGTAGCTGTAGTTTAATGAAGGGGCTATCTGTCTCAGAAAGGTAAACAGAATTCCCAAATTGGAGCCTGTTTTAAATTAAGCTGACCACAGGCTCTTCTGTTCCTCTCTGAAATTCTTACCCACATCTTGTCAGAGATCTTTAAGGATGCAGGTGTCTAGGATACTGAAATAATCTACTGCTCTGCCTTATCTGTGCCTGACAATAAATAATGGAATATTGCCACTGAGAACCAGAGTAGCTTTTTGGCCTTGATACAAAATATTTACCGATGTTTCAAAAGGGAGCATCAAACGTCAATTAGCATTTCACCAGTAATACGGGTTTAGCTATATCGCCCTGAAATGTAATCCTGTTAATATAGATAAGAGATAGATCCTTTTTTGTCAAATACTCATGAATGGAGCCATGAAAAGATTTGTATGCCTCTGAACATATCCTTGGCATCCCCCATGGCAAGACACAAAACACTTTCTTCTTCTCTGTCGCACTGATATCCATGTATTTAGGAGTGCGTGCTCTTTTTTCTACTGGATCTTTAATGGAAATGGTGTAGCTTTATGCTTTTTTTTCACCCTTGAGCTCCGATAGAGCTGCCACCTCTTTGTATTAATGCTGGGAGGCTGCCTATTTGTGGGGTGACATTATCCTGCTGCATTATGACATGATGTTGTGAAGCAGAAGCATGCCAAGAAAACAATTTCATGACAGGGCACAGTCTTGTGCCACAAAGTCATATGGAGGGGCCTGTGGTAAATGCAGGGCTTTTTACCCATGCTGCCAGTTTGAGTTACAAGCTACAGAGCAAATTGATGTTAATCAATAATGTTCAGTGAAATCCCAAACAAATTGTAATCCTAAATGAGTTTGATCCTTTTCTGATTATTTCTGTACTTTATTATGTGATGATGCCAAGAGGCCTCCAATCTTGGACATGAAGCAATTTGAATTGTTGTTTATAATTATCACTAATGGATTTTTCCCTGTCTTATATGTGTGTGTGTGTGTGTGTATGTACGTTTGTTTTGTTTTTCCAACCAAAATACAGTCACTTTCCAAAGAGGAGATGGAGGACTAATGAGCAATGGAAGGTATGTTTCATTGTAAAAAGGTCTGTTTCCACCATATTTATATCTAAAATGAGGAATCTGGAAAATTCTGTAGGTGATGCTCTTTGGTAGTAAATGATCGTTTATAAGATTGACAATTCTAGAAGGAGTTAAATAGCTTACTACAAGGTTTAATGATCTATCTGCTGTGCACTTTGGAGGAATCAAGTCCAGATGTTTCATATCTCCCAGATGCCCTAGAAGAAATTAGTAGTAAATATCACAAGGAATGTGTTCATTTGTTACCAGGATGTTTATTGCATTAATTAGACATTAGCAAATGAAGTTGCTGTTGTTTAAGACTCCTTATTGGCTCCCACTAAATTGCTGTGAGTGAACAATTACACATAATCGATCACAAAATAAATGATTCATGGATGATGAATAGGTTGGAGATTGATAGGACTGGATTCCACAACTTTGGCTACTCAATTGAAATTGATAAAAGCAGATAACAGACCCATATATCCTCATCTATTTTCCCTTTGCCAATATGGAGATTGTAATTAGGCTCTGGTAATAACTTCCAATCTCCCATTTAATCAATATTTTAGCAAAAAGAGATTAGGCCTAATGAGAGTTAGTGGATGTGGCAAGAAAGCTGCTGGATCTTCTTACTGCTGTTTCCATAGAAACCTATGTTTCTCTTAGGCATTGTATCAGGCCCGCCTGGGGTCTATCGGAAATAAAGTATAGTGATTATAGATGTTGCTCCAACTTCATGAGTGCATGAATAATCCAGAATAGCTTCAGCACTGTAGACCTTTTTGGAGGTTTTCTTTTTTTTTCTTTTTCACATGAAATGGTTTGTTTCCCATGTTAAATACAAATATAAACAATCCACATGCCTTGCTAAATTTCAGGCTGTTTATCCTGGGGTAAGAGACACACCGTGCCTTATGGCCCAGGTTTACTTTCTCTCTCAGAATACTTGCTGTTGAATACTGTTCTCAAAGCCTGACATTACAAGAATATGAAAGCATGTGGTAGTCGCAGATAAAGATAGTCCTAGACTTTCCATTAATCCTGCTCAAACCTGTTTGCCTCTAAACCATATGAGAGTGCTCAGAGGAAGAGTTAGCAGCCTGTGGAGACAGAAGTGCATTTGGGATGCAAGGGAAGGAAGAAATAGTAGCCCAAAGTCCTGGAAATGGCTGATACAGAGCAATCAGTTTGAGTGATTGTTCCCTTGAGGTTGCAATTTATCATTCAGCCCTGGTTTAGAATCTCACGATGGTACTGCCTACCCCCTGTTTCACACAGACAACGGAGTTCATTTGAATTCCAGCAGAATCACGACTGATGCCTAGTCCCAGTTCTACTGACAAAGATGATTTCTATATATCCTTAATTAACTGCTTAAGGTCTTTAAATCATCAAAGCCTACACAATCTTAATTTGAAATAAATTTAAGTCTCCTAAACTGTTTGTTACACATGGTGGTGGGAGAAAAGTGATATGGTCTATTCAGTCGCAGTTGTGTCCACATTGTCTCAAAGATATTTTACTTTTTAATAAATATATATATGTATATTTACACGTATATATTTGTATGTATATCTTTTTTTCTTATTCTGCTTCAGTCGACCAGGTCTGTTGAATGCAAGTGACCCGAGTTATCCTTGGCTTGCAGACTCTTGGCCTGCCACAAGTCTGCCGGTAAACAACAGCACTAGCGGACCCAATGACCTTGGAAATTTTGGTCGTGGAGGTGGGTTTTATTTTATTAGAACACCATATCGTATACAATAGGCTTCTGTTACTTAGCATCTATGATAAAAACTGTATAATATTTTTATTTTGTTATAGTGTAAAGCCCAGTCCTTTCTACACACTGAGTTTGTCTCAAGATTTGCTTTAAAATTGACTTTAAAATGTCCCTTTTGCTGTATTTTTTGCTCAGATTCCTCCCTTTCAGTGTGGAGATGAACAATCTGCTTTATGGAGTAATGTAGCTGGGGGTGGAGGACATTCATAAGGCACGGGCCAGAGCCCGAGGGATGTTCTTCCAGCAGTTGTGCAGAAGAATATTGTTGCTCTCACCTTACCCAGGCCCACCCTGTTGAAAAACCAGCCTCAGTCTCAACCATAATGCATAAAGAAGGCCTCAGAGGTCTTCATAATCTTTCCTTCTTCTTGGAGGAAAGAACAGATAAAAGGAACTATTTAGATTTTTTAGGGTTTTTTTCGCATTTAAATTGAGTGAGGTGAGATAATGATTTATAACTATGGTGATGAATCTTTAAAGAGGTTACTTTCTTTCAAATGTTCTACTCAAATGGGAGTTTAAAAATGAATAATGGGAGTTTTAAAAAGTCAAAGTAATATTCAGACCTATCTGTTACTTTCTTGGTTTCTGTGACGATACAATACAACTAGTTCCCCAGAGTGTTCTTCAGAGGAAGACTTCTTAACATAAATAAGTATATAAATATGTTTAAGACATAAGTAAGGAAACAAAAATCAGGACAACTTTGTATATCAAAAATACATTAAAATGCAAAAAATCTGTAAAACCATCAAGCTAATAAATGTAAAAAGATTTTAATTTTGAACTGTATCAAAATCCTCCTCTTTGGTTATACATTCCCATGCAAAACTTTTTCCCTGTGGTTTCACTGACTTCAAATTGCATTAAAACACTTCAGATCTATTTTCCATATAAAAATGTTTTAAAGTTCTTGTCTTACAAAAATGTTATCATAAAGTAAACAAATCTTTTGATAATATTTAGAAGGCAGTTGAATGTCTGCCAGCTTCTTCACTGTACATATCTTGAAAATACAACTCTTCGGTACTTTTCCATCTTTTCATGAACTCACATAATACAGAAAAATTAACTTTTTCTTTTCGCATTTGACTCTACAAGACTCCTGTGTAAGACTTCCAGTTTGAACTGGAAGCATGTTTTAAAGCTTTTGGCTTCTGTGTGGGTGAGGTGTAGGTCCAAATTCATCCAAGAGATGCAACATCTATATTTGAAATTTCAGCAGCTAAATTCCACCCATAATCTTTACAGTCAAACTTACACTTGTATTCTGGCTGTTTTGGGACCACTTATCACCATCTATTTCAACAGTTGAGTTTTGGATACTTCTGCTATCTCTCTCTTTAATATGAATAAACTGTATAGGTTGAACTTGAGGCTCTCTTATTGGTAAAAAGATCTAGAGTGATGTAAAAGGTCTGTAAAAATTTTGGAAACAGTAAGGTGACAATCGCTCTGGAGCAAAACCTGAGAAAGGCGATTTTCACACTGCCTTTCAAAAGCAATTTCCACGTTATGTCCTGAATAGACATTTGAGAGCAAGGCTATGGGTGGGAATCACAGGTTAAGTCTGCAATCATATAACACCACAAAGTAGTACTGTGACTTCCAGCCAGCAAGGAAGAGTCCCTCAGGAAGTCCCTTCAGAACTATTTGAATTATCCCAGGAGCTACAAAACAAGTTAGGTTTTGGAGAGGTTTTGGGGAAACAGGAAAGGGGTATTCATCTTTGATCTAAAATGTACAGCGTTTTTTTGCTGTGGTGGGAAAATCACACTTGATTTTTACTAGGTGATTATGGCACTTTGTTAAAGGGCACTTTTATAGCTCTTTGAATGCTTTGTATATACATCTCATTGAGGTCAAAAAACTAATCTGTGATTCTGTTGAAAATTCCCAATATGTCTAGAGAATTTCAATTTATTAGCAAGGTGGACTGAGAATTCTTGGCTGGTGGGAAGCTATGCAACTTTCCTTTCAAGCGTGTGCAAATGTGTAGTCCTTTGTTAAAAAACAACTGTATAGAGATGACACCTCTTCACTTTTAACTGAAATGTACTCTAAAGGATAGATGTATGCCTGATTACTTTAGAGAGATGAATATTTTAGTAATTTTTACATCCGTCGGTCTGCAGATCCCACGTAGATTGATCTGGATTTACTTTATTTTGTACACCGACAACAGAATTTATTTATTAAATTTCAATCCATTATGCTCTGATGAAACCATATGTGAAAAAGCAGAATCTTATATTGTGGATAAAATTCAGGAAAGATATGACTGCGTTTGACTCTCACATCTCATGCTGCATTTGCACATAAATGCTTTTATGATTATGTACTGACCCTGGAAAGCACATTATACATGTGCAGATAGGTAGTAATAACCTGATTTTGAAAGATGACCTGTGGTTTGCATTAATTGTAATTTTTTGTTGCACTTAAATTTATCTGCAGATAGAGGCATTTTAAATACTTGATTGTTCCCATCTCCCTGGATGTCTTAGCCCTGTTGTTGTTGCCTGCAAAAACAGATGGTACTGAGAGACCCAGATTTAATCTCTGTTTCTGCAGTCTCTTTACCGAGCCTTTGTTGTTGCCATAATTATTGTTAATATTATGTTGCTGCCTTGAGACTACAAATGGTATTAAGGTCCATATTTAAATGTTCACTGTTGGACAGATGCATGCAAATAGTCCCATAGCCTAAATGGTCAACCCAAAAAATGAAAACGATAGGAGAAAACAATGGTACCATATCCCACTGCCAGAAAATTCTAGAGACAGGAAGAGAACAGTATTCCTTGAGGTCACGCAGAACCCATGTCCCAGCCTGGAACGGAGCCTAAGTCCTTCCCTAAGTGCACAAATCAGCTTTTCTCTTTGGGTCCTGCGGTCTGTAAAAGTGTCTGTGATGGGATCTAGACATTCTGACTACACGTCAGAATTAGAATTATTTGAATTATTATCATTATCTGAATTATGATCTTAGAGTCTATGTCTGCTGTCATGCTATGTAAAGCAAATGGCATATAAACGATGCATTTTTCTAACGATCAGATTCCAGAATGAATTCAGCTTTTCAGAGCCTAAATACATTGTAAAAGTAGTGGCACTTGAAATACTAACCTCTGAGAGAGCAGGAGAAGGGTTATCCACGGAGCTGTGGTTGTCCTTGGGACGTTGTGCCAGTCATCATTAGATTCATCACGCCTCAGTAGTCTCAGCTTCTAAATCTAGTATTCCACCAGCAAATGTCACTAGCATGTTTAGTGAGGAGAGAGAATGCCAATCGACGGGATTAAAGTTATAAATTGCAGTGTGTGATAAGATTCAAAAGATGTAGAAATGTCAACAGATATCTGGTTAAATATGCTGTACTGTTTTTCAGGTAAGTGTACTGAGTATTTGAAGAAGTTGTTCTCCATTATGAACACTGCTTTGCCATTTTAAGAGACTGATCACTTAAATCCCTTCAGAATAACAGAATTTTTTTTCACATTTCAGGAACAACTTATTTTTGTTAGGCTTTTCTTTTATTGGCAAGGAGAAATGTACTAGTTTGTGTCTAAAAGGAAATTAGATAAACTGATGCATCAAACTTCAAGGAAGTGAAGGTGGTGCCTTTAAAAAAATGCTTTGGGAGCTTCAGCATCCATTTAATAGTTTTGCTAGGTATTTGCTGGGAAAGTTTCCCCTGTGATTTGTAGATTTCTCTCCTTTCATCATTTCCCTGAAGCCCAGACAGGTTCTGACTTACAGTGAACAATTGGAAACATTCTTCAGTAGAGAAATATTCGAAACCTCCTTTCACAGTTGAAGGTATGGAAAGAAAAGATGGTTTTAGGCAGTGAGATGTGAAGGACAAGTGGTAGGCCTGTCACAGATGCTGATAGCTTAGCGATGGTTGTACATCATCTTCCCTTTGTTGGCTCATGGACCTGTCTCAGCTGAAATGCAAACGTGCACAATGACACATTTATTTTTCATCTTAAACCTTGATATTTTCAGGCTTCCCGTGCATCAGTGATTTGTTTCATTCCCCTATGTTCACCACAGATGTGCTGCCGCCAGTGCCAGGGCAAGGAGATAAAACTGCTACTATGCTTTCGGATGGAGCCATTTACAGCAGCATTGACTTCACCACCAAAACTAGTTACAACAGTTCCAGCCAAATAACGCAAGCTACGCCATATGCCACCACTCAGATACTACATTCCAACAGCATCCATGAGTTGGCAGTCGACTTACCTGATCCTCAGTGGAAGAGCTCAATTCAGCAAAAAAATGACCTGATGGGATTCGGTTACTCTCTCCCAGACCAAGGCAAAGGCAACAACGGTAATTCCACTTCTTATTTTCCAGAGCCCTCAGCTTTATTCTGTATCACTATGCATGAATTAGAAAATTATTTTTAGTGCATGAGGCACCGTTCATTTTTGCTGTAACTAATACTTACATAGCTTGCATGAGTGCTGAACTTCACTCTGTCACAGAATATGTTGTTCTGTGCTTTTGGTCCTCTCTGTCCTGCGATAACCACCAACCCATCTGCCCTCCATTAGGCTAGGACAGGCATACATGAAAGAAAAAAAGAAAAAAGCGATTGAAAAAAATCGCAGCCCTGCCACATCCGCCGTTGACTTGCTAACTGCATGTGTTGCATGTGCTTGTGCTGTTGACTAATCACACGATGCCACTGTGACCTGTGCCCTTTAACCCTTAGCCTTGCTTTACATCCCTGACTACCGCGTGGCTGAGGGCTTGGCTAATAGATTGCCACACAACCAGTCGCAGGATTTCAGCACCACCAGCTCCCACAACAGCTCCGAAAGGAGTGGCAGCCTCTCAGGTTGGTTCCACCGCCGGGGCGAGGGGCGGCAGAGGGGGGTCCACTAGGCAGCTCACTGGGGCAGCAGCACGCCCCCCAGGCGCAGCTGAGCAGGAGGGCGTCCGCCCCCAGGAACGTCGACGAGCCGTGTCGCCTTGGCTGCCGCTGCAAAAGAAAAAAAAAAGCAAAAAAGCAAAAAAAAAGACCCCAAACCCAAAAAAGGCTTTTGCAAAACCTATTAGAAAATCCTCCCAACCAGTGCGCCCAGCGCTTTGCGGCAATTGCAAACCTTGCTTTGTAACATTCTTGCCCTGATAGCATACTGCGAATGCATTTCCACATCAATCCGCAGTTTATAGACCTTCCTGCACTAGACTTCATGAGGAGGTGAATATTTTTGTTGAGTTGCTACCAGATTCCCCGCTCACATGAGCCATTTCTAAATGTGTTTTTCAATCAAGCAGCTCACTCAGAAATAAATGTAGGCCCTGTAAGATGATTGGGGTTGCAAAAATTGTGCCAAGTCTGCATACAAACAGAATGTAAATTTTATGTGTGCTGCATGTTATATTTGAAACATGACACATTTTCATTAGATGAAAATGACTGTAATACTTGTGATCATGTATTATATTTAAATATACCTCTTTTATTGATTTCTTTAGTTTTGCTTACTTGTTGCTTATGTTACTTTATTTATAATTATGTCCTTTTTTCAAGAAGAAAACTAAAAGGCCTACAATTAAAATGGAAGTCTGCTATTATGCTTAACCAAAATAGGAGAGAGCTGAAGAGACTTCAATTTCAAATTTGTACTATATCCATAGCCTTTTGAAGTTCATTTATAAGTTGGAACAATCATAACAGTACAGATCTACCCCAGAAATGGCTTCTGTATGTCAATTTTAATGACTTTTCAAAATAAATGTTGAGATTAGATTCCTAGAAACATTGGCCCATAATTCAAATAGCCAAATGTATTTGCAAGTCTTGTATGGAAATGTCTTTTTATGGAAATACTAGCTGCTTTGAGTGTGATAGAAAAATAGGCTTATAGCATTGACAGAGAGGGATCTGAGAGTAAAGTTCATGTGATACTTTAGGAAAGGTGCTTGTTCCTTGTATGTGAGATATATTGGCAAGTAGCTTAGAAAATCAGCTTGCTCTGACTGCATGAAAATGCAGGAATTTATATGCTGAGGTACATATGTGCCAGTTATCAAAGGGCAGTATCACACTTTGAATGTGTTGACAGTTACAGCTGGCTAAGAACTTTCTGAGAAAACACAATGAAAATTTTTCATTGGAAAATGCCAATTCATCAAAAGCTGGACTTTGAAAAAATATTTCAAGTGAAACATGTTTTGTGCAGTGTTTGTCAGTATGAAGTAGAATTTCTGATGAGATCTGGAAATTTCAGGTTAGCCAAGCTTTCCTCAGCCAGGGCACTCCCTGTAGTCACCAGAATAGAGCTCACACCTGGATGCCCCATGGCTGTGATGAGTGTCAGACTATTGGACTGCAGATTCAGTATTTTGCTCTCCCTTGCCCCCTAATTATGCATATAATGCAGACCAGCTGCAACATGAGAAATTGAGGGAGACCATCAAATAGTCCAATTATTATAGCGGGGTCTTCATAGAGATGGAGATGGAGTCTCCATTAGATAGAGAGAAATAAGGCTTCTGTGCAAGTTTTCAAATGCAGATCAGACACTATGTCAAAGTTGTCTGTTCCACTAGTCAGACAGCAGAGTAACTCTACCCACAGAGTAAGGAGAAGAGAAATCTCCTGCCCAACTGTACAGTGTAGGTTGTTTCCCCTACTAGTAATGTCTTTGGACTGCCTTTTTTTTATTTCTTCATCTGAACAGTTTCTCAGCTCTTTGCTTCACTCTTTCTAACAACTCCATTATCTTTGCCCTTTCTCTCCAAAACCCTGCAATTTACGCCATACTTGTGCCCCACACATCCAACATTCATTTTACCGGTCTCCTAAGCATACCAAGATGCTACACTTTCAAAATCTCCCTCTCCACCTCAAGTAATCTCTAAGAAGAAGGTCTCCTCTGCATTTGTTTTCTTTGAGTACTCCTAGTTTAATCCCCCTCCTGCACAAAAGCATGCACACGCACACACGCACTCACTCACTCAGTCACTCACATTCATGTTCACTTCCCTCCCAAAGCAGCCCCTCCTGCAGCTCTTTTTGGTTCCTATACCCGCAGATTTTTCCAAAGTTTCCCCATATCCTACTAGTTAAAGTTCATATACTTGCTTTGTACATTTCCGGGACCTTATTTCTAACTCCACTTTTGCCTGTACCTGTACTTTGAAAGCTTTCTTTTCCCTCAAGATGTTTCATGCATTTGTTCCTCCATTGCCACTACCACTGCGGTTTCCTTTTTGTTGATCAAAATGTTCTTTCCCTTTTCAAGAACGCTTCTCCCTCTCTGCCAAGCTACAAAAGAACAGAAGAGCCTGCCTGGCAGCCTAATAGATGGAATACCAGCTCAGTTCCCAAATAGTGAATGACAGGATCTTTTCTGGGCTTACTATAAATATCCCACGTTGAGGAAGGGAGAGTCCTGCTCTGGAGCTGGGTTGTGGAGAAAAAGAGGTCCCCTTTGCAACCTGCTGCCAGCTAGGCTGATTAGAAATCTTGCCAGACAACAAGCCTGACTCTAGCAGCCAGAACAAGAGGTGAAAAGAAAAGGCTTGGCTGGTTCTAAATCACACAATCATGTTGTTTCCTCCCTCTCTATTCTTTCCTTTTGGGGTCCAGTTGACAGCTGGAGATAGGAGAAGAAAGCCCTTGTGTCCAGACCACAAGTCCCGTGACACAAGCTTGTCTCTGGCCCTAGAATTGCACCTCCTCCAGGACGTCTCTGCGCCTAAAGCTAGAGCCGTGGCAAACAGGCTGGTGCACACCGGTGCACACGGTTCCCCCATTCCTTGCAAGTCCTTTGTGGCTTTTTTGATTCATTGCTGCTGAGAACTTTTTACATGTTTTTTTTGGCTGACACTCATAAATCAGCATGAGATGACAGTGGGTAAGCTGGATTAGACTGTGCTTTCTGCAACAGAAAAAGACAGAGTGACTGCTCGCTGCGTACCCCACTGAAAAAGCACATGACAGACAATTCTTCCGCCCAACAACCCAGTGAGTTTGAAAGCCACAATGAAGTGGCAAAAAATAGATGGTTTTGAAAGCAGTCAAGGATCTTGAAATAATTTTTGTCCCATTCTTCTTCCTAATGAATTGTTGACTGGAAAAAAAAAAGGGTGAGAGTGAAAAAAAAGAAGGGAAACAAATGGAAAGAGCTTTTTCTGTAAGATCACTTTCCCACAAATAAAATTGTCTCAAATGGAGAAGTGGATACAAGGACAGTAAGAAAGGAGAAGAGGGCTAAAGCAAGATGCATTGCTAACCTCATTTCCATCACCATCTTCCATTAGAGTTGTACATCAGATTTAGAACTGTCCATTTTGGCACAAGATATTTGAATCCTGTCCTAAAACATTGCAAACAGCTTGTTGATATTTTGAAAAATGGCACTTACTAAATTCATTTGAGCAAAAAAGCCATTTCTTTTTGTTTTGACAACTTACACTTGTCATTTTGACTGAAAGAAATTAATATCATGACAATTTTTTTAGATTGTGTCCTTAACCTCTGTGTTTTCCACGGAAAGGGATTATGCAAAACAGTGTTATAAGCGCGCTGGATTCTGACATTTGAAAGAATTTGCCATGATCTATTATATTTTTATCCAACAATGAATGCAAGAAGTCCTAAAGCAGACATGAATAAATCAGTAAATACATCTTTGATACAGTGAAATATGTCTTTCTTTGGTTATGCACTATTGTGGTGTGACTGTATCGAGTTCATATTTTAAAAAGAACGTTTTTCAGCAATTATGTAGAATATTTTTCCATTCCAGTCTGTTATTATTTATAACCTTGTAACAACATTAACACGTTGATCCTGATTCTGCTTTTTTGGGCATGCCATCTGGAATCAGAATTCTTTCAAAGAAATGTAAATAGCCAGCTTTCTTTTCACATTATACCTCTAACTATTTCTTTTTCTTTTCGGATTTGCAGGTGGCAAAGGAGGGAAAAAGAAGAAAAACAAAAATACTGCCAAGCCCCAGAAAAATAATGGTTCAAACTGGGCCAATGTTCCCCTCCCACCTCCTCCCGTGCAGCCGCTTCCAGGCACAGAGCTGGAACACTATGGGGTGGATCAGCAAGAAGCAGGGTAATTTTTTTCTTTTTCTGTTGAAGAAAAATCCATGGTTTGCAGAGATGAGGCATCTTCTGCGAAATTACAATATTATTCTATTTTGTTTTTTAAAAAGGAGAGAAGGGCTTATCCTATAGCTTTATTCAAGGCTATAGAAGAGGAATGTTTGAATAGCTTCTCTTGATGATGACCAAAGATGGAAATAAAAGTGACCACGCTTCATCATCATGTAGGGCTTCTATGCTTACTCATGCTGAGAAGTATCTCGCTTCACAGATAGCTTAATTGAATTCTGTTGGACTGCTTGCAGATGATGGGACTCGGAGTGAGTAAGGATGACATAATCTGGCTCTTTATACTTTTTTACTAGTTTGATGTTTAGAAATACGAGAGCCAGCAGAATGAGAAAAACCTCACTAAATTGGATTAATTTTAGAAGATCAACCAGTGGATAATAATCTTCTCATCGGCTTTTAAAAGAAATTTCACAGTTGAGAAAGGCATGCTATTTATAGGTATTTCTTGAGTTTAAACAACACTTGGATTTCTGGAACCTTACACTTGTTTTTGGATAGCTTAAACTTGTTCTCAAGGACACAAAATCACATAGAAAGCACTAAAGAGAGAAGAGACATTTCCTACACAGAGAGCAATTATGGAATTTTTTTAATAATGTGAAATTATATGAATTACTATTTTATCAAACTCTGTAGAAAAATCCAAATATATACAAAAATAGTTTATTGTGATCATCTCTGTTGGAGCCTTGAGAATCATTGGAGTTCTGTCTGGGACAAATATCTGCCTGTTTGAATTCATGGATTAATCAATATTTCCTAAGAATGAAAGACATGTTTTAAAAATCGCTGTAATAGCTTGTTGAATAAAAATATTTCAAATACTATCTCTTTTATAAGGATAAACTGGTCATTACTACTTTTATGATGAAAATTAGAAGAAATAAATGTTAATATTTGGATTTATGCCAAGTCCTTCAACTCAAATTGAATAATAACTAATTATATAAATCAGTGGAGTCCCTTTTAAAATGAAATTCCATTCAGGCTGTATATGAGTTAGAATTCTAAAGTGAATGTGAGGGACAATGTATAACCTTACTGATTATTAGTGTTGCTTAAACCTCAAGGCAAAAAGAGCATAAAATCATTATGTTCTTTATTCTGCTAAAAAAAAGTGAAACAAATTTAACATAGTGTAGCTCTTTGGTATTTCTCAATAATAATTACATCCTTAAAAATTCCCATGCAACTATTTCACAAAAACCAGTTTGCTATAATAAGCAAACAACTTTCGTTTTCTTTAAGGACAATGCAATAGTATAAAAGACAGGTAAACTGATGTACCTTCTCATGAAAGCCTTTGTGACACAGGGCTTGACTCCTCAGTTACATAAAGTATCTGTTATCTAGCTTGGTGACTAATTGTATTAGTCACCAAGACAATGCTGGTTATTTAAGGATAAATAGCCTTCCAGGTTCTCCAAAATTCAGACTTAGTTTTTCCTCTGTTTATCTTTCAAATTAGTCTTTTCTTTTTTTTTAATCTTTTTTTTTTTTCATTAGTAGCAGTTGTAACCAGACCTAACGTGCATCTTACCAAAGGCGAAAACGAAATTGAAAATTAGTCTTACAGCATCAGTCCTGAGCTACAGTAATTTGCAACCGATTCTGCTGAACCCAGTGAAGCCCCAATGACTATGCTTTCAGAGGACCTATCCAGTCTTAAGTGTCTTTCTATATTTAGGGGCTGATGTTGTTTCTGTGTTTTTCAACATGCTAAAATGGAAAGAATCATAGATTGCATTCCCTATGTTGCCTTTAATATTGACATATTGGGTAGAAAACCTGGCAATTTTTTTGATTTTTTAAACTTCTTTGTTTTTCTTGATTTGCTCTGATGTATGCTATGTATTAAAAGTACAATATGTGTTTTAATTTTAGAATTCATTATATTCAGACGTAATTATACTGTGAATAATAATTAAAAATGGTCTTCCAAACAGAAAAACTTTAATGAAGTTCTTACAGTATGCTATGAAAGATGAACATTTAGAACAATAAAACAAGGAAAGTGGCATTTAAAAAAACACTTATCTTTCTGTGCTCCTCTACCCATAACTCTTGAATTCAAGTGAGAGTTTCATTGATATGGGCATCCCAAATAAATTAAACAGCTTTGACACCTTATTTTGCTTACTAGAAATTAACGCCAGAGGCCTGTTGGCTCATAAATGTGTAAAGTAATCCTTAATAACAACAATTAAAAAAAGTCACCTAACTTAATCACAGACTTACTCAGATAAGGAAGAAAAAGTGCACACTCTTGGCCCTCTCTACCACCTTCTCCCCAGAAGAATCAAGGTCTGCATTCACTTCCATTCTTCCCTGAACTGCAACACAGTTAATGAAAGATGATCATTTTAATTCAAGTTATGGCCATTTTATGTAACATGGTAGATTTTTTGATATCTTGAATTACTATTTAACCTGTCTAGAAAGTCTGTTTATACTGTTGTTTCCCAGGCAAGCTCTTTCCTGTGGGACTCTGCCCTTCCTCCACAAACTCCGTGTTTGTTCCTTGCTGTCCTCCTCGATTTCCACTTGTATATATGGCAGAGACTTTGCAGTTTCTCTTTCTCTGTAGTGGCATATTCCAGTCAAACATATTCCCTTTTCCTCCCTTTTCAGAGACAATGTTTTTGTTGGTTTTATCTAATAAATTTGACAATAACTAAATGCTGATTACTTATTTATTATAATCTATTTATATTTTTTCACCACTAATATGCATGACCAATCGCAATATGGAAGCCCATCCCAGTAACAACAGTCTTCATAAAGTTATCATTGGTTATTTTTATTTATTGATTTATTGATTTATTGATTAAAGCTTAAAAATGGAATATTAGCTGCTGGATATCAGCACATTTGATAGTTGTTTTGTGTCTTAAGAAAAAGAATGTAATATCTTTTACATTAAAACATCCTTTCTAGCAAGACCTGAAGAGGGAAACTTTATTTGTTGCAATGATGTTTGTCTTGAAACAAAAATGTATTGACTGTTCAACATATCTGTCACCTCTATTTTTTATTTTGAAGAAGCAAGCCTAACAATACAATAAGCAAGCCTGTCAATACAATAAACCGAGCTTGTTAGTAGCAAAAGATTAATATAGAGTAAAATTGACAAGAGGAAACTAAAACTATTTGTGTTTGTTAAACAGAACTTATTTAGGGACTTAAAATTAATTATCATGAAATTACTATAAGAGGTACCTAGTGAAGTCAAGGTGCTTAGATTTTGATGAGAAGTACTTGAAAGATGTTACATGTGTTTTTGGCAAGTTGTGTTTACACAGGAAACCAGAAAGGACATGGGTATGACCAATATTCACTATGCTATGGTTCTAGAAGTTCCAATAACTAAATAATTTGTGTGAGAGGATGTTAATATGTAGTCCACTGGGTTTGCTTTTTTTTGCTTGCAGAATTTTTTTAGTAAGATGCATGTTAGAACTGGTGCCTTTTCAAACATTTTACATTATAAAGACAAAGGTCCTCGCACCTGAAATCTTGAATCTCAATGTCTTGAACTTCATGCTTAGTATCCTTTCTATTTCAAACAAAATTTAGGTAAAGATACAGTACTTGTGCAGAATCCTTTTGTTAAGGAATAAACTAGCAAGCTGATCATTTGGGGATTTGGAGCAAGTAGGGTCAAAAGCCAAGCACATCCAAAGATCATTTATGCATTACCAAAAAGTCACTAAGGAGTACCTTTCTGTCTTGTGTCTTTTAAAGAAGAGGCTATTATACTAAAGCATAGGATTGAGAGAGTGAAAGCAAGCAACAGAGCTGTTGCACTGTAAATTTTTATCAGCATGAGTTAGGATGGTCCCTTCACCCTTTAGGTGGCAACGTCATGAGTGAATGTTGCAAGGAAAGATAAACTAATGCTAGTAATACCCTAACCATCTCTTAAGGAATTACATACGTGTCATATAGCATTTTCTTAAGGCTTTGTGTTATAATAGTAATGCTAACAAATCAATTACTCAAAAACTCCTAAATGCCAGTGGTAAGATACAACATTTATTTGCCCCTCTGTACATATACGTATGTGTGTGTATCTATAGATAGATCTAGATAGAAAGTAATAGCAGCTTTAATTACAAGATATTCTTCCAAAGACTTCCTGCTAATTGAGTGAGATTGTTCTAGCTATTCTGAATCTGAACTTTTGAATACAGAGTACAAACTTTTGAATAAGCAAAAAGAAGTGTCATTAATTTTAGAAATGTTTTGGTTTTGCTCAAAGTAGATGTTCCATTCATAATACAGTTTTAAAAGCCTCTCTGTTTTCCTAGCCTTTTTGTAACCCAACTTCACTTGAGAAAATTGGCAGTGTTCCATCTTTCTCTGGTAGATTGGTAATGGTAATTGCTTCCAAGTAAAGAGCCTTAAAAGGAATATTCTTTAAACTGGTTTGAGAAATTAACTGCATAACTCAGTGCACTACCTGCCTGTATTGCAAACAAAAGGTATACCTCCTTACGAGAGATGTCTACGGTTCTTGAAGGTGGGTAGAAGATAGAGAAAGTGACTTATGATGCTTGGGGGATGGTCTTTAAAGTACGGGATGATGCTGACGGGGAAGTAGCTGTGCCTTTGATTGTCTGGCTGTCTTTTGAAAGGCGCTATCTATCCCTGAAGTGTTTTGGAATATACTGGGAGTTAAGAAGAAATGTGTGCAGATGATCACTGCGGATTGCCAGGGATGTTTTGAAGGTTAGAAGAGCAGAAAGTTTTGAGATTTCACTGGTGTGATTCCCGGCAGAGCTGTACACAAGTGGAGCAATGTTCAGATTAGGGAATTATTCTGGCGAGATAATGCTTGGGGTATGACCATAGTCAGTAGGGGCCACAGGTCCTGGATGATGCTGATGTCACGAAGGGACAGGGTACTGGGATGATATTGTGATACAAAAGTGGATTGAAAGTTTTGTGATGAGGACAGACAGAAGGAAGGATTGAATCACTCGCAAAGCTTAAGAGGTGGTAGTAGACTATAAAGCTTCTGTTTCTGACTCTGATCAGATATAGCATATCATCTCTTAAACCTTGGTGTAAGATGAAAACTTCCTCCAGACAAATGTAATATCTATCAGAAAATTCTTTATATGTGAAGAGAGAAGAAACGGCATATGTATTGCTAGCTGCTAATTTATTTGAGGGCATGTGTTTTGAAAATATTCCAAAATTTAGCACTATCCAGGTAAGTCCCATTAAAGACTGGTTATGAGGTGAGGTGCTGGCAGAGTTTTTAAGATGTATGCTAAATGTATCTTACCAGCTAGCACTGTGACACAGCATATGCTTAGGGTGAGTGCTGCTACAACATGAATGTATTAATGAACATATATGCATGTTATAGTATATAGATATATAACATGTTCCTGTTATATGTGTGAACATCCTATGTTTGTGCAGTGTGGAAAGATCATAATCAATGTGGAAAGTGTAGTTTCTTATTTAAGCTACAAAATAAATAAAATGCAATAAATTTATAAATAAACGGGGGGAGGATGGGAGTAAGGAAGCATGTAAGTGCAAGTGCATAAAGCTCACTCTACATTTTAAGAATGGTTTTATTTTCATGTCTAGGTAAATCTTCAATGCATTCTTCTGGGTTAATGGTCCAGAAAGTGAGTTATTTCATTTTTGTTAGTGAGTATGGAGTACCATTATCTTATCAGCATTAATAAATGTGGTAACAGACCTGTAATCTTTTTGTTGCACTACTTGTTCAAGTTGCTTAGCAGTTGTGGGGAAAATTAAACAGAATCAGTAAAGGCAATCTGAGCAATTATGACCCCATTTTCAATAAATGTTAAATCTCACACTGCCTGCAAGTGCTTAAATTGTAGCAAAAATCCTGTATACCCTCTGCTGCACATCAGAGATGAGATTTGATATGTACTAAGTTTACTTGGTTTTTATTTTAGATATGACAGTGATGGTTGGTGTCCGCCTTTGCCAGTTCAGACCTACCTACATCAGGGCATGGAGGATGAGCTTGAAGAAGACGATGATCGCGTTCCCACACCTCCTGTCCGAGGGGTAGCTTCATCGCCTGCAATCTCCTTTGGGCAACAGTCAACTGCAACTCTCACGCCTTCTCCACGAGAGGAGATGCAGCCAATGCTTCAAGCCCACCTTGATGAATTAACTAGGGCCTACCAGTTTGATATAGCAAAGCAGACATGGTAAATGTTTGAAGGGGGCACCTGCAGTCTGGGGAAAGAAAGTGTGATAGTAATTTATTACTTAATGACATAACTATTAACTGCATTCAACAACATTTCAGTAATGTTTACAAAACCATAAACTGGAAGAAGAAATAGCAAGCATGTATTTCCAGTGCAAAGGCCTTAAACATTAATGGATGTTTTTAATACTTAACTCTTAATAATATATTATATCTCAACTAAAACCACATAGAAATTATATTAATTTGGAGTTTTGGCTTATATGCAGCTGACTGGTTAGCACCCACGTACTGACAACTTTTATTTATACAGTTCAAAATACTATCTTTTCCTGCTAGGAAAAGAAATTAATTTATTAGGATTTTCAAAAACACTGATGGTCTAAATCTCTGATTAAAAATAAGGCCAGTCACTTGCAATACCAGTGTAGCAGTTTTTAGCCTCTGTAGCAGGAGAATGAAGCGTTCGTATATCTGACAGTATTTTGAAATACTGTGAAAATTTCTGATTCAGAGTGAAAAAACAGCAATATCAGGAAGGAATTTGTTAGAATTTACAGAATGGATCTGGTGTTTTACAATGCTTTTTGCCTATTTAGAATGAGGGGCAAGCAAATATCACAGTAACATTTTCACTGTAAAACAAACAGAAGCAATCTCTTCAGGGACTGAAAAAGAACTTGTCAGCTGCACAAGACTGGGGATACGGTGAAGGTCAGTTGCTTTCTGGATATTCCCTAAGTGGCAGTTGTCCTTTTAAAACTTTTCTACCCAGACGAAAAGAAAAAAAGAGTCAGAGAATCTCAGAGGATAAAAGTACAGCTAGTTACTGAAATGGCACTCTGCCAAGGAAGAAGCAAGCTTTCTTTGCTGCTAAATAAAACCATGGCATTATTCAGCTTCAGCCACCATAAATAGATTCGGCAGGTAGGCAGGCTGTGCCAAATCAAAGCCAGCTGTTTTCCCTGGACGGTGCCGAAGCCTCGAGGCTTGTCTGCAATCTGCGCTCAATCAACAGGATACTTTGGTCCCACTGCAATGCCGCACTGCCAAGTGCAGACCCCGGCCTGCCTATGGGACAGACCCAAATCCCAGGCAGCAGTGAAACCTGGCCTGTTGAAGGTGGCTGCCTCCCGAGCCAGCGCACAGATGCGTACCCTGTCTGTGCACTCAGTTGCTGCTGCATTTTGCAGCTGTTATGCTTCCTGTGACCTACAGACTGCACATGCCAGTCTGGTGGCTGGCAGCACTCTAGCAAAGCATCTTGCAGCTGGGGGTAAAGGTCTTGCTCCTTTTTTGGAGCTTTGAAAATTGACTGGGAACTTGCGTGAGGTCTTTAGGAATATAGATTTTAAAGTCACTCTTGGGTAAGGTAACAGTAACTGAGCAGTAACGGAAACTCTGGAAAAATTATAGAGGAGCTAATGTTTTTTCATACTGGCATCTTATAGCAGGTTTGGGGATATATCTAGATGGTTGCAGATAGAAAGGATTTTTGCCGCTGTTGTGAGATGAACTTGCTTACTGGTTTGATATTGCTTGGCTGTACATTTCTCGTGCTGTTAAAGGATCTAGCAAATGCCATTCAAAGTCAGTGGAAAAAACACCTCTGTCTTAAATGAGAAGGAAGATTTCTTGCTTTGTTTTCTTGTCACCAAATTAACCTGTCCAGCGTGGGGGGGGGGAACAAAATAACAAGATGAGACCGATCAGATAAATTATTATAGGAGTAAGAGAAGATAAATTTAGAGGCCGACCAACTGGAGATTTAAGAGAGAGCACATTAGAGATTACTGGAAAAGTGCATAATCATTATGGCCTTGATCCAGCAAATCACTTAAGTATATGCTTAACTACAAATACGTGAGAAATTGTCTTCAGTTGTTCTATCGCGTGCTTAACATTAAGCATATATTTAAGTATTCTACGTGACTGGGAGCTAATCATGCTGTTTACTGAGATTTAGTTAGATCTTAGTGTGCTTTTCTGCAGTGCTGTGAACACTGTGTACCTAAGAACCCAGTGTCCAGACAGAAAAGTATTCAAGAGCTGCTAATCAGAGGGGAGCTGTATATCAGAATGGAAGCATTTGCTTTGCAAATTATCTTCAGAATATGCAATAATTTAAAAAACATGCCAAAGTGGGAAGAGATTACACTGGTATATAACATTTACCATGACATTCTCAGATCCACTAGGTCTGAGACAAGACTACTTGAATATGAGAATTATCTTTATAAAATATAGGTAATATTACAGCACAAAGTTCTCATGAAAATTAAAAATATTAGAGGTCAGTAACCAAACAGGTGACAGTTGTATTTTTTCCGTGATAGCAGTGTCTAAGCAAAGGACTAGCAGAATCCTGAATCCTCTCCAGGATTCTGCCAATTTGAATTAGGTCACAGCACCTCATGAATAGCCACCTATGCATTCCCATGTGCCTATGTTAACAAATTCAAGTGTGGTACACTGTCTTGTGCCAAGGCCAGTGATGTCTGGGTCCCCTGGGACAGCTTGCTGTCTACCTGTAGTGCCATGGAGAATGCTGCCCTGGAAGCTGGCAGTTCTTCTTTTCATCTCTAGTGTCTCACAGACCTCTTACATGAAAATCCAAGTACACTGATTACCTGTTGGCCATTTAGCTATCCTGTGTGTGCTTTTTAACTTTGTTTTTCATGTTTTGATTGTGATTGCTGCATGCAATAATTTCACATATGCATGACCTTAATATTGCTGCAATTAAATCAATTAATCTACTTTGAGTAAAACAAAATAAAAAGGCCTCATTGATGATGGGTTCATGGTACTTCAACATTTCTTTTGTCCTTCAGGTCACTTCCTCCTCTTTAGGGTGAGTTTTACAAAACAGCACAGAGTCTTTTCAAGTGGAGGGAGTGAGATTTAAATTGTGTTTTGGCTCAAAGATGTGAAATGCAAGATGGAATACTAAGTGAGACACTCATGCTAGTTTGGGATTCTCAGTTGTGCTTTTACATGCACATGGATTTCTCAAGTCTCCATGTATCTCAGTTCCTCATCTGTAAAAGGATAATCTTGTCCTTCGCTGTCTTACAGAAGGGGGAAGTACGTTTAGGATTGGAAAGTGCTCGGGTATTATGGTAATGACGTATTAGAGCTATGGTAAATAACTGAATTGACTTTTCGTAAGTCAGACTTAAGAAACATATTCTGTAAATATATTTTGAGATTTACTGAGAGGCATATCTTTTACCAACTGTGGGGTACAAAGTCTCATCCATTCTGATGATGTTTTTGTGTTTGTTTGTGTAGGCACATCCAAAGCAATACACAACCTCCTCAGGCTCCCGTTCCACCCCTAGGATATGTATCTGGAAACATTATTTCAGATTTGGAAACAGATGTTCCAGATGATGATGAGGACTATATTGAAGAGGAAGCTGTAGAAATCACTAGGCCACTAAGAGGCCTAGAGCATACTCCAGGCTCCAGTATGGACAATCTAGACAGCTCTGTGACAGGTAACCAAGCACAGTAACACTGACACCAGCTTGTTTGTAACGGTAAAATACATCATCAATCAAACACTTTATAAGTGAAAATTTATTCCACTCTATTTCTGTAACATTTAGAATGTGTTAATATTAAACACTGAAGTTAAAGAAGGATTTGAAAATACTTTGCTGCAAAATGATAAGAAAATCCATGAATTTTAAAAAGCTTTAAGGACTTGAAAGAAAACTCAATTATATCCTAGCTTTCATGAAAAGTTCACTCTACTGGAGAAGCAAGTCAGTTACATAAAAAGGAGGGGGAAGACTTTGGCTTAGGAATATATTTTTCATAAATCAGGAGCAGCATAAAATGTGTTTTCTTAAAACACTTTTAAATATTTTGCTGGGTAAATACTTTCACAGATGAACTCATGGAAGTTAAAAGGCTTCAGAATAAGTGTAGTTAGATCAGCACAACATTTTTTTATAGCATAAATAAAACATCCATGTAAGGAAATGTGTATTTTGAAGGTACTTCGTATTGGTGAATTTAGTAATTATTCCCTTTCAGTGAAGATATTTAATTATTCTGTCCCTTTTTGCTTCACTGCTGCTAACCCATTGCATGCCTAGAAAGGTTGCAACAGCGATCATCAAAGAGGACTTAGAAAGGCATGCTAAACTAATGCAGAGTCCGAATTAATAAAATTGCTGTTAATGAAATACAGGCAGCAAAATGTATTTTTGAAAAATACAGATTTCATATGGATGTAATGAACTTTTATAGGCATCAGCACATTTCCCTTTAGGTTGAACTTGGGTTTCTATATAATGATAGGTATTCATAAGGTACAACCTTATTGGAGACCCAAATGTGCGTAGTATCTGTAGCTCTTAAAAGCTGGTGTGTTCTTCTGAAGTCTTTGATCCCTATGGAAGAGCACTAATTGTTACTTGTACCTTAAGGGAGACTTACTCCATGCAACTCATTACTGTAGCACTGCTTATTTTCACGTCATCATTCTGGACTTGGGAAATTCTAAGAATTTTGCACCCTTATTTAAACATTGCTGTCCTGAAAACACTGCAGGAATATGGCAGTGATGGAGCATCAATTCCTGTAATTTTCTTCCTCTTTGTTGTTGAATTAAATAGTGTGTTGCTTTATCCCACTTTCCAGGTTTTCCTGCACCCTAGGGCCAGACTGCTTGCCAATCTAATTAAAATTTAAGAACTGTAGCTCTACTGCTGTGATTTGAAATCCAGATCCAACTGAAAGCTGTAGAGTTAACGTTTAAATCCCTGAATTCAGAAGGTTAACTTATTAGTGCATGAGTACGTTAAGTCACTTTGCTTGAATTTCCAGTGTAACCTCCTTCAGGCTATAATTCTGCATATTTTTGCATATCTCACTAATGGCTTAGAAGCCTTTCCATTAGGAATGCAGTAAAGGTTTTGCACTGGTAACGCAGGAATAAATAAAAAAAAATCAGGTTGATATATATTTTTCCTTTGGTATGTATTAATATGTCAGTGTTGATATATCTATAAATCAGAAAATGGATGTTTTGCACATTTACATTTTCAACTAAATTGTGGACCAGCCTATCTAGTGCAAAGTAAGGTATAGCTGCGTTTGTGCTCCAGTTCATAGACTTCTGTGCTCATTACAATTTATCCTTTTATGAAGCATGTTTTCTTAGTTAAAAGTGCTGTTTGTTTATTGGAGTGTTAAAAACCTGCTGGCATATTTTTTAGAAGTTGGGCAGAACCTGGTAATGTAGCTTGGGACTGTACTTAAGGTGATCTAAATGCATTCCCACTCATTCCCACCAACATCTTGATGTTGGCTTATCCAGCTGAAAAATGATGTTTTTCTTTTTTTTCCTTTTTTAAACTTTTTTTTTTCCTTTTTTAATGTTTTTCTTTTTTCTTTTGCTTGTTTAATTACGAGCTGGATCAGTTTCTTGATCTGCTTCACTGCATGGCACTACAGGAAGAGAACATGCAGCTGGAAGGAAAGGAAAGGTTCAGGCTGCCCCTATGTAGCTTATAGCCTACACCTAGATTGACTTACAACAATTATGAAAGTGTAGCCTTGCAAAAATACATCCCATGTGTTAGTCCAAATGACCTATAAAATCACAAACTCTCCAAATAACAAAACCACATGTATTTTCTTCAGTTACTATATGGGCAAAGCCTCAGTTTTCTGAGCTGGATTTGTTTTTTACAAGGGTTGGGAGGAAATTGCTTATTATCCATGTGGGAATAGTTTCAAAAGAGAATTTTAATTTTTATGTACATTTTTTCGTTAACCCTTCCAAGTTGCATTTTTAATGTTCAGGAGGGTATATAACATATTGTGTCTATTGTTTCTAAACTGTTTCTCATTCTTTTATTTACTTGCCTTTAGAATACTGTAGAATACCATTATTTTTGACATTTCTAACTAACTCGTTGGTTCTTGCCACTGCAAAAATATAAGCTACTTTTTTTCATAGGGCTTTGGATGACTCGAACCACCATTTTCCTAGGAATTTATATGCTACATTTTCACTTTTTAAACATTATATTAGAAAAGTGAGGCAAAATAAAACAGCTTAGCTGGAGGAAGCAGTATTTCCTTTCATTTTTCAGTGTGTTCTGCGAGTTCAGTGTTTGAGAGAAAATTAAATTGACATTCCTAGCTACAGACTTCCTCAGAACAGATTTGCTGTACAGTGAGCAGGAAGAGCTTCCTCGCCATGTACCATTAGCATGCCTCAGCAATGACTTGAAGACACCCAACCTAGGAGTGAAATGGTACCTTGTTCTTCATGGCTGAGCTGCAACTGAGGTTTTCATCCAGTGCCAAATGTAGGATTCTCTTTGGGGAAACACTGGCTCTGTATGAGCTGAACTCCAACTGCTAAATTCCTCTGAAACCCCAGTGTTACTCCTTTAAACTGTTTAAAAGTCAGGTTGTCTTCCAGGCCCTTGAGTTTTAGTTATGGCTAACTGAAGATTCAGGCAGGGATTTAATCTGTGCTTTTAAGCTTTTCTTTTTGCAGGTGGCAGAAACGTAACGTTGACATGTGTAATAAAGTGAAAAGAAAGGAGGAGCTCACAATAACTATATCATAACATTTTCCAGATATTGCAAAGGAAACTCAAGGAGGGAGCTTTAGATTGGAACATTTGGGAAATGGAATATGAAATTAAAGCTGAAGTTTTAATTTGTTTCCAGCATGGTTCGTTAGGATACTAAGTTGCTGATACTGATTAAAAAAAACAAGACAAAGCAGAAAAGCAGCCCTACTGCTTCTTCATTTCTAATTAACAATCATTTAGGTTCTTTTTGCTTTCATAGATGCATTGAAATATGTTTTTTCTTTTGCTTATGTTTAATGTTTGCATTTATAATGAATTGCTGTGCAGAATGATGGCTTGAATGGTCATGGAGAGTCTGTTACATTATTCTACGTTAATAGACTTAATTAATTGCATAAGATAACTGTATGAGAAATTGACTTGCTTGTCACTGAGAAGACCCCTAGGTTTTGTCAAACCAAATTATTATTGTTTGGGGGGTTTCTTTGCCCTCTCCTTACCCTCCCCACCCCCAGCTTCACAGCTTTACCATTAGGTAGTGCAGCTCCACCAGTAAAACTGGTATGGGAGCTCTTGTATCTTCAGTCCTGGAGCATTATTACTGAGGGAAGAGATACACCCATTAACTTGCATGGAAATTATGATAAGTCCTTTTTCTGCCTAGCAAACCGATAGAAGCAGAGAGTTATTCTTGTAAACAGTACTGTATATGGTTACCAAAACTGATTTTTTAAAATTACATAGAGCTGAAATTATAAAGTTCTCCATAGGATGAGTAGTTTCACAAGGAAGAAAATCCCTTATTTGGCATGTTTTGGACTTGGTTTAAAAAAATCACTCTGATTACTGCCTATATGGTAAAAGTTGTTCATTCATTGTGTCTGGAACCGAATAGAATAATTCTTGAATATTACACAAAATCATTTTCATGAGCCATATTTTACCAAGGCAGAGTTCAATATTTGTATTGATTTGCATAAGGATTCCTATTGCAAAAGCTTCTATTTTATAAGCAGTTAGACAGATTACGTTCAACAATAGAAGAATGTGTTTCATGGATTAAATATGTGCTCAGAAAATAGGAAACTGCTAGCTTTTGTATCTCATAAAAATGGTAATGTAACAATTAGCAGGGTCATATTATAAAGCACAGACTTTACTCTAGCTTAATGGATCTAGGGATATGCATCCATCAGCAAGGATGGATTTAGCATAAAATGACATGTAAATGAATTGATGACTGATCATAAATTAATTTTAGTGCTGAAGATGTAATAGAGACACAGCAAGATGCCACTTTATCATAGTATTTTACTGCTCAGCAACATTCGAGCAACTACTTAATGTTCTGTGTGCATTTCTTCTCTAACAGCCTGAATAAATTTCAGAAATTTTTGTGCCTTTCAGCAATATGGAAACCAAAAAATCTAGAAAGATTGAAAATGCAAACACAAATAAATTTGGCTAAGTGGCATAAATTCATTTTTCATTAAATGTTTATGAGGGCATTAATTATAGTTGGACCTGTGAAGTGCCAAATATGTATATATGTTTTGCCTTATTTTATTGAGGGTTTCCTGCCCCAAAATCACAGTTTTAAAACATAAACATTTATTTCAGGTATATGCATATAAATATTTGGGGCATGGAGGGAGTATAATGTAAAGCGTAAGTCTAAGTATAGTTTATGAAGTGTGATCATGTTTATAGTCTTCATTCAACGCCTCCCATTATTCGTTTGTATTCTAATGGTACAATAGCTGTTGCCCGTTTTTCTTCCATCACATCCACTGAAGCTTGTGTTCATTATTTCCTTATAATCGTGTCAGTAGTCAGATTCACCTAAAAGAGGATAAAGTTTTTCTCCTATACAAAAGCTAGAAGAATTCTGTAACTGATTTCAGCTGAAGTAGCTTCAGTCCCAAAGAATTTGGTCCATGCTTCACAAAACTTGGTGTTCTGGCCACGATTCATCAAAAACCTGCAAAGGAGTAGGGATTTAATATTAGCATGTGTGTAATGATGTTATGAGGGTAAAGCACATAAACATATACACACAAGTCCCACTGACATCAATAGTTAAATTTAAGCATGCACATTGAGTTTGCGTACAGAGAAGTATCTAATGGAATTTTTAGAAGTGTTAGGTTTGTCGTGAGCAGCTTTTATTTCACAAGTGCATTAATTTTTTTAACAGTAAAGCAAGTGTACACTTTACATAGAAAAATGGCATCTTTATTGCTTGCAAAATGCCACTAAAAGTGATAGCATGCAGTCTACAAGAAACTAACACCTCTACTCCCCTCACCTTTTCCTAAGAGCAAAGAAGCTTTCTGTTTGCATTAGCACCAAGAAATATTTTATGGAGCAAGAAAACAGAGTTCAACTTTTCACAGAGTTGATTTTGTTCTGCATAAAGCATTTACTGCTGCTGTCAGCAAGAGTAAAATTTACAGTTGCCAGAAAGCGTAAAAACTCGAATGTGCTCTTGGAAAACACATAGTGAGCTGCATGTAAAGGAGATGCTAAATGCCTGTTTCATTCCAGTTGAAAATGCACAGTTGATCTGAAAAGGATGTCAGCATTTCTTATTCTGCTTTTATTCAGAGAGAAACAAATGTGCATCTGATTTGGAAAACAAGAGACCAGTGGATGCCATTAAACAGGCGGTCACCATGTGCGCTACATTAACGCAGCTGCGTGGTAGCCTGAGGTGCCCAGGCTGGACTCCATCACACTGGTGCTTACCGGGGAATGTCCTCACCTCTGGAGGACAATTGAAGACATTGTTTGACTTACTCAAGCTTTAGTGGGGAAAAAATTGTTTACACAGAGAAACTGAATAGCTCAGGAAGCCACAGAAATAATGTGGAGATTGCACTGTTAGCTACCTAGTCACATATAGCTGCGGTCACTACAGACCGATGGTAGCTTGCCGACTTAGGCAGCTATGACGTTTCGCTTCGGCTTCCAGTTTGCAGGTGGTGCAATACCCAGTAATAACATAATTGTTTGTATTGGTTGCCATCTGTGTTGACACTGTGAGGAAGTAAAGCTCATGTCCATATGAGAATGGAGCTATGCTTCCATCCTGGCAGGCGGTCATTCCTGACCCTGGTGGAGGCTGTGAGGTGAAGGTGATGAAGGCGAAGTGATGCATGTGCAGCGAATGGGAATGTACAGAAGCTCGGGGAACAGGTCTTTCTGATAAAATTAACTAGTGAATACCTGAAAAATTGGCAGCCTGATAACAGCACTTTATTAATAATTTATATTTAGCTCTTGTTAAGAAAACCTGGTGTGCCTGTGCATGTGCAGAATGATAGGTATACACATGCATGCTAGAGAGAACATTATCAACTTTTACAGATCTCTGGTATATTAAAATGTGGATTATTTCTAGGGACAGGATGACCTTCAGTCCAGTCCCTTTAACAGCAGATGAAAAATAGCAACTATTCCTAGATATCCCCTGAAAGTATCCCATCCAAATGGGTTGAGTAACTAGTTGGCAAATGGAGGAAATGTGAGCAAATGGAAACTGAAACTTAGTTTCCTTTGTTTCCTTTAATACATCCATAGTCTTGTCCCTGTGATACTGAAAAACTGCATATTCATACATATTCTGTTCAGTATATATTTTTATATACATATATATTTATAATCTATAGAATAGATTATAGAATATAAAAAGCTTGGGCCCCGATTCAGGAAACTAACCAAATACATGGTAGACTTTCAGCACCTGAGTATCTTCCTTTGATATCTATAGGTCTAGTAACATTTTTATGTTTCAGCTTGTGCTTAAATATTTTGCTGAATGTATGTGCCGATAAGCAATTGTTTGAAAAAGTCCTCTGCTATTGCATTTCATTTTCTTACATCTTCTTGACATGTTTTATCTCTAGTATCTCTTTTCATATCAATAAGATTTCATCAATAATGTTTGCCAAGCATTTTTAGTCTCCTTTCTGTATGGTGTCCCATCACACTTTGTTAGTTCAGAAATTGTCTTCTCAGAGGATATTCCGTTTCAGCTTTACTTTGCTTCCTTACATCTGTCTGCACTGGGTCAAGTCTGTTTGGAAAATAACAATTTTGTGTGTGCTCTTGGCAAGCAGAATCAAACTCTGTCACTCTCTGTTGCACTTAACACACTTTCTGCCTGTCAGACCTCCATAGACCTCTTCAGTTTCTTTTCTTGTATCCTAGGAGTGCATGGACATGTGTTATTATAGCCTGCCACTTTGCTGACATTAAAAGATTTGGTGACTGCAGCATCACAAAATAATCCATTATTCTTGTTTTTTTTGGTGCAGAGTGGTGCTAACTAAATTGCTCTTTTCTTTTTTGTAACTTCTGACTTATTTTGGCAGGATATTTTTAAAATTTTACACCACCACTAATTATTTAGCCTATCAATTTGGTAGTAATAAACAGTTCACTATTGATTTGCTAGTTAACAATTTTTAATAAAGTAATACTTTCTTGGACAGGCAATAGAAAGGGCTTTAAAGGACATGTCTTACAATGCTACGCATCTTACAAACTTTTACATAAATTCATCTGTGCTAACTGAATAGTAAAGTCAGGACCATGATGTCTCTCTCCACATGTGTCTTCTCCTATCTTGGAAAGTCAGTTCTCTGCAGGTTTTTCTTAGCTTATTGGGCTTTTATTTTCAACATATGCATGCTAATGTTTTTTTAAAAGTAACCTTTGAGTATTTCAAGGTAGTGAGATGCCTGAGCTATCTCAGAACAATATGCTGGGCCTACACAGTACCAAGCAATGCCATGCAGCGGTAGTAACCTGGGTCCCAAAAGCAGTCTGGTAGCTCTGTGCTTCAGCTGGACTTGGTGACTAATTGGCATGGTTGCCCTGTTCCTGGAGCAAAGCTAGTTGTTTGGTGCTAGCTTACGTTTGTTTGCCTCACACTCCACTGCACAGTGTGGCTATACCCAGGGACATTTATGCCTGATTTTCAGAAGTATGGAACACTCTCAGCTCTATTCGAAGCCAACAGAAGAAACAGAATTTCAGTACTTTGAATAAAACTAAACTCAGTGATAGCTTTGGAAAATGTATATTGTTCTGTACGTAGAGTAATTGATCAATGCTTCATGTGCTAAAAAAAAAAAAAGAAAATACAAATGAGCAAAAAGGTGAATCCTTCCCTCAGTATTTTACTCTTTACATTTTAATTATGTCAAGCCTTTTGTGTTGCTTTTATGTGTTACCTGCTTTTCTGATTCCATTTCCATGATGTTGATTGTTGTTCTGCTGTCCGGCAGCACTAGTAATGCATGGCTGGAAGGTATCATGAGGACAGTATTGGCTTACTGAGTGACTCCGTATTAAATTTGAGTGTATATTTGCTCTGCTCTTGAAAGTCTACTTCTAACCTTTTAGGAAAGAAACTTTAATCCTCTAGAATGAACTGCTTTAGGTCAGCTTTGTTTTGGACATTAAGATTGCTCATCTGTTTAAAGTTTCTGTTGAGAGAATTGTGCAAGCCCAGCCTTGTTCAGGATAGCTCTTGAAGCCATGTCTGACTGTCTGAGACTTACATTTGTGCTGTCCTAAATTAAGGCTTCATGTTGCAAATATCAAACTAGATGCTGGTAAGTCAAGTAGAAAAATCACGTTGCTTTCAATCCTAAGGAAATCTATTGACTTTCAATAGAATTTATTATGGAACCTTCACACCTGCAGAAGATATGTATCATTTTGTTTACAGGATCAAAACAACGTGGAGTAAGATATGAATGAGATCCTAGCTAGCTTTGAAAAATACTGTTCTTTTGTATCAAGCTCAGTCAGAGAAACTTTGGGTTTCCTGTTGAAAAAGGACATATTAAGTGGGCCTTTAAGCTTTGGATGATCAAAAAAAAAATCAAATACATACAACTCACTAGACCCCTACATTTGTTTTTAGGTTCAATGGTAAATGGATGGGGTTCTGCGTCTGATGAGGACCGTAACTTTTCTAGTCATAGATCTAGTGTAGGTAGCTCCTCAGATGACTCGATCTTTACCAGCGGCAGTTTTGCACAAGCACTGGTTGCAGCAGCAGATAAAGCTGGTTTTAGGCTGGATGGAACCAGCCTGACAAAAACAGGTTTGTAGACTCAAAGTTGATGCTTTCTGCATGAAGGGTGTCTCTGCCTATTCTTCTCTTCTTTTCAGTGAACCTGAGTCTCACTTCACATTTGTCTAACATGCATGGAATAAGGTGGATGGAGATATTTTTTAAGTGCATATTCTAAACAAAACCTTACATTCTGTTTCATTTTTAGTGATTTGAAGTAGTGCATTGCACAAGCTTTTAGTCAGCACCTTCAGTCTGCTGTTTCTCTTTATGCTGACTCCACTGTAGATTTACTGACATATGCTCCATGTAATATTTCAGTGAAGACATCACTAATTCTACCACGCAGTATTTGATGATTTAGTTTTTGCAAAGTCTTCTCACAATCAATAACATTTCCAGTGGTGAAAATCATGTTTAAGCTATTATCTCCATCCCTACTCTTCTGTTGCATCTCTTCTTGCAAAAACGTATTTTTCTGGGAAATTTTTTCTAAGCATGGGGTGAAATTGTATGTTTTTATTATTAACAATGCAAACTGTTTAAAAGCCTTATTAATCAGCTGACTTTAAAAATACTTAGTTCAATAAGTTATTGTATTTTGATTAATTTTAACTATGCTAACTGCGACAGCATGTTAAATGCAACAAAGGTAAAATGACTATTGCTTTTGAAAACAACTGATTTTATCTTCTAAAATGAATTAACAGTAAATGTAGTTTAGTTCATAATTTTAAAGCTCCTTATGTATTATTTCTAGCAAAAAAAAATACAAGTAACTTTTATTTTTTAATATTCTGTACAGATAACATATTTGGATTTGCTTAGTCTTATCAAAATTGCGAAGTCATTTTTTAATTAAAGCCACAAAACCAAATAGCAAAGTATGAATTTGGGTCATATTTTTTGTTACAATTTCTCTTCTATTTCTGCCCATAGTTCCCATAACGTTCCTATCATTTAAAAATTTTTATTATTAGCTTTGTATGAAGTTTATCCTTCAGTAAAGCATGTGCATTTATGAAAAATGTGTGCAAGTGTTAGGGCTAGTACTGCAGGCTTTCTGCACGCAGTGACTTTATGGCAAACACTGCATTTTTAATCCATGGCAAAACCCTGAGCTGCCAACAAACTATAGGGTGGAATTCCAGCTTCTCTGAAATCATTGGGTTTTTGCTGTTAGATGGTTATTTCACTGTTAAAAATAGTTAAAACCTTCACTGGCTTCTTGTGCCGGTGGAACATTGACTGAGTAAGTCTTTCTTGTCATTTTAAAATTAAGCATCTCTAGACCTTCATTCATCCACTATGGGCACAATTTGGCCAAACTATAATTTAAAAAATACTGGTTTGCTTGAAGAGTCTCCTAATTAGCCTTGAATGAAAGGAGTAAATCCTTCCCACACTTTTTATTTTTGTGTTCTTCTTGAATAAAAGCTAGTGTGAAGATTCACTCTGATTTAATGTCACTTTTATCAAGCCCATTGAGAAATATAGTTTCCACCACAAATAAATACATAACAAAAATTCATGGGCACACAAACACTTTTAAATAAATATAGATTTCTTATCATAGCTATGTGAATGGAATGTCCAAGGATGGGATGAGAGCTCTTTTGTCAGGTATATTTTCTTAGCTTAATTAGGTCACAATGCACTTAAACGGAGTACTTAAATGTAATTCCTTGGATAGTCTATTAGAGTTTAGGTTATGGTTACCTTTTTATTCTCTTAATGATCCAGCAGGCACAACTGAAACAAAACAAAAGCCACATGTAAACAAACAACCCTCCCCTCTTTTCCGCACAAAAACCATCAGCAAAGGGAAACAACTAACCCAGTGCTTGCTGCAGTTTCATCCTGATGTGATACCTCCTGGGGTAGCATGATCAATCAGACATGCCTATTACGTACCTGCTGTACCACACTGAACCTCTGATAGTGCTAAAAGGTGTTTTGTAGTAGAGAAGCAGTAGTAATATTGGGTTTTATTATAGCTCATTTTTCTGGAGGAAATCTGAAAGGCCTGGCTGTACTCCCTTGCCTGCACACAGTTATTCTCACCTGTCCAGAATAGCTGTGAAATATTCTCACTGAAGCAAAAGAATTCCAGCTTGTTCACCCTGCGTGGCTGTGCTCATCTGCCAAGCATCATAGGCGTGGTAAATCCAGGTGCAAGGTGTCTCTCTCGCAAGACACTTAGATTGCAGTTTCCAGAAGCCATCATGTGATTTGCCATGCAGTTCAGCCAGTTTCCTTTTTGACACCCTCAGGAAATTAAACCATGAATTAGTGGATTCATCCTTGTCTCCACTTACGCACACTAAATCTACTATAGAGAGTCTGACACTGCTCAGCAGTTTTTACTGAAGGGCTGCCCATGAGAATAAGATAGATGCTGCAGGCAGATCTGAGGTGCAACCAAAGATTTATTTTGGGAGCCTGCACATCATCTATTTGCCCCATGTCTGATTCAGGTCAGTGCTATTTATTATTAGCTCTCATTTTTATGGAGGGATAAAAGAGATAATATTTAGGCTTTTTTTTTTTCCTCAAAGCATCATTGTGAATTAAGAATCACATTTCTTTAGTCAAGAGAGTGAGTGTGAAGAATCTTCATCCTGCACTCACTAGTTGCACTTGCATGTTGGGAGTTTATTTTTACAAAACATCTGTGCAATATGGTCTAAGCTAGGATGGAATTTGAGGCTCATCTCTGAATTCCTTTGCATTAGTGGTCTTTTTTATTTTTAAATGAAATCCTTAATATTTTGTCTGTGTTCATCTGCTGTTTTATCCTTATCTATGAAACAAGGGCTTGATCACTTGTATTTATCTGGCTGCAGCTGTGCCAGCTATAGAGGTTAATGCTTCCAGCTTTCCTGCTTTCTCCCATCTCCAGACTTAGCTGCTTCTGTGGGTGTTCTGTAACCCATTTCAGCCGAAATGAGCCAGGTTAGCAGCAGCATACTACTCAAACTGTTCAAGTGTAATTATTTGGCTTGTTTTGACAGAGCAGAATTAGGGAATGTCCACGTGAGTGGTTCAAATATGTTAACCTCCAATAGCTGACAATGACATGCAGCTGGGAGACAAGCTAGGACCAGTGTCCTCTTCAGGGTGCACAGCAGTCAGAAGAAGACAAAAGATCGAGCCTCAGAAAGCCAGAAGAACTCTGAAATGAAATACTGAGAGATTTCAAACCTTCATGCATTCATGCATTAACAGCATTTTTGAGAGTCTGTGGCCACATTTTTTCACTTTTCCTCCTTTTGCATTGAGGACATTTCAAATAGTATAGTGGGTAGCATATTAACCCCCAGTTAGGCTTATCCAGATTAGATTGTATGTGATGGCATGTTGGAAGTAAGCACATCTATTATCATGCATTAAGAGCAGTGTGGTGCTCAAGCACTCCGCATCCAGAACTTTGGCTCTCAGAAAGGTTTTACTAGAAAACACAGGTCACAACAGTGTGGACCATGCTCTAAGTTAACCAGAAGACAAAACAGCTCCTGATAAGCTTAGGGTCAGGTGACCAGAAAAATAACAAACAGCTGTTTTGTCCCTTTCCATCAACTCTTATACCATTTGGCCCTATATCTGTGCTTAAAAAGCAGCAGCTCTGATTGATTGGCTTATAATCTTTCCACTGTGGATAGGTTTAAAACAAGTAGGAATCTCATGTATCAGATATAAACAGATTAAAGTGTTAGCATCCCTAAGGTGCTTGGTAAAGACGACATACAAATAAAAAAAAGGAAGTAAAAGACTGTGATATTGAGTTTTCATCAAATATCATTAAACAACAAACAAGCCTAGTTAAGTTGTTTGGCTGAACAAAGATATCAGAATAAAAAGAAGTGAAAGAAGTAACCAAACTGTGCTCATACAGTCCTTGCTGTGATGCTTTTAATCCTCTGCTCCATAGAATAGGATCAAAGATTTTTTTTAAAAGAGAAATCACATTGTTTGATCAAATGATATATAAGAAAATTCTCAGGAATGCATTCAGTTGGAACACAATATTTTTTAACATATGAAAACACTCAAAATGATTTGGATTTTACCAAGTAAATATACCTCCATTTTTATTTCCTGTAGAGAAGGAAGCCCTTAAATATGCAAACCTACACTGCTACATAGCTTGCAAAATCACTTATGTTTATCTCACTGGAGTTACTCCAGATATACAGTGCATATGGGAGCCCCTAAAATGAGAGTCTGGCTTAACAAATGTGAAGGTGGAAGCCTCAAGGAAATAAATTTGATATGATTGCAGAACTATTTTCCTTCCCTCTACAAGGCTGAGAAGTTGTTATGACACATCTGTTCAGAACACAGAGCAGGTAGGAGTTACATGACATGCAGTAGTTTTATCACAACAGATGGAATGATTTTAATTACAAAAGTTAAAGACAAAAGAATGCCAAGTTTCTCACTTTGCTTATTGTGGTGTATCTTAAAGCAATTGTCATCGCTGGATACCTCCAGGGGACACTTGCTTGCCTCTGAGAATTAGAACAGATTTAGTGTTTCAGAGCAGACATTAATAGAACAGCCCATTTCAAGGCAATAACATTTTTTCATTTGGTTTCTCTTTTTTTTAGGCAAAGCCTACCCTTCCTCTCAGAGACCTCGGCCAAGCAGTCCATTTTCTACTGACAGCAACACCAGTGCAGCTGTCAATCAGAGCCAGAGGCCTAGGCCTACTAAAAAACACAAGGGAGGCCGACTGGACCAACCCCCCTTGCCTCATCGTAGGGAGGGAATAACAGACGGTAAGTTTTGTGATGTGATGTCTGCTCCCTGATGATGAGTCACAGCGAGCAGGTGTGCAGCATGGAAGAATGGAAAGCATTCTTATAAGGAATATATGATACAGTGAATTAGTGATTTGGTGAAGTGGGATCCCTAAGTTGTCATGTGAGCGATATTGTAATGCTTGGAGTGTGAGGCTTGGCTGAGTGATTCTTCAAGAAACCTGCCTTTGTTGCAGATCTGGACATGCTAGCGTCTCTTAGCCATTTTTTGGTAAGATTTATATTGAGATCTGAGAAAACCTGTTTCAACTCAGTTCACATTAAAAAATGACCTCTGAGCAAGTTTACGTTAAATGTAAGTAGCCACCACACAGCAGTCGCGGTATTCGATGAAGTGCTAAGGAGAAAGGTAGAGCAAGTCCCACGATGTTCCATTTGGTTTGTGCTCTTTTTGACAACTGCTGAGCAGTTACAGTAACACATGCCATGCTTTTCTCATGATTCTGCCTCGCGTCTTGTTAGTGCTACTTCATTCCTGAAATCCACTGACTGCAGTGACTTTGTTTCTCTCTTTGACATCTTCACTTTTCTCTGACCACCGCTTCCCATCTGGAAATTTCAAGTGTATTTATTCTGCTATTCTAATCATTAAGATCAACTCAGTCTTCCATTATCTTTGTCCACCCACTCTTGAGTTTGGCCAGAGATGCAGTTGCTGCCTATTACTCTTTGAGGAGGCCTGGATGGGAAGATGGCTGGCTTACTACCTCTCCCTCATTTCTTCTGATTTCCTAGCTGAGGAACTCTGAATGTTGAAATGATTAGAGAGGACAGGCAGACAAACAGCAAAACAGCATCAATGGAACCACGAAGGATAACGTTAATGCAGTGTGGATGGCATGTGATCGCTTTCCTCATGCTGCTCTCTTTCAGTGTTCAAGACATGTCAATCCCAAGAGCTATACTTTCTATCTGCTTCAGCATCTCTCATAACACTGTCTCATAATCATAAGTAAACCTTGACGAATCTTCCAGGGTATGGGAAAGGCGTAAAAAATTTTATTTGACTTTAGATTTTAGTATAAACATCCTCTGACCTCTAGTAAAAATTACTTGAGAATCCCTTTTTTATGTTATTTAGTCAGGTAACATGTTATAAATAGAATTGAAAGAGACTATATTTCATTTGGTTTGTTTAAAATGTGTTATTTATTACTCTAGGTGCACGTATAAAATATATAAACAGCATACAAGCTGGACCATAATCACTGAAATACTAAAGCTCTCCTCTCAGTCATATTCTTCAGAAGTACAGATACAATTTTGCAGTATCTTCTGACGAAATCACTTTCTCAGGCCACATAGGTGGAAAATAGATTCCAGAAGTGAAAACTCTTCACCAGAAAGGTCATCTTTATATCTCATGCTCTACAGCTCACCTTCACTGTGATATTATTTCGGGAATGAGCTCCAAATAGCTTAGAGCCCACTCATATAGATCTGTATTGGTTTAAATTCTAATGCCCTCCGCTTCTGAATATATTCCAAAGGCCTCCCTCCTACAACAACTATCGTACACAGATCAGATCAGAGGTATCTGTGGGAATTCTAAGCGGAAATTGTGGGTATTGCTTTTAGTAATGGATATATTCTTTCTGTGCCTACATTAATTCCATCCTTCTGCATGGCATATTCTGTCACCCTGAACTATAAACCTTTTGGGCCACAACTTGTGTCTATGTGTGTGTATACTGCATCCAGTGTAGTGGGGCCTTAATCCTCCTGCTTTTGAGCACTACTGCTATAGAAATGTTTAATAATACTGCTGGTACCATAAAACTAATGGGAAGCTGGTTCAGATCATGAGACAGACAGAATTGTGACTCCTCGGGGAGCGACTCCTTCTTAAATTTGGTATTTTTTTTAAGTAAGTAATAGAGATCAGCTTTTAAGATTTGTTTATAATGAGGAATCTTCTATGGTCTTTAATTTTCTCTTCAAAATAAACTAAACTTATAGGAGTTTCTTTCATATATTTAAGTCAGAGCACCTATCATATATCATTCCGTTCAGCCTCTCAGACACAGATGATAACAGTACTCTGCTTTTGGAGACCTTTAGCCTAGTGTTTGTGTGTTACAAACTTAGTTAAAAATATTTGCTCTATGTTCCAAAAATTTATAACATCCTGAAGTAATACAGGATCCTTTCCCACCCTCTTTTACCACAGAAACAAACAAACAGAAACTTTTTCCATTTTTCCATTTCAAGTATTACTGAATATGAGTCATTAAAGTATAAAGGCAGGTCTGAGTCATAGCTAAATTTGCAAAGGAACATTTGTCAGTTAAGGGAGCTAGATTGCTGCTGACACCTGTCTGTATATAAGCAGACTGAATTTAGTAACCTCTGGTATACAGAAATTAAAAAAGGTAACTGGGTGCTTTGTGTGGAATTTTGCAAAGAGCTTTCAAGTTGACATGAATTCTCCTACTTATGATAGGAACACATAAAGTTAAATAATAAAAGTGACCTTTTCTCAACAGTAACTTTCCAAACCTTTTACAATGGGAGACAATACCACTATCCTTAAGTTACACTTAGAAAACCAAGTAGGAGAACCCGAGATAGATCCAGTTCTTCTGAGTCTTAATCCAGACCAGTCAATTCAGCCCTGGGACTTAATGAGTTCAGTGGGAAGCATCACTGTAAATTTTCCCCTGGTTTTGAGGTCTCACCAATCCAGTCCCATACAATTGCTTCCTCTTGGATTTGTCATGTAAGAACATACCCAGTTTGTCAGTTTTCTTCACATTCCTAAGCTGGATGAGCATTCAGTGAGTCCTAGCATTCTGTGTTTAAGTTCCTCACATGCTTGACATCTTCTGTTTTAAATTTTCATTGACTACGTGAACTCCAGCCACATCCTTTCTCTGCCCTTTCTTATACACTTCCTGAGTGCTTCCTCCTTATTAACCATGACCAAGTGGGACAGTACAAAAGATCCAAAGTGTAATAACTGAAGTGCATAGCACAGAGATCACAGACTATGTAAATAAATAAAGATAAAATGACATGCTTACTTTGGACAGCAATCCACACAAATAGCACCCCCTGAAAGTCTACTTTTGCATTTTCTTTGGTTGCAGTTCAGAGTCCTCTAGAGATTAACTCTAGACTGAACCTTCATATTTTTCTTCCTGTACATGTTCCCCATCATAAAAGGACTGGGGAGACAGTCTTCTTTTTTAAATTTTACATTCCCTTCTCTCATGTTGCTGTGATCAAAGTCCACCTTGTTGTCAGATAAGCTCGTAATCAGACAATGACACTCTGACATATCCGGTTTTCTAATTTTGGCCATCTTTATATTATGAGTTTGTCATTTGAACTTACAGTTTGAGTTCACTGGTAGTTGTATGACACCATGTCATCTGAGAATTCTTCTGGGAACAGTAATAGGCTAAATTAATTACTTAGGATGTGAAATTTAGTTGTTGGTTACATATTTAACTTGACTTTTTAAGGAAATTAAGCTTTTATATTTGCTTATTGATTTGGCTGTTTCTGCTCTGTCTCAACTCATCCCATAATTTTTTAACAATATTTCACAGGGCCCAGAAATCTCAAAGGTAATTTGGCTCCTAAAAGTTTTGTGGGAAGGTAGTAGACTAGAGAAAGAAGCATTGTAAATCTTCTCATGAAAAGGCTGTGGGGAAAATAGAAAATCCACAGAGAAAAGATACCATATGAATCCCTCAAATGACAGAAAACATTCATTCAGAGCTCACAATCAACCTTAACACATAAATGTGTCATTTTTAGTTCTAGTGCTCAAGGAGTAATTTGTTTTCTTGAAATTAATATATTCACAAATTACAAAACAGTGGAATACACAGTATCCACAGTAGTATGGTAACTGCTTTACTGAAGTTAAATGCTCTTCTTTAGATTAGCATGATGTTTAAAAAAACAAAGAGGAGTCGGGGGGGAATATGGTAGGGGTTAAAAAGGAGAACTGGGAGTTAAGATTTCTGTTAGCTTTGCCAGTGGACTTTCTATTGTGTATTACAAATCAATTTTTGCTAAGGCAAATCACTGTAGAGAAGGTCCTAGAAAATGGTGCAGGGGCTTATTAAATGTAACAGCAATTATCACCCTTGGGAAAACAAATGACTAGCACAGGCAGGAAAGAGTGTCTCTAATACTTCTTGGTGCTGTAAGTTGGTGCTTTTTCCAGTTAATAATGAGAGGCTATGTCCAGGCTTGACTGGTGCCCGAATGATTTGGCCAATACTCTGCCCTGTAAAGGAGGATAGGTGTAATCCCAGGCCAGATTTCCATCTGCCTCTGATCAGTTACTTTGATGTCCCACAGCTTCTCAATCACAATCCCTCAGTTATTAAATCAATAACACCATCACTACCCTACCAATACAACTATGAATTGGCTTGCAACTTTAATAATCCTGCTATGAGAGGCTGCAAGGGGTAGCTTGGATGGCATCCCACTAACCTAGTCAGTTACTAGCTGGATATGGCTTTCCAGTGTTTTACCTGGCATGTGGAAGACAAATACCGTTTAGATGGAAGCACAGGAACAACCAGTGATATCACTCTGGGCATCTTTGCTGAAAATCCTACTGAAGTCCCTAAATTTCTAGATTAAAAATTTCTCTGAAGTCATTGACATTGTGGAATGAGTTAGCTCACCTCCATGGGGTAATAAGTCTGCCTATTACGAACTGGGACTGTTAACTTCTCAGATCTCTATTATCTTTTGCTGGCAGCCAAAATCCCAACTATTAGGCATCATGCACATGAATACTCACATGCATGTGTTTAGACACATGCACACTCATACAAACATGTTTGGCTGGAAAGTGAGTGGAGAGGTGAGGAAAGACAAAACTCTTCTCTGTGGCATTAGAAGAGGAAACTCATCATGACTGCATATGTATGGGGTCTCTATGTATGCCCAGGCAAGATAGCAGACTGTATTTAGCAGTTTACATAAGGCAGATAGGCACTAGAAGTTTTAAGTTGTAGAGCAAATAAAAAGCCATATTGCTAAATGAAGCCTCTTCCAGCTTCTTTTATTAAACATGAAAGTTAGGTGTTACTGTGACAATCAAGCCTGAGTAAGAAGGTGAAAAAGCAAGTGGTTTAGTCAGGTAATGGTTGTCTGGGAGTAGTAAGAGATCCTTACAGATCTCTTCAGACATATCTAACACAGTTCAGTAAATCTGTATTCAGGTCAGAGCCCGTTTACATGAATTCTGTAGTGCCTGTAATTTTCCTAGAAATGTCTGAAGCTTCATCAGAAAATAACTTCTATTTTTCATTTCAGCTAGCTTATATCATCCACAGGTCTAAAACACCCAAAGACCTTTCCAAACATGGCATTTCATTTCACTTCTATGCATCAGGCAATTATTATGCCCATCTACAGACAGATAAGAGCAAGAGCTAGGTTAACAACTGATCAATAACAGAAGCCTGCTGTAGTTCCAAGAGTTGTAGCTAGCTCTAGAACACTCAGTATGGTTTAAGTATAAACTAACTTTATTTCTCAGCGCCTAATTGGCAACTATTAAACTGCAATAAGATGTTCAGAAGAAGGGTACTATATGTAATGAAGTTTAATATTGCAACCATTTTAACACTTTTTTGGTGTGATACTATCCACTGCACATTTAAAGCAACATTGTATTATTCTTTTTTTTTCATATTAAACTGTAAATATTCTATCTTTGAAAATTGCATTGTCAGATTTTGTTATGACTGTGTTTATCAAATTCAACGTATGTCCCAAAAGTGCTTATAAATCACAGCTTCAGTACTTTCTATTTCAGATTGCATAAGCAGATGCCAGCGTTGTGGTTCTGTACTTTAACTGGTTATGATCACAATAAAATTAATTATAAGAAATGCCATTTTGGAAGCCAAAGCTATAAAGCAATTTTAACATTGGCAAGCTCCCATGCCCTCCTGCCTCCACCTACAGTAACTCAAGTGTAGTCATTGGCATGAAATGTCACATCTATAACTAAAAATTTTTTGTATAAATTAGTGCTGAACATAAAGCATACACCAAGCCCACTGGCAGATTATTATAAGGTTGTTCTAGCCAGAGTATAGATACTAGATACCTTAATCTGGAGTATAGCACTTTGGCTTACTTGACTCTGAGCAAAGGTACAGTAGCACCAGCAGGTACAACTTCTTCCCCTGTAGACACTAATAACCCACAAGTTCTCATTTAACTATATGAGTTAATATTGACTGGGATGACCTGTCAACAACTTTGGGAGTGTTACTTCCTCAAAAGTAAGAGATGCAAGTGTCTTCTCTAACAAGAAGATGCAAGTGTCTTCTCTAACAAGAACATATAAAGCTGAATTACAGCCTTTAAAATAATCTTCACCCATATATAAAATGTCTCACTAGAACATCAGGCATTTCTGCAGGCCTTTAAAGCAGACGTTTACTTTTCCATGCCTTTTATTGAGCCAAGTCAAATTCCATGACAAATATTCACAATACTGTAAGGTGCAAAAGACTAAAAAGCACAATAGACCTTTATCTAGTGCTGTAGCTTTAGTGAATTTGGCAGGACTGCACTGATTTATTTGGCCTATGGTTGTTTTTCCCCTGTATCTGTATGATCTCCCTAGTATTCCCAAATACAGAATTGAACAAGTGTTCTACACACAAAACAGGTAGGCTTTATGGAAGAGTTTTCATTAGAGTGCCAAAACCCCTTCTATTTTCTGGTTTTGTTTTTTATAATCTGAGGCACATAGCTTTTCTGGACTGTTATTAGTCTATTGTATAGTTTACATGGAAATTTTACATTTAGGATTATAATTACTCAGATTCCCTAATTATCTTGGGACACTGACTAATGAACAGAAAGTACTTTTGCCACCACAAATGTAATTTGAATCTTGGTCTTCAATTCTACAAGCATCTTAGTAGTCAAAGTTATAAACTCAAAATGGACAAGCGTTATTAGAAAGACAGGCAAGTGTCTTTTAGTGTTTGGCTGAAACTGCATTTCGATTTGATATATTTGCAAGAACGTTAAACTTAAGAGGGGTCATCTTTTTGTCTGCAAAGGTTATAGGTTGTGACTGAACGTTGAAATGTACTTGCATGAAATGTTCGCTCCTTGTTTGGTTGCTCCATTTGAGCATACCTTTTGCAGAGACATGTTGATGCTTTATCAATGACAGTAGCCTTTGTGAATAATTCTTTTTTTCTCCAAAATTTTGTGGAATTCAATACATTTTGCTTAAGTTGTACATTTAGATTTTGAATTTAAGCCTCCAGCTGAAAATGAAGCTCAAAAATGGAGGTGAAGAAACAAACTCCAGTATGATTGGGGAAGTTACACTGTCAGCTGTAACAGATCTATTTTTGTAGCCTTTCTTAATTGCTTGCTGTTAAGCCAGGTAGACCATACCCTACAGAAAATAAATCCCATGCTTAGAAACTAAGTCAGGGCTCAGATTCTATTGATTTTTTATGGAAGTTTGAAAGAACTAGGAACACAGTAACTTGAGTAAAAAAACAGTGGAAGGTAAATGGACATTTCCGACTAACATGGCATTTCCTCTTTTTAAATCTTCAAATAAAGTGACTCATGCCATTTGCAAGGTATTTTTTTTTACAGCATCAAATAGAACTTCTGTTTCAATGAAATATCAGTTCATCTAAATCTTATTCACGTTTTTTAGATCTTCCACCACCACCCGACCCGCCCCCTGGTCAGGGTTTAAGGCAGCAAATAGGCCCCGGCCAACGTGGAGGCTCAGCAGAGAGGAAAGGAAGCTCTCTTGAGAGGCAGCAAACATCGAACATAGATGAAACAAAGAGCTCATTGGATCGTCAAGCTAGAACATCATTAGAGTGGCAGCGACAAACCCAGGAATGGATAAGCTCTACAGAACGGCCAGAAGATATAAGGAAAGCCCAACACAAACAAGCGTTCGGATCAGGTGTGTGTGCTGCACCAGTCAAGGCAATATAGACAGCTTCTTGAAACCTTTCGGCTAGAGGTTTATCTAACTCACAGGAGTCTGAGATCACCTTAAATCCATATGTTCCAGTATTGTTGAGGCTTATGCTAGGAAATAGAAAGACACAAGTGAAATGAAAGCTTGTGATCCAAGTTCTTTCCCTCCTGCAACAATGGAATCTCATTAACACCTAACTCAGTGCATTCTTTACAGTGTATTGGAAATTAATAATACTGTCAAGCATAGCAGCAGAAAAAAACAGTGGTTTCTGGCAGGCAGGGAATGAGAAACAGATTTTTAAGTATTTATTTATACATACAGGGCCATATTTCTAGTTCTTGCAACCTGCATCTAAACTGACAGTAGTTATTTTTGCACATCTGCAAGTAGGCCGATCATTCCAAGCTACTGACATTCCTTCTAGCTGTATTTATAACACCATTTTCTCCCTTTGCAAAGATATGACAAAGTCAGTCATCTCTTAGGCCTAGGAAGATGACAATACAGGCTTTCCCCATCATACAGGACCTGCTCATTGCTGAGTGCCGACTTTGTCTTCTAAATGGATTTCAAGTCTGTAAAAACATGTAAAGGAGGCAATGCTGAACTGGAGTTGTAGTCCTACAACATTCGCAGATTCCTTCTCTCAGCCTGACCTCAAGTAAAAGCTGCTGTTTCAGGTCCCCTTACTAGGGTATTTACTTTAACCCACTAATCACACATTATCCTATGCTGATTAGAGTGATACAAGAGGACAGTTACCCAAAGAAGATAAAAAAAGATTACACAATACGTAGAGCTGTCTCCAGGGCTGCTGCTTCAAGTATGTATTTAGCTCACACAATGACACTAGAGGTACTCATATTATTCATCATTTTCCTAATTTTATTCTAATACTAATTCTCCTAGTCAACCTAACACACTAATATCAGTGACATTCTAACAAGAACAGTGGTATAGGCAAACCAGTCATGGAGGTAGGATTTGTGAATAAAGTCCCCCAAGTAAATATTGCTGCACATATTTGAAATGTGAATATTGTAAATATCCATACTTTTAAATATAATAATGGTACCATTATAAACTCCTAATCTTTCAGCTGTATAAACAAATGAATGGCAGTTATGTTGTTAAATGATGATGTTAAGTCACAGTTTAAAAACAATATTAGTATGTGAAATTCATGCTGCTTAGTGTAATGGTAATTTTAAGTACAGTGCAGAAGATGTACAAACTTTTACAGAATAGCACAAACATACTGCATGTATCTCATTTCTTTTTAAAGTAAGATTAAGGGTGCTTTTCTGACCTTGCTAACAAGAAATCCTCTTCCTCCACTTTGTAAGTGTACAGGTAGAAGTCATCAGTTACTGTACAATGTAGAGAGTGTACAGTAGTAAAACTCCCTGCATGACTTTGTCTCTAAACAAAAAGGATTTGATCTTGACACTTCCACTGTCCTATCTGAGCACTGAACTTAGAGCTGGAGTGATTGCAGATATCTTGATCTAATCAAATTCAGGATGGCGAAGGCAATTCCGTGTATGTTATGCATGACTGAGGATTGCTTTAGATACCAGTTTTTCCCTTGGTTTGAAGGTGTTCATAAGGTTTATGTTCAAGGTATGCCAGAGCTTTGTATTTCTTATGTGTTTCTTATCCCAGCTTCTTCCACTACAGCCTTGTTGCTCTGTATTCTTTTTTCTGGTAGATTTAAAAAAGGCTACTTTTGTGTGGGATGCTTGTTTCTATGATTAAGTTTTGTTTTTGATAATATAAATTGTACATCTTCCCTTTTCCTTTGTCTTTGTTATCAACAAAGAACTTTGGAGATCTGTTCTCTGGTTTAGACCATTTTCAGATATTTCCAAAAGGAGTTATCACTAACTATCAGCTTCCAGCAAATAACTACTTTACAGTTTAGGTGGCTTCATTAAGACATCACCAAGCAGTGAGTGAAATTCTGAAAGCAAGACCTTTGGTTTGAAGGTGAACAGAATAAAAACAACTAATGCTGGAATCTGTTACTGCTGATTGCTTTCAGTAGAGACAAGATCACCAAATTCCCGCTAAAGGCTTCATTGCAGATCCGCAGTCATAGCACATCAAATGTGACATTCTCAGCTACCCCTCTAAAGAAAGTAGTGCTAGATCAAGCTACAATAGTCTTAACCAAAAGGCTTTTAATGTTATTTTATCTTATGAGGTACAGAAATGTCTTATTACACATGTATACCTTGATTTTGCAGAGGCTAGATTTATAACTTCAAATTAAAAGCTCAGTCTTTCAAAGGGAATGGCATTGGCAGAGCATCCCTGTATTCTTTGCAGGACTGGCCTATGAGGCACTGTTTTGATACAAACAATGTATGTTGTTTGAAAGATATGAGCCTATTCTAAGGATTTTAGACACCTACCTTTCATGTGCTAGAATGCTATGGAAAACTTAGCTCTAATTTTATGTCACCATTGGTTATTTTATGGATTGCATTTATTGCTGAGGACACATCAGATAATTTAACACACCATATGCTCTATAAGAATAATGCACTTTATATTTATTCATGGTTGTTTTTTCTCAATATTTCATTGAACCCAAAGGAGGCCTTATCCTGAGTTCACAAACTAGAAAAACAAATCAGTTGACCATACATGTCATCTTCAGACTCTTTTGCAATGCTAGTGACTTTTCTTTCCATCTTCTAAAATTGTATCCAGCTTTCTGCTAAACTGATTTATGCTGTTTGCTTTATTGCTGCCTTAATGCAAGCTGTTCCATATTTCAGCCAGCCTTTGGAAACCAGGTTTGCATCTGATTATATTGTTAGGGGTTGTTACATAAAGAGCAGGTAACATAATTTAGAAGATTTTCACTGTTAAATGCCATTTGAATATGTCTTTTAGGCATTTATTTACATTTCAGCAAGGACAGCGCAGTCATAGCACAAAATACCGATAATGTCCTTATGTCCTGCAGTGCAAATATTCTAGTCCTTTGCCAGGGCCGTAGGGAGATACTTTGGCAGGGAAAGAAGTCAGCTGTCTCCCCTCTTTCTAATAGATTTACCTTACAAAAGGATTCTGTTCAATAGGAGATCATAAGGGGAATTCCCATGTCCTACTCACTGGTGGAAGTAGAAATTAACAATGAAATCCTAGGTTTCATCCATATATTTGTTCTCATTTAGCTTTTCCCTAAGTTAATTGTGCCCCTGCTTCTGCTACAGCCGTAGCAAAGGCTTTCAGATTGTGAATAAAAACATTCTGATCTCCTCTTTCTTTCCAACCATCCCCACCTACTTTTCCTTCTGTGTTCCTGCCCTCTATCACAGAAGGTATGTTTTGCCTCAGCAGATTGATTAAGAGTGCAGACATTAGGAAAAAAATTATAAAACACTTTCAGCCCAGATTTGCTTTAAAAAATACAAGATTCAAGTAAGAGATATGCCACTGATTTCAGAAAGGGCAATTCTTGTGTTTAAGGTTAAGTGTGTGCTTATAATCTTTCTTGAATCAAACTATATTTGGCAGTGTTTCCCTCTTCAGACTGCAAGATAGCAAAAGTGGATCAATAAATAAAATAGTATTTCTATTTCAGTGTTAAATCAGTGCTGCTGTTTTGCTTCTTAGGTTAGGGTTATTACAACAATATGTCCTAGAAACTCCAATCAGATGTGATGTCTTGCTTTACTTGATGCTATATGAATGTGTGTGGTCCTATGGTTTACTAGGTATTAATCCTGAATTCACAAGCACTTCATTATTACAGGTGTTCATAAAGGAAGAAGCAAAGTGAGCAAGAGTAAGCCTTTTGCTCATAATGGAACATGAAACAAGCTGTAGGAAAATTTACTCACCCCAAATATTACAGCTACTAATACTATGTATAATATAAGATTTTCCAATGTAATTCAAAACCAGTTAAAAAAAATCTTCAGTGTTCTTCACATCCTTAGAAACTACTGAGCTGCTGGAAGCTAATTAAATTAGCTGATATTGTAGTTCTTTATCCAAATTGATGGAGGTAATGTTACCATAATTTAAGCTAAAGAAAAGGAAAAAGCACATTCATGTAGGCTGGAAGCAAAAATCTAATCATAGCTGCATTGTTTTGGAAATTGTATGTGCAGCTATTTTTATTAAACAGTCTATGACTCATGATCTATTACTTCATAATGAATCTAGATTTTTTATAATTAATACAAACTAACTTATGAGTTTATATAAAAGCAAGATTAAATGCATGCTGGTTTCTTTATCTGCAGAATACAGCACAGAGTTGTGTTTTTTCTTCAGTATATATGCCATGCTGTAAAGCAAAACAAGAGAGAGATATCTGAAGGCAAGGAATGAGTATGAGGTCCACATCAGGATAGCTTTTTTATTCCTATTGTATTGATTTTGTCCTGCTTTCTTTTTCTAGAAGAGGCACTAGTACCTTACAGTAAACCCAACTTCCCATCCCCTGGTGGCCACAGCTCTTCAGGAACAGCTTCTTCTAAAGGATCAACCGGACCTAGAAAAGGTGAAGTCTTGCAAGGAGGTCACCAACGCAATGCCAGTGACCTTCTTGATGTAGGCTATGTGGGATCAAACAGTCAAGGACAGTTTACTGGTGAATTATGTAAGTTTATCTCTAGCTACAGTTCAAACTCTTCAATAGACAAAAAGGGATAAATCATAGATTGAGTATGCAGGGAGTGAACTCTAGAGAGGAGAAAGTTCAGTGTGATAATCAGGTAAAGTTTTACCCAGGTCTTTTTGACTTCTGAGGTCTTTTTCCTGTGATGACAAACAAATGAAGTTTGTTCTTGGGTCTGGAACAATTCAGATCTGTGTAAGCCATGCCAAGGCCATCTACATAGTACATCTTTAAGTATGTAAGGCTAATGAAAATGGAAATGTTAGGAAAATTGAAAAGAATCCTGATGATTTAGAATTTTCTTGGTAAAGTGGAATGTTCTTGGTTTGGAAATGCCATTGGTGATGGTCTCAGAGGAGTGAATAAAAAAGGGTGCTGAATCTGATGGTCACGTTAGCAAGCTTATAACATTGTCTCCTTTCTGTTGCTCTTCTAGCAATGTCCCTTCTGTTTGACCTCAGAGTGGGGACCTCTTTCTCAACTGTATAGCCCAGTTTCTCAGTTGCATATCTCAACACTTTCCTCAGATTCCCCAGGTCAGAAGAACTAGTTTCCAAACTGTTTTCCATTATCACTCAGTGTCCGCTAAACCTTGTATAAAACCATGTTAATACTGCATACGTGACAGTAGTACTAGATATCAAAAAGTCTGACTCTACTGCTTGTAGTAGTACACCAACATCATAGCTAGCTCAGGCATCCTATCAAGCTTACTAGTAAAAAACAGTAGGTGTTGGCATGTCTGGCTGTAGTCAAACCTTCATTATCTACCTACAGTTACCTCCCAGTCACTTGTCAGAGAGCTATTGGTCCACAAGCTCCATACTGTGCTATCTCAGATATGATGTTGGTAAGTGCTGAATTTTAGGATCCATCACTTTTCATCTTAGGAACAATTAACTTCCTTCCCCCAACCTATTGCATATTCCTGATGTGCTGCAGTAATATCGCCATAGGCTTTGTTTTGTTTTTTTTTTCTCCTTATTACAACCTGTTTTTCTCTCTTTCTCTCTATAGAGTAGTTGAGAAGACACATTGCAAGCTGCTCTGATGGACCATCAGGTCTGAACTCATGGAAGTGATGACACTAAACAGTGCAATGAACATTTTCTTTATTTATGTACTATTAAAAGAACTGTAAATGCAATGTAAAGACACACAGCCACACATATCCCACAGATACTTTACTTGTGTTCTTCTCTTTAATACACCATCCACCTTAAACTACTTCTTGTCAGGAGTATATAAAAAAGAAAGAAAGAAAAAATCACCTTCCAGGATGAAAAGGATTTCCTTCTGTATATAATTTCTTTTGTTGCATTGCTATGCAAGCTCACCTTCTTTTTAGCTATGTTCATATTCATGTCTGTTTTTATTGGTCTGTTGTACTATATGTGAATTAATAGGCTGTGGTGCCATATATTAACTTTTAATTGTGTAACTTTTATGTTTAAAGTTTGCACTGCAATTTTATTTGGTGATAAGCACAAAACTCTACTCCTCGTGACATGAAGAAAAAAAAGAGACTGAATGTGTGAAGAACGTTTATGTACTGTAAGCTACTTCGGATAATGCTGGATGTAATGGAGTATATTAGGTGGTTTTCCATTGGGGTGTAGAAATGAGAAAGTGACAGGCAAAACTGATGTCCATGAAGACATCAGAGACAGACTTAAATCTTTTAAAAGCAAATGACATGGTTGTTCTTCCTATCTAAGAAGGGGTCAGAAGTTGGAAGTGTGGGTTTAAAGAATGAGTATGAAAATAAAAGGTAGCATAAGGTGGCCATGACCCTTTCACTAGAATGATAAGCTTCTCAACCCTTACTATCCGTTTTTAGCCATCCAATGCCATTGAGTAAAGGGGAAGAAAAACAAACCTTACTACAAGCAAAAGAAATTAAGGTGTTTCACTAAAGCTGTTTTTACATTGCAGTTTTGAAAGAATTACTAGAATTAATTAATTTCTCCAACCCCAAATATGAGACAGAGATCTCCCAGGAGAAACAAATAATATAAACTCAAGGAATACCTAGTAAGTAGTTAAGGATGCAATTTATTATTAAGACATATTCAGGCTGCTTCCAAAAAAATGAAATGTGTCAGAGTATCGTATTTCATTTTTCCAATACATGTACAGTACAATAGAGGATAGAGCTGCACCACTGAAATTCATGACATTAATTGTTTTGATGAAGTCTCGACAAACTTTTGTGTTCTGTTACCTGAAGTCTGCAAGAGCTGAAGTTGAATCCACTAAATTTGTAGTAAAATGTTTAGTGTTTGAAAGGAAAGCAATGGTCAAATTATTTTCAGTTTGCATTAAGTACATTTCTTGTAATGCACTATATCCAAAAAATTGGATACAAGCAAAGAAGATTTTTGACCTGTTTTTTAGCAAGTGGCTTTAAACCCTACTATAATGAGGAAATAGCGCATGTTTATACAGTTTTTGAATAAACCAAACTCTGTAAGTGGACATTAACAACAGCATCCTGTCTCATCATTAGTTTTCATGATTTTGTCCAGATCTTCTGTACCTCCCAAATCCCTATGAGTAAATTGTCAAAAATTTTGTAGAAAATATATGTGGATAGCCCACTCATTTGATGCTTAATTTAAATATCGCAACCTACAGCTTATTTCTGCTAATTATCTGACCATGAACACAAGTTTTCATTTGAATACCCCTTTTGTATAACCAGTCTATGTTGTTTTATATATTGCCTTGGAGCTCACCAGTATTAAGAACACTTTTAGAAATGACAGAATCTTAGAAAAGTAAATTACAATGCTAAATATGTGTTGCTTTTCATTTCATTAGCTTGTTCCATGATAAGATAAAACACTAAAGCCATCATCTATAACTCAGCACTACTGAATATCAAAATATGCTAGTTAACTTCCTTAAAGTCAAGATTGTTATTTAGTGGGTGACAAACCAAAAAAGTCAAGAAAAATGTATGAATTTGTTTATATATGTGACCAATGAAGATATGTAATTTTCCTGCTTGTTAAATCTTAATAGTTTAAACCATTATGTGAAAATGTGCAAAAATGTTCAAGCAAGATAAAGAAAACATCATATATATATATGTATATGTGTGTATATATATGTGTATATATATGGGTTTTTTTGGTATTATCATGTGAAGAGAAGATTATTCAGGGTCTGATTCAAGTTTAATTCTTTGGAAAATGTTTAACTAAGTCACCAGTAGATTCTTTTTCTTTTAATTTGAAAGCTTGTGCTGAGCTTTGGTGGAACACCTTACTCACTATAGTCTATTTAAAATTCAGTATCATTAGAAGTTGGCAAAGCCATCCCGATTACTTTCAAATATGTGTTTTATCTCTTCCACTGGAAAGTAAGTGTGTGTCAGTATTAAAGCTGTGCAGTACCATGATATTCACTAACTTGTCCATCTGCTTCTGTACATTTTTGTTCATTAATAATTTGCTTACAATATTACATAAGGTGTTGTTGTGTATCGCAAAGTGTCTCCATTATCTTACAGGTGATGTCTCTTCTTTTCTTTCTCTCTCTCTTTTCTATACAGTGTACTTCCAATGAACCACAGTACATATTTTTTAAAATGCCATTTAATTTACTATTTTAAAAGAAGTATTCTTTTTTTTAAAAAAATTGAAAACATTTATTGTGAATAATGTGTTTAAAGAAAAGGGATGTTGTGGCAGCACTTAGAATTGTTTTCTAATCTGTTGGTTTTTTTTTTAACTGTTTATTGGCTACAGTTTGTTCACGGAAAAGTATGACCTCTTAATGTGTTTCATTGGTATTGTTAGTGCAGCAAAGTTTAATTGGCATAAAAAGTTGGTTAATAGTACTGTTGAAGTGTGTATTGTATATTTACTGGGGAAAAAATAAAACATATTCACATTTCAAATCTATGGTAAAAGCCCTTGAGTAAGGAGTCAATATGTGAAAAACGTAACGTAAACTGGGAACAATCAGGCAATAATAACATAGACTGAGCTATAATCATCACTGTCCACTTACAGGTAGCAAGGATCATTTTATGCCCTGGTTTTTGAACTAAACTGATAGCTGTCTTATAAATAGGCCAGTGGTAAACATTGCCTGTCATAGGGATTTCTGTTTAAGGTCCTCTCTATATTGGAAATAGTTGTACCAATGTGATTACACTGATACAGCTATCCTAGTGATACCTCCTCCTTTTGTAGATGTGCTATATCAATGTACAGAAAGAACTGCAAGTGCATGGCTTACTTAACTTAAAACCTATAAAGTACTGCACCTGTAAAAATCCTGTGTTCAGTGGGTTTCAACCTTTTGAACTGGGGTTTTGCACTGGTGGAGCTACAGCCAGCCCGGTACAGAATATCCCCGGGACATACAGATAGATCCTAGGTCAATTTTTCTCAATCTTTGCACTGAGTATATACTCAATTTTAAATGCAGGAGGGCTAAAGGATGAAATAGTAAACTGTCACATGTGCTTCAGTGGTGTATTGCTGTATGGACAGCCATTTCAGTGATGCAAGCAAAGGACATTTATTTTTTGTTGTTTAATATTTCTCAAGTCCTGATAAAAATCACTTAATCTTTTGAGTGTCTTCTGGTTGTCACCTCAAATACAACAGAAACACCATTCCTTGGAAAAAGTGTGAAAGAAGGAGCATGGAATGTTTTTAGTATATTGGTTTAACTATATGCCAATGTAAAAGAAAGATATGACTGTTTAAAATAATCATGTGCTGGCTTGTGCTTGCCTCGGCCCATGCATTGCCAGCTAGGAGAAAAACTGTGTAGTAAGGCTGGGAAAGAGTTCTCACAGTTGACAGTGGAAAGGTAGCCGGGTTGGGGGAGATTCTGGCAGGAACTATTATTACTATTCTTTTTTTTTTTAATCTCTTTTGGCTTTTCTAGGAATTATGCATTGTTTGATTTTTTTATAATTAATGGCCTTGTGGAAATTTAGCAGGGGTACTAGAAGGAAAAAAGCTGGCCTTCTTTTATAAAGATGGGGTGGGGAACTTGTTTGCTGAGGGAAGGATTTTTTTATTTTTTATTTTTTTAACACATTATGTTTTGTTCCATCTATCTGGAACATGTTAGCTAAAAATAAATTATTTTTGAAAACCATGTGGGCAATGGACAATTCATTTAGGATGTATATTCAAATATCAGGAAACATAGTGAACGATAATAATAAAAAGGCACCTATGCACTACCTTAAAATCAGCCAGATCCACGGCAATTTCACATATACTTTGGAACTGTTGATGTACGCACAGATTTCATTGCTTTCCCTTTCCATACCGAAATAATTTCTTAAAAGACTATATGAGGCCTAGATCCTCAAGGCGCTAAGGCTGGTACTTTATTTCAGCTGCGTGATTAATCCGAGGCAGGGGAACTAAACTAGGCACCGTGTGGAGGTGGGTCTGACCCCAGCCGATCCCCCCAGCAGTGTCCTGCTGGACGTGGCCTCTGGCCCCGTGGGTTTTGGTGGCTCCCTTTGTCGGGCACCTTGCAGGTCCTCACGTACCGTATGGGCAAGGTACCCAACCCCGGGCAGAGTTTTTCGAGGCAGGTCTCGAAAGGTCTCCAGTGAGTTCAGCATTGCAGCGCATCATGTACAGACGCTGGTCAGGCAGGTCTCGCGCATGGAGACCACCTTTCCTGGTGGTTGGTGGTGGCCCCTGTCCCCCTGTCCTGGCCTGCTGTGGGCAGTGCGCAGGTTGCTGCCCTTCTCCCTGGAGCTGGGACTGCGGGACAAGGGAGGTGACACAGTGCTGGGATCAGGGAAAGCTGGGCATGCCTGAAGTGGCTGCGTACAAATACCCAGCTCATTAAAAGCAAGGTGGGGAGCTTGTTAGAGCAGTGGCCCCAACCATCGCCTCCGTTCATTCCCCACTTCTGTGCCAGACCTCTGGCCCTGCCAGCCAGTCTCCCCCAAAACAGCAGGTAGGTCTTAGGACCACTGAGACATCTCACGGGATCCAGAGGAGGAGGAGGGCAGTGCCCATGTACAGAGAAGGTGGACAGCTTTGGGGGGAAGGAGGGATAGCTAGCTCTGAGCTCTAGTGTTTAGTAGGAGGCTGTGCACATTTCCTAGCCTGAGGAGTGGGGATTGCCCCCTCACCTGCACTTGATGGACAGCATAGGGTGTAGCCAGAAAGACCTCAGCAGAAAGCAAAGTAGTAGAGGGCGCCTCAGCATCACAGTGGCATGTGAGACCTCAGTCAGTCTGGCACTGACTGTCATGAATTCAGTGCCTGCTGGATCTTGGTGCTTGAAATTGTGTGCACTGACATTTAGACAAGTGAGGTGTTTTTTCCTCTCCATGCAGTAGAATCATGGAAAAGAAACCACAGAAAACAGTCACTTGAGGACAAATATTCTAAGACAATCCTCAAGAAAACCTAGGAAACAAAACATTTGAGGGGGTACATGTTTGGGAATTTTTTATTTCCTTTTCTTGGGTATTTTTTCTTACCTATAATTGAAATGATCTATTATTTTCTGAGCTGCTAAAACATTTCCCTCCCCGCTACCTCATTCTCCAATATGTCTCTCTTGGCTGTAAAGAAATTACCACAGAAGAGAATAATTACATTTGTGTGCATTCTGTGTTGTAATTTTCAACAACAAGGTGCACAGTTGCATTCAGTTCAATTGATCAAAGCCAGATGGGGAGTAGATGTTTGTAGGGTTTTTTTCTGGAAAGGCCTGTTACCATTTGTGCGGATATTTGTCCCCCATTTATGCTGATCAGTGCATCTTTTGCCTTCAAGGATGCCATTAGTAACTCTCATTTGTGTTCAGAAGCAGGACTCCATTGTGCAGCACTTGGAGAGCCACTCGGATGCAGGTAAAGAATATAACAGCTTGAGCAAGTGCTAATTAGAACCAATTAAACTTAATTGACCTCCTTTGGCAGTAAAATGCTTAATAGAACTTGCTCTGTCCTTGCAAAATGGAGATCTTGCCTCTAAGCATATGAGTGAAGCATAGTTTCATGTATCAGCTTGTAGTAATTATGCGGATATAACAACTAGGAAGCGGCCTGCTCCAATTTGTTCTAATAACTGAGCTCTACTGTATCAGGGTAGAGTAAGAAAAGTGTGATTTCTAGTCCAGTCTATTTAAAAACCTAATTTTTACAGAGCAAATGATTATCCCAGGATACTAATACTCATCTCCAGGAGTGAGCTGGCAGAAAAATAGAGAGTCCCTTTCATAGGTAAGTAATGGTGTGAGCATAAAAAAAGGCAATTATATGGCTGTAAGTTGGAAATGGCTCTGATGCTTAGAGGCTGTGTCTAGCTTGAGTCGTAGGTGTATGCTCTGGTGTGCCTGTGCTGATGCCTTGTCGGGGTGGCTGATCTGCCTGCATTATAGCAAGGTTCCCCTCTGCACCTCTGATGATGAGGCTTTTTTCTGCAGACTTTACTCAACAAGGGGCCAGCAGCATGTGTGTGAGGTTTGGGCTGCTGTGGTGTGGGGACACAGATAGCACATGTGCACCAAGGCCATGGAGTCCACCAATTCAGACAAAGCCAGAAGTGTAAAAATAAAAGCAGGGAGACAGTGAAGGATAAGGACTGGATGAATTTAAGGTCGTTGGTGGTGAGTGCTGAATTACACGTGCCTGGCACAAGCCCTTCTAATGCTTGTAAAGTAAAGCCTAATCGATCCAGTTTCAATGATCGTGCTTTGCTGACTTTTTTCCTTAGCAGGAGCAGAATGTGGCTGACTTTGCTGCTAACTTGGCCTTACTATTAAGAGCAATAAAGGTGTTAGTCAGGTGGGGACTTTGATGTGACCAATAACATCACTCCCCCTTCAGGGAATGTTCTTGTGCTGGCTTGTTAATGAATTTCTTTCCTAATGAGTATCATTAAAAACCCTTTGATTAGCTATTTGTGTGTATGCCCTTCCTTTTTCCTCCAAGCTGCTACTTGCACTACACTACTGGTAGCAGGCTCTTGCCATAGGCGGAAAGCGTGCAGCTGTATTCCTTACCTCATGAATACAAGCCTGAGGCTAACTGCAGAGGAGGAGGGAGGGAAGAGCTCGCAGATGAGCTGAATTTGCTTTCTACACGTGTACAACCTGAGCAGGCGCTAGCGTTTGGATGGGAATGTCATTAGGGAAAATGAAGAGCAATAGGTAGAGATGGTGAAGCATGTAACAATAATTTGCATACACCTCAAGTGCCAACAGGCAAAGAAACAAATAAAGCCATAACCCGAGGTGAGGGAATGCCAGAGAATAAATGGACTGCAGCAAGCAAACAAAAAAAATGCTGTGTCATTAAATGTAACAAAAAGCCTGGAAAACAAAATTAAAACAAAACAAGGCATTTTACATCCAAGACCCCTTAATGAGATATTGATGGCGTAGAAACTGCCTATTCCTATATCAGACAAAAGAAAGGCTGAGATGCACGAAAACAATTAGGAAACAGATTTGGCCATCTCAGGTTTAATAGAAAGAGATGTGGCATAGCAGAGCACAATTAATCACCAATTGCCTGGAACACTTTCTTCTCCTGAGCTACTGCAGACCTTTCTTCCCCGCCCCCCCCCCCATTTTAAAATGACAGTCACTTGATCCAGTTGGTATTTAAAATAAATCTCTCTTTTCCATCCTCCCCCACACCCCCCACATTGTCCCAGTGAACTGCAGATTTTGATAAACAGATCTTTTGCATGTACGCTGGCTTCACAAGCTTAAAACTAGCTTCAGCCTACCCACCCCCTTCTTCCCTCTCTGCTTTTTCCCCATCAGGCATAAGCTTCATCTGCATATTTTCTACCTTGTTGTTAGGCATATAATGAGGCTTTTCTATTTTTGTCTTTCTTTGCCCAGAAAGCTGTTTTAGACTTGTCATGCCAAGAGATTTATACAAGTTCAGCTTGATGCATGTTGAATATGAGGTTTAAGTTTAAACTAGGTCATTGGCTGCCTTCAGAGCATTTTTAGTAAGCAAGAGCCATTGATAAAGCTAGGTTAGAGTGTTTCAACCCTATACACTGAGAAATTCAGTGTGAATGACCACAGTTGCAGCAGAATTAAGGCCATGTGCACCAATCTGTGTCTACTGTGCTGTACGTGATTCTTTGAGTCAATATGCACGTATTACTAGCAGCAGGGAAACGTACCTTAAAACATCTGAAATAGTAAGTAAGTAACTCTCAATAGTGATAGCCTGGGAGTAAATCTTGGCTTTGGTGAAATCTGTGGTAAAACTTTAGCTTTTTCTTTAATTAAGATAAGGTAGTTTCCAGGGTAATTTCTGTAGTGTAGTAGCCTATTTTTGCTCATCGAAAGACTGGCTTTCTATTTTGTGTACCTTATAGCCGTGAACATTCAAACACATTCTAATTTTCTGTACATGAATGTTTGCATATGAAAAACCCTATTTCCAAACATGGACCCTTGAATTGTCTTCTGTCCTAGTCCATCTGTGCTTTTGGATCTTTCTGGAGTGACCCAAATCCCAGGTGTTTTCTCAAGCACTTAATCATTAGCTAAAAATATTCAAAGAGCCCCTTTCCCATATTTCTGTGTTTTTCATGGTCTTGCATAACCCAAGAAAGAGAACAGGTAGCAGGTTCAGCTTTTAATTGCCGCCATGTTACACTTCGAATTTCACTGAGGCATCTTGGGTCTCTGACTCTCATCGAAACTAATGGTAATTCTGTGCCTAAAATACTATTAAAGGCCTGAGTAGTCTGGAAGAGGACCAGAGTTCAGGTAAGTCTTGACCCTTGCACTTTGACTGAAGGTAAAACCTTTTAGTGCCTATGCTACTACTACTTCTTTGACTATGTTGTACAATTACAGCATTTTGTAATATCCCTGGTACTGCTGTGCAAGTGATGAAGCTTCACTTTGCAGCTAAGTTGCTCTAATCTGAAACTCCTACTTGGACCAATACATGAGCTTGGTGGGACATAAATCTTACATGCTTTTCTAGCAATAGCAGCACTGTAGCAAAAATTGTTGGTAAGAGCCAGGATGCTTTCCTTCAACCTCTGCCTCATCCTGTAATGCTCCTGGTAAACTCTGTCTTTTCCTGAATAGTTCAGGTTTCCTCTGCTTGGCACAAACTGAGAAAGCATTGGTGGGTCTTTGTGCCGGGTGATATCCCTGGCACTCAGGGCCTCGCCGGATATGCTCAGTACTGAAGCAGACTTGGGGCAGGGGAGGAAGCATGAAGAAGAAAAGAAAAAGAAGGGGAAGAAAGAGCATATATGCAGTATTTTGGCAACGGTGTTCATGAGGAAAAAAAAAAAATCCTGTATTTCTCCAGCCAATTCTGTGGCACATTCCAGATCAGATACAAAGAAATAATCCTTTTGTCTGCTCTCTGTATTTATTTTAGATTCGGATAAATGTAGGTAGCTGTCACAGAAAAGGAGACAATGGTAAAAACAATGCTAACTGCCAGCACAGTGGGGCTGTTCTCAGTGCAGGCCTCTGACCACCAATATTAGGATGCGTCAGTAAATTGATTATTGTTAGTATGCTGTTCTTCGTGCTGACAATAATAATGACAGAACGCTCTTCAATGGTCCCATGAAACAACAATGAGACACAAAATTCTCCCCTCTTTTATGGTGAACAGTTGCTTTTCTCTCTCAAACACTCAATATTAACACAGTAGTCTTGGGGGTGTTCTGAAGCATCTTATGCTCTTCACTGTCTTAAATCCATTTATTAAATTGAATGCTGTTGAGCATGAGGCTGACATTTGGTGATTCTCTCTGTTTCTAATAGCTGCAGGGTGCTCATTTTTGGAAGCAGTTTTATGATGCTACAAAATGTCTTCTCTGCTTTTGCTGGCACATGTCATACCATATAGCTGAAGCAGAGCTGTCAAGACAGCATGTCTCTATTTAGTGGACCATTGTTTGTCATCGAACTGATATTCTTGGAGGTTTTTCAGCTATAGCATTGTTGCCAATGGTTAAAATTTCAAAGCTTCATAAATGACTATGCACAGGAAGATTAATCCAGCTGGCAAACTAACTACTTTTAAGATTTTTGTAAAAGTCATCAACAGGGGAGCCAATAATTTTCACTCTCTGATGAAGTCTTCATTATGGAGCATCTGAAACCTTGTTATAATGTGAATGACTTTGACAATATATCTGTAGTTATGTGCTTGCACTTCTAGTAGCACTCAGACAAAGAGAATTTAGCACCAGTAAGAGCCTCTGAAAGTACAGTAACTTAATTTTCCTCTGCATTCATGCAGTGTACAGGTTTAGTAAGGGTCTCTCCTGTTATTTACAATGTCTTTGTCAGATTCTTTTTATTTTAATTCCCTGGTATATAAAACCTGGTGAATGTCAGCACTTATAAAGATCAGCTTTCAATAAACACAATCTACATGGATGTGAGTCTTGTAGGACACAAAGAGTAGGTCACTCCATAATGAGCAACTGCGAAGGGAGAACAGGTTAGCTTAAAACACTTTCTGTATTTGTCAGATTTAATATAAGGTTTTGACTGTGTGCAGGCTCAGAAAAAATCATCATAGGTGGCCAAGACATGCTAAAAAGAACTGCAATGAATAAAAAGACTGTTGTGCTGTAACAGTATCCTAATACCTGAAGCAGCCATGGTAGCTGTTGTTTCATCATTCTTCAACATTGATTTTACCATTCTGAAATGAAATTATTACAACTTTGACCTCCTAGTGGATCCTGTGATATTGAAGAAGCACTAATAACATATTTGTCCCTGTTCCTCCTCTTTCTTGCCCCGTCTTCCCCCTGCAATAGACTCAGGTTCATCGTATTTGAGGTGTAGCCCATTATCAGCATGACTCTGCTGATAAAGCACTCCTGGATGACTGCAATGTTTTTTTTTTTTTTTAAAAAAAAGTGTTCCTTTGGACAATGCTGCTAAAAGAAGATATTCCTCTTTTTCTTAATAGAATTTTTGTCAGTCTTCACCGATCTCTAGAAAGAAATTTCTTATTCAAAAAAACAAATAGAGGTTTCCTTAAGGGAAACATTTTGATAGAGGCTTTAATTCACTATCAGAAAGGATCTGATCTTGATCCTTTCATACACATTAAGTATGACCTTACCTACAGAAGTTCCCAAAAAGGATTTGCTGTTACTCAGAGTACAATCTCTATTCCATGCTACTCACACAATACATGCAGGCCTTTCTTCTTCATGTCATTCATTTTTTTCAGAGCTACTCTTAAAGTCTTTAAGACCGACAGTCTTCCCTCTAATATTTGTTATATATTCTTATTTCTGCACTAGCTTCACTATTCTTAATCTGTCAACCCTCAGTTTTTTGTTTTTTTTCTTGAGGGCATAATTTTGTTCTTTGAGCCCCTTCTACAGATCACACATGGCTTTGTTGTTGCTTGGAGGGGGCCAAAGTGCTCACCCTGCCCCAGCATAATCATTTACAGATTGCCCATACTTATTATGCACATGTGAAGTTAGCTGTTGCTGCTTTTATAGGCCTATCTTGGGTTCAGATGTTCCTTCCTTTGGTATCCTGTGTGACATGGAAAAAACAGACCAAATAAAACTTTAACTTTGAGAAGATCTCTCACATCTCCTAGTCAAGCCTGGTTCCCTCTGTGATGTGTTATATTTACTTATGTGTGCAGTAGCTTTGAACAGTTTAATGTTTTCTCTTCCAAAATTTTCCTTCAGTTGAAAAAGTTACTGATGTTGATTAGATCTGGAAATTCAATAAACAACATCAGTATCTCTAAGCTAGCATCCGCTTTGCCAGTCAGTGATTTGGAATGGTTTCAATTCAAAATAACTAGTTAGGGAGAAACAGAACCTAGCAGGCAACCTCATTCAGCTATAGCCATAAATCATCATACAACGTGGCACTGACAAATTGGTCTTGGCCTAGAGTATCCAGGAGCTTTGTGAGAAACCTGGCTAGAGTAGGGCTATAGCATTAACAGCCAGCATCCTGGGATATGCTTTCAAACTTCTGGATGGAGGTGGATATGTAAACAATATGCTTTGTGGGCAAATTTCTAGGGAAATTTATTGATATTTTAAATTGGCCTTCAATTAATTTTCTCAGAATTTTCTTTCAGGTCGGTCGCTATCTTTGTTGTCCAAATGAGCATGAGCAAGGTGGATCTAGGATGATAATCGAGCCTGTCTGTCAGGAATGATATGAGAAAAATAGCAGACCAGTTACAATTTAGTGCACAAAATATTGGTGTTAGAGTTTCATCAGTTTCAAGACTGATGTCTCTTGAATACTTCTATTTTCTCTGAGATTTTCCACTTCCCCTCCCCGTCCCTGCCGACTTACCCATTCCTTGCTACAAATTCTTTATCTCAAAAAGTCATTGAATCACTTTTCCATACATATGTCTCTATGTGTATAATAGAGCTTAAATCGAATGCTTTAAACAAACATTTCAGTATCTTAATCTGCCAGGAAGTGATTGGTGTAACTGGGGAAATGGTGGGGGCAATGACACCAGTATGTTATTCTGTGAAAAATAGCATTAACTTTGCATGCAAATACACATTTCTTATTAATAACTGTCAGTGAGATGCTGCTTCCTGAACTTTATGATGTTTCCATTAGCTGCTATTCTTCCTCTTTTCACTTTAGCTTTTCCTCTGATTCTTTGCTCCATCTTCTAATGTTTTCTTCAATCTCTGTTTTTCTTTCTTTTTCTAACTTGCCTCTTTCTGCTTTTCCTATTCTGCCTCCTCTCTAATGCTCTTTTTCTCTGCTTTGTCTAGGATTTCCAACTGTCAGGCTACTCTCCAACACCAGCCTTCCACTGTCTAATTTTCCAAGATCATTCTTACCTCCATCTGCATTGCTAATGTGAAATTCTCTATTTTAAATATATGTCATTCTAATATGTGAATAGCTACATCTCTGAGCATACATATGGCACACTAGATGCCTCCAGAAAAATGAGTGAAATTCACTTGACTGCTAAAGTGACTGATAGCCATGTTTTATCATGGACTGGATTTCTCCTTGTTACAAAATACTACAGGACTGTCTACACCTATATGAAGTGTATAAGTATCAGGGAGGAAGTAACGATTTCCTACAAATATACTAATTCAAATCAGGGGTAGGGGGTAGAGGAAGTTGGCAATACCTCTTTCTTTTTCATGATCTCAATGGTGCTGTTCCAGAAAGATTTAGAACTGCTTATAAAGCTATTGGCTGGGTACTGTAAGATGAGAGTGCAGTAAAATATTGTTCTTTTTCCTCATTAAAGTATTACGGGTTCAGTCTGACATAAAATCCATAAAACATATGGATTTGGAGAACTCAGAATCATTAATAACACAATGGCTTGTTTGTGGAATAAATAGAAAGATGAAGTGGAAATTAAATGTAATTGTAAAGGAAGTGAATTTTTACAAAGATAATATACCTTACCAGTATGGATGAGTCTACTGGTTTAACTGTAAAGCAGAATAGATTAGGATCATCATATAATAATGCAGGTGATTTTAACTGATGCTGAAAGAGACGTTCTCATCTCCTGTCAATTGTTTGAGAATCAACCGGTAAATTATTCTCATTTCGGGGCATGGTTGCCATTTTGTCAGGTGACCATGCAGCAAGCAGGAGGTCCTGGGAAGACTGCAGCCACAATGCTCTTCAGCTCCTGTCCCCGCCTTGGGGAGAGGGGTGGCCAGCTCATGCTTTGCTGCCTCCCGCATGGCTCTCAGAGGGCACATGGCGGAGATTTTTTTTGGTTTGGTTTGGTTTTGATCATCTGCCCCACAGAGAGTAGGTCATTCAGAAAGAAGCAGCTTCTGATGGTCCTGGGCAATTTCTCTGGTGTCTTGGCCTCCATCTGTAAGGCTGGGCATGGTGGAAATACTTGAATGTAGCTTCTCTCTCCCCTCTTGCTTGCAGAGATGCAGCTGGAGTAAACTTTTAGAGCAAGTTGGGGAAGAAGGTAACGGCACTTGGGGGATTGGGAGGGAGTCAGAGGGTTAAAAACAAAGAAACGGTTTGGATCTTCCTCTCTTTGTCCCACGTGACCAGATCTTCCTTTTTTTTTTTTTTTTTTTTTTTCAACCTTGCTACCTCCGCTTCCTGGTTCTGTGTTCTTGTGTAGGTTTCTGTATGTTTCTGGAAATGTTTTGTCTACTGGTTTTTGTGGCTTGGATGCTGACAGGTAAGCCTCCTTCTTGGTGCAAAAGATGATTACAAAAAAAAAAAAAAATCGGTACATAGCTGCCATATTCTCATTTTCCATTTCCCACATGTGATTATGGTTTCTGCATAGACCGGAACCACAGAATTGCATGGACAATCTCTAGAGTGCTCTGGTCCTCTGGCACTAACTAGGAAGGTAGATAGCTCATGAGGAAATCCCCGTTTCCACGAAGTATTTCAACAATCTGCTAAAACTTAAATATAAATGGATAGAAGGATTTCTTTTGTCTGTCTGTTTTTTAGAAAGCTGCACTAGTGAAGCTGAAGACTAGATGGATTTGTTGCTGATACTAGTTTGACACCAGTTGCCTCATTCCAACCCTTCCGAAAAAGTCCAAACAATTCCTCCGTGTAGGTATGTGTTGCAACTGTTTAGCAAGTATTTTCTACTGAGATTAAGCTAGATAAATGATAGGCAATTTCATAGTGTTGATTACAGACAGGCAACCTTGTATGCAAGTCTAGCAAAGTTCGAGATGTAGCCATCTGATTTTTACAGCATCCCATACCAATTATTAACCCGCACCAAGTTAACTGTCAAACTGCACGGGTTTTTTTTATAATGCGTAAAATGACACCTGGCATCCATGTTTGTTCTGTTTTGAGCCTCTCATGACCAAGCACAGACAATTACAGCAAACTACACTGTTTGGTGCTGAGAACAGGGATCACAATGAGTCTCTCAAAGTTATCTCAGTCAGGACCATGGCATGGATTTATACCAAATCATGAAGCTAAATGAAGCTGTGACATGACTCTGTATTAGTAAATAGCAAAGTGTTACTTAGTAGAAACATTTTATTCTGAGTCTCTAATACATAACAAGACTGAATAATATAACATATGAACACACCAGCATTTTACAAAGATTTATGGGCAGATGGATAAAGTAATGCAATAAACACTGTTCCTCTCTGTTGCTGTGTTGTCAAGACTATAACTAATGGAAGCATGTTGAGAAGAGTCCTCAAAACCTGATTAAGATTTATATTTTGTCAATGGAATGCTCACAGAAGCAGATTTTGTGAACCAATAAAGCAATTCCATGGATGTGTGAATTATAGAATTACCTATTAAATGAAAAAATAAATGCCAGAGCTATTTGGGACATTGTGTTTGGTGTCACTGTGTGATGAATTTGTTTTAAAAGGTAAAAGGATTAAAAATGATCATTACTTAGGCTAGGATTAGTAATAAGTAAGCAAAAGCTTTTTTGCTAAAGCCCTAGGTGAACAATGGCACTTGAAAACAACACTGGCAAAATGCCCACCTCCACTGGGGAAAGTCCAAAGTGCCAGCATTTCTCTTTGAACGCAAACAGCCAACAGAATGGGTCTTCCTGATGCATTAAGAACATCTCAACGGGGCACGCTTTTTGTGTGTTTTTGTGATTACTTGTTTAATCATAAGTAATGGTTAAATTCACAGAGACAAACACAGAGATTGTACGCTTATTCAGCCTGCTCTTTGTGGGTCATATGTTTACCTTTAAACTCGTTTTTTTTCCTCATCTGTGTGATGTATTCTTGTTTTTTTTAATTTCCTTTCCAACTGCATCTCACAAGAATGAAAAGACTGAAATGTGACCACAGACTTTAAAAACTGATTTTTCTCACACATGTTTCTAATTTCTTTAAATTAATCTTACTGGAACCAGACACATTCCAGCATGCATACACATAACAGAATTTTCCTATCTCCGTAGTTCCTACACAAGATATTTGTAAAGTTCTTCATAATGGTCTGCCTAAGTGAATGGGGGATTTTTCTGACATCCAAATAAATAAAACAGGCAATTCAGCATTTTGCATATGAAATGTAAAAAAGTTGACTATCCTATGTTGTTTTGCAAAACAGAACTGGGATTTATTTGTAGTTCCAGATTATTTTTGTTCAGAAGTGAGTTTTATAAAATCCTGTATTTAATTTTTAATAAAAATAACTAAAAGGCTGTTTTTCCCCCAATTTACAAAGAACATTCAAGTTGCAGATAGGTGACATAGTAGTGTGTATAAATGTGACAAGTAAGTTTCTAGACTACTCCTGTATGGCAATATGAGTGGCCCTGTTTTACCAGTATATGTAATTGTCTTTTAAAAAACATGTAATTAAAGGCATTTATCCCATCTACCCTCCATTATTTACACCTCATGCTATTGTTGTTTACAAACCCCATTTGAGAGTTTAAAGACCTGAGCGTAGGTTCCCTGTAGAGGCTGAAGACCAGAAAAAGAGCCACCTTACCCTGTAGTCCTCCACCCCGGGGGAGCCTGCTCCCTTTCCATGCCCCCTACCACAGGAGGGAGAGCCCTTGGGAGCTGATTACATACATTTTTCCGGCAGCCACAGGCAACTGCTAGCTCTACTCTTTCCTGGTTTGCTCAGGCCTGGAGCAAACTCAGGAGAGGAGAGACCCCTGTGACTACTGCAGCACTCAGCTGGATTGCCACCTGGGTGGTTTTTGTGGAAACTTGTCTCTCTTTGCAGAGCAGACACTGAAATATAGAGGTGAGCTTTCTGATGTCTTATACGGAAATGTGAGCTTGGACTTTTTAAAGCTTCCTTTGCTTTTTCTGCCCTCTTCTCCCTACCCAAAAGAGAAGAAGTATTTTTGCTTCTATATGCTAAAGGATCCTGAGCACCTGCTAGTAATGAAAATATCACCTGCAAGAGTAACCAGAGAGATCTTGTTTTAATGCTTAGGGTCTGGTTTTGATAAAGGTTGCATTTATTTATCCAAAAAAGGCTATTTGGCACGTGCGTGCTTGTGACTTGCATACCAAAGAGGGGATGTGCTATCTTGGTAGATGAAGTGTGCCAAAGGCTTGTACTAGGTATCTGGCTGTGGCCTGACTGGCTGTATCTGCCCTGATAAATGCATCCAGGATCAGTGATTCCCTGGTCTCCTGGCCAAATGCTGCAAAGTGGTTGCACGTGCATTGCTCAGCATCAGCCCTTGCTAGGGCATGTTGGCTGCCCCACACGATGTGGTATTTAGGCCTGATCTCTGCCTGGCCTTCTGTGGTATCCCCAGAACACTAAAATACAATTATTATTATTTTTTGTGGGTTTTTCCCTTCAGTTTAACACATCTGAAAGAAAGTGAGAGCTGTACTGCAGCACGAATGTTTTTATAGCATGAAACTGAGGTGCATTATGGGAGCTGCAGGAATGTCTGTGGGTGCAAAACCCCTTAGGATAGTCATAAAGAAGTGTGTAGAGTGGAGGGAACCACATGTAGCACAGCCTAGTTCATGTAGCCTGTTGGGCCTGATCACCACAAAGGTCTGCTCAAGCAACAGAGGGAAATCACGGCCCTCTCCAACCAGGACCCAGGGCAAACTGAGGAGTAAAGTTCACTCAGTGAGTGTACCCACTGTGAGTGTGTGTGTGTGTGTGTGGGTCACTAGTGGCTTTCTTTTTATCTATTTTATCTTGCATGTCTTTATTCGTATTGTTCAGGACTTGTCCTATTTTAGACAGCCTTGAAATAGAGCTCAGTAGCAATATATTCAGACTAACCATATGGGGCGGGGGGGGGGGGGTGTGACTTCTCTGAAGTCAAAATATGTCCCTTTCTAAATTTTTTGTTAGGGAATCAGAGGCTGTGTTAACATTCTGCCTGTGAGCAGGCCTCAAAGGATCATCCATCAGCTCTGCATTAACAGTCTGAATGCAACAGTGCTTCAGTCACAGTTGCTCCCGCTTCCTGAAATTGCTCCTATTTTAAGCTGTCAGTTTACAGACCTAGAGCACTCTGACTTTGTAGTAGATTAAGATTCTCCCCAAACAGCTAATGCTTTGAAATAGCAGATGTCATCAAGTTTCTGAGGCCTGTACACCTGAAGAACATTAACGGGCCAACATACAATGACAGATTTTAGATTATCTCTAAATCTGAGTTTTACCCAGGAATGGTTTCTTTGTAACTGGGTGCTTAAGCTACTCAAACAGCAAGCAGAATTCTTTTTGCGTTCTGCCAAAATGGATTGATCTGTATTTTTGATGGCACATTTGTAGTTTTCTACAGAAAAAAATCAATGGGATGCTGCCATTATACCCTCAAGGAAATAAATTTAGATTTTATAAAAGCCTCTGGTCCTGTGGATCAAGAGAAGATTTTAACATATTGCTTATAGATTCTATTCAATTCAAAGACTTGTTTTTTTAATGGAACAGAGTAATTTCTATGTTTATATTCTATATTTTATATTTAATGGTTTTGGTGTTAAGTATGCATTCTGTGTGTGTTTTACAATGCCTGCCCCCAACACACACTCCACATATGTTTCCTCTCCTGCTTTGAATAGAAATCTAACACTGTAAGTGGAGAATGCTGAACTACTGTTTCACAAGCTGTCATTTAAGTGATAGATGGTAAATTGGAATTTTGCCATGCAAATTAGTTAATGCTCAGATGAAGACAGTGTTTAACTATTCAAATAAGATCTCATTCTTGATCAGCTGTTTCAGCTTATATCTCCAGTGAAGCAGACAACTAGCTTTCAACTGGAGCAGACAACTAGAACTCCACAAAACCATCAACTGTATTCACTTAGTACCATCTCAGTAGATCAAATGATGCTCAAACAGCACTGATCTGTAGCTATCAGCTGGAAACAGCCACGGATGCTGATCCTTCAGGCAAAAAAATTGTGATAGTTGGTAGTATTTTGAAAGAAGAATATACATCTCTGGAATCTGCTACAGATATGTAAAAATCCAACAAATGCACAGTATGACCTTTCTTCTATCAAAAACATATGTAAAATTCACATACAAAAAATAATATATTTAGAATCATAGTAGGAGCCAGGAGTGACTCCTATAGCTAAGTTTCCTAGGCCTACACTTTAAATGCATATAACCTTTCTTTAAGCAGTTTGCTTCTGCTTTTGTTCACAGGAGACCTTTGAAATCTGGGAGGAAGAAAGCCTCTTGGCTATACAAAATGCCCTGTCTTTACCTGATAAAACTCCTTGCCGTGATACATTCAGAGTGCTTCATTTCAACTTATTTTGCTTGGATTCCTCAGGGAAGTTTTGGCAACCTGTCAAATAGCAGGAACTGTCTGCAGAGGGCTTGTCCCCAGTCCCTCACCAGGAGCAGCACTGGGGCCTGGTGGAAAGCGTGGGGCACTCCTGGGAGCACCCAGAGTCACCGTGCGAGGGCCGAGGGGAAGGAACCTGTTGTTCTCCCATGGAGGCTGCTGATCGCCCTCCTCCAGAACCTCCCCAAAGGAGCTGCCTCAGCTTTTGGGAGTAAGGAATACTTACAGCCAAATTTAGCTATGTCTGGGGTCTCAATTTGTTCTCTGTGGCTTATGTCTGTTGCATGGACCAGAGCACATTCTGCTAGGCTGGCTAAGACTAGGTCCATCAGGTAGCGCTGGTAGCCATCGTCCATGCTGCTGGGTAGCACCACCCTGATGCCAATGAAAGATGGAGAGTGTAGCAGAACAGTTATGTTGTTTCCGAGAAAAGAGGGCCCAGGAAAAGATGCTGCTTTCCACTACAAAATATGAAATCCACCCACCTTTTCTTTTAACAGTGCAAGTGCCCTCATACTTGGTACTGAGGGTGACATTTTGTCATCAATGCTTCTTTCTTCTGGCTGCTCAAAATCCATCCAAGTTTTCTCTTGAAAGATGTCTGCAACATGTGTCTTCCAAAATGTTAGAGAATACTGCCTGCAGGGGACATGCCTGATCTTCTCTTAGATCCTACAGTAGAATGCCAGAAAGGCTATAGTGAGTCAGATGCTGCCTTCCATGGCAGCTGGTGGGGACAGAAGGACCAGCCTCACCTGCTTGCTGTTCCTGGGTGGACAGGGTGCACTGACTACTTCAGCTACTGCCAGGGTGGACGATTGACTTATACAATCTGGGTGTGCTGGCTGCTGAGGGAGAAAGTAGGTAGGACTGAGCTTCCCGCAAAAAGGAATCAGTGGGGAACAGGGATGGAGGAAAGAAAGGTGGCTGCTGAAATGTGCATGCGTGGGCAGAGATGAGAGGAAGGAGGCAGGGAGTGGGGAAAGCACCAGAAGAAAGGACTGCTAGAAACTCCGTTTAAGTCATGAAAGTTGGAATCAGCCCAAATTTTGGAAGCCATTAAGGAGTCAGGGGAGAGGGCCATCAGTTTAGTGCTAGTGTTTGCAATCCTAGTTTACAATAGTTAGTTTGCGATTGCTAGTTTGCAATCCGTTGGACATATCTTTTTGTGTATGTTTTTTTATATATATATGTATATGTGTGTGTATCTATGTATGGAATGGTCCATCTTCCTGTTCACTAATGTATGTTCTGTTCTCATTCCATTCTTTATATGCTCCTTAGCAGCATCTACACTGTGAAGTCATCTGCTAGAAGGGATGTAGGTAGCCAAATCAGTTTGGGCTAGGTTGGCATTTCTCCCAGCATTCTGACTCAGAGCTGAAATATATTGCTATCTTTCACAAGATGTTCGCAAAGCAACTTTTTACAAAGGAAGTCTGTGCAGTGTGCCACCATTTGAAATCCCTTTACAGTGTTTTTCCATTAAAACAACAAACCTTGGCAGCTACCATCTACATTTTTATTATTCATAGCCAGCCATTTATATCATTTAGAATGCACTTGATTAGCAAGGACACAGGTTCAAGGCACTGTCATCTGCTTTTGTGTAATTGTAACTGTGCCTTAGGCAACACTTACTTTTGTCTTCAGTTCTATATGTTTACCTCTTTCTGTGGATTTGCTACCCCCTGCTACACACAGTAGTTCCTTTGCAAACATTATTTTAATACGGATCTTGCAATGCTCTGAGTGCCTTCTAAAAGGTAAGATATTAAAAAAATCCAGTTGCTTCAATCTTTTTGTGTGACCTTCAGTCGTGAGAGTAGATCTGATGGTTTCAGTGCAAAGATCTGCAAGTGTAAAAATTGCTTCAGTGCATCAGGGCTTGGAAAACCAGATTCTACTTTTGTGGTTTACTGTATGCAAGAGTTACTGTAAGATGTGTAATCAGAAGGGCAAGGCACACTAGCCATAAGGCAGATGAAAGCAATAGTATGGCCTTCAGCATGGGCTAGCCACCCAAGCATATACCAAATGCCCCTGGGGAATGTGCACAACAGGTGCTGAAGCCCATAGGAGCACCCTGATTTCTTTTGCTCCTAAAACATTAGTTAGATTCTCTGTCTGATGTGTTATGTCACCATGCATACTGATACACATACCATGGAGAGGCAGCTCACCACGATTTGGGAAGCCTCCTCACACCGACACACACACGCACATGCACGCACAAGTGCTCAATCCTTGCCCCCATTGCATCTTATGAATCATCTCCAAATCATGATATGTTAGAAATGAGGCCTGACCTGGTTACCCACAGTCAGGCTTTCCTTCAAAATTGTAATACAAACTTTGCAGCTTCAGGCCAGGGCTAGATGAAAGACTTTCCTGCTCTAATTTAGGTTTCTGTTTTCTCTCTTGGTGAAATCACAGTAATGCTAGATTTCCTACAGCACAGACATTTTTATACTTAACTGAGTGAAGTGCCACAAAGCATAAGATTAGAACTTCATTGTCCTGTAATCTCAGTAGAAGAGAGTTTATGGATTGTGAAGAACAAAGCACAAATATATATAGCAAACATAAAGAAAATACAGGAAAGGACTGAGTTTCACTTTATATGTATTATTTACTGAACCAAAGGGTCTGAGTTTCTGCATTAAGCATCTGACAGAGAAAAAAATCATTACAGGTCTCCAGTTTTGCTCTTTATATAATCTGTTTCTTGAAAGGATTTTGTATTTTCACAAAAGAGTTTTAAATGTGCATCTTCCTGCTATGCTGTCTTGTGGTGTGGCATTCATCTCAGGCAAGGAAAAGAGTTCAGTTTTGCAGCAAGAAGTCTGCTTTTAACTTTTCTGGGGCATGTGCAAGACTTCCCGCCTCTAAATAGGATTTAAGTATTAAATAGTCTTAATCAAACAGAAGGTCCCTGGCTAACTTTTCCTTTATGCCTGTTCAGATTACAGCACAGTGGGCCTCAGGCCCTAACTGGTGACTACCGTGGGGAAATCTGGTAATAATAATTATGTCAGATACACATTTAATCCCCAGCGGAACCTTTCATTAGTCCCTGTCCCTGCTGTAACACTGCAATGGGAATGCAAGAGCTGGGGCTAATAGGAGAAACTAAAGTCTTTGCAATGGCCAGGGAAGCCTACTGCATCAGCGCTGCAGCAATGTGGTAGTCCATAGTTGGGCTGGTGGTGCTGCCTCCATGGAGTTTGGTTTCAACTGAGTAGTGGTTTCCAGTTGCTTCTAACTGGAGACCTACTCCTGACACTCTGTTTGACCTTTGCGGTTGTGTCTCCTTTTCTTTTTCCCCAAACAGCAAGTATGATATTCATGGACTTGCACAAAATGGTCAGGCATGATTTAGCTATACATGAGGTTTTAAAATATTTCTCCCCTCCCTTTTGTCTGCTTGCTTTCATATCCTATGAAAGTGGCTTAAATGTTACATAATGCTACCAACATGTGATGCAGGTGATGTGACACGGCCTTGAAGCCTGGAACTAAGCAATCTATGTATGTGCATTACATACGCACTTAACCTATTCCCGTGCTTAAAACCATGCCTGCCTGTTTCTGCGCTCTGACATCCTGCTGCTGCAGGGCGGGTAGATAGCAGCTGATCCAGTCACAAAGGACCTTATTCAGCAAGGGAGCAAGTAGGCTTGTGTAGTGTCAAACAGGCATTATGTGCCTATACTGTTTTTTTCTTTGGTGGTGGGAGTTTGTGGTACCCCAGATAAGTTCAGTTTTGCTTCCTTCTGTGCTACTCGTCTTCCTTAGCTGCTGCATTTTAGAAAAGAGCAGTGTGAGGCTGAAAATCTTTTTTTTAAAAGAACATTCTTAACAAAAGTAATAAGGACACTACAGAGCTTTCCAATGAAAAGTATATGCAGGAAATAATTTAGCCACTGATTCCTTTCTGTATTCTTGACACCTTTCTTTTGTCTTCAGCAAAGAGAACACTGTGCAGTGTGAAGTTTTCTTTTTGTTTGTGGTTGCCTTCAACTCAATTTTTCTTTCATGTTGGCATATCGAAGTGTAACAAATTTGTTTGCAAGCAATGGAGAGGAATACATTAGACATTTTGGTTTTTAAGCTACATGTTTTTGAAAGACCTACATATCATAAATGACCTAATTTTAGGATCAAATCTGGCTTGGCTTTAGCCCTTTAGAAGGCTCAGTCAATTCATTTAGAGTATGTTCTGCTATACTTGCTTTCAGAGATATTTTCTCTATTAGTGGACATGACACTCTTTTCTATTTTATCCCATGTTTCTCATGAACACTGTAGTATGATGTTCAATTGTCACTAGGAATAACTTTGAATTTTCTCATTACTGCAAGACATTAAATTGCCAGAATATGATTTACTTTAGCGAGTGGTTTTTATGTCATCTATATTTCAGAAATTCTGTGACTTGTTAAAATTTCCATTTCCTTGGCAATATGTCTGTGTGTATGGTGAAACAAAGAAAGAATTGACTAACATACTGAAAGGATTAGGTGATTGAAGCTGCCCTGTTAGACAAATACAACCGCAGCACGCTGCACCACATGAAACTGAAGCAACCACCTGGAAGAGAGGGAGAGAAGAGCTCAGGCTATTAGCACAGACTTTGAAACCATTTTGTCAACAAAATAGTCGTCTTTAGTTTGACTACAGAGATAAGGAGTGACAGGAAAGTTAAAAATTAGAAGATGCAAGTATCCTAAAAGTCTGAAAATATGGAATGTTTTTCTTCTCCTGGTGTTTGGCTTACTAGCAAGGGGAGCTGCCCCTTATGCGGCTTGATTAATCCGACTGCTATCCAGTGTAGTGAATGGCTGCGTAAGCATCCAGCTATACCTGCGGTTTAGCGTATTATTTCATACGTTCCTTTGCAGGGCCTGTACCGTAGGGTCCTAATGCTGCTCTCTGCTGAAGGAGGGCACCAAAACAGGAGGAAGCTGGTGGGAACTGGTGTACCCGCCACCTCAGATACATGGTATTTAACTGAATTCACACGAGAGTAAAATGCAGTAGAGCAGCAGAAGGCAGATGGAACCAGTGTTTGTATTAACAAACAACTCAGAGAAAAGAAAAGTCAGCTACTTCGTGTATTAGGCTCAAACCTGAACATCTGCAAGGAGTCTTCCCCCCAAACCTGCCTGCTGAGGCTGCAAAGCTGGGGCACTGTGAAGTATGGCACTGCGGTGGCAGTGCTTGCCGGCCCTGCGGAGGGGGACACGCAGAGCTCACCACCAGCTGAGAGAGAGGCAGCTGCAGCATTAGCGTTAGAAAGTGGTGGGGTCCCTCAGACCCAAAGGTATTTCCATGGGAGGTTTGCATTCAAGAAACAGGCGGGGACTTGTCTTGCCACAGCTGGACACAAGCGCCCACTGGGACACAGTGTCTCACACCTGGCCTGAACCTTTGCTGGTCTGTTGAAAGGTCCTGGCCAGGAGTGTGTCAGAGAGGTGGCAGAACCAGCTGTTCTGCTGCCGCGTGTGGGATGTGTTGCCCATCTCAAACACAAATAAAAAGCTTTCTGCTCATAGTCACTTTCAGATACAGGAGCTCAAATGATGTCAGGTTTCTGTGACTAATTAGCAATTAACTTGGTAATGAATTTTCCTATCTATTCCTGTCCTACTTGCATATCTTCTGCATTTTATCAACTGAAGAGTTTAAGACCAAAACCAGAGTCAGCATCCTTTTCTAACTGAGCAAGGCACAATTTAAAAATGCTTAGCAGCTCTTTTGCAAGTATTTTAAAATACTTTTATAGCATTTAAGATTAATGGGCAAGCAAACACTGTCACCAACATATAGAGCAAAACCTCCTGCTGAAAACTCCTGCAGCCCTGTCTTAACAGCCTACTTCCACTATACCTTTAATATGGTTTCAGACGAATCATGAAGACTTTCGGACTGCTTTGGTTGCTACTTGCATAGCAATAGTTTCACCTATAGCTATAAGGGAAAATGACTTTCTGCAGTTAGTCTTCATTTTTGTGACACTGTGAAACTGTGTGTACAAATAGACATACAAAGGAATGTACAGTTAGTAACTGACTGATGGAAAGATATTCAGTGGATCTGTATGTCTGGGAAGAAAGAGCAGATGTGCTGTGTGCCGCTATCCTGGCTGCCTAATGAATAGGCAAGGGCAGCTATTGAAACAAACTATAGTTTTATCCAGATGCTTCTTTCTGAAACAAATCTGGGCACAAAGGGAGGAAGTGCACTTGCAGTCTTCTTCCTGGCATACAGTCAGGACCTGGACAGCAGAGCTTCATCCAAAGGTGATGACCAGGGAGCAACACCTACTGCACAGTGTGGCCAGACATCCTTGTGCCTCTCTTGGAGCTGCACAAATAGACCTGCTAAAACTGCATCTGGAACACTGATCAGCTTAGTATGTATCATGTGTCCAACTTGATCTGTTTTGCATTTTCCCTTTTACAAATATTTAATATATTTATACATTTTTTCTCTTTTTTAAATATTCAAACATTCTGAAATACAGGGATATTATGATGACTCTTTGGAGTCATCATTTCAAAATATGTGTTATCATAGTTAAATATGGAAGAGCCTTGCAGAATACCAAAGCAGTGCATAGACTCCATATACAATTCATGAGGAGTTTTGGGTGCTGTAAAAAGCCTGGTCAGTGAGTCAGGAATCACCTACAGAAGTTAATAGGAAATACTGCTCTTGGATGGGGCATAATACGCAGCCTTTTCTTCCCTTTCATACCCATGAACTAGTCCCTGGAGATTGAGGTCCAAGTCTCTTCTTTTTAAAACCAGTGAGGGATTAGGACTGTATTTGGAAACACTGGCATGGGTGTTCTTTTTACGCATTCACTCACAGTGATAAGGACATTCAGGACACTGTTGAGCATCCTTTGTCTGAGAGGATTTGAACCCAAATCTCCCCAGAGATTGCCTTAATTAGCATTCTGGAGTAGTCAGCCTAGACTGAGGTTTCACACACTCATTACCTTTTGTTGAAGCTGCTCTGATGCCTGTCAAGTGATTATAGAATTTATACGTAGGAGGGTATGTTTCACCATGTGCACATGTCCTATCCAGCCTAATGGTTGAGGTGGCAGACCACTGTCTCATTTTAAGGCAGTTTGGGGGTTTTTCTGTTGGCAATTTTGGGTTGTATGGTTTTACAGTGCTGTTAGGGCTAGGTGTCATTTTTGAGGAGCTAAATTAGACATCTAATTGTTACTTCAGATGCCTAAATTTCTTTTAATTCCCCACAGGACTGAGTCTTCAGTACATGTTCTTGAGGTTTTCCCAGCAAAAACCTTCTTTTGCAGCTGAGAGAAAAAAATATGCAGAGAAACATTACCTACAGGCTTATTATAAAATCCTGACTGTGCAGTAAAGATGCAGCTGCTTGCAATTCATCACCTAACTTTCCTTAAGTTCTATTGGCGGATCGCTTTAATAGCCACAATTCTGCCAGCAGATGTAACACTGCCTGCATTTATATGCAACATTTTAAAAAATGTATATAACTGCTTAAAGCGTATGGTTTTATTTATATATCTATGGCGCTTGGTGGTTTTTTTCTTTCGCATCTAAAAGCTGCATAAAACTGCACTTATTTGTCCATTTGCTAAACAGAGCCGTAATTTTTGCAGTCTACGCATAGAAAACCTTGCTGATACCACTGAGATTTCACGCTTACTGAGGCCCGCCTATGCAGATCAAATTGTCAGCAAGGCCATTTAAGTGCATACTTGAGTCCATCTCCACTCAGTGATACCCTTATGCATGAACTACGTTGTGTTGATTTTGGTGGGAGTTGAGCATAGCCTGAAAACCAGCCATATGCTGAAGTACTTTGTTGATTAGAATGGACTAAAGCAGATGATAAAAATTAAATCTACTGGGGTACTTTTGTGAATCAATGCCTAATTTTCCATCTGAAAAAATATTTTTAACTGAATTCTTCCACCATTTTAGTAATAATTTGGTGAGATCTTTTCTGCTGAGTGTTAGCAATTAAAAAAAAAAACAAACAAGCAAACAATTCTTCCCACCTTTGCCTCTCTGACTTGCATTATTCGTGAAAACTCGTATGCTGTGTTTCAAAATGATTCCTATGCTGAACCAAGAGACTCTGCTGCTCAATCAATTGAAAATAATGTGGAAAAAAATGCATTATTTTGCTTACAGTAAGCCTGAATCTCTGACTACAGTAGCAGTCTTTACAAATGATGAGCTACATCCTTATTTTGGATGGTTATGAAAAAGGAGGTGCTTGAGGATGCAAAATTGGACATATTTTTTGCTTTGAGCAATAAGTTATGTTCCTCTCACAGCCCTTGCTCATTTAGCACAGCTACAAAGTAAAGCTAAAACGCTCTTGGGAGTATAATGAGAAATACAATTACATGTGCAAGCTTCTTCTTTCCTTTTAATGCTATACACATTGTGCAGACAGATGTAAACTGGAGCTTCAGAGAGCTCAGCTGATAAAGACCTTCATCTTGACTAGAAAAGAACCATTTGGTGATGAAGCTAGAGAATATTCTTATTGTCCATAGTCATTCAGTTTCTCACTTCATTAAAAAAAAAAAAAAAAAAAAAAAAAAACAGGAAATCAACCCCAAACGTAATTTCTCTGATTAATCCTTTATGGATTTTCTTTTGTTATTCAATACAACAGACTAATGATTATTAATACAACCTGGGAGAAGGAGATTATGCAACACTAGAGCTGCATGACATCCATACACTAGATGTTTGTTAATTCACCATACGGCTGTCCAGAAAAAAAAAAAAAAAAAAAAAAAGTGCATATGTCTATGGTTATGGAAGGGAGGAGGGGCATTGCAATAATTGTTTGAACCAGAAATAAGGTAAATCTTTTGACACCTATATCCCCTCCTGCTGGTTGGTGACTACAATATAACCAGTTATGGTGGTTTCTTGGTATGGAGGGTTTGCACTCTTGAATTATCTGCAACATTTGTTTTTACATTGATAGTGTAACATGTCTCTCCTCCCATTTTTTTTAATACAAAATGAAAGTGCCACTCACTCACACTCTCTACAGTAGTGAAATACAATAAGCAATAAACATTGTATAGCATTACTATTGTGAGAAAAACAATTATTGCCATGCAGCCTTAGTTTAAAAAATCTCAGAACAGATGGCCATACTTTGAAATCATGAGTATTCTCCACAGACAAAGGGCTTTTGTCCAAATGGATCTGATTGCAGAATCAGGGCCTATATATATGGAAATACAAATGTGTACAACATTGCACGCCAAGGTCTGTTGATACATAAGGAATGAAGGAAGAGAATACAGTTGCCACATTGTAGGTGACAGTGTGTGAACATCATGAAGACGGCAAAGCTTGTTTTTGTTCTAATATGAAGTCTCTTCAGCCAGGCAAAAGACTTACTGGGAGATTAAAATTAGAGAATAGAGCTAGCTGAGGAATTTTCTCCTCTCAAAAACTGCTCAGTTGTCAGAATTTGACTTACAAAATGAAAGTTACAAAGATTATTACAGAATATAAAATTATATTAACATTATAAAAATTGAGGGTTTTTTTACACAAAAATATTTTTTTCAAAAAAGCCTCAAACTTGTATCAGTTTTTGTATCTTTCAAATTAGTGTCAGTTTCTCAGCTGATACAAAGCCACAAGTTTTTTCTTACCACCTTTCCATTTTGACCAAAGAAGGCATTTTTTGTAGAGAAAATAAAGCTTTACTGAATATATTTTCCCAAACTTATTAGGGAATTAGAAATGACCTAGAATTTTTAATTTATACTGAATACTATCCACATTTTGTTATTTTGGTTTTCTTTCTGTAAAGCAGGGGTTCAGAAGGAGAAGGGATGAGGTAATAGGTCAATAAAAGGGAACAGAAACTGGCGAATAACAAGAAGGGAAAAGCCCAAGCTGGGACTTACTGGCTGGGTGAACTGCATGGTTGATGTTCCTATTATTCTTGAACTCCTCTCATTCTCCTTACTTTCTTTTAAACGTGTCATAAATCAGTGAAATTTTGGAAAGCACTAACTGTAGCTGTCCATCTTTTCACAAGTGGCTATCATAATGAGACACTCATTCTGATTTAAAATTTAGGTTAAAAACATACAACAAATTACTTAATTAATAGTTCTTGTTAAATTAGTAACCATCATAAAAATGAAAGCAAAAAAAAAAAATCCAAGGAAAAAGTTTTAGAAGGCGTTGTGGGGCAAACTACTTTTAGAAACATTAAAAAAAACCCCAAAGAATATTTTTGTTAGTGTTGTAGGTTGTAAAACTGCAAGAAACAGAAAGTTCTGTCACTTTTAAAGTTTAGGCAACATGATCACAAAGTGCTGCAAAACAGTTAGTTATATGCTTGTGTCCATCCTTTTTCAGAAAAAAAACATAAATGCCTGGTAGGTATTTTGCCATGTTCATAACCCTGTGAACCCATATACTTCAAATACAGGCAGATGCATTTGGTGTGACCTTCTGATTTGGGACTGTTTTGCTGGAAAAGATGAGCAATTAACCATATGATTTATGTATCCTTATTTTTGTTATATTTCATCTTCTATATTCTAGTGACATTATTCCTCATTTAGAACACTCTTAGTCTCCTGTATCTGAAGCAGTCTAACTTGTCCTGCCCATTTCTATTTGATAGTACAATGCATAGAAACATTTTGCAGAAAAGTTCATAGGAATAGAATGACAGTGAACACTTAAAGTTATTTTTATAGCGCAGGGGATAATTTCCTTATTTTTGAGAAATGACTGGCAGAGACTGTTATGATCTTCCAATACTGTATCATTTTGTAGCCTGTAATATCTTGTCAAAAATAACTTTCTTGCCCTTGTCAAAAGTCCTTTCTTGCCCAATGAAAACCATTTAAGAATTTTCTGCTCTTTGCTATGACATTCTATATAGAATTTGTTAGCCTTATTTCAGGAACAGAATCCTTAAACTGTCAACACAGCAGATGTCTTTAAGGAAAAAAAAGAAAAAAAAGAGTGTGGGATAGCTATTCAGCATCAGGTAGTTAATTTGATTGAAAGCTATTAATATTATCTCTCATTAGAAAAAACAACTTCCATTATTAGATCTCTAGTTTTTCAAAAGGCCTATAGCTAGGTAAAAGACACTCTCTTCCACCCCGGCATTTCATAAAATCTTCACTGAATAGTTATTTCTATATTTAGGTGGTCGTATCTCAGCTCATTACCAGTGAACAAATTACTTTGAGTCAGAATCCAATCTATCTGACTGTTGAAAGGAATAAAGGTACATAAGAAGTGTTCTCTGTGTTGTTCTGTAAGTGGGCTACTTGCTCTCTTACTCACAAGAACAAGTTGGTAAGACCAGAATGTCCTCTATTTTGTCTACTGAGTTGAAAATGTAAAAATTTTGAAGAGAGCCACCATTCGTTTTTCTCATAGATGCGTATATTTTCTTCCAGCCCTCTTCCCGAACATTTTCTGAATCAGACAAACCATTTATTTTGACTCAGAGCAAATATTTTAGTCTTTAACTGAACTTTGATTAATGCTAACAAACAAAAATGAAGCAATGGATATAGGTGCTGTGACACAGCTATTGGAAAAAGGAACGTGGTAGCCTGGATCTGAGGTAGGTTAAGAAGTGGCAGACCAAGTTAATCGATTCCAGGCCTGGAGCACTGATGTTTCACCTTCACCATCACTGGGGTCACTCCTCATTGCTGAGAGTCATTCTGATTCCTCTGGGCCCCAACAAACCCATCACACCACGTAGGACAGCTGTAGCAGGAGGCATTGTGAAAGACCTTGAAAACTGATGGCTTGGAACTACCAGGATCAATAGATACAGGTCCAAGCAAAAGAGGGAAATGGATTTTGGTGCCTCCTATTTCTTCAGTGCTCAGCCAACCACACGCTAGCAAAAGGTGAGTCCCAGGCCTTTGATTTTTTATAGACAATTTCTTTTTGGGGGTGGGGGGTAGGGGTGGGGGAGGAACCAGTAGAAACATTTTGATGGATTTGACTCAGTTTTCTGGCTATTTTTCAGATCATCTGAACCTGTTCTATTCTGATGAATAAATCATTTGTCAATATTCTTCTGCTCTGCTGTAATGGAGATGAACGACTGATAGTGGTGATATGATGTATAACATCCATCCATCTTACTGCATGGTCAGGGTAACTGAGCTAAGAAGTTAATAAGGGTAGGTACACCCCAACAGTGTATCTACTGTAGCCACTATAACTTCACTCCTGAACAAATGGAGAGGGGAGAAGAGTTGAGGGCTGTGGAGTATTTTGGAGCCTTTGAAGGTTACTCCAGGATTCAGTGAGCTTCCTCATCAGCGCTCTCTCAGTCTAAGACAGATGTCAGAAAATGTTAGTTTGAGTCAGAATCCAATCCACCTGTCTGTTGAAAGGAATAAAGGTGCATGAGAATTACCACAGAAAATAATCAAAGACTAGACTTTTCCTCAACTATTGTTTGGATAAGGAATTAAAGGAAACAGGATTTCTGTTTGGAGTGTGGCTTCTCTCCTAACTGATGAAAAAATGCAATATATCATAGAATTCAGTCTTGCAATGCATAAGGCCTTTGCTAAAAGTTTGAAAATCCTTTAACTTCTTTAAAATATATATCAACTCATTTTAAACTATTCTACTCATTAGGTAAGTCACTATGTACTGGTTAGATCATCTCATTTATGAAACTGATTTCCTCTTCTGAATTTTTGTATTTTTTTTGGCAATAAAATTCTGGGACATGAACCAAATCTTGGGAGGAAAAGATGCAGAAAAATGCCAATTTTTTGCTTAGTTCAAATTAACTATACCTGGAAAAGGGATTTAGCCAAAACCTTATGCAAAATGAAAAGAAAAATTGAAAAGCAGGCACAATCCATGCTTGTTCTTTTCTTTTTCTGGGCCAATATCTAAAGAAAAAGAGCATGTGATGTGATTGGCAACTGCATCTTACATATCCACAAACCTGAAATTGATATAGAGAAGTTTAGGTCTTATCACATCTTTATTTTCATTTTTACTGTTACAGTGTAATGATGCATATAATTCAGTGATGTACAATGCAGATGGATTAATCTTTAAAACGATGGAGTAATAGTATGATAGCGCAGTGTTTTTTGTGCCAAGCAAGGTGTGAAACCATCACGTTAAAGATAATTTATAATTTTGGAGGGGAAAGATACTCTCTTGTCAAAATAGGCTCGTAAGAGTAAAAGAAAAATAAAACCAGCAACAATAATAGCAATCTTGGAAATAAGAATTCTTTCAGAAGGTTAAAGGTATTTTGTTAACTAAATCAAATAAACTGTTTGTGTCATATTTGATTGCCTGTTAGTACATGTTTATTCTTTGCTCAGGAGTAACTAAGGTACCTACTCTAAAGAAATGTCTATTTGAATCTTGATTTCTGTAACTCTTTGTGTGAGATTAATCTATTTGTGTAGTTAAAAAAAGCTTTTATTTATTTATTTATTTATTTTTCCCTGTGTGCTGCCCATGTGCAAACTGGTCTGTTTTTTTAAGCCCATATCTTAATGTAGAACATTTTCAGGGCAGGCCAAACCAGAAGATGATGAACTATGATAAAATCATCACCAATGCTGTGTTTCATCACCTTTCTTATTTGTATTTCAGTAGCACCCACAGAACCGATTTAAAGACAATACTGTGGAAAGCACTGTATGAACACATGGCACAAGATAGACCTTGTCCAAAAAGAGCTTTTGATCTAAATAAAAGCAGCTATAAAAAAGTGAATTGACTAGCCATAGGCCAAGCTCCAGGTTTTTTTGGTTTCTATTTCTGTCCTCTGACTCATTGCCTTCTGTAGCCCACACCTCATATCTGCCCTGACTAATTTCATCTGAGGGGGTGAGGGGAGCATGAAATCATCTGTGCAATGCATAAGTGATTCAACTGTGGCGTATTTCTCTGATTTTCTTGAAAATAATTTTTAATGTGATTACCCAAGCATGTAAAATGGCTGATAAATAGAACATGGAGAATATAGTTTCTGATACAAAATTCAGTTTTTCCAGTGATTATGGATAAAGTTTGGTGGTGAAATAAAATTATTTAGGTTTCTCTTGAGAAGGAGCCAAAGTAAAACAATTAGTAGCATTCCAGAGAATGCAGAATTTGGAACATGTGAAGAATGGGAATTAGTTTTTGATGTTCCAGGAGCAATTGCTCCCAGGGACCTCGTAGCTCTTAAATCAGCTAGAAGACCATCTGCTCCAAAGGATTTACCAATTACTATACTCCTGCTTAAAGTAGTTTTAGGTATTCAGTTATACCTCCCTCTTCCTCCTTTCCCCTGAAAAAGCCTCTAGTGTGTCTATTACTCCATGAGAAATTGTTGTAATGAATCTCCAGATTAAACGAAATGTGGCTTGCTATAAGTGTCACCCCCAACTGAGTGCAGGCTCCATTTACAACAACTCCAGAATCTGTTGTGTCTGAAACAAAAAATGTATAAATAAAATAATAAATCCTGTTGTGAACTAAAGAGCGGACCCCATTGCTTGTGCTTTTGATCTTGTGCTAGCCAGTGGTGCAAGGAAAATAGGGTCAGAGCTCCTTGGTCAGGCATCTGGCTGATAATTCTTAAAAGCACAGGAAAGTCCATGTTTTCAAGCACCTGCTATTATAATCATCTTGGAATTTTTTGCAAAATACACCTTCCCTAAACAGTTTCAGTCCTCACATATCAGATTCTACATTCTAGAAAGTTAAGCTGTAGTCCTGGCTTCTGGTCAGTATTCAATATGGTAGGTTGTACAGTAGGGTTATAAAGGTCATTTTTACATCTTACCATGGTATCTCAGGGAACTATGAGTATTTGTCAATGACTGAAACAATGTCTTAAAGAAAATTGTCATGTAAACCAGATATTACATATTCCTTGTTTCTGCATGGAATGTGTATATTAAAATCTTTGCTACACACATTTCATGTTTAGGATATTCTGTACTTTCATCAGAGTGTTTGAATGTGATCATGGTTGTTTGCCTATTTTAGCAGTACAGCCAAGGGCATATATCCCTCTAATACTACTTGGGTGTTGGCTTATTGTAGTAGATACCGGTGTTCTGGATTCTACTAGGATATCCAGAGCCATCTGGGTTGGATGATTTCAACCTAACCTTTTGTTTTCTACTAAAAAGCATTTTTCCATTTATTATGAAATGTGTGTTGGACAGTTTGACACTAGAATTTGGCATGTGTCTTTGGGTTAACTTGGCCAAAGTGATTTACAGCTGTTTGTTCATGACCAGCATCCATTAGTGGAAAATGCTGTCCAAACAACAACAAAAAAATCCCCTGAGAGGGGAGCACAATGGGGGATTGTTAGGGATTATCTATGCAGCCGGTGCTCCAGCCATGAGTGAATACAGGGACAATTACGTCATGGCTTTCCTCTGGCCATGCAACCATACAGTTTAGGGACCTTTTGAATTCTGTTTCTGTCCTTATTTTGCCTTCCTGAATCTTCAGGGATGGATGGAATTCAGTCATCAGCACTGAATAAGTACTTGCAGAAGAAGGAAGCCAAATTACAGCCTGCAATCTGATGCTGTTCCAACGATTAGCACCTGATCCTCATGTAGTCCTGTTAAAACTTCCTAATGTAGTAAGCATGAGTAAGCATATCATTAGCTGATCCTGGTTGAGCATGAAACCTTTGAAATCTGATGGCATCTCTCATTTAGTGGAAATGAATGCTTTGTCCTGTACATTAAATATTAAATGAGTGAGGGAGGAAAAGGGGTGATAAATGGTCCTCTTGCTGTAGGCCAAAGAGGATGGTTGGATCGTAGCCTGTAGTAAAGCACTTTGTTGATAATATAGGAGCTATACTATATTACAGGAACGTGGAGAGCAGTTAAGAAAGAAAACTGACCATCTGAGTAGAAAAGTATATTAACTACAGACTACTGTCTTTTGAGACAAACTATGGCATGACTGCCTTCGTATATTCCCTGTTTCACATTTGCTGTCAAAATTCCAGAAATGCTGGAATTGATTCAGTACATTACAATGGGATTTTCTCCTGAAAAATTGTGAAGCCAAACAGACTGATGTCTTGCTTACCTCACTGGGAAAGCTCCTGGCATAATAGGACACTTTGCAGCAAGGTTTTTAAACTCACTGGAATAGTTACCAGGCCTTTTAAATAAACGGACAGAGGGTGAACACTAGCACCACTGTTGTTGGTTCTGTACCAAGTCATTAGCCTGAGAACATGGCTAGTCATGAGCACCTGTGTCAAATTTGGTAACCTATGAGGTTTGTGTGGTTATTTTTTAACTTGTTTGGGGGTTTTCTTAGCAAACAAATGATTTTGATCCCATCTCCTTTGACTCTCTTCCTTGTTCCATTGTTCTGTTTATCAATACCATGCTGGTTTCCAAGGTGCCTTCTGTAACTACATAGGTATTTTGCAACACTAATAATTGTGATTTTTACCCCCTCAAAAGGCATAAAATTTAAGACAGGATTTAAAAGGTTTAACAAGAATGGTGTATGAAGCAAGAAACAAAAAAGCTATCCTGCTCCTCTCTTTCTCCTCTATGTAAACCTCTTGTGCTGTTAAACTAGCCAGCTTTCCTTCTCTTCAGCTGTTTCTGTTAGTATGAAAGCATGTATGTGTATAATAATAGTAATACCGAAATATTTGAGTAAGGAAAATCTGTTTAAAAATGTACTAAAAAGAAGCACTTAAATATCTATATTTTCATTTTTTAAGTCCTTATATGCATAAGAAAGTGTGCCTACACTTGAAGAAAAAAAAATGTTTTAATGTCTTTAGCCTTAGTTCAGGTAAGCAGATATATATGCCCTTAACTGTAAATGCTTTCCTAAATTATAAGCCATATGTCACTTGTGCTCCACTATAATAGGGAAAGCATACATGCAAATTCTAAATAAGGTTAACATGATTTTCTTCTTGCTGTGGTCAAGAAAGTGCTCTGTGTAACATATATTTACAGCATTTAGTTGTGAAACCAGAAAATGGGTTAGTCTTTCTGTATTTGCAACCTTCCAATGTCTCTCCCTTCCTCCACCCCCCTCCACAGTTATGAAAAAAAAGCATTGACACTATCAACTTGGTGTTCATCTTAAAAAAGTAACTGATTCTTTTGTCTTCATAAGGAAAGGTTTATTTAAAAGGAGAAAAAAACAGTTTTGAAAATACACAGTAAATACTTGGGTGTGTGTAAGAAAATGGAGAGAACAATTGGAATGATTTCAAAAGGCCACTGGAAGAATAAAGGTATCATCGAGAAATTGCAAATCATTTTGAGTACATTACGGGAAACTTCACCTTACTCAGAAACACTAAGCATAGGCCATTTTCAAGAACTTCAACAGAACTTGTTGTTAGTCTTAACTACCTGCTTTAGCATACGTGTTAGGAAAATGGATTCTTTAGAAATGTTTGCAACTGACGGTAATCACAAAACATGAATACTTTGTAGCCTTTCAGCGTGATAGGCCATTATTCTTTCAGTGGAAGATTAGTCTTTATTTTTAAATAATCTCAAAAAAGCTATTATGTTATTGCTATTATGCACCGGTACTTGGTGACTACATAGCACTGCAAAAGATGCAAGGGAGCCTTATGGTATCTTTAGGCAGAAAACATAATTTTAAGCAAAATGGATGAACAGTGTGTGTATCCAGCATGTCTACTGCTTTTGTATGTAATTAATAGAAAACCTTGTGTTGTGTGTCGATTTAGTGAGTTGTAATGCTTTCTAGTTGATAACTGGCTATCAAAGCCCTCCCCAAGAAGTCCTCCTAGGAGTAGGTGCAGTGGTAAATCTCACTTTCGTCAATGAAACCTATTTAAGAGGAAAGATTTATGTTAAACTGCTGCGTGCTTGTAGCCCCGTTCAAAACTGTAATCAGGTTTTGCTTGGTACCTACTTTTTGCATCAGAGTAGCTGTTGCTATCATAACTCCCATCCCTACCCCATTTTCCCTTTGCTTGTCTATTGTCTGTTTTCACACTCCTCCTTGCTTTATAATCGCTCACTCGCACTCATTTATCACTGGCTCACTCGGTCCTGCCTACACTATCTCCCATTTTTGTCATGGTACACTGGTACATTACAAATACAATTAAACCTTTTACGATACTGCAGCTTTTGGCTAATGCATCCCAGCTTCAGGGTTGAAAGATTTCTGATATTACCACTGATATCAGTTCTTTCCCATTTATCGGTAGTGTCCGGACTAATGCAGAAGTGTTGCATTAATTAAAGGAAGCATCCAGTAATGCTGCTGTTTTTGCCAGTCTGACACTGAATTGGAGCTTGATGCCTGCTCATGTTTTAAGCGCCATTCATCATACATGTCATCCCAAAGCAGCCAGCTGTCTGAGAAAAGCCTCATTTGCATTTCATCAACTACAGTATCCCTGCTCTCCCTACCTTTTGTATGGAGCTTTGGCTTTTTTAAAAGAGCATAGTCTTCAAAAGCAGCTTAGCTAAAATTAGTATTCAATTTAGAAAGATGATTTTCTTTAGTTCAGAGGTCTTAGCATTGATCTGAGTGGAGAAATAGTGTCATACAAACATAGCCATGCAATCTGTCTGTATAAAGAAATTAATGCATTATAGGAGAAGACAAAGGTTTTTATGATGGATGGACTACACCTCTATTAGTTCTGTACATTAAGCTGTTAGAATTAATAAAACATTTCATTTATTTTGAAAGTTCCTTAAAGGGCATGGGATTTTAAAATCCCAGCAGCTATGAATGATTCTGCATTATGAGTTTTGATTTCCTTTATTGTTAGACCGAAATTGTCTGTGTCAGGTTATATCGAAGCCATTTTAGGAGGCCAAAGAACATGAAAAACTGTCTCAGTGTGCTCAAACCACCTGGAGAAAAGAGAAAAAGTAAAATGATAATCTCACATTTTCATTCAGTGACTGATTTGATGAACTAACTTTTGCTTTTTTTGCTCTACTGAATAGAGCACAATCTGAAAGCAAACACATATCTACCATGTTGCAAAATAACTGAAATGCAGATCTGTCTGAATATGCATTTCTATATTAAATAAGAAATGTTGTAGATGTAGATATATGCATATGATAAGATATCTTAACTTTCATTTTTGCACAGTGGCAGTACTGGTTTAGTGAAACAAAAGGAGACCGAATTTGGCTTTTATGTCCCTTTATCTAAACAGCAATAATATGGAGAATTTGTAGTTCAACATTATGTAGCTTCCAATTTTAAAATATAGAACATCCATATTTCCAAGCAGTATAAGAAGATATCTTCTGAACTTTTAATCCTTAAACCAGCAGTAAAAACAGAACATCTATTCTCCCACAAAGCGAAAGAGACACATCTCATATAACTAGCAATTTAAGAAGTTATCTGTCACCAAAGGAGGCAAACAGGGCCCCCCTCCATATGTAGGATAGGTGTCTAAAGCTGAATCTAATCTAAGGGTCAGTTGCTCTGGGGTGCGCTGGGGTACATGGTATGCCCTACAGTTTTGCTGTCCTGATGCAGAACACACCTCAGGTTCTGTCCAGGGTGCGTATCTATCTTTCAATTGACACTGGTTTGCAGAGAGGTGTTGGTGTGCACCTGGATCTTGTTCTGATTGCTTCAGGAAGTGGCTGGAGTATGCATCTAGGAAGGTGCCACAGTTTTAACATAGATGAAATAACTGGGACTGGATGCCTAATTATTAGAGAACCCAAGTGAGCTGAATTCCACATCGTCTGTGTATTATACGCTAAGCTACTGGGCAAAACCCAGTACTTATCTGACTCTAGATAAATATTAGACAACAAATACCTGACTTTAGGCATATATACTCTTACGTCCTGTTCATTTCAACAAGGTTTAGGAAGTGAGTGTTTTGCTGAATAGTGTGTATGGCTGAACTGTTAAAAAGAACATGAGTATTTGCATTTGCTGTACAAATGTTAACTTTTACTTACCCTGATTTTTTCTTATTCTAGCTGCCGCATTTAACACTGAATTTTAAATAGATGCATGCAATTTACATGCTAACAAAAGTTATTTTAAGTCAGTTTTCAGAAGTAAAGGAGAAGTAAATGTCTCAAAAGTCCAACAGTAAGCATGGAGCGGGTCCACAGTCCAGAGCAGCTTTTTTGGTGGAATTCTGTGTGCTTGTTGTATCGGTTCACCGCGTAAGTATAGGACACAGTGTCTGGCTTCTTTCTTCTCCACAAACTTGGCTCATTTAATTCTGTCCCCATGTTAGCCAGTGCAGCCTTGGGGCTGCTCTAGCTTCTGACTTCCTTCAAGGAGTAAGAGTACGGACTGGCAATGAGGTGATTTGTAGAGGACAGAAGGTGTGGAAATAGTCAAGGAGCATGTGATATTTCCTCCTATGATCTCTGGAGTCAGAAAGCGTCTCTAACATCACATCTGGTGTCTCCCTTTTTGAGCGAGATATGTGTTGCATTTGTGCAGACTATTGCAACAGGGACAGGTTTTCTATGGAGATGATTTGCCTTTGTGCTTTGTCAGCCATGGAAAAGGATCTCTGCCTGAAAGTCAGGTGAGCTCTGGGCATCATCTCCATTCCCCAGTACAACAGCTTGTGTGCTTAAGTGCATCTGAAACTTTACCTGTAATTCCAGGAGTAATTTCAACAGGTTTGTTCATCAAAAATGAGAAGTGAGCACAGATTGCCTTGATTTCTCTCCATGTGTGTTTATATGCATATATACATATTTTTATCTGTTCCTATTTTGGAATGCACAAAACCTGGAGAAACATAACTCTTGTATACATTTATCATTGTTTCTCATTCCTTTAGAAAATAGTTATTTTAGTCTATGGGGGAAAAAAAGACCCACAAAGACAGATTTTCTTTGATGTATACAGCGGCTGCCACTGCCTGACTCATTCTTTCTTCCAGTACTCACACCACAGCCTTTATTTGTGCGACACCCTAGCTGCTCCTACATTTTTCCTCACCATTGACCTGGAAAGACCTGCAGTAGTTTTTCTGCAGGTTAGAATTTAATACATTTCTCTTGGTTCTCCCTTAAGCAGCAACTCCATAGAGTCTTCATTATTGATGTGTTATTTAATCATGCTTGGGACTGCATAGGGTAAAAGAACTTGAACCTATACTACAGTACTGTAATGTTTCCTATAATTTTTAAACAAAATTGATTTTGATCTGCTAATTTTTTTACATTATGGACTATCTCACCAATACCCTTATAACAAGCATGACTATACCTTTATTGTAAATAACTCAAAGGATCATCTTTGATGTCTGCTGCCACGTTTGAGCTTTTGCTGAAAGGTTTTGCTTTTAACCCAGGTATCTCAGGTTAGTCACTCATCTATCTCCAAAATAATAAAATTTCTCCCATGCTCTGACATATACATAGATAGCTTGACTCACTTTGCTCCTAGGTTAATTTCAGTTAATGCGATTACTGCTTTTACATGGGCATTACTACCAGAATCAGACCTCTTTTTAAATTCCATAAAAGTTGCCATCTCTCTTTTGTCCAATTTATCAGATGCACAATAATTAAACCTTTTTCTCAATCTTGGAGTAAAATATATGTGTGTGTATACTTATATATCCTTATCTCTATTTCCAGCTGGAAAGTAGGAATTATTTGTAAAAGTAATTAGGAAGGATGACATCTAATCAAATTAAAATACTTGGAAGCCATATTCTGTGAACCTAATTGTCTTTTAAATAGCATCTGAATTGTTACCTGAATAGACTAATAGTTCTGAAGTGAAAGCAATGATTTTGGTCTTTTATAAAAGCAATGACATATAGAACTGAGCAAATATGTGACAGCAACATCATATTATATGAAGAGTTTACAATCTGTGCCCAGGAAAAGTGCACAGGATTAGACTTTATATGAGAGACAGGGTAGAGGCAGCCTGCTAGAGTGAAGAATGAGAAAGGGAACTTAGGGCACACCATGTGGGAAGCTGCTTTACATATAAAAGACAACCTGGCAAAGCACAAGAGAGTGAGAAGAAACCAAGGGGGAAGGGTGACTGGTGCACAGACACACCTGCATGTGGAGGGATAATGAAGCTACCTGGCCTCGGAGGAGAGGCAAACACAGGACTCCGGCCATCTGTGAAGAGGAGGTAAAACCACTACAAAAGAATGGGGAATGTGGAGACACTGATGTGGAAGTAGTGATATATCAACACCACTACGGTATCACACGTCTAAGGGCACACGACCCTGCATGTTGCAGTGACCCTTTCTCCTGCCTTCACACAGATTTTTTCCCCCCCACCACAGCTCTGCTTGTCCTCCATCTCATTCATTGCTAATGAATAAGAGTAGCCTGGGCACTTGAGCAGCATACAGAAAAGGCATAAATGCAGAGTCTGAACTGAGGTAAGAAAAGGTACTTAAACTGAGATAAGCCGAACCAGAAAAATACAGCTACAAGGAAACCTGCAAGAGGCTATGTGCAAAGGTTTCTTGTGCACAACCCCTGAGGGTCCTATCTGGCCCAAATCAGCAAGCTCTCTCTATATTGCTTTGCTTATTAGCAAATGTTGGATAGTCGTACCCCTCTACCCTCCTGCCATCTTTCTCTCCTTGGGTCTCCATTAGCCTGTTCTTCTGGTTCTTTTTGGCATTTATTCTTTTCTGGTTCTTCAAGGAGGAGAAGATGATATGAGGCAAAAATAGAGAAGGATAGAAATATACAGAAAAGGTTTGCTGATTTTGGCCAAGGGCAATTGCCCTGGCTTATAGCCGCCTGCATATTTTCTCTATTAAGAAACCCTTGTAGGTTTCATGATAGTGCAATGTGTAAATGGGAAGGAGACTACTGACAAAGAGGATTGGGAAGCATTATTTCTCCTAAAGTGAACAGTTGTGAATTAAATTGTCTTAATACTCCTGTTTCCGTTTCCATTTGAATCTCGCTCAGAATAGATTTTATAAATTAAAACTTATATTAAACCATTAGGAATTTAACTACAACTCTGAATGATTATCGGAAATTTATTTTCCTCATAATAACATTTGTTTCAGCAAGAGAAACAAAAATAGAAATTGAGAAAAGCTCATTCATTTGACAAAACAAAACAGTTGCTGTGACTGTTACAGGACTGTAGTCCAGACTGGGTAAGGCTGGGTAAGTGAGATAATTTGCAAAACAAAATGCATACGCAGATTAGCTGATCAAATCCTTAAACTATTTTTCCTTGTGCTTTAAGTAAAGAAAGGAAAAAGCAAGACTTACATTAAGAAGGTATTGGAATAGTCATTATTATTGTTAACGTACTGTAACGCTGATCAGGAGGAAAAAGTATTTTCAGCACTTAGGAAGCTATGGATAGCAATAATTTCAGTGACAATGCAGTATAACTGAGATTGTATCTATCTGATGCACTAGGAAATAATTATTTATTCCATTTGACTTATGTTATCTACAACGCACTTTTCCGGATGCCTGTTGCAGGCAACTGAGAGGAAAAAGGTCTTACAGGCGGAGAGTTCAAGTTGCAGGAGAATTAAGGAAAACATTTCTTCTGGATCTTGCCACTGTTGCAGGTTCTCAATAGAATAGTGGTAATTAGATGATTTCCAGCAATCTGACGAGTGTTAGATGTTACTTATTATTTGTTAGACTTTCACACCTTCATATACTGTTTATGTCTTAGAGCCTTTGCATGATCTTACTATGAAGAAAGCTTTCAGCTATCGGAGTGCCTATGTTCATACAATATGTCTTATCTGCAGTGAGCAGATCACTACAAAAATTCTGTTAATTGTCAGTTTGAAACAAATGTTCATATTACGTATAAGAAAAGGCCTGTCTAGATTCTTAAAAGTTGTTAAAATCAGTTAGTGTTTGCAATACACTAATGAAAGGAGATTTTGTTTATGTCTATACTAAATCAAAGATGTAGCAGGTACTGAAGTAGCTTTGGCTTGACTCCTGCACATATTGAGGCATCTTATTGTGAAATTTACAACAGTACTGGAGAGTGATCAATGGAGAACAATCAAAGTGCCCACTTTGAGTAATGGACATGCCAACTTTTTGTCCAGCGCCTTTTTTCTTCTTCGAGAGTGGAATATGGCCAGGGAATTCCTGTCCTTTGTTTGAAGACTTAAACAGATAGCAGACACTAAATAAATAAATAAAAATCACACTGTATTAACATAAAAATGAGTAGACATCCAGACCTTCACAAGTGAAAAAATATAACTTACTGTTTAGCCTCTCCTAATGACAACCTTCTGCTCCACAGTTTATTCTTAATACATAACTTACTCATCAGATCTATAGACAAAGCTCTTGGAGTTGGGCTTAAAATCTTTGTAAAGCATTGCATCTGTGTGGGATTTCATAGACAGAATAAGATAATTTTACATGCTGTAAAAATGCCAAACAAATGAGCATTACTGACTGAAAAATTCTAACAACACAAAGGGATGAGGTTCATCTCTATGGGTAAAACCCACGGAAGGAAGTGGCCATCAAGCCAGACTTCATGATGGAACAATTCTCATTAATATTAAAAAACCTCTGACTTTTTGGAATAGTTGCAGCAAATGACTTATGAAATGAAAAATTCTTTCCCAACCCAGTGAGCTTTTCAATCACTCTTCTCCATGATGTGCTGTTTTCTAGCTGTCTCAATTCAGCAACCCTAAAAATATTTAGCAATATAAATGTACATTTTAATAGCTTGCCATGATCTCTCTTTTGATATCTCAGCTTTCACGATCTGCCTTCATCCATCCACAATCTCTGGTGCCAACAGCTGAAAAGTCAGTTGCTCTCAAGGGTTCACCTGAAGGCATCTGCAGTGCTCAGCCTCCTCCCACATCTTCACTGTTCCATGTCCCCATCAGTATCACCAAAATGTTTGCTTTTTTTTTTTTTTTTTTTTTTTTACTTTTCATGAAAAATGTAATAACTATTTCTTTCCATGCATACTCCATGCTCTGAGGGGAATATTAAATTAAATTAAAACTTCAAAAGAGACTTGTCCATGGCTTAGAATGCCAGTTAAACTACCAGAGCTACAAATAGGTTTTAAGCAAGTTGTTGTTCTTAGAAAGGACTTGTGGTAATGATGCTCTTGTCAAACAAGCAGACTGATTGCCGCTGAGGGAGAAAAAACTTGTTTTTTGACTGGCCATTACAGCACTTCCTATCTAACTTTTCCACAATATGTCTTTTCTTAACGGCAAAACTACAGAGATGATTTCGGAAGTGGGGAGATACTATCACTGAGGAAAGAGGGCATTTCACACCACCAGTATTTAGCTACTTTAGGCATATACTTTAGACATGATTCACAGGAATCATCAGTGTTAGAAAACTAGATTTCCTATGCATTTTCTCTATGAGTTCCCTCTACAGCCGATATGGAGAGGTGTTTGCCTGCTGGCCAAACGATGGAGGTGCCTGAAGTAGCCCCAGTGTCATCCCCAGTATAATACCTGCAAATATTATGTGTAAGCAGAAAAAAGGGATGGACTCTGCATATGCTTTGAACAGACGTGGGCATTACCATGCACAAAGTCTGCAACAAAACTGGCTGCTTCAGAGGGAGTCTCTCTGCCGCTAGTGACACTGCTCCACATCCTGGCAGGGCTGCAAAGGACTCCAAGCTCTGAAAACTCTGCAGTAAGAAGAGATTAGGTGTTGTGCTCTGCAGTGTTTATCATTTTTGCAGCTGTTATATGTATGTGTGTGCATATATATGTATATGCACGTATATACATACATATATATGTGTATATATACATAACATACATACATTATGTAATATATAGAAACACATTTATATACATACACATGTGTGCATATATACAATACATACACACATATATGTTTGCATTGCTACACAGTACTTTAAAATCAAGCTAATCCCCTTTTCATGATAGGAAACAATGTTTGTTGTCAGGAGTGGTATCACAGATAACCACACAGATATAAAAGATGATACAAATGACAGAGAAAGAAGTGCTTCAAGCCCAGAAGAGAGGGACTTGGAGGCTCCAAAAACTCAGGCCACAGAGTGCAGAGCTGACTTCCAAGAAGTGAGAAAATCAGAAGGAAAGTGCCTGCTGATGTTGGACAACCACAGTGCAGTTTCCTGAGGGCACACCTAGAGCAGAGACAGGTACTTCAGATAAAAAATGGATATTGGCTAGTTGTGGCTGTAAGTTTGTCTGCAATTCTCCATTTTTTTATTCATAGTTGTTATGGTCTGCTACAGAAAGACTCTTTGGAGGACAGTCAAAGTCAGTTGGAATCAACTTGTGGAGTACAGAGTAGTTGCTAATTTTAGATGTATCTGATGAGTTAACACTAGGACAATGCAAATGCAGTCCTCCATAAGTATCCTTGGCTCTGATTTTGGAAGACCACAACCTGGGCCTATGTTCCTTGTCTCACTAGCTTTAAAGTTATTTCTGCATTGACAAAATACAAAGCCAATAGGATTTCACCACTGAGTGGTATGTATCTGATAAATAATACAAATGTGTACCATTTTCGCATGTAATAAATATTATCTTTCCATACTAGCAAAAAAAATCTCCCCCAAATGAGTTTTGCAGTCACTTACACTCCAGGCCATAATAGAAGTCCAAGTTTCACTCTTTGAAATAACTAGGAACTAGGTAACTCTGCAGCAGTAGGGATTTTCAGAGAACTTTCCCCAAAGCAAACAAGCAAGCAGAAGTGGCAAAAGTGATTTTTAAAATTTATCCTACTGCTTCAGTTATTTAGGGTATACATGACAAAATTTTCATGAATAGCTCCCTGATGGCACCTATATGTGAGACATATGAAGGACCCACATATCTTGCAAAATTCATGAATACAAGTGCAGAGATGTTTGTACCTTTACAATTCATTGGCATAAAACCGAAGCAGAGCCCTCAAAATCTACACTTTTTTGTCAGTAAGAACAGTCTGTTTAGAATTAAAACTTATAACAATGTTGTCAGTGCTAATAATATGTCATGAATGATGTTCGGCTGCGAAGTAAAGAGAAATGAGGAGAGACAGCAGGTTTGCAGATTTCCCAGCCATGGGTCTATCAATTACCAACTCTTACTTAAGATCACAGTACATCTAGCAGCTTGCTGGCTATAGCTCCTTTCAGGCAGCTTCCCTGTGCTGAAGACAAGAGGAATGACCACGCTACCAGAAAATCCCACAGGGTGGGGAAAATCTCTATGCAACAAGCTAAGTCCTGTCTAAAATTATGTTGAAAGTAGCATGAGAGGCAGCACAAAACGAATCTTAATGAATCTTGACCTTTGCTTTTTTTGTGACAACTGTGGCTACTGATTTTATCAACTAATCTAAAAATGGCATCCAATAAACCAAGCCAATATTTGGATATAAACCTTGCAGTATCTTTTGAGATGAATTGATTCAGTCTGCTGGTCTTTTTCTTCCTTTATCTTGTGTTCGAGCACACACAGCAACAAAGACTAAATCCCCAAACCTTGAACTGCAGGTATAACCTTGTTGAAAAACATGAAACTTAATCCTGCTTGCCTTTACCTTGTTTCACATGGGTGTTCTCTTAAATAGGACAGAACTGTAAGGTAAGAAAAAAAAGGACACCAGGCATTTTTGGAAATGGTATCTTCATGTTTTTTAAAGAAGTTTGAAGGATGTCGTGTGCCAGCAAAAGGGATGTAAATCTCTCCCCCTGGCTTTAGATGACAGAATCCTGCCCGAGCAAAATACCAGAGAGTGATACACAGCCAGAGATTGGGTGTCTTCTGCCAAGGACTTCCAGGCTTTCCCGTCTCTTAGGCACAAGAGAATCATGGCAGGACAAAGGGTAAAGCCTTTTTCATTCTTCCTCTGCAAAAACTGTGCAGTGCAGGTGTCCTCTTGAAATAATATTTCTTTACATTACCTTTTGTCAGAAGCACACATCTGGTGTTTTTTTGAGGTCGGGTGCTAGCATTTTTTGCACCTTTCTCTTCTTCCTTGTGATTCCCCAAATCCCTGTTTCAGTCTTACCAGTCTTGCATTAGACTCACACATGTTACAGTAAACACATGCACTGCTTTCTCCAAAGTCTTCTAAATTCTTGCAGTCTCAGGAGAGGAACAAGGAAACGGCCTGAGGAAAGAAATCGTAAATAGATGCACGCTTTGCACTTGTGACTGTACACTTCAATCTAATTGAGCATTCACTGAAAAAGAAATCTGCTTTATTACTTACTATAAATCCAAGATAATTCTATTTAATGTTCCTTTAACTGACAAAAAAGGATAAACATAGCTAACAATAAACATGACATAAATAAAATCTAGCATTCCTCCCATTCTCCACCCACTCTCCCAGTTGGCCATTTTATCATATCACTAAATATAAAATTTAACAGTATGGGATATGAATGACCCTTTTTTATTCTTTCACGTAATAATTCGCTGGTTTCCAGTAATAAAGAATAGTAAAGCTACAATTTATTCCAAATCATAAACATCTTTATTTTATATGTGTTTCTTTCCTTCTTTGTGGAGCAAAACAATACAGTGGCCAATACAGAGCTACACCAGCAGACTGCAATAGTTATCTGAAAAGAACTAGAGTCACTGGAATTCAGTCTGAATTTAGCTGACTTGGTGCGTTACTTCTTGGCTCAAGAAACTGAGGCGGCACTAAAGCAGTGACACAAATTGATGTTAATAAATTAGTATAGTCATAAAAGGAGACTCCCAATTTTAGCGCTAACAGCACACCATTATACACAGCATAATGTAGTTTAAAAGGCACACTGACAAGTGGCTGTATTCAAATCCATTTCTGTGCCCTTGCGTGTTCTTATCTACCCTGGTCCAGCAGACAATCCAGCTTTTCACTAACCTTTGGCACTCCACCATCAGCACTAACCCATGCTCTCCTTTATATCACTGTAGCTTCTGTAATTAGCATCACCTGTAGTATGCTCCATTTGGAGCTCAGCATCAGTGAAACACACCCGCTTTGGTGCCCGCCCGTGGAAAAGGCTCAGCATCTCGGGGCCCACGGGACCCCATCTGCGCGCCCCAGAGCCAAGTCAGAGCAATGGCTAAATATCTATCATCTCCAATGAGCCTTAGCCTCTAATCCCTGTAATTGCTGCCTTAATAGAATGAAATAACCAGTGTCCTGAACTCACATACAGTGCCTGTGCCACTTCTAGCAAAACTATACGCTTGCCGGCATTTGCCATAAATTCTTTATCTGAATCAAACAGATTACAGTGGTAACGGTTCAGTTTTACAATCACTGGTTTTCTTGAAATGTTAATTTTTAATGTCTTATATAATCATATATATTTTTAAATTCATCTTGTACATTTTGAAGTGTATTTATACTGAAATAGGAAGCATTTTTTTTCCTTTAGGAATGAATAGATATTTATCAATAGATATGAGTGCATATATATACTCATATGTATATAAATAACTTTGAATTATAGCTACTTTTTAAGGGAATAAATGGGTTTGTAATTATTTTAAGATAATTGCTGTAACAGCTAACCATGAATAGCCCTTTGAAAAGGATAGATTTTGCAGAGCTATAGGCAGAAAACCAGAAATAGAAATACTTACAGAAATGGCATTCCAGTTATTTGAGCTGAGTGCTTCTCAGTCCTCTGTTTATACATATGTTTATTTCAGAAGAGAAGTTGAGAAGCTTATCAAATATATTTCATTAAAGCAAAAGTTAGCTTAACATCAAGACTGCTGCACTCTGTTTTAAACTTAGAGAGATGGTGCCAGGGTTTCCAACATTATGGCATCCATGCTTCTCAAAATAGAGGCATCTTCCCAAAAATAAAAGCTGTTTGTTGCTAGATTGATATGTTGGAAGAAGTGCAATGCAAGTCTTGAAATGTCTCAGACTACAGACAATGTTTTTGGAAATGGAAATACAAGGAGATTTCCAGGGCTATAGGACAAAAATCTTCTATCTCACAATACAATTTATAATAAAACAAGTAATATTATTTTCTCTTTCAAAAATCTACTGAGACCTACAGCAAAGAAATAATGTATTTTTGAGCTGTCAGATATAGTTACCATATTTTAGCATCTAATTTATTTATGTCTGACATCTGATTTTACTTTGGACTTTTATTATCCCAAAGAAATATATGTAGAGTTTTGAAATACTGCCTTTTAAAAAGAAAAACATGAAGTTATATGATGAGTCAGCAGAAAACATAGGCAGAATATTGTGACTCTTGCTACTGAGTGACTGATAATACTCCATGAATTCTGACCTTAACTTTCCTGTTGGAGGAAGGGAGCAAGCTGTCACATTACACGTAGCACATTAACTAATATCTGTCAATTGATTTTTTTCTTATTAGTAACAAGATATGTATATTGAGGGGGAAAAAAACATGCCAGAAGGAACTCTGTGGACATGACAATCTAAAATCTTTATTACTAACTACAGGGATGTGCTTGCCTACAACTCTGAGTCCTGGACATTACTCAGCTGAGAACGTAAACACTAATACCAAGATTAGTATGCTACCCACTAGTGTTGAGGACTAATATGGCAATGGTTTGGTTCCCCCATACCAGCACAGACTAGCTGAAAGAAGTCTGTTCTCCTGCTAGGCAGAATTAATGTACTCATCAACAAAGCAATTTATATTGCTTCAGACTTTGCCACTGTCTCTTGAGTACAACATTTGAGGATCCTAATTATTTTATAGACCTATACAAAAAAAAAAAAAAAAAAAAAAAAAAAAAAAAAGGAGGTGCTTTGAATTATGTCACCTTCTTTTCTCATGTTTTTAAAATACATGATGCTTTTTGAAAAAGTGCAAGATGGATCGAAAAAAAATGCTCATCAAATACATCTGTACTGCATTGAAAGACCAGTAGCACTGGAGCATTGTAGGGACATGTCCATGGACCACACTCATCTCAGAAAAAACACAGATTGTGTGGAAAAGAAAGACAATGGCAAGGAAAATATGTAACTGAAAAACAAGAATCTAGTCCTCTTCTAAATTAATCTGGCTGTACTACAGTTAGTCGTGCTATGTGACTTAAACCACCTGAGGATCTTGCCCAAAATAAATGAAATTTGGGGGATTTAACTCATCACAGGAATTAATCTGGAGATTAATAAATCGCTACAATTTAATTGCTACAGTTTAGCTCCTTCTCTTTCAGGTAGGGACTCACTCACATCACATCAGAGGCAATGACGTGTGGGCAAATGCATCCATGTAGAAGCTACTACAGGATGAGCACTGAAGTTAGATTCAGAACCCATGAAATTCAATTGCTTCCCTTTTCTTGATTGCAATTCAAGGTTGCAATTTTTGGGATGGATCCCCTGTTCTTCAGAAGTAGGAGAATTAGGTCTATTTACACATACAGTGTATGCAGTCACAATCAGCTGCAAAATGATCACTACTGTGCAAACATTATTTCAACAGCAGAGCTCAGAGGAGATGCGTACCTGCTGAGATACATGAATAAGGAGGATGTGCTGAAATGGGTACGTGCAATTTTCACAAAAAGGGCAGGATATGGATTCATAAACTGGCGTGGGAGTTTGCTCCTCTTCTTGCTTAACAGAACATAAATTGGTTGCTCTCATACAGATCTACTTCCTCAGGCCTTAGTAAATCATTAGGTGCCTTTGGTGGCTCCTTCTCATGTGTGGGAATTGTTTTGCAGGAGAACAGGACTAAAAGGAACAAGAAAGTGTTATATAAGCTGGTGATGTGCAAAATTTACAGGGTTCCAGTGTTGTTGTTATTTTAATTATTCAAATAAACAAGAGACATAAATTATCTTGACAGTGCCTGCTGGCCACCTGCCTGGCCAAATGTTGAAAAAAATACGTATGATATACAAGGAAGAAATGTATTTGAAAACAGCGTCTTACTCTTCTAGTAAGCTTTACCTCCTATTAATGTTCAGTTAGTAATTCTAAACAAATTTCTTCCTAAACCACTGAGTGGAATTTTGAAATAGAGTCCATGCTACCTAAGGATAGTTAAGACAGTATTCAGAGTATAATCTTTGCCCTCTTAAAGGTAGTGGGAATTTTTCTTCCTTTCCCTCACCTCTTATTGTTTTGAAGGAAGCAAAACAAAAACTATTCTTAGGCTTAGCTGGTTCAGTGAGGCTTCACTGGAAATAGTTCTGTCCTTAAGAAGTAAAATAATTTCACTAATGCAATATTGCCCTTCAGTCAAAAATTAGCAATGGATTTAAAAAAATAATGATCCGGAGGTTATGACATATCTATTTCTTTTCATCATGGTGTATGTTGGCTCATGATAATGAACAGCTTTGTTAATTCTACAGACCCCGTCCCCGGTTCTCCTGAACTATTTTGTCTTGCTTGAATCAGCCTTTAATCTTACTGCTGTCACGCGTCCAGTCTGCTTTTGCTGATTTGGGAATGGGTTCTTTCACAAGGTGCTGCTCCCCACCATCTTATCCTCAGACTAGCTCCCTCTCCCAGTTCCTAAAACTGCCTGTTCATGCTGAAAAAGTGGAGGATTTCTGCTGCACAGCGTAAAAACTGTGGCATACAGTAAAACAACGGTGTGACCTTCAGCCACAATAGGTTTCTACTGAGCCTGACACGTAGTGATGGTTTTCAGCCACATAAGTAGTTCTATGTTTTCTGAAAAGGAGGAAGCCCTACACTTTTGTTTATGATGAACATCAATAAAAGACTTTGCTAGTTCTGGAATGAGAACGAAAAAGAGACAAGGATGGAGATGGGGAAAGAAGCTTTAAGAGGAAACACCTTAAAGACCTCTAAATTAACTCCATACTTATTAAATAGCAGAGATCTATAGTATTAACTGTGACCATGCATTTATCTATTACAGATGCATGGGAGCAAGAATGAGCTGAGGTGGTGCTAGAATAAGCTGCTCTGAAGCAAATAGCTTTTGAATCTTTATTTTGAAATATTAAATTCCTCCCAGTTGTATTTGAAATGTTTAATGAGAGAGAAAAAAATTGTAGTCCATTCCTCTCTCTTCCCTAGCTGGGCTACAAATTTGCTTACAACCTGATTGTTATCATGAAGGTAATAATCATGGTGACAACAGAAAACAGTTGGAGTGTGTGAGACTTTTATTTCTGCTAGATTTAAAATCCCACTAATGACTTCTATCAGCTCTTTTTTTCTCCCTGTTCCTCTGCAGTAACGTCAAATACAAACCACCTCTCAGAGAGCATTAAGCATAATGTGGGATTTGAGAGCTGTAGAGTGCTGCCCAGTGTCAAAGCTCCTTAGAAGAAAAGCTGTTGGAATTAAACTCTTACATTAACTGTTGCTGGAACAAAACTCCTTATAAGACCTAGAAAAAGACAGCAAGAACCTGGCTGATTTCTTCTTGCGAGTTTTACCAGTAAGTTGTCTGCATCTCCCAGTCAGGTGAGGGCTGCTGGAAAGCATGATGGGGAGGAGTCAGGGCTTCTGATTGTGAAAAGACTTCAGAAGACTCTCAGATCCCTCTTGGCTCCACAACCCATTTGGTCATAACTGTTTCATGCAAATCCATAAATAGACAGCAAAATAAAAGAAAGACAGGTTGGCCTCCTCCAGTCACTCAGTAAAGTATACATGTCTTGTGATGAAAGGATTTTAGTCTTTAATCCTGTAGAAGCTAGCCCTTTCACATCACAAGGAAAGTGAGATTTTTTGGCAACTTAAAAGAATCCCTATGCTTCATGTATGAAATGGAAATGCTGCATATTGTGAAAAAACAGTCAAGCAACCAACAAAAACAACCCATTGTGTTCATGAACATAGTAGATATTTTTTCCTCAGTTAGAGAAAATTTTCTTCTAACATTCAAGTGAATGTATTACCAGTCTCATTCAGAAGCCAGTTTGGCTTATAACATGTTAAAATGAAAGCTATTTCCAGGATTATGACAAAGTAAATATGGCAGTTCCAAGCAGACCAACAGTACCCCAACCCAATATCTTGCCTTGACAGTGGAAAACTGTAATACTTTAGGAAAGAGCTTAAGAAACAGGGAAAATGTAGAGTAATATTTCCCTAGTATAGTCTCCAAATTCTGTAATCTGTAATTAATCTGTAAGTAACCTGCGGTTTGGGATTTGCTGAACCAGAAGTTTCAATCACATTACTGTGTTTCACAGTGGTTCATGGACCTTTCCTTCATGATTTTATCTCATTTCTTCTGTACTGCGAGTAGATAGTGGGGACAGCAGGTGAAGAAGCAGTGGAAGCAATTCCTTCAAATTTTTGTTCTGAGTGCTTGATTTTATAGCCTTAGTAATACTCTTCTAATGCAGCTTTTCATACTTATCAGGGATGGCCATGATGTTTATAAAAGAGACATGCCAGTTTACTAAAAGAGAAATGTAATATAAGGTTTTACTATCTGATTTAGGAAGCAGTATTTCAGATCGTTTCAACGAACCCAAATAGTCTGATTTGGGGATTAAACAAACAAGAGATATTTCCTTTTATAGGTTCCAGCTGAAAAACAATTTCAGTTCTGCAGCAAATTAACTTCTCTAAAATCATAAATGTTCATGTCAAATATGAACATTTACCTTGAATATATCCAAAAGCGCAAGTAGGAAGAATAAGTAGGAAGACTATTAATAAGCTTGTAAAATCCAGTATTCAGAAGTTAGGAAACATCAGAATCAAGATTGTGCCTCTTTCACTCATCTATGTATTAGCAGTACATTAATCTTTAATTTCATGAACATGTATGGCCATACAAACCTCTATTCAGTGTTCAGAATGAAAAGTGCTCCCTTACTGATACTATATTTTGTTTCATCTTTAATGATCAATATGTGGTCCTAGGCTTTACTGAACTGCAGTGTGTTAAAACCCTGCTCTGACAACAAGATTATTCATCCTTGATGGGCTTTCTGATCTACCATTCTAGGGTTTTGGTGCTTTATAGATGTTAATGTATCTCTCCTATGAGATCACCTGAGAGATCTTGCCAGCTGGCACACTAAGATCAAAGTTTAAAGTTTACTTTGGAGCTCAACTTCAGATCTGTGGCTGGATTTTCAGAGGAAACATACTTACCACTATGTTTAGATGTTAAAGCAAGAGAAATGTCAATTCAGTTGCAACTCTAGGACTCAGCCATTCTGTGCATCAGCCTTCCCACCTCCAAGGGGAGACCTCCATTTCATGCTGATAAACAGTTTGCATAGTGCACACTGGAGCAGGGAGAGCATCCCAGTTCTGGGCATGATATTCCTCTCCACCTTAAATGCAAGACCCCCTTTCTCTTCCTCTTTCTCTTTCTTATTACAGATCTTGCAGCTTTTGAAAGAATCAAAAGAAAGAGCTTACAGAAAAGTTTTTGATGCATTCCTAGAACATGTGCAGTCCTGAAGTCTGAGAGCTTTGTCCCTAGTCAGCAAAGCTTGACTTTTCAGATATTTTAGTTAACTGGAATCTTGTTTGCCTTTTCAAAAGTTTTTGCCTTGTGTAAATTGGTGTGGAATTGTATAGGAAAAGCAAAAGACAAATCCACAAATCCAAAAATCAGTGGTCCCCTCTTTCCAAATTTTATGAAACTGCTCTAAAAAGTGTCAGGTGTCATCACAGTTCAAAGAATGGCCACCACATCTTTCAAGTGGGTGAAACATTACCCCTCTTTTTCCTTGGCCTCATTTTAGAAGTGGTGGAGGTATTTTCTACAAGACTTCAACTAGAATGGCAAAAAATTTCACTCACATTGTTTAAATTTCAGCAAAATTATACGCTCCTGATATATGTTTTACAATGGAAAGTGAGCGAAAGCTTCAATAGTAAGCCACACTAGCAAGCCTAACAATGGCAAGCCATTAGAGCCTTATAAAATTATTCCTGACTGGTGAATCTGTCAGCCTGTAAGAAGTAGAAAACCTGTCATACTGCAGCATTTAATTCAAAACAAAGAGCTTTAAAATTTGCTAGTCCCCTTAGGCATTAGAAAGTGCCTTTGAGCTATTGTGATGATATTTATGTAAATGTATTTGTTTGGGGTTATATTTCTCTGCTTATGTTCTGTGTAAATTATCTAAATTATAACTTGTAATTAATACACTATTACTACATCACATGCTGGAAGTGTATATAAATAATGAATATATTTTGGACCTCACTTGTTTGTAATAAGCATTTCACTTAAGCCTTCAGAAGTCCTCAGGCCATCACTCGTCTTTGCCAAGGAATAGTACTTCTGCTTCATGCTGAAGAGTGTAATATTTAATAGTAATATTTCTTGTCTTTACTACATTTGTTGCTGAGTTCTACGATAAACTGTGATAGTTTTAGTAGAGCAACTGTTGATTTATTGGATTCAATTTTAACACTGACTTACTGTAAAACATAAATGTTTTAATTGATTGTCATAGAATGATTTAGGCTACAGTAGTTTTCACCAGCAAACTGTAGAGTCACCTAGCTTTCACAGAGATTAACTGTGAACTCACCCTACTCTCCTTCAAACATGTATAATTAAATAACAAGTACCTCATCAGAAATAAGGCTATGGCACATGTACTATAGCCTCTGCTCCTCTAAAAACACAGGTACTCAAGTGGAAAACATTTTTCACCCTCTTCTATTTTTGGGAACCCCCTCATTATTGAGTTTCACATTAGCATGGCCACAATGAGTGCAATAACGACATGCTGCATTTTACATAACTCCAGGGTAAGGCTGTCTATTTTTTCCACCAGAAGAGAATTCCCCAGGCTCTTCTGCCCACCACATTGTCCTGCTGGTTCGTTTGTTCTATTGTTTTTTTCCTGCAGAGTGATACATTGCTGTATCTTCTCTTGCTGCAGCTGAAGTAGAGCCATCCATCATCCCAATCACTGGAACTAAGGACCTTATGGACTGGGAGTAAATTATGTAGCTTTGGGGGTGAGGGAAGAAAGGAGTGAGAGTCTTTGTTGCTTTTTTTTTTCCCTCTCCCTGAGCCTGATATTTTACATTACTGTTCCCTTTTACATAATATTCCTGCCTTGCTTGGGATCATGATAAGGTAAATGCAGCAGAAGTAGTTTCATTATTTCCAGAATGTAAATTTAATCAATACAAATGCAGTTAGCAAATTCATGTCTGACTCAACTGTTGCTTGGATCTGAATTTCAGTTTCATTTGCAGTTTTCCTTTCAACTTTAATATAATGCAGATGAAAACTTCACTAAAATAAATGTCCAGTAAACCATAAAATAATGCTGTGTAGGTGTTGAGTCCAATTTACTGTTACAGGCTTGCTCTTCTTCCTATTCAGATAAAATAAGATCCAAGTGAGGCTCCTGGTTTTAATTTTAAGCACTACAAATTATTAAAACCTGAAACTTTGCCCTCAAACTTAAGTCATATTTTGGCACCTAAAATAAAGCCTCAAATCTAAAACATAAACTAAGCCAGAGTTCCAAATCTCAGCAGTGTATCCTGTCCAACTAGGATGACTGCAAACAGAGGAGATGAGACCTTATTTTCACTCCTCAGTATTGCTCAGCATCTCCTCCTTTTTATGAGATCTCTGTTCCTGTGTTTTACAATTCTGGCCACCTGTAGTGAGGTGTGTAAGGACTATGGCTCTTTCACCAGCGTTGATCCCTGTCACCACTGTGAGCAAACAAGATACTTAAGCACATGCCTGTCTTTTGCCTAGCCTATAACCTGACCTAACTGAAAAGGCTGAGCTCAAAGTTTAAAAACATAAGTACATCCTATATTTAAAGACTGGGGCCTAGTTTAGCAATAGTGCCTCATATCTCCTTGCCTGCCTGAAAAACACTTTTTACCCTTCAAAATTTTTCAAGGCCTTAGAGGCATTTTTTCCAATTTAAATTAAGCTTCAAGCTTTTATCAGTATAGTTGCTTATAACGATCCAAGAGCTAAACTGCATAGAGTGCTGAAAGATTTGGGTGTTAAGGTAGTGATTTTTACTCCTAGCAAGGCCACAGTAGATTTGATATCCCAAGTTTTGCTTCAGATTTCCTCTTGATGTTTAGGGCATATCTGAAATGACCGAATAAAGGAATAATGAAACTCTGCAGTTTAATGATAGAAGCTCCTTGTTTTTCCAAAGTCTCATCAGGGAAATTGTGTGTAAAAATAAATTTGTGCAAGCTTTGTTGTAATAGTTAGTGAAATAATCAAAGTAGTTCATATAATCTCTTTGATAATAACTGACAAGTTTTAATGGCACTATTGAATCAGAGAACAATGAAATATTCTTCCTAGTGTTTTAGACAAAGTAAAATAGATTCGCTCAGCATTTGGTAAGCTTACACTGAATACCAATTTCAAAATATGCTCCTAGCTATATTTCACAAGCCCTTCATCTTTCAGCTGCCCCTTTAACAAAAGACACTGCAAAGATCTGCCCAGCCATCAGAGGTGATTTAAATTTAGATCCATTGGCAAAGGCTTAGCCAAAAATCACCACCTCTGTCCCTCAATGCTTGTTTTATTGTGATCTGAAAGCTGAAGAACTCGGCACCGGTGGGCTACTAGAAGGATCACACCTGCATACTGAAGCTTTGGCACACCATGTGAAGAAATGTCTTGGGAATCTTGTAACCCTAAGTGCTAAGTGCCTGCATATTTACCTGAAAATTTACTTTCTTACTTGTCTGAGGAGGTGCAGTTCCCTAAGGTTCAAATCAACACCACCTTGAAATTGGCATTTATTTCTATTTTGCTGGAGTATGAGTAAAAGTTATGTATACAAGGTACTTTTTTAAATCCTACTGTAGACCTAAGGTCTTATGTGGGTAATCTCTTGATACCCGCTGTGACGCATTACAATTTTTCTCACATTCACATTGACAGACATAATGAACCATATTTGCTGAGCAAAAGAATACTATAAATAAAGCCACAGAATAAAATTTAGTGCCTTTCTAATGCTCTTATGTCCAAGGCCAGGGACACAGAGAACTCCCATATGTAGTAAAGCTAAGTATATTTAATTTTGTGATGTTTTTGTGACTTGTTGTTCTCAATTAATAATAAAACAAAAGCTAGTAAAATAAGATAGGAAAGGCAGCCTCGGTATATGTGCTAGTTAAGATTCAGTGTAGTATCTGTCATGGAAGAGATGGCAAGTACATATAGGATAATAATGTAAAATAATCTAGAAGCTCACACAATGGCCTTTAATGTATATTTGTTATATATATGCATATGGCAGGCAAAATCACATGTCATCATTGATTCATTCATATCAGATGATTTTCAGTCAAAAATATTTATTCTAAACCAAATTATTGAGACCTTGGTTTTGGTACCATGAATTCACGGCTGTAATGATGAACCTCGTGAAGTTCAACAAAGGCAAGTGCAGGGTCCTGCACCTAGGGAGGAATAACCCAATGCACCAGTACAGGCTGGGGGCTGACCTGCTGGAAAGCAGCTCTGTGGAGAAAGACCTGGGAGTCCTGGTGGACAGCAAGTTAACCCTGAGCCAGCAATGTGCCCTTGTGGCCAAGAAGGCCAATGGTCTCCTGGGCTGCATTAGGAAGAGTGTTGCCAGCAGGTCGAGGGAGGTGATCCTCCCCCTCTACTCAGCCCTGCTGAGGCCACATCTGGAGTACTGTGTCCAATTCTGAGCTGCTCAACAAGAGAGACATGGCACTACTGGAGAGAGTGCAGCAGAGGGCTATGAAGATGATTAAGGGACTGGAGCATCTCTCCTATGAGGAAAGGCTGAGAGAGTTGGGCCTGTTTCACCTGGAGAAGAGAAGACTGAGGGGGGATCTTATCAATGTATACAAATATCTAAAGAGGGGGGAGGTTAAGAGGATGGGGCCAGACTTTTTTCAGTAGTGCCCAGCGATGGGATGAGAGCACAACAGGCACAAACTGAAACACAGGAAGTTCTGTCTGAATATGAGGAAAAGCTTCTTTACTGTGAGGGCGACAGAGCACTGGAACAGGTTGCCCAGAGAGGTTGTGGAGTCTCTTTCTCTGGAGATATTCAAAATGCACCCAGACATGATCCTGTGCATTGTGCTCTAGGTGACCCTGCTTGAGCAGGGGGGTTGGACTAGATTATCTGCAGAGGTGCCTTCCAACCTCAACCATTCTGTGATTGTGTGATTCTGTAAGTTCTGGACAGAAATCCCAAAAGCCATTACACACACCCCACTGAACAGTCATCAGACTAGTCTACCGCTATTCAGGACTGGATTTAGGTGGTGTAAGCTGCCATTAAACACAGTTTATCTCATTTATCAGTTTCTCCAGTCATCTCATTTCCCTTTCAGTTCTCAAAGGTAGATATTTCCATTTCCCATTCTCTTCCTTGGCACCAGAAGTGAAATTTGTTGTTTTAGAGCTATCACTGGTTCTTTATTTTCTTGTTTTACCTAATAAGGCTTTTTTTCTGGCACAGTGTTTGTTTTGAATATTCATTTCTTTGCAGTATCTTGCAAATATACTTTGTACTGAAAATGGAATAATTATCTCTATTTCTGTTCCAACTCTGCTGTTCTTGGACTCATTCTGTTGCTGCGTTGACCTGACATTCTCAGCTAAGTAAAGCATGTTATTAGCAATTCTAATGTGCTTCATTTGAACCCATATGCAGAAGGATGAAAGTTTTAAAAAATATAGGAAAGAGTAAAATACTAATCCCTACAGGATAATCACTTTCAAAATACAGAAGCATCATCATATTCAGTCTTTTTATTCTGGAAATTATTATCCTTAGGGGAACAAAAGGTTTGAAAGAAACAGATATATCTAGTTTTACTTTGTTTCCCCACTTATTTTTAATCATTCTCATCTCAATGTCCCAGGTTTATACCCAACATTCAATTATCTTTCTTTCTGGACTGGATTTACATTCTCTGTGTTCTTATGTTCTTTACCATAAGCTGTCCTGTGATGCTCATTTTCCCCTTAAACTCTCAGTTCCTGGAGTCAGGTTATTGTACGGAACACTCAAAAACCTCCTGTTTTCTTTTCCTTAAAAAAAAAAAAAGCAATTTTACAGCTTCCATGGGTTGTGGGGAAAAAGCTTAAAAAACATGAAGTTTTACACTTTCAGCACTAGAACTCTACATGGTGAGTTTTTAAAATGATGCAATGTTTAAAACCAGAACATAATTTTGGAGTCTGATTCCTGACTTAATAACCATTAAAACATATTTGGTATTTATTATCTTTGTATGTGATGCCATGAATATCTTTACATTTTTAAAACATGTTACAAAAGATGCCTATGTGATATTTTATATGCCTGTGATGTTCTACTATACTTTAGAAACTATCAATAGTAGAACTCGTAAATACTACAAGCCCTGTATTCTAGGCTGTAATGCTACTTAATGAAAATCAACTTTTATAAAAATTATTTCTTAGCAGGACAAGAGTACTCTTTTAACTAAGCTTTTTTACATCTGTAAAGACCTTTAATAAACTTGATGAAGCAGGCTTCTTCATTCCTCTGTAAGAAACATAATAATATGCTCCTCATATACATAAACATATACATATTCTTCCTGCTATGCATATAAACCTTTACATAAGATGGATATGTGGACTTGGCTGTATTTCACATGTTAGAAACTGATTCCAGAAAAAAAAGGGAAAATGGAAGTTTCTCCCTGAAAAGGAGCCAGCAGGAAGTGCATATGCACTGCCAGGATTCCTCGCCCCACTCTCATCTTCATACTTCTGCATCCTAAAGTTGCCCAAGGTATACATTTAAATCTGCATGCTACTAGTGGGAGAACACTGAGGAGGAAAGGCAGTTTTTCTACACTTAGATGTATCAGATAGCCTCCCAATGCAACTATGCCTCCTTTTCTATACTGTTTAACTCAACCTGGCATCTGTAAGGCAGGTCTCCTTCCACCCTGAAGGACTGAACCTTAGCAGCTCGCATGATCATCATCATCTGTGCCCTAAGCAAAGGGGTCACTGTGCCACTTCTGATTACAGGTATGACCATAAGCGTGGAGGAGAAATACGGACTTGGGGGACCCTCTGAGGATGTTGACTCTTTCTACCTTCAGTGAGCTCCTTGCTTTGGTGTCTTTCTCTCCCAGTGAGGAGCCAGATGTGAGCTGCTCTGGACATGGGGCCAGGCGGGGTAGCAGAAGAAGCTGCCAACAATGGGGTGGTCCATCTCCCAAGGGCTGGTGTGCTCTGACGCAGGGTCTGAATGTCACCTTATGCTGTCCTGGGAGACACCTCCCCACGTGTTTTTTGGTCCCTGGCAAGACCAGAGCAGCTGACAAGCAAGGATTATTGATGGAAGAAAGAGAGACCTCCATTACCGCTCCTCTCACCCCCTGCAATGCTCTGTGCAGTGACTCTACCCAGCCTGATACACTTAACCCACAGTTTTAATAGTATTGTCATGTTTGGTGGCACTGGGATTACCTTTTTGGTTTTCAGTAGTTTGAAAGATTCCATCCATTACTAACCTGCTAGTAAAGTGGCACAGATAATTTCCAGGGAAGATTTATCTCTTCCTATGCCTCAGGGACATTTTCTGTAAGGTTCTGGAGTCAAAGACAAGCAATGAGCTGGTCTGACTGCCGAACTCCGTCAATAATCCACAGATTTTCTTCTACAACCTTTGGTTTAACTCTTAATCAAAATTAAAGGAGAGCAGTGATTTGAGTGAATGTGTGTGGTCTCACCTGGAAGTTCCTGCAAGCATTCAGGAGAAGAAATTTTTAATTCACATCTAAAAAGTGACCTTATGGAATGAGCAACTCTATGCTGCCTTCACATCTCCTGGCTGAAGTCTGGGCCAGCATGATGCCAGACAAAAAGACAGTCTTGCCAATGGGTGGAGAAAGGAAAAAGAAGAATACTTTATATCTCCTAATCTTTTAAAGTATGCAAGATATTCTACTCTACTAGAAACCTAAGAGATGAAATGTACCACTGATGCAAAATTGAATCTTTTACTTAAGTGAAATTCTGACAAGACTCCTTTGGGACAGGAGTGTTTAGGTATTGAATGAAAATGTGTTCTGTTTTCATCCCTTTTCTGAAGAATCCAGTTTATAAAACTCATGTTTGAAGCCATACAAGATAGGAAAGCACCATCGGATAAGATTCAGCTAGCAGAAGATGTGAGTGGGACTTTTTTTTATGAGCAAGTATTTAAGCAAATGAACATATTGTGCTGCTGTATTGAATGTCTATGGAGGGAGAATATACCAGTATAATTTATCATGCCCTTTTTTCTCTAAAAACATATAGGTGTGTTTAGAGTATGCAAAGCTTTCTTCTAATCTCTGCTGCTTACAGGAACCCCACTGATATAGCTCCTGGTGCCTCATAATCTTTAATGTTTCCATCTCCAGATGGCTCCCCTTCGTGGCTCCTTCCCCTAGCAAGGTAGGGGCTTATTTTCCCATTTTAAGTATGGGGAGCTAAGGTTAGATTTTAACATCTCTAATTCTCAGGAACAAGAAAGAACAGCCTGGAAGGAAGGATCTCAGGTCGGAGGATTTTAGCTTAAATACAAACAAAACCAATGAATGATACAACACTAGGGGCATGTCTTTGCTTTGCCTTATTCCACTCAATGATTTAGAAATTCAAAAACTCCTCTCAGTATCTACAGCATAACTTCAGTGGTGATTCAAAGCTTGCAAAACTTCTCAGCAATGAAGGGCAAATTGATTTTTATTCAAGGACAGTCACTGGGTTGCTGGAGAAGGACCCCCAAAAAGCTGATCTGGGGTGAAGGAAGGAAGATGAAGGAAAGCAAGGGGCTCAGGGACGGTGTCTTGCTGCTGCTGTGGGATGAAGGAGGCAGCCCTGGAGGCCGTTAAGGCTGCTTAAATGGGCTGCCACCCTATAAGCATGGCTTTTTCTCTTCTTCAGCTGTTGCTCCCAGTCTCGGTGTTCAGGGCTCTGTGGCGTAGATGGTGGGACAGTATCCTTTTTGCTTCTCAGAGTAGTTTTACTGTCATAAGCATTTGCCTGTTTTGCCTTTTCCAGAGCTGGCTTGAACAGTTTAAAAGGGAAATTGTTTTGCAGACACATCAGGATCACATGGAATGATTCCCATATTCATATAGCATCCCTGGGACAACTCCAGCCATTGTTTCAAGGAAACTTCATATTAGGAGATATTTAATATGCTTTAGCTCTTTTTAATGGGATTTGGCAGCTGGGCATAAAGACTAGAAATCAGATAACATGCCATCAGCCAATTCACTGCATGCCAGCGTTTGGAAATCTTGGCTCTGCGGCACCTTTTGTTTCCCATACCCACCTCATAGCTTGAGAGCACTGAGCGCTCCCTGGCTTGGCCTCTATCCCACTCTGGACAATCCTGCAGCCTCTGCCCACCGCACAGCCTGTGAGCCCTTGCCTCCTGGGAATAAGAGGCAAACCTGACTGGTGCATTGGCCCTAACTGGTGCCCTGGGACCCTGAGCTGCTGTGGCTGAGATCAGACCATGCATTTCTAGGGTTGGAAGCCCACGCCTTGATGCGCTCCCAGAGAAACTGTAAGTACATTGGCTCATGTAGTCAAATTATCTTGTACAATTTACAGATCATAATTTCTATTCATTTTTGGCTGGTGTGATGTCCAGCACGGTCTGGCTGTTATTGTCCTTACAATGACAGAGCTGAAGAGGACTTGAGAGCCAGATACTCAGCTGAGACAAATCCACATTGTTGTGTTTATGTCACTTAAGTAATACTGTTTTACCATAGCTACAATATATCTTTTTCTGAGAATATTTGCTATTATTAGCACCTATCTTGCTGATAACAATATAACAGTGCATTCTTATTCACAAAGTACCCTGCTTACATTTACCGAAGTCTTTCCCTTTCCCTTTCCCCACTCCCTACTCCCACTGTTTGGCTGTCCTTATTTATACAGCTCAATATTGTTATTCATCAAATCTATCTTCCCCTAAATATTAATTTGCTTTACATGAGTTTTATGAGACTGACATGAAAATACTGAACATAATTCTGACTTATGTCTCTGTCTAGACCTCTGCTAAACCTCCAGGGCATTGTGGGTGACACGTGACAGCTTTTAAGACGAACCTTTTCTAAAGTAGAAGGTGTTTAATCCTCCTAAGGAAACCCTTCTGATGAAAATGAATCCAAAATGGTAATGTATTTTTTAAACTGTTTGATCTAGAAGCTTTTCTGGGTTCCTCTTCTCTGCAGGAAAGGTTTTGCCTCACACATGTTTAGCCTTTCATTTTTTGCTCATGTTTTCTGGCATTTTTGACAATAATAGCTTTGAAATGTGTGAAGATAACTAACTGCTTAGAGGTCTCCTTGCATGCTCGGGGACTAAAGTACATGTCATTTAAAAATTTGCCTGTTCACTGAAAAAAAAAAGTGTCTTTTTTTACCCTCTGACTTGATACTGAATAATAGAATTAATTTTGCAAAGAAGCAGTGCATGCAGGGCAGGAAGGCCTATTATGTGGCTGAACTGCAGGTTAGAGGGTTTAATAATTTTAGCATGAGAAGGCACCAGGTGCAAATGCCCTCTCCATTTGATTGTTCTGCATGTCATTTTACTCCTAAAATGTATTCCCCCAACTAATTTTTCTGTAAATAATGAATAGGCTATGCTGTAACATCTTGCACTCAAGAGGAAAGGTGCGGTGGGAGCCAGTGTCCTGCAGTGTGGGAGACACTGAAGGGATGAATCCAGGCTCAACAGAAGCAGGAAATTTCTGCCTCTTACAAAAGTAAGATGAAGCAGATCAGCTCAAGCTGGCCCTGCAGAGCCTGGAGGCTTTCTGGGGCATCCCTGCTTGCCTTGCTCTCACCCCTGTGCAGCCAGCTGCTCCCAGGAGACACAGCAGGGTGCTGATGTTCAAAGCAAGGCAGTGGTGGCATGGCATGCTGCTGTGCAAAGGGCACCCATCTGAGCAGTGATGGGAGCTGTGCTGATTTCAGCTTCCTGGTGGATGAACCAGCCTCCCCCAGGCTGCTCACTTTTAGCTGGAACTGCTCAGCTCTCTTTGAGAAAGAGGCTAGGAAAAACATAGTGCTTTTTTTCCACCCCCAGAAAAAATGTTTAGTTTGAAAAGTTCAGGAGTCCCCATGTTTTGCAGCACAAACTACTATGTCCAAGTCTCCTACCACTTGTACACTTAGCAGAGACTTTCTGGATTTAAGCTGGTAAAATTCTCTCAAGCCTGCTTTTCCACAGTGCGTGCTGGAGACTCATGGCTCCTGTATTTTCCAGGCAGAAATATATGCACACAAAAGTGTACAGTGCACGCACGAGGAATCTGATGTGTTCGGGATATGTCAGAACTTCTGCAGAAGGTGCACAGGTGACATCTGCATGTGTAGTAAGTCAGATACATTGCGGATGTACTGGATTTGCTGTGCATACACAAATTGTCTCCTCAGTGCACGCAAAAACTGGATGATCTGTCACAGATGAGTCATAGTCACTACACATGCACTGTGGCGCTGAGATCTGGATACCTGTCAGCTCCCTCTGAGCTAGTGCTTCTGGGAACCACTGGTTGAAATAGATGGATGGAAAGTGCAGCCAGGGGAGCAGAGGCTCAGAGCATGGGCAACACACAGCAGAGCCATAGTAAGACCCAAAATAGAATCTCAGCTTCCTAAATTCTGGTTAAATTTCCTACCCAGTGGATTATACTATCAAGATACTTAATTTCACAGTCTTTTGACATGTATTTTAAAATATTCAATTCAAAAGTAAATTAATATGTACTAGGGAAAATGCCACATGCTAAAGTTGTTATAAGAGAAATCAAGAGTCGGCAGCTCCTGTAATCTGTGTGATAGGTGGTGATTAACTGGAACAGATGCCGTCATGAAGCCTGCGAGGGACTTGTGTCATGCTGAACATGAAGGGGAAAACCCCAGAGAATCAGGAATGCTTTCAAAATAAAGAAAACCTCCTTGTATCCTTTTCCTTGGCTACTGCTGGAAAAGTTAATAAGGAATTACCAGAAGTGGTAATTTATGGTGTTTATATTCTGTATTTGTAATACTGCCCACAGCAGACACCTGTCATTTGGACACTCTAAGGATGAATGTCATTGCAGGACCTAGTTAGCTGGGTTCTTTTGTATGTCTCATGTATGTTCAATCAGTTTATGGTGATGCTATATTACTGGTGATACTACTGGTGATTCTGTAACTCTGTAAGTCTCATTGGGTTTGTGGCCTCTGCTCCCTCCCGTGCTAAGGGCCAACAGTTTGGGTAGACTGTTGTTTTGTTGTCTTAAGGTTTAGATGAATAGCTTGTTTTGGCGTGCCAGTGCTGTTTCAAATCTACATTTGGAGTTGCTTAGAGAAGGAAGCAAGAGAGTCCCATTAACTTCACATATTTGAATTATAAATTTAATACTGTAATTATAACTTTTTTTCCTACATGGAGGCTGGGTAGAGGCATGTACAGTGAAGAGTGAACTGCCCAGGGTTCACCAGTTCTCCAAAGGGAGATTATAAACTCGGTGTACCAATAAGAACAAAAGAAATTGATATATCAACTTCTGTTTAAATTAATTCAAAAATGTAAGAGTTGAGAAGATAAGGCATAGGTCAAAATAGGCCCCTGACTCAGAAAAGGCTGACCCATGAGAAGACAGAATACTGAAAAGGTCATCCTGAAATGACATAGGACTATATTTCATAAAATATAGGCATTGCATTTCTGAAACCTCATTTGAGTGACAAAAACTGTGTGACAAGAACAGAGGTTGGCACAAAATCAATATACTCGGGCAGGGACTGTAATAAATAATAAAAATGAGGAACAGCATAAATTTTAACCGGTTTTCATTACAAGTTAAAGTCAGTCTGATTTCCTGTGTGATCTCTTGAAGCTGCATAATTTCCAAGGAAACATCAGGGAAGGTATATTTTTCATTGTGGCTGAAAGGTGCTAAGACAAGTATCAGAGAGAGAGAGAGAGAGAGAGAGAGACGTTCACCACCTTCATTTGCGCTCGGGTGTTGCCAAGAGGGAAGGAAGTGGTAAGGAGGTGGCAGGTAGCATGCTCCTGCGTGGGCCATGGTGCCTCAGCTGTTTAGGTGTTATTCATTCCCAAGAAGTCTGCTTTGTACAGTGCTGAGCAGCTTTTCATCTGTGAGCTGTGCCATTGCGCAAGCTCCAGGTTCATGCTCCTGTTTGCAGAGCCTGTTCAACATCCAGTCCCTGACATCTTAATTTTCCAGTCAAATGTAACAATAATAACAATTAACAAACATAATCCTGTTGTGTGAATCTGCCCCGGCCTCTAAAATTTCAGCTGCACTGTTGCTGCAAAAAGATAAACCCATTAGTTCCAATTTTATCAACCCACATGGACACGAGTTCGACAATTTGCCTCTGCCTGCAGAGTAATAGCCTCGCCGAGAGCTCCTCGGGCAGGACGAGTGACTCAGCTCTCCCAACTTCCCTCCCTCGGGGAGGTAGGGGAAAGTCAGCCTGGTCCTCCACAATATGTCTCCATTTAGATTGACAACTTCCTGGGACCGTGGGGTTAACCTTGTTATGGCAGCACAGCTGCACTTACCATTTCTTCCTATTGTGTATGAGCAGCACAGTCTCCACCAAGTAATAGTAGCTCTCGGAACCACAAATTACAGTGAGTGTTTCATCTCTCGTGTTGTTATTTATCCACAAATGCCTCTGACATCAGTTTCTAATGGGGCAAACACGTCCTTTCAGTTTTCTGCTGAACAAAAGGTTAACAGGGGATGTTTTATATTATAGTGGTTCTATTCTGTAATTTTATAATGAAAAATATGAATCAGGGTCCTCTTCCATGTTTCTATTCAGTAAGTGCTTTGTTACTTGGACACCATTTTCCGTCATCCCGTCAAGAGTAATAGGTGCATCCATACTGCACTGTATATTGCATAAATTTGTGCGTGGAAAAACTGTGTCTTAATGCAAAGGCTCTGTTGAAATTGTGTGTTTAATTGGTTTATAGGAACATCCATTTTTTCATTAGCAGAGGATTTGGTTGTATTTTTTTGTAGAAAGACTATAGTGTGGTAGAAAGACTGATGGCACCAATGGACAGGTTAGGTTTTATTACTGTCAGAAAAATTCAGGTAGGGGTATGTTTAATTATCTCCTCATTTTTAAAATTCTCTTTAAGATTTTCCTTCTATCACATTACAACACGTGCCAGACACAACTCAGTCCTGCAAGACTGGATCTCTGACCATTGATCAGTTTTTCTAAGTGTTAGCAAACCACTGTATTCTCTCTTTACCTTCTGGATAACTCTGGATAACTGGACAAATGTGCTTTCTGGATAGACATCCCTCTACCTTCTAGCTGACTATTATGTGATGTTCATTACTGCCCCAGTTTCTATGCTACAGTTTCATAGTTCATCTCCTCTGCACAAAAGCCTGGTAATATCTGGGTGCTTCAGAACTACCTATTATTAGACAGAAATAAATTTTGTGAGTGGATATTTTTAGTGTTGACAAATACAGCATATAGCATTATTAAATTTCTTCAGTTGCTCTCTGTGTCTCAGGAACATGCCAAACCCAATACAGCTTTTAATTGCTTCATTCTCTACTCAGCAATTTTCCTGCTGGTATTAGGGTGTGCTGCTAATCAATCACTCAGAGCCAAGGAGTTTGTCAGAGATCTCCTTTGTGCAAGTGTTTGTGTTCTGCCTCTTAGGGCTCTGTAACGCAATTCTGCACATGAATTTCTCATCTGCACAGTAACTGGTTCCAACTGGTGCTTACGAGAGCTTAGGGAAGATGTGTTTCTTCATGAAGCAGGTCTTATAGCTATGACTGGGCAGAAGCATTAGTATGGGTCATACTTCTTAGATGCCTATGCAAAAACAGCTGGGAGGATTTGGAAAAAGTAGGTTGGAAAGGAGTGCAGAGGGAAGGAGCAGTGAAGGGAGAAAAGTCTGGAAGATCTGTTAACACATTGCAGATCTACAGTTTTCAATCACGTGGGGACGAAGAGAGGCATGAAGGGAAAGAATACCAGTGTCAGCCATCCGCAGGCTTTGCCCTGCCTTTGAGTATCCTCTTGTCTTGCACAGTAGCTTTACTTCTGCAGGTATCTATCTTTCCAGGTATCTATCTAGCCAGTATCCTTCTGCAGGTATCTATCTAGCCACGTAGAGAAGTAATCATAATGTGTACGTAAAATGCAGAGGGATGTAAAATGAACCCAAACAAGGGCAAATAATGAATTAGAATGTTTTTATAGAATATATCTTGGTTACATCAAATTTCAAGTAATGTTCTTTTTTTGTTTGTTTTTGAAAGTTGCAAATCTGTACACTTTGTTGACATGAAATACAAACCATGTAGGAACATAATGATTAAGACTGATTTACAGCTATAGCCAAGCTTTGGATGCATAGTGGTTGGACAAAATTCAAAGCTTATTCCACGGTTCAAAGTCAGAAAAATAGGATCAGTGCTACATATCAAGGGGTACTGACTTGCTTAGCTGACAGCTCATTGTCACTGTTCTGGAAATCATATTGAATCCAGATTGTCACAGTCTTTGGGTCATGATGGAAGATGATTTCAGAAAAGGGTCCACCACCAGCTGTGGAATGGCCCCAGCTGTGAGGCTCTGAAGGCAGCGCAAAGTAAGTGACTTGCAAGTAAGCAGATGCAAACAGGTTGATTTCTTTGCTTGAGGCAAATAGTACAAGACCAAAGGTGAATAAGAGAACATAGGCATTATGTAGAGGTCCTTCAGAAATGCATATCATAATAGCAATACCTTCTCTAATTGATTATGCAGTCTGAATCTTTACCATAAGTGCTTGGCAAAAGTGTTACCCTCTAGCTCTCCCTACTGGCTTATTACTGCAATTCTGGTATTTAATGTGTTCAATGTATCTCTGTATTAAACAATTAATTAAACAAGTAATCCAAACATCTCTCTAGATTGTATAGCTATTTCATACTTTATATGCACTGCGACAGATATGGCCATACTTTGTTTCTTTATTTTACTAATTCTTTTTATTTTGTAATATATCAGGAAAAAAGTATGCTATTTCTCCTGTTGCAGTTTATGAAGAGTCATTCTAGAAAATGAGAATATTTCTTGTGGTTGAAATTTCAAAACATGTAAGTGATTTTTAAAATCCAAAGGTCATTTTTCAAAAGTGAGTTAGGCTCTTAGAAGCCTGAACCTCTGTGACTTTCAGTGAAACTTAGTCGTCTATCTGAAAAATCTTTTAGTTGCATTTAGTTACATACTTTTCTAATAGAATTGATTTTTGAAAGCTAGCGAAAAGGCTAGTCTATGCAAATCTCATGTTTCTACAACATCCATGTGAGGTCCTCTACTTTTTTTCCAAGGAAAAAAAAACAAACAAGGATACTTTAGATGAGTTAAAATATACACAAGTTGTATTTTGTTGGTCTCTCCCAGTATGACATCTGGCATATCAGGACTCAGCTAACAAAGGGAAAGATCCTCACTGATTAAAATTTGTTTATTCACTTATTGTAATGAACTGGTCTTTGTTGATGGCAAAAGGATGATCCACTCATTACGCCAAAGAAAAAATAGAGGTATACTGTTGAGCCATATGATGAGCTAGTGTAAAGTTCAGAGCAGAGCTGGTGACATCTGAAAGTTTCAGCTTTATTTTGAAACATGTTATCTACAGAGAAAGTTTACAAAAAATATAGTCATATACTGTGATTGTAAATGCAGAATGCCTTTCATGAACCAATGGTCTATACTGAATATCACTGTAAGAAGTGAAGTAATTTTATTTTATTAGCACTATAAAATATATATGCTTGAATTTGCCCAGGCTAAATGGGACAGATCTGTACTGCTAAATTTAAAAAGGAACAGACACCAGTCCCTGTCTCTGAAGTCAAGAAGGCAATGATCACCTAAAGTCCTGAGAGGTATGGCAGATTTGCCCTGGCCAGTTTGTTGACATGGGCATAAACAAAGCAAGGGAAAGAGGTAATGATTAAGCATGTGGAGATGAAGGAGCCAATGTTCATATTTACTCTTTAATCCTTTCTGTTTTTTTTTTTCTAGGCAAAGTATATATTCCCTGAGATGCCCACATGAGGAGGCTAATCTTTTTACGTCCCCTTCTTTAGGAAGAACACAAGATATCCACACTATCAGATAACCGAGAGCCCTCATCCAGTTCTGGCACCTGGCTGCCCAACTACACACAGTAGTTCACTCCTGAGCTGTCCTTTGCAGCAGATCAGCTAACTCCTTTGGCACTGGAAATGCAGCGTTGCTCTGGGAACCAGTCCTAGAACCTCCCCTGTACCATATGGATGCAACCACAGCAGGCTTGACTCCCTCAGCTCTCTGAACACCTCCAGTGCTATTCCTGTTGGCTTTGCATGCTTACCTCTCCTTTTATATCCCCGTGCTGTACCCTAAGCCATCTTATTGCAGAAAAATACTTCAGCAATGCCCACAATTTTGAATCAAAGCCCACAAAGAATAATAATCACATTCAGTGTGGACATGGAGACACCTTAGAGAGACCCCTCTTAGAGAGAGATGGCCCATCGTGGTGTAGACACGGATCTCTCAGTACCACTGGACATGGGGACCAAGGATTTCTCAGTGGAGCAGATGCTTTCAGAGATATAAACTTAAATATAGGACATGCCAGGTAGAAACAGAGATTTTCAGGGGGCTGAATTTCTAGGCAGTCTGTTTCTGCATGAGCAAAGCAAGGAGCCTACAAAAATGGCACTCCTAGTTTAGGCACCTTAGTTTGGTATCTAAAGTTATATTTCCTGAGTATGCACTGTAGTAAATTCCAGCTAAAATGCCTTTTATTTTCAGAGAGACATATAGAACACAGCTTAGTTAATTTGTGGAAAAGCTGGTTGAGAGATGACTTTGATTATATTGATAATCTCTCCCAGTGGAAAAATGTTTAGGTACTAAATGCTCTGTAATATAGTGGAGAAAAAACAGAGCTGGTATGTGCAAGCTACAGCTGCATGAATTCACATAAGAAATAACACAGATTTTTTGATGCAAAGGTGATTAACAACTGGAATAAACTGCCTTCATAAGTGATAGATTTTCCATTTCTTGATGTCTTCACATTAGTCCCTTATAAAATAACTCCCTGGCTTAAAGATAGCCACACTGGCAGAATGCTGTGTTAATGTAGCTATGCTGCTTCTGTGCTAGCCTGTTTCACATCTGTGTTGGGCAGTGTAGAAATACTGTGAGGCTCCATCCCATTAATACATTACATATGAGTTGCAATCATATGTTTGAGAGAGAATCCAGCCTGAAGACAGAAGACATGATTGAGTACCTAAAACCACCTGCCAAGATAGAGAGCTGAAGTTTAAACGGGTGTGTAAGTTTTGGCTGTTCCAAAATAGTAATATGCAGTACCTTTTAGCTAATTACGTCCTTATAATAACAAATGCACAGCAGAGTAAGTAGATATATACGACTACTAAAAAAAATCCTAACTGTACTCAATGCAGAGCTTGAACCTTCTTTTAGAAGAATTTTAAGGTTTTTCTAAACTAGCTGTTCTCAAATTGGGCAAGTCTCGTAGGATCCAAGAATATTGCTTATGGTCTTTGCTCTTTCTTCATCCCCCTTTTCCCTCTCCTTTCTTCCTTCCTTCTTCAGAAATGCTCTCCACTTTGGCAGTCACAGGGGACTATAACATTTACTCCGAACAAATTAGGATACAGAGACAGATAGCAAGCGCGGCACAAAGGCTGTGACCTGGGTAGCGGCTACACACTGTGCATGAGTATGATTGGAGGGAAAGGTACAAATTTTATTGTGAAGAGAAAAGAGCTTGCCCTTTTGCTTCTTTTTTTCTAATTATAACCATGAGCTTTTAGACGAATGGGAAAAAAATAAAGCAGTATGTTGAGCTGCAAATAGTGACAGCACCCCAACTTCATAGTAATATCAAGAGCTACCTACAGAATTTATGGCTTATTGAATAGACCCCTAAGCCTATATACATCCCATCTGACATAGAATTATAGAGTTTAAAAACAAAACCGTACACCTGCAAGAAATTGATGAATGGAAGGACAGATCCATGGAGCACTTTATCAACTGCCTGCCACCTTCAGTATAGCAATCAGTAAAATCTCACTCATTCTGACAAGAAAGAATCATTAAAAATATATGCATCTGCTGGAGAAACTGGGCTAAAGATGGCCTACTAATGGCATCATATATCAGTATATGACCTGGTGTGGAAAAAAAATCTCTGCAGAAAACACCCCTTTAAAAATATTTATAGGATCTGAAAGAACTTTATTATATCATCAGATGTGCCATAAACATGCCTTTAATGTGCTTTAAATTGCCTACGTAAGGAAAATAGTATTTTTAATTTTATAATGTAAAAGCAAACACAATTAATGTGGACTTGAATTAAAATAGTACTCTGCACAATAAGCCAGATAGATTTGAAGTTGTTTTGGAAGAACTGCAAGGCATCTTTATTCTATGCATTTTTTTCCCTTAATAGTTAAGAAGAGGATAGGCTGACAGGGGAAGAATCATATTCTTATGCTAGTCAGTGTAATGTTAGATGGAGGCAAACTTCTTGCTTTTACAGGCTTTGAAATACCTTTCCTTCTGATAGGAAATGTAAACTTGTATGTATTCACCTAGAGCAAGGTATGTGGCTCTTCCACCTCCCACCAATAAATCAAGACAAACAAGCTGTGCAATGAGACCACTTATTCTGCAAACCACTCATGTGGCTCAGTGGATAGCGTGGAAGGACAGCTGTGGAGGTGGCTTTGAGAAATCTTCCATGTAAGAAGGGAGTGCTGACTTTCAGATATATACTTACTCTTTTATAGCTGTACAAAAGTCAAGTCTGACCTGCTGAATACTTCAGAATGGACAAAATAGATGAGAAAAAGAATTTTCTCACATTAATTTCTTGTGTTCTTGATTCACTGCCTGCTGCTAAGTTGCATAGCTGAGCACATATACCTCATAAATAAATTTCATTGATGTATAGATTTGAAATAGCAGATTATAGTGTATTATATTACAGTTGAAGGGGGGAATAACATCTCTAACAGACTATGGTCTAATCTATACATACTTTTATGAGTATAATTATTTTTAGTATAGCCATCTATATTTTTAGTATTGCCCTTTTGTGCAGCTGGGCAAGTTGTACTACTTCAAACTGAATCATGTGCAGGCATAAACCTGAAATATGCTGTTCTCCAGATACTTATTTTTTGTTTCATTTCAGAAGTTTCAGATCTTCCTCAGATGGGTAGAAGTCTAGCTTCCCCTTGAAGTTCACTGACCAGAATACTATTCTGGTATTTGGCAGAAAAAGAAAATTCATTGTTCATGAATGAGGACAGGAAATGCATGATTTTTGATGCTTATTTTTCATTATCCATTGTTTCAGGTACATTAGTATTGGTCAGGTGCATGAAAATTGATCATGCAGTTAAGTCTTACATATAAAAGAGATTTCTGGCCTACTGCATACAAGGCAAGCAGTAGAGAAGTACTGTCTCGCTGGCAGGCAAGTAGGCAGATTGCACCTGGGATTTTCTTTGTCTCCGTTGAATTTAGAGGATGAGTGTGAAAAACTGACCTCATAGGCAATGGCACTCCCTCTGAGCTCCAAAAGGAGGTGTAACTTGGGCAGGGACATTTCATTTTCTCACTTTTTAGCCTGGCCTCCTAAATAAAAGTCTAGTGTTCTCAAGCTGTCTGCCAGCTGTGTCCCCTCTCTCGCTCTTTTCTTTTAACATTTGAACCTATGGCTCAGTTTTAACTACATGCAGAAAGAGAGAGGTTTCCAGGGCCTTGTGATTTCTGTTAGTTTCATGAGAACTGACGACTGCTGCAGGACGAATCCTCAAATTAGTGCCTCCAGCTGAGGGAATGCATGAGGGACTTGCCCCTCTACCCGTAGGTACATATGGACAAGTAATCTGCAGTGGGCTGGGCAGCATCCACACACCCCACTAGGCCAAGGATGGGAGGAAAAGCTGTGGGACAATACTGCTATGCGGCAGAGAGAGAGGGAGCAGCGAAAGCAGCTTAGATGACATAGAATGCAAATCTAAGGGAAATCAGGTTGCATTACTTCTGCTGTTGGCCAATTTTTTTTTTCAGTTTTGCATGTCCTATATTACACATATAGCAATGAATCTGCTACAGAAATTGGGGTTTTTAGACAGAGTCTTAGATGAAAGAGCAGCTCCCCTTCTGAAGCCCTAAATCTTTCCCCAGCTGATTCTGGAGAGGAGGTTTAATGAAGACCATGTTCTGGGAGAAAGACAAGGCTGGTGATCTTCTTTATTAAAACTACAGCAATCTTTAAAATTTTGTCTTAAATCAGCTCATATCAGGAGAATACTTGAGTGACTACTTTTTCCATTATACAGAATTCAGAGAGAAGCTAATTTATTTTTTCGTGAAAGTTCTCGCTTAAACATTTATCTAGGCTCTGCAGCTGAAGAGTGTGAGGCTGGTGTACTGCTTTTCACACAAAACAAGAAAGCACATATTGGAACACAGAATTAACAGCGCTGCTGCAATGCCTTTGCAAAGTTACTGGGTGAGCAAGTTAAATGGCATTTTCTGAAGTGTTTGACACTATTGGCTACATTACTGAGGTTCCTAGGAGCTACAAATAACAGCATACTGGAACAAGAATTCCATACAAGGTCTCCGTGGTCTTTCTATTGACACTGGTTATAAGACTTTCTTTCTGTTGACATTGTTTACAAAACTTTGGGTAAACAAGGGTCAATCCTTGTTCGGCTCCGTAGTGATGTCTCTGATAAGATTAGGAATCTGAAGGGCACTCTGCATTTGAACGTTTGGCAAGGAGCAGGGGAAGGTGGCACTGTGAGTTAATAATTCTTTTCAACTTGCGATAAGGATTATTAGAAATGGAGGGGAATATGGAAATATGGAGTCAGTTTAAATTGCACTATTGAGGGGGAAGGAAAAACTGTTTACCCCCTGTGGTTTAGGGTAGAGAAGCGCACTCAGAGATAGCTGAGAGCATTAGATTAGTGACTGCAGCGATATCTAGGGAATTTTAATTTGTATAATTTATTCAGTCATTAATAAGGAGGACTAGGGTTTTATGTAGAACTCATTTTTATATCAGTATGTGTTACAGGCAACTCAGTGAGGAAAAACTTCAGACTGAATTTTATTAAGTAAAATGGATATGGTAAGCACCACGATCATTAGGGATGAATTTTGGATACAAATACAGGTGTATTAACATGTAAATGGTCCAATTTAATACAATCAGAAAGTATTAAGTAAAATAGATTGGCAGTGTTTATGAGAGAAGAATTCTGAGGACAAAAAAATAGAATAATTTGCAATAAGATTGGGAGGGTATACTGCAAAGTAAAACCTGAAATATAAATTATTTAAAGCCTCTGTGGATGAGTGATAAGTTGTTAAGTTAATTGCAAGCAACAACAGAGCAGTCGAAAATTATATGGAGTCAAAAACTTTGGCACAGATATAATGTCAGAGGAAGAAACAGAGGAAATGTGAAAAAGCGCATTTGAAGAAAGCAGAAAAATAAGCTGCTTTTGCCTGTGTGCATGGAGGTGCATCCCCCCCTCATGCCCTGGAGGCACGAATGAGGAAAAAATATCACTGCGAAGGAGCTGGCCCCTGCAGGTGAAGGATGAGGCAAGAAAAATAAGTCAAATGAGTAAGAAAATAGCGAATGCGAGAGAAATGTAACCTTTTCCTTTACAGGAGCCTGGAGCCCTGTTCCCAGTAATCCCTTTGTTTTAGTATTGCTTTTGCGAGCTACCAAAGAGAATAGCTGAGCCTTCAAAGTATCATAGCTGAGTTCTCATGGAGCAGCACGCTACAGTCTCTATCACAACAAGGAGCCTCTTTGCATACAGGTGCTTAGAGAACAGGAGAAGAAACCCCCTCAAACAATGATTCATGTGGTAAAGATAACTTGCTCCCCAAGAAAGGGGAGGAGAAGTCCATCTAATTATCGGTGATAATAAATGCAAGAGACAAAATATTAAGTCAATGGAAAAGATTATATATATTTTTCCAAGACTTTTATTTAAAAAATCTGACTCTGCAGTTGTAATGTATCTAGAGAAATGTTGAATAGCTCCCTCAAATTACTGCAGGGATGTCAGACAATTTGTTTAGCAGTAGAGAACTGCCTTTCTATTTATAAAGAAGGACATCTTTACATTTCAGTGGGTGTCAGTTTAGCATGAGTGAATTTTTTGCCCTATGATAGCACAAAAGATGTTTAAACGTTTATAAAATATGCAGCTTCGAGGATTCTGAGATGATAAATGTGTTGTCAAATTATTGCAGAGAACACAGATACGTCTTTTTTCTTTGCTGCAGCTAAGTTGCCTTATTAGTGCTAGACATAAAGTGGAATACTCTTGGCACACAATAGAAGATATTTTAAGTCAAATTCCTTTTTGCCTTTTTTTCTTAACTGAAGCAGCACACAGTATAATAAGATACAGTGTCCAGAGACAAAATTTAGGAGGTGGATGAATTTGTACAACTCATCATCTTTTCCAAAACAGGGTAAAAAATTAATATCAGCTTTTCCGTGTAAGTAGAGGGATATTCCTGAGAGGACCGCAATGATGTTCCATACTTTACTCCGACATCTGTGGCCAGGAGTATGTTGCTTAGGAAGAGGACAAATCTAGTCTTTGCCAGCTTCTTGGACAGTAGCTGAAGGTTGCTGGCAAAGAGGTAGTAGTTTCTGCAGCACTGCCTGTGTTAGATGGAGATAGCACACAATAACGTGTTTCAGGGCGTTGACTGTGAACTACAAAGTTCTTTACTGGCAATAGGTGAAGCAACTGCACTGAAAATTTTATTGCAAAGCTAAAGAAAAACCCTCCCACAAATGTAATCATTTTTCAGGGCAATTAAAATCTTCAGCATTTATGAGATTGAATAGAATAGCATCATAAGCCTAATAATGAGCTTATTAACAATAGTTTTAGAAAAAGAAACCTTTCAGTGAACACAAAGGGGTTGTGAAAGGTCTTCACACTGAAAAAGAACAATCTGAAAGGTCGATAAAGTATTATCACTAAATATCATCTGCCTCATCCATAATCAATAATAAATTAAAAGAGCATATTCTATTTTGGGTAACTGTGCAAGCACCATGGCAGAAACCTCTTGGTAATGCTCAAATCAAAGCATAGCTACCACTGATTTTCCTTTAGTCTTAGGGGAAGCACATCAGCTAAAGCCTTGTAAGAGAAGGGCAGGCTGTTTCTGTTTCAGCACTGAGCATGGTCATATTCTGACATACATATTAGGAAGAAAAAGCTGGTAGTTTAAGGAAGAAATAAGTAGGATATATAGCCAATGAATAAAATCTGCATGATTTGAAATGAATGAGGGGAAAGTGGGAGGAAGGTCTTATCTGAAGGAGAACAAGGGAGATGGTTTATTATGCAGTTTAATTCTGATAATCCAGATTAAAATGATGGAAACTCAGTTTGCTTTCTGTAATGTAAGCTTTGGCTGTGCAGTAGATCCTGGGACTGCCATGCTATGACTGAGAAATAAGAAAAAAAAACCCTGCCCATTCCTTGAATGTCCATTTTTAAGATTTAATACACTGGTGAAAAATCAGTAGTCTTCACAGAATTATTCAAGCCGCCCTCACAGTTTCTTTTATCACACTTGGCTTCATTCACATGTTTGCTTACTATGTCATTTTGCTTATACCTGCGCTGTACTTGATCAGCAGGCAGCAACCTGAGGCTGCTCTGGATCCAACTCCTTCTGATGCAAGCAGGCGAGGTTGGGAGCCTTCACTAGCACAGCGTTTCCCTGCCACTCAGCTTGTGGCTGGCAAGGCCCTGGCTGCAGAGGTACAGCCGCCTCCGTGGGAAACCTGGGAGCCTGCCGCTGGATATCGTGAGAGAAGAGGGCAGTGCAACAGGCATGTTGAGTGTACAGCTGTACGGTCTCTAGTAGTTGGGGCACGGGGGAAAATTATAGTTACCTGGCCTGAGGTGCCCAAAATAGATGATTGTGTCAGCCTTGCACAGGTTCTTTCAGTACTTCAAGCAAAAAGGGACAGAGTGCTCCTCCTCAGAAATCATGATGCCAGCTAGGCACACTTTTCCTTTGGTCACCACTGTGCCTCTTTCTACAAATCTCCCTCTATGTGAGCATGCCCAGCTCTCAGTGCTCGGCCCACTTTCCAGACTGCTCACTCCATAACTGCACATGCTCTAACTGCTTCCCTTAGCAGCTGATTAGCAGGTTATGCCTCTTGTCCCTTTATGGCCGTCTAGATGGACATTGGCTACGAAACAAGAATGAACCAGTGGAATCACCATGGTACTAACAGTGATCAGCTGCGAGGTATACTGTGGCAGCAGCAAAATATTTTGCCAGGTCCTAAAGAAGAATTAGACTAGGTGTTCTCCAGAGGTGCCTGCTAGCCTCAACTGTTGTGTGATGCTGTAACTTTTCAGAGACATGCAACAGTTCAAATAAGTTTTTTTCTATATTTAGAAAGCTCATGAGCTCTTGAATGAAATGTCTGAGAAATAGATGAATGGAAAATATTTAATATAAAATTATGAAAATTATTTTCATATAAATGAAATAATCTGTCTGCAGTAAAAGGAGGCATCTCTGGTTTTAAGAGCTGGAATTATACCTTAGAATTCCTGGGTCTAAAAGTTTCTGTGCTGTCATTGCAATAGATTAAGTTTCTAATTAAACACATGCTCACATACACACTCTTGGATGGGAATGCTATGCTTGATCAATGGCCCTAGGCTACATGGTAGCAGGCAGAATTATAGCAAATGGAACTGGATGAATGGGTTTACTTAATGACCACAATATGATTTATTTCATTGGTGGGAAAAGGGGGAGGAAGACATCAAATTGCTAAAACTACCACCCGAGCAAATTAAGATATGATCTTACAGGAGATACATTCCCAAGAGATCCCAAGTGAGTATAGCAGATCAGAGCTCAGATCACTCTTAAAGAAGCATACTTGATGAAAACATCTGATCTAATCTGCATTTAGCTAGTTTTCCATTTATAATTAAAAAGGTTTTTTATTATTTTTAATGTAGATGCCTTAACCATGGACAATTACTGACTTAATCAGCACATTTACACAGTGTCATGATTTTAGTTGTTGCAGGAATCTTAGTACAAGAACCAAAATTAATGCTGATAATTTCACATGCAGGCAAGTCCAAGTGAAATACGACTTTGAATAGGGTTTTGCACAATTTAATTTTTTGATCCCTAAACCATCACCACTTATTGCATGGCGTTTGAACCCAGAGTTAGGCAAACTGACCTTCTGAGAACTGCCGATGTGAAACAGCGGTGTTGCCTGACTGACAGAGTCCACAACAGGGAGCCAAGGGCTAAACTCTCAGCTCTGTCACTTTGGGTATGTCAGTGACCCCTTCTGTCCGGCTATTTCCCTTGCCAGAAAAGAGAATAATGTCAACCACAGCTGAGAGAGAGAGTGATAAGGCAACTTTCTGTAAAAGAGGTTTGACTTCATTTTAAGGAAAATCTTGTACTATGTGACTAAAAGAGAGCCAAGAAAGATGGAGGATGGAAAAAACTTTTTTCTACCCATTTAAATATGTAGACAGAGAAGAAGGAACTTTCTCCATCCCTTATAAACACACACACACATACGCACACGCACACACACACAGGAATTTTGGTTCTGATTGTTAGAACTGTTCCTTCAGTTTCTCTTTCCCCCTACTTACTTATCTGTGAAAATGCAGAAACTGAATATAAATCAGGTTTTGACTTTTTCTATAATTGTGCTTTTCAAAGTAGATAATTAAATTTCTGCCTCTTTGGGAAAAGGTCAGCATGTTGGGGTAACAAATATTCGTATCTCTAGGGCATTTGCCCTTATTAGCCATGAATCACTGTTTCATAAGCTTGGAGCCTTGGCTAGAATCCATCTACCCTAAAATACTTTGAAAACCTATGAATTAACTGAGCTCCACTTTAATAGTTCAACTTTATTACTAATTAACCTGTATATGCCCCTGTTTGTTATGCTGTAATTCAGAAACTAACACTATCGCTATTGTCTAGACACAGATTAAACGTATGGTACTACTTCTCCATTATTTTAGGAGTTCGTTGCTATGCCGATCGCTTCTTTTGCACACAGGTTAAGGCCGTGCACAGGCTAAGGAGGTCAGTGAAGAAGCCTTTGAAAGGCTGGTGGCCAGCTTAATCTTCATCTCCATGTCAACTAACTCAAATTCAGTGAATCGGACTGCATTAGGTTGATGCTGGAGTTTAGGCACAAGCTAACTGACAGACTACGTGGTACACTGTAGAGAAGCCAACAGAAAAATACTGGGAGAGATCACAGAAGGCATTTTTATTGCATTTGATACCTACTTCTTATGACCTAAATTCACAGTTAGGATTTCTAGCCAGATTTTCAACTGCTTTTAGGCTTTTTGGGTGGCAATGGTGATCAGAGTTGCTTTTTATCCCACCTTCAGTTTCAGAAGGAATTATCATTATATCTGTGCTCCCATCACTTGGGCTAAACCCACGAAAGCCCTTCAGGCTGTCTGACGTCTGCTCTGGCATAGTGGGAGCTGACACTAAGCTGGATGCCATGTAGTTGTGCCACAGTGACACAGTCGGCACTGGCGCACCCTCAGCACAGGGCAGGGAGCCTGGGGGCAGCGCTGCATCCGGGGGCTCCAAAGCATCCCACTGGCCCTGCTTGGGACATGCCAGCGGGGGCATAACACTAGGTGTCTGCATAGACATACCCTTGCTCATCTAAATGCTCCTACCTTTCATTAACTATACCTATTCGTACAGTTTAGACAGTCAAATGCCCCCTACTCAGCTGCATCTTTAGCCTTACAAGGTCACTAAGGTACTTACGCTTCTGGTAATAAGGACCCTGAGTGTGTAAATACCAGTCTATGTTAAGACTGTGCTTAGCCTATTTAAAGCAGGCTGAGATCAAGAAACTAGGCACTCCCCACTTTTCTCACCTCACCCTTAGAAGACACTACTAGAATGTATCTGTGCAAAACTCAGTAGAAAGAAAAAACCCTCTTATTCTTATCATCATTTCCCCTGCAGATTATCCATTAGCATACACTTCCACTATTAAGAGGTTTAAATCTTTCCCTTCTCCTTGGTGCTTTTGAAGACATTTTTAATCCATTCCTCCATTTAATGCTGTAACCACTGGGCCTTATGGTATGCTTTAGTCTTCATCCTTCGTATTGAAACAGTTCTATATTGCACAGGCTAATTGCATGTCTTTGGGCCAAAGATGAAGGTCTATAAGCATACCTCTCATGCCTCATGTTGAGAATATTTGCCAAAGAAGTCTAGGTTCATCCTGAAATTCCAATAAAAGTTTAAGCATTTTATATTTAAGTATGCACTGTAGCAGGGAGGGGAGCCAAAAGTCTTTTTTTTTCCAGGTGAGTAACCTAACAGCTAACCTATATCATCATGTTTCTGTTTGTTCACCCTCTCTTTTTGGTCTACTGCATATTGAACAATAATATTAAATTTAATATTAAAGTGGAAAAGTCACAATAGGAGGGCATGAGAGCATCTGCTCTCACAGAAGTCTGTAGCAGTGATTCAAACCTTCACCTGGAGGGTGAGAGAAGTGGGCTCACAGCCCTTCAGAGAAAGGAATTGAAGCTGGGCACATTAAAATTACATGTGTGAGCATTATTTTATGCAGGGTTTCTTTATTAAATGTGACACAGTAACACATAGTTCATATAAAGGACTGAAAATATTTGTAACAAAGAACAAATGAAATGTGTGTGTACCTAGTTATACATAGAAAACAGATGTAGGCAATGCATTAAATTACAACTTCAACACAGGTATATTTTATGTCTTTTTTATTTGCCATCGATCTTCAGACCACATAAAGCTTTCTCATAGTAATTTAATATTTTTTCACATTCCACCAAAGAGCTGACAAAATGTATTGAGACTCTGATAATAGCTAAGTGTGACTTTATCCGAACACTTTAAATGATCTTAATGTGTTACATTAACTCTGCCATGAGCATTGCCTAAAGGAATGTAGATCTACTCTGGGGAGCAGAGAGAATAGTGAGGTGCTTTTAGGAGAAAAGTTTATACGTGCAATTTTGCTGACACAAACCTTGCATTAACTGGTATAGAGCAGACTAACATAGGAAAAGGAAAGTTGGTGGAAACCAGTGGTTACTGGAGCCTAATGTCCGGTATGGGAGTGCCCAGAACCAATTGCTTCAGAGAATGGTTTGAGCAAACCTGCAATAAGAAGTTGTATATGAAAAGGTCTAGCCATCTCTTCTAACAGTGGCAGTAATTTTGCTATTTCAATTCAATTTCCATTTCACTAGCTGTCCCTTACTTACATCTGAGGAGAAAAGGTGAAAAGAAGTGCTTGATGTATACCCCATACCATTTACTATTTTGTATGTTTTTATGAGTTCTCCTATAATTTGTCTCCACTCAAAGATTAATGCTCTCCAGCCATCTTTCCCAGGAGGAAAATAGAAATGGATTTTTCAATTTAAAGAAGCAAACAAAACCCAGTCTTCCCCTGTGAGGACAGCATTGAAGGTATACATAACTGATACCTACCAAATGGAGTTAAAGAAAATTTTCAGTTGGGCTTCTCTTCTAGGATTGGAAAGCCTTCATTACACACATGAGTGTGTATGTATATATGTATGTATCTCTATGTATTTAATGTATGTATGTGTACTTTTAAGCACAGTTTTTTTTATTTGGAGTATTTCCTAAAGAGTCTTGATAATCCCATCAAAACTCATATTTGAATGTTGCATAGTAAAGTTCGTATGATAGAATTTTTACTAGTGGAAAAACCTGCTACACAGGTGACTGGGGAAGGATTGCAAAACAGTTATTTTCTTTTTAAAGGCTTCCCTAGAAATGCAGAATCAGTGGTGCTAATTTAATATTTAGCATGCGCTGATATCTGACAGCATGATGCTTTCAAAGGTGTAGCAGCTCACTGACACTAGTGTCACTAGCTTTCCTGCATGTTCACGTACTACGATATAGTATGGAAGAAACCAGGTGCCATCAGATATCCCTTGTGATCAGACTTTCTATTACACTGCAGGAAAAGAGGGGGAAGGATGGCATCTGCCACAATTTTCTTGGTGAATTTGAGCAAATAAGGAAGAAGAAAAAGGGAATTGCTTGCCACCATTTGAAAGAGCTGTTTTCATATTTTCCCATGGGCTTCATATCTGAACAGCAAGGCAGACTTAGAAATGCATTGTATTATAAGTTAATGATCTGTAAAAAAATAATGAATAAACATCAAGAGGCATAAATCCAAAGATTATTTCTAATAGCTGAATGTTACTTCCTTATTTAATGAATTCCACATTCTTTGGAACTTCTAGAACAGTAATTTTTTTACAACTCGATTTTTACATTATCTATTCTTTTAAAGAATACACATATATATTTTGGCTTGATTTTTATTGTTTCTGCCGTCCCCCAACCCTATTCCCATGAACATTACAAGAGTTAAAGAATTTTATAAAACAATAGTCTTAATTTTCTATTTCGTTTGTCTTTCTCACTATCCCTCTGACTCATGCCTTGACTATAAAACATATTTTCCAAACCCATATCTGGTTTTCAGATTATCCTTCAAGGCTCAATTGTACTAAAGTAACCAATGTTCTTTAATGACTTTCTGCAATATCTCCAGGGGACTGAAATGGCTTTTTCATGTCTGAGCATTCAAAGTACCAGAGAATGCTTCCTTGTGCTACTGCCCTTACTGTGGGACAGGGCCTCAACAATGCCTATCAAGGCAGCATTGTCTACAGTATCAGAAATGGCAGTGCAAAGGCTGTCACATTTTTGATCCAATTGGCTATGGGCCTTTGTAATATCTTGAGGGAGTTATATTTTTTCAGTGTAGCCTTCCTCTTAATGGAGCGTGTTAGTTTATGAATACCGTCTCCCCATTTGCTACTGCACAGATTTTTTCCCTCTGTCTTGCAATAACATCTCTGTGACAGTAACATAAACTGTTTAGGCAGGAAAAAGAATTGGAAAGTACTTATGAATGTGTAGCTCTCTCTTAGTGCAACTTATTTGTAGGATGCAAGAATATTAGGCCTGCAGGTATAAGCATGCATACCTCCGCCAGCTTACAACAGGCTAGTAATTCCAGTGTGTTTGCATAATTCCATCATTTGCCTGGTATCGTGCACAGGGCTAAATCCACAAAAAAGCTTAGGCACTGAGATGTTCTGTAGTATGGCCTCAGCATTGAGTAGTCTTGTTAATACAGGAGAAGCCACAAGTTCTGACCTTTGTTCCTAGGTTTCCCACACAGTCCTGACACATGTATGAGAAAAATCAGACATCTAAGAGTATAATTCACATCAGACATCCAAAGAAGTTAACAAATGCTGCAGTACTGCAGGAAAAGACTATGTTCTGTACTTAATCCCTCTCTGGGCTTTCAGAGTTTCATTGCAGGATCAGGACCCTGCACTGTGATCCATTTCCGGAAGCAGGTGTCTAGTCCCAGTGCTTTTTGATAAAACACAGAGGAAAGAGGTGGCTTTCTCTGCCAGTCTAGTAGTAAAAGCATTTATTCTGGATGTACGAAATACAGGAAGACATGCTTTACCATCATCGAATATGTCTCTATCCTACTTGGCTACAGAGTATTCCTTCAAGTGTATAGTACTCTATTTTACTATACATGGGAATATTGGTCTTGGCTACTTCCTCACCATTACACTATGCTTTTCTAATGATCTCTTACTGTGTGCTATGAAGATTCAATTATTTCGTGCACACTGAAACAATTTCAGCAGGGGAACTCCCTCACATGCAATCTCCTGATCCAGTCCTGGTTAGGAAATTACTTCCCAACAGTGCTTGTGAAATCTGAGAGCCATGTTGCTTGAGGTAACGCAGCATATTTAGGAGGACGTCCTGTGACTAGCTGCTGACAGTAGATGGCCCATGCTTGTCTGCTTTTCCCCTTGGCTTTCAAAAAGCTGAGGCATTGGTTCTCGCTTCTATGCCAAAATGATAGGCTAATATCCTATGCTTGTGACAAGCAAGGTAAGCTCTGCTGTCATGTAGTCATGCTGCTTCAGCTTGGACTAGCCAAGGATGAAGGACCATCTGTGGCTATGGATGCAGTCAAGGCAGCCATGGTAAGGAATACAGCTCCCAATTGAGAGGGTTAACTATTTGAACGGAGTGGCAAAGTGTGGATTACCAAGGACATAACTAAGGAACTGTAGTGATTGCTTGGATCCTCTCTTGCTCTTGCAGTCCTGGCAGGAGAACTGCTGGTCCCAGCAGGCCCATGGCAAGGATAGTCTGGTGTATCCTAGCTGAAATAACTGTAATAACGCCACACTGACACTGCTGTGCCGCAGAGTCCCACTGCTTTTAAGTAGCACCTGTGGCAATGGGGATCAGAAACCCAAGCCATTTCAGTCTGATTGGATGACCCATCAATTCCCCCCCTTATTTTTTTCTACTCTTTCTCTTCTATTTTCCAGACTGGAAGGATAGAAAATTTATTCAAATGGTAGAAGGGAATTGAAATAGCTTAATGAAGAATATTTAATCCAGCTGTCTTAGGCCATGGATAAATGCTCTTACTGCCATGCTGTTGGGTATGGGTCTATTGGGTCTTGAAGTTGTGAATATGTTTATTGAATTTGGCCTGCGGACAATGCAGGCAGAGAAATTCCATATTTATGGATTCTGTAAGCCTTAAGTACCTAGCTGATCAATGTTCCAAAATTCAGATGATGCATTAAAGCAAAAGTTATGGATATTCTGAACACCTTAAGAAGAGAGGGCAGTATGGTCAAGCTCATTTAAAAGAGAGATGATTTGAAGGGTAGTTTCAGCATTCACTGCCACACACCACCAAACTTTATTATGCTGAGCCGTATGCAGGCTAGGCAGCTTTGCTGTTACAAACTGAGGCACCTTTGGACTTGCAGGAATTGGCTGATTAGGGATTTTCAGAATCTCAACTTTGAACTTGGACAGTTTGCCTGGGGTTTTGCACCTGAAATACTATTGTGGATTTATACGTTAATGACCAATAATCGTGAACAATACTCCCACTGAATTAAGAAAGATAAATTTGTATTTAGAGAAATTATCGCTTCCTGCATATTAAGGAACCTGAATCAGTATTTTTAAACTGGTTTGTCACACACTGAGGAAAAGACCAAGAGTCAAAATCTGCTACTGCAGACCCATTCCACTTTTGTGTCTTCCTTAGACACTTTAATTAATATTCCCAAAAGTTTAAAGATAAATGAAAGAAATCATGTATGTTTCAAGTAAATAAACACATACAGTATGAGATTTTCCAATTGTCTGCGTTAAGAGCAGATGGCTCATTGTAGTGTTATTTTGTTATTTACAGAATAGCTGGCTACAGTATCTCTTCATCTTCAGAATTTCTCTTCCAAGATTATGTATAGGCTCTGTCTTAGTTGTAATATTTTAATTCATCAGCACATATTTAGTGAACTCCTTCTTTTATCACTTGATGACAGAAGGGATTTTTTTCTCTGACATTTATTGCTTTTTAAACTGTATTTCTGGTCAGATGCCAGATTTCTCCAAAAATATTGTAAATAAATGTGAGTAATACAGATTCAGATTTATGACGCATAATGGCTGGATGCTATAGCTGTGAAGAGATGCTTTATCATATTGCCCACCATTATGTGGTGAAAAACTTTAAGACAGGCTCTCATGCTTTATTTTACCATAGTCCTAAAAGGTTTTAAACCAAGTTGCTTTGAGACTTGAATACAACTATATTAACCAATCTGATACTCATGCAGTGTGAATAAAATGCTCTGTTATGTATAGAGGCATTTTAACACCAATACATTCTACACGCATAAAACAAAAGCACCCTGAAAATAAAACTCACATCTCACTCACCTCACTTATCTACTAATTATATATAAAATCACACAGTACAGTGAAAGGTTCCCGAACATATATCATTAAGGAACATAATACAGAGGCCTGTTATCCTTTGGCGTGCTTGTCTGTAAGAATGTCTCTGTCCTCCCAAGCATACATATATTTGCATGTACAAATATATCTCCCTTCAAGCTCTAAAAGATTAAAACACAAGTTGAGGAACCTTTTTTGTATTCATGCTTTTGGAAATCAGAGGCTCTTTAAGTGGAAGATCTGCATTCCTTACAAACACTGCTTCATGACACCACAAAATCAATCCTACCACCCGTTTGGCTAAATTTGGATTTGAAATGAAAAACTGCCTCTCCTCTAATATCCTTATTCTCTTTCAATCATTATTTCACAATGCTGGATCACTTTTTGTATGGTAGATTAAGTGTGCTGCTGCTAACAAAGTTTGAAAACATGGTGGCTAAACAAAACCATCACTCCTTTGCATCACGCTCCTTACCTTTTTGCAATAGTGCTACATTGTATGATTTACCTTGAAGAGCATGAACAAATTTTAAGCCTGCAGAGAAAGCATGCACCTGGGAAAGACAGGAATAATGAGTAGGAAATAAATTTCCCACCCCCAACATGTGTAGCATTCAGCTATCACCCCCCTGCCCAGCACACACACACACACACTCGTTACGTGAGGTCACTTAACCTCTGAGCTTGATGTGCTGCACTTTAAGATAAATAGGGCCAGCCTGGGCTGTGCTGGGTCCTGCTGTAATCAGAACAGGAATCTGTATTTCCCCCACTCCCCTGCAAGGGAAAAAAAAAGAGGACTGCTTGTGCTCTCCCTTACGGCAATTGGTAGCATTTTCTCCTTGTACTGGTGGAGGGCCGACATCCCTTTTCATACTGTTAGAGGTCATGCGCTGCATCTCAGATGCCACGTAAAAATGAAAGTTTCCCAAGATTCTTATCTGCTTTCCATTCTGTGGCCCAGTTTTTAACGATTTCCCAGAGAATCCAAATATTGCGTAAGAATTCCAAAGACAGGAATGACCCGGTTCAGAGAGATACCATCAGGGACATTTCCCAAGTGCCTGTTTCATGGGGACAGAAAAGGAAGCAGATGTTTTCCATCATCAAGTAATGTTGAAGAGCTACTATTACTCCCTTCCTAACCACAAGCTCTAGGCCGTAATCATGTACTCCCTTCTTCTGCTTCCGTAGACTCAACAGCAGCATGTAATAATTCAAATTCTGTCTTGTTGACACAGCTTGCTTCAGCTGTTCAGAGAGAAAGTTGTTTGTTTGCTGAATCTACGGACACATCACCACTTTGCAGAGAGGCTAAAAGGAGTTGGTGCTTTCTTGATGGTGGTTGCAATTGCCTGCTGTTGTCTGAGGCTCATGGAAGTCTGTGGCAATACGTTGAAATAGCCGTACGCAGTGTATTTCTATCACTGTGGCACAGTTATTTTTGTTAGAAGGAATCGCAAGTTTTCCCTCAAAAATCCCTTTGGGTAACCAATGTAAAATAACTCTTTCTCCTCTGTTAATTCATTAACATAATCAATTATGCCATTGTGGACACTCGACTTCAAGGAATCAAGAGGAGTCCTAGGAACAGGCACTCCAGTTAGGCCTGTGTCACTGGATGGGAAATGCTATGCGGGTGCACACCTGGCTTTGGGGACAACAAGAAAAACAGGTATTCTGTATTGCAGCCTAATCTCAGCGAATATGAGGCACAATGGGAAATACTGGCCTTAAAATACAGGCCCATGAGCAAGAATTTGCCATAGGCACTGTTAAAGACCAAAAGGAGGAAAAAACAAAAAGAAAAAAGCAGAAATATTTAAATGATATTGACCCATCCTTCATCCACAAGGGGTTAGCTGAGGGATTAACCGATTATTTTGTCATATAAACATGGTCAAGGTGTCTATTCTATGAGGATGAGTACTTTTTTATATTCTATTTGGCCAAATGGTGTGATACAATAGCCATTATGTATAGATTTCATCTTCTAGAGCACAGCTATAGAGGTACCAAGCAAACAAAACTACTAACTCCTCTTGCTTTGTAACCTCACAGAGACCCACTATTCCTCTCCACTTGTTTAAGCACCATGAAATGCTCCACAGTAGGGAGCTTTTCTTTTTTCTGGCAAAGGGCTGCATGGTTATACCTATGGTCTAGGTTCTGCTAGAGGCCAAAGCTGCACCTAATTCACAGGAGTCCTTGTCTGCGGTGTAAGGAGGCAACTCACAACACCCACAAGGCACTTACATAGGGGACTGTCCCACAGACCAGAGCTATTCCTTCCATAGTAAGGGTCCTGAAAATCTCAAAATTGGTAGGTGATATAAATTATGAAGAATACAAAATTGAGGATTACCGTAGGACTGTAAACCCTAAGGAAAATGAAGGATCCCATTCACTGTAACTGCATTATGTTTCTTTGGATGCCAGGCCCAAAAAACATGGAAGGATCATTAGTAACTGGCATATTTGGTATGAATCTAAAACTTGCATCACTACTGCATGAAAATGTGAAGAAAAAGGATGATAGGACAGACAAGATAGGAAGGAAGTTTTATCATGGGCAAAAGGAGAAAGAATATGTAGGTGGCCCCTGAGGCAAAACAGCTGGGGTGAAAAAGGCTACGTTGCCAGCTTTCCATGTTAGTTTTAGAAGTATGTTCTAAAAGGTAGGAGTCAGGTAGAGAGAACTTTTTTTCTTTGCCAAGACACACTATCAAGAAGTCTTAGGAGACAGCAAGGAAAGGTGATTGATGTCTGTTTTATTTTATTTTATTTTTACATACTGTTTTTCTTTTTTTGTAACACTATTCCCTAAAATTTAATGATCTGCTTTGCCAGAATAAAGCTATTCTTTTTCATTTCTAAGTTTCAACTTTAGACATGAGTATATGTGAAAAATATGCAATGTTCTTTTTTTCTGGGGGTAACATTCAACTAAAGTGATGTTTTGCAGGAGTCCCTGGAAAGAGGATTGCTCATGGAGCAAGCTTCCCCCCAGTGTGTGAACGTCTGGGGACTGAACCAAATGCCAGGAATTAGGATAAATTCTCCCCAGGCATCTGCTACCCTATACCTTTCCTGCAAAAAGGTAGGCAAAGAGGAGGCAGCCTACGTGCAGAGTGTCCCCAGTTTGCTACAGCTGGTCAGCGTGAATATCCTTTGGCCAAAAGGATATGACAAATGACAAACAGGAGTGAAATGTCGCTTTATTATTCTGATTTTTCACTGACAAGCGCATATTAGCAATATGTGTGAAAGAAACCTCAGACTCTGAAACAGGAGAGAGCTCAGGATATGATGTATAGACTTTTTTCTTGCTTCATGGGGCTGCTGGGATATGAACATGCCATTTTGGGGCAAGCTAATTGCCTGTTCAGCAACTAAAAGCAAGATACCTTTGTTCTGTGAGTTACAATTCCCTAAAGTACACTGCAGTAGCAAAGCAGTAATTACAATGCAGCATGTCTTAAAAGAGCACCATTATACATTTCATGAAGAAAAGGATAACTTAGGCATTGCTGTTCACTGGTTAAAGAAGAAGATTTAAAACATCTTGAACACGATCATGGATGTTTTATGAATATAAATCAGTGTTCATACAAATTTCTTATGTTAAAACCTTCTTTGAAGCCGGTGGTTTTCAAACTGCTACCAGACCAGGTTATAAGCTTTTTGGCCTGCTGGCAACAGTCCAATCATTTAAAACAGATTTTTAATTTTTTTTAAGTCTCTGGCAAAGATATTGTCTCACCAGAAAGGAATGACTTCTGGATGAAGTGGCCAGGATAAATTAAAGCAGGGTCTCTGGCTGAAGTGAAGCACTGTGAATTTTCAGGGAAGGATGGTGAAAAGCAGAAGTGTGAGGAGACAGAGGAAGCCAGGCAGCAAGTGCAAAAGAAAGTGGGTTTAATACATTTGTGATGTCCAGAAATGTCCAAATTAGGGTGAGCATGACTTAGCATTCTATATATTGTAAACACTTTAGAGAGTTAAGACTACTTCATAAATTAGCTTAGGTCATTGCTTGGGAATTATTTATAAATCAGACTTTAATTAAAAGGTCAAGGAAAGATGAATATATGTTTCAATAAATAGTTCATTATTACAGAGCCCAAACAATAATAAGCTGTTTGGAATCACCTACTGATAGCTACAAGCATGCTATAGTTATTTATTAACCCCTTGCATACCATTGGTAAATGGAACCTTTTTATGCAGTATGGAGTTGTAGCGGGAAACTGGAAGGAAACAAGATAAGAATTAGGATTTTGACAGAAATCATAGGGGAAGGTAACTTGCACTGCAATTATGCTGTGCTGCATTCTAGGTTCAACACACCCTCCTGTTAACTACATAATTTTCTCATGTCTCCATGGCACATACTTTGTGACTTTTTCATTAAAAAAGCTAACACAAGCCCAATAATCTTTGGCCACATAGTGCATTGGAAGAATCACAAGGAGGGAGGATAAAGGAGCAAGTTTAATAAATGCTGCAAAGCATGCTGCTGCTCCTGAATGTTTGTGTTGGATTTTGTATGATGTATGAGAAGCTGACATGTCCTGTGGGGGCTAGTTTACATTTTTTTATGAAAGGTTACAGTACTCTGTACCTATAGTTTATTTAGTTTTGCACAAGTAATGTAAATATTTATTAAGGATTTGACTCATTACATTTTTGCAACCCTTGCACTCCAAATCTGTGTGATTCACAGCATACTGAAAACAGAAATAATACCCCTAAATCACACCTGTCTGTGAAGAGAAAATCTGTCAGCTCTTTCACTCCCAACTCTTCACCTTACATCAGACAACAAGAAAAAAAAACAGCCAGAAAGAAAGCAGTCTGCTACTAGGAAATGAATTCACTGGGAAAATGTTGCTTAGTTCAGAAGTGCTTGGCTGAGGTGGCTAGGCAAATACAGAGCTTGAAAGGATCAACATGTTCTTGTTTTTTAGGCCATGCAGTCCCTTATTTGGAAAAAAAAAAAAGTATCACTTCTCTCTTGTTTTTTTTTTTTTTCATAAGTCCTCCATTGTAGATCAGTTCTACAATCGATCAATCAATCAATAAATAAATAAATAAAAATCAGTGGGATGTTGTATTCAGATTTTATATCCAGTATCTCAGTATCTTATATCTAGTTCGTATATCTGATTCATGTTGATGAATACTTTATTGAAAGAGATGTCAATGACAACAGAATCTGGCTCAACTCATAGGATATTTCTGGGGTTGATCCACTCTCCCCTGAAATCAAGAGGTGCCACATTCAGTAAAGGGTGCAAGTGCCTTAGCATTTCATCCCGGACAGTGAAATCCAGAACCTTATATCCCTTGGCTTAGCCCTAAACTGCACTGGGGGCCTTACAAGAGAAATCAAAAGTCGCTGAGGTGAACCAAAGCTCCTTGCTACCACCAAAATTATAGGATTTTTTGCTCCCAATGACTTTTAATGCACACCTTGCTAAGCTTATGAAAAGCACCTTCACTCCATGGCTTGCGATGAGTGCTGTGAGCAGATCCCTTCCAGCATGACATTTCTGTGAGGTAATCTAGCAGTTACGGGCTTGGGCTGTCTCTTGCTTGTTTGCTTTCTGGACCACATCATCTTGAACTCTTTCCTGCACAGTGACACGACTGCAAAAAAATGCCGATGAAGATAGAGATAGCTGATAACCTGCTGGTAAGTGTGATATTTTGAGAGAGGGGTTTGAATGCCTGCCTGACAGATCTAAATCATGGCCTTCCATCTACTACTGCAGCCAGCTTTTTAAAAAGCATGCTTGCCATCTCAGTTTGTGATGAGCTTGACCTTGTTATGCTCTAAAAATATTTCCTTGAATATAAACAAACAGGTACAAAGATTGTGGAGTTTAGGAAGTCTCAAGGTTATGCAGCATTAATCAGTTTTGTGCTGCTTAATCCTACTTTCAAATTTGGCCATAGCAGTCTTTCCATTCACTTTTGTAGCACTTGATCGCGTTTTTCATTTTTAATATTACAAGTCATGGGTACAAGTATGATGAACATACATCAGTGCAAGTCTACTGAAACGTATGTTGATTTGCATCAGCATTTTTTGTCGAGAAAGGTGTTAAAATTTGGGGTTAATGTGTGTGTGTATGTGTGTGCGCGTACACACATACATAAATATCTTAATGATAAATGGCAATATTTTCTTACAGATCCGCACTGCTACCTCATGCCACCAGACAAAAACTGGAAAAGCATCTTTTGCTGAGTACAAGCAAATCCATCCTGAAACTTAATTAATTAAAGAATAATTTGTCACTGACAAATTACCAGAGGGTGGATATGTCACTCACAGTGTTGGCACATAATTTCAAAGAACACAGCTGAAATCACAGGAGAGTAGCAGATCTGTGTATTTGTTTGCATTTAACAGACGATGAGAACTTAATTGATATGAAGCAATTTCTAGGTACAATTTATATATTAGGAGATTAGATGGAAGTTACTTCAAACTTGAAGAAAAGGCAGGCACTAGAGTAAGTCTACGTCTTTTGAAAAGTTGGTAGAAGTTCTACTAAAACAAGTAATCACTTGACATGTTTAAAACCACCAGAATTTCTTCAATTGTGTTCAGGTTCATGAAGTCTTCACACTGGATGAACTCCCCAGCAGCTTTTTATTTGGCTTTACGGAGACACCTGTATCAACTATTCTTTTAAAAGAGTGTCTGAGAGAAGAAGCATCTGTGATAATATGAGAAGTAAGGGCTTTTTTTGTCTTCAGTTTTGTAATTCAAATAATTTAAATTGGTGGTAAAATATGTAGGAACTGGTCAGCTGCATTTGCATTTACAAATTAATGGCCCTGTGTAAACTTCCTATTAACTGCTAGTACCATTAAGCTAAAAATTATTTGCATATTCTTTAACAGAAAATGCACAGGCAAATATTGCACAACTATTTGTGCCAATGTTTTTCACTCAGGTGATTTGTAAAAGCCCTTTATGAAAAGCTAATTGATTATAATTGTTCTATTCCCCCATGAAACTGGGATTTATTTACCATAAATTTTTGCTCTGAGGCCTGTATGAAGACAGATTTCAAATGGGATGCACTGGCTACCACCAGAAGTAAAAAACTATTTTCTATTGCCTTTACTGGTCCTGAATATGAATAACATTGGCATTAGCTATTCCTGCTTAAGAAAAAACACCAACATAGTAGAAGTTGTAAAGAGCAGATTACCAGTTCTTTATTCTGCCTCTGCAGAGCTTAGTTTTACCTTTCTCTCATCCAGGAGAACCTCACAAATCAGCTGGAACAAAAATTACATCAGAATCATATGGAAATTTCATCTAATGTGAAAGTAACTTGCTGGCAGGACAGAAACCTATTATCCTTGGCTGTATACAGTTCCCTGACTCAGGGTATGCAGGAAGGGTACACATACTCTAGCCATAATCCTATATTTGCTGGTCACTGCTATTTCTTTTTATGTTTTTGTTGGGTTTATTGGCTTCTCCTTTTGATTGCCACCTACCAATTTTTTTCTCATTTTTGACCCCCTGAAGCATATCCATCATGCTCTACTCTTAAAAGAATGTTAAGTCTATGGTAAAAGCTTGGAAACTCACATCTGAAGGTCATAGCTACAGTTCTATATATAGGCTCAATTGCACTATGTTTCTTTCAGGAACTACTTTGAAGTTTTAACCTAAAGGAATCCATCTTGTTGCTACCTTTTCCTTCGGCATGAGTGCGGTCATACAATGTTTCTCTCTATCTCTTCATGTTTTCTGTATGGACAAGATTTTGGAATAAAAATCTGAAGAATAAGAGAGAGAGTGAATTTAACTTGCTTAATAAATGACAGTGTTAAAAGGTTGTTGATTAGACGGTTATTGACTGGAACGTCCTGGTCAAGCAGTCAGCCAATAGCCTAAACGCAAGCGCAGATTGTACAACTTGTTTGACCTCAAGTCCAAGATAAGGTGCATATCATACCCTTTCTGTTAGAGTACAACCAGTCATAATGTATGTAAAATCTGTAGGATCAAAAGCATAGAAAAAGCATGACATTTGAAATTGGGCAGATCCACGATGACATTCTGAAGATCTGCTCCTTTCTTAGGTGTTCAGTTATGCCACTTGGTACTTTCTGTGCTGCTTTAACTGAATGATGGATAAACACTGTAATTTTCTTTCCAATAAAGAATGATTCTTTCAGTGGAGGAGACGTGTACTGTAGACATTATTCTGGAACCATATGTCCTTCAAATTCATATTCTTTTTGTAAAGGTAGTCTGAGTATCCTTCCTTATAGCTCTGAATGTCCATTACTACCCTTGGCCTCCAGTAAAGAGGCCATTTGACATCTTGGAAAAAATGCTTACCATGTCGCAGATAGCTGAGAGGCTGCCACCTGAGCTTTCTGAATCCTACTTTGGCTGGAAATGGTAAATGGTATGGTTTATTTGTAACAGCTTATGCTCTTCTTTTGTCGATTTGTCACTCTTCTTTTTTTCTTTATTATAGATTTCACTGGCTAAAGGGAAATATGTAAGACCTCCCCAGTGAGATTAAGTATATTGGGAAAACAGCCAAACCTGAGTAACTCTCAACAGAATTTATTTTTTCAGAAAAACCTTATATTTACTATGTCATCCTAAGTTATAAAATGTTAGTTTCAGGGTGAGAGTTACTTTTAAATTAAATTATATTAATAATAGCCCATTTGTGTTACCCATGACACTATAAAAGGTGTTTGATAATGGTCTGATATTACTTCATTAACTGATTCTCTGGGAAAGAGCTTCCAAATGATGGCATTTTTCCATGGCATGCTAAACTTACATAATAAACCATCATTCTAGCAGGCTGTGCAACTATTAGCAACAAGCTTTGCTGTGCTCACTGGCTTTCTGCTATTAAGAATTTTAATTTAACTATAAATAATATTGACAACACATATTGAGAAGGATCAGATTAGAATTCTACCCCAAAATAATTGCTTCAGATCAGTTATGAAATAGTATCTAGTACTATCATTAAACAGGAATTGAATTGGAAAGTTTATGGTTCCATGATTAGAAATACCTGAAATGGTCTTAATTACATTTATTAAAGAGTGCAGAAGCAACTTGTATGTGAAAATCAAAACAAAACAAGTAGACAATACTAGCAGTTCTTCAATATGCACAAATGGCAGACTACTGTTTTCAGTTTATAGCTTTCTTATAGGTTATTACCAGTGACAGTATCAGATTTGGTTACTCTTTCCTAAATAAAGTGGAGTGCATAATTATGTCATTTATTTCTTGGAATCAAGATCAGAGCTGCAAGCTTAAGGGTTTTCATAGATTTTTTTGGGGTTTTGCAGCAGACTCACAATTTTTAAGTTCACCTATACACTCAGAGATGTTAGTGTTTATTTTAAAAGGTGGGAGCAAAGATGAAAAAAATGTGGAAGTACCATATTGATTTTAGTGGTGCACATTATCAGTCATTTATAGGTAAAATGCAGACGGATATCTTATTCCAGTTAGCTACCACTAAATATAGGACAATCTTTGATACAGATCCTGGGCTGGCCAGTTTTCTATTGTAAAGTGAACTTCAAGCTAGCAGAGCAAGCAATAGCAAGATGAGCTTATATAGTTGCTGCTGTACAGCACAAAAGCAACATGCCCTTGAAAACAGAATTTTTGACCCTTCTTTGGGGAACAAAGATCTATATTTCACTGTATAAACTGTTTCTTTTTCCTGGAGACTACTTCCAAACTGAACCACTTTAAACAAGTTAGAGAAAAACATTAACTCCTGAGTCAGCTTGTTTCCTTCAGAGGAGCAACCCCATGTCTTCCTGATAAAGTCAACATTTTTAAGTAGCATCTCATGTCTACTCATCAGCATGGTCCTTGAAGAGTAGGCTCTTGGGGAAACATAAGCTAGTCTGTACTCACATGTCCAGTTCTATTCTGTTTATTTTCTGTAAGAACGCGACAGAATCTGTACAAAGTGTGTGGTCGGATGGCTTGAGCATCTGAGCAGAAGATTATGTGTGTGCATCCTGGCTAGGTTCCCTTTTGCTCTTCAGCAATTCATTTTTACACCTGAAATGGCCTACCACCAATTTTAAGGTCTTAACTTCAAATATTTATGGTCTCATTTTCAAATATACTGAAGACTTACTTTTGCCTCTAGCTGCTGTGAGGGCTCAGAAACTTTTGAGAAATTAAACTCTAAATAGCCCAAGCTGGACAGATAAACTTAATGCACATTATTTTTTTTGCCACAGCTGGCATGCCCAAAGCTACAGATGGAAATGATGTTAAAGGCAGTAAGTATTCAAACATCATCTTAAGAAAGATGTCATAGTCTGAGATCCAAACATCTGGTCATCATTAACCATTGCTGTTCACACATGCTATTTTACTTAGACTGAACCAGAAGGCAGACAATAATTTATCGCCTGTAGTCAGAGGGAAAAAGTCTGGTAAAATGTGTAAGTGACCATAAATGGAAGTCTCTGGCAGGTTCAGCCTTGGGGTAAGGTCAATGAGGAGATAGATTTAAGAAAGGAAATCACACCCTGGTGATTTTCCTGGCTTATAACTCTCTACATGACTGTCAAAGCTCTTCATGTGTCTTCAATCTGCATTTCCATTCCTCAGCCTAGCATGAATTTTTACAAGATTAATCTTCAGTATGAAGAACTTCTAAAAGCATTTCTTTCAAGTAGCAGGGAAATATAGGTAAGCCTTGGTACTCCATCAGAAACTATTACTTTTCAGCATCCTTAATACTGATTAGCTTTAAGGTAATTGAGGTCAGTTAATGTCTCACTGGAACAAGACCCTTATTTTTTTCAAAACTTCAATTTGCGGTGAGAACTATCGGAATTGAATGGAATTCTAACTCATTTCCTGTAGGCTGCTGAACATATTCTTTATAATTTTAAATTTAAACTTCTTTGGGATAGTCTTATAAAAATAGGGCATTTCATTGGCTGCATAAGGATGTTACAAAGCAACCCCTCCACCCCCTTTCTGGTGAATTATATCGACTGTGATTGTGACATTTTCAAATGTGTTTCTCCATTTACTTCAATTATGCTACGCAAGATTGTTAAGCTGATTGTCTCAGACTTAGAAAGATATGCAATGAGCCAGCTCGCTTGTAGCTGTGTCATAATCAGTTAATTTTTATAAATCTAAAGTGACCAGGAATGCATTCTGCTTTCTGTTATGAATTAAAATCACTTTTTCACTGCTATGTTATTCCAAGTTTGTATTGATTTTAGACTCAGAAAGTATTAACTTCGATTCTAATTTTTCTTTTAACCTGTAGAGAACATGGAGGGTCTGCTAGGTCTGCTTAGGACTTTCCCAAGGGGCTGATCTGGAGCTTAGCAAAGCACCCTCGGTGGCTTAATTTGGCTTAAGGTCACTGAAGACCTTTCTTTTTTATCCTTAGAGTTTTATTCAAATGCAAAATTTCCCAAAGTAGAGTAGTCTTCTTGCAACTGGAATTCTCTGATCTTTCTTTCTTTAAATGTGAAAAAGCAAAAACAACAGAAAGGGAAAATAGATATGTAAAATTCATTTTCAGGAAAAAAAATCTAACAAAATACTTAAATCAAATCTTGCCTCTGGGACAGTTTTTCAAAAATTGACTTCCATTTGTTTTGTACCTGCAATTGATTTCAGGCTATAAACTTGTGGTAGCCGAAGTGTCATCAATGAGCCATTATGGTCAGCATTTTAGTCTAAAACAGGAGTGTGCTCTTGAAGCACATTTATTGATCATCCCAATTTAGTGTGGTTTGGTTCACATTATGGAACAGTTTCAGAATGTACAAACTCGACTCCTCATGGGCTAATCTAAACTGGAAGATAGGCCCCCAGGGTACACCTAATGTGCGCCAACCGTTAACACTGGATCAGAGCAGGGCTAGTCTGAAGTAAAACAGCTGAAATGCTCTGAGCATGGGCATGGTTGTCAGCACCAACTGTTGCGTTCTTCTATTGTGCTGCACTTCTTGTTCATGCAGCTACAGCCTCCATGCCAGCTTGTGAGGCAGAAATAAGTATTTTCAAAATACTTAAACATACTAAAAATAAATGGACTCACAGAATGATAAATGCATCAGTCTGGCAGTGGGCTGAATATTTTGTCCAGGGTCTGTCACGTGCCTCAGAGTACTCTGATCATTATGATGCATGTGATGTCTGTTTGCTGGACTAAATAAAATGAGTTCAACAGTACCAGTCAAAATCCTAGTGAGACAGAAGCCACGTGACAAAAAAAAAAAGAACACACAAGTACGTTTGACACAGTAATTACCCCTATGATAGCTCTTTCCAGGTAAGGCAAATTGGTGATGACAATGTAGAGAAATTTGCCTCTCTAGCACTGTTTTCTGAATAAAATTTCCCATAGCTGTCAATCAGGACACTTTACACTCACACTAAATTAGCACCATTTATTTTAACAGTCTTTTGTACAATGCTGAAAAGTGAACTATATTTTAATTCTACTTTGAGAATAGTCTGTTGTGCTAAATGTTCCTATTTTTGTGTTGTCTTTGAATTTCTTAACTAAAAGTGTTAGACATGCAAGCTTTACTTTGTCAGCATGGTCCTGTTCTGTAGACCATAGCCTAAGAAGTACTTACTTTTGAATCACTTTACTTTAAAGTTTATAAGTGAATGACAGTTTTAATTTGATCATACTGGTTTATATTTCCCTCTCATGTTGCTGTGTAGCCTTAAAGTCCTGTCTGTTTCATATAACTTCTACCTTACTTGGATATTTTATTTTATTTGTTTTATTAAATCAGCAAATGCCTTTTATAGTGACTCTTGCTTCTCTTTCCTGCTTTGTCAATGAACTGAAATCAGGCTGAGTGGTGTATGGAAGCTTGCATTGGCTTGTTAATTCTACAGGTAGTTTGGAATCATAGAGGATACGGTCTACCAAGAGGCTGTGGCAACATAAAGCTGAGCATTTCAAAGGAAATTTTCAGGTAAATGCCTTTCCTTCTCAAAATGGGAATTGCAAAATGCTATGTGCAAAGCAGAAGGTATCAAGAGCTAGCCACTGAGTCCGTGGATGATTTTAATTGCCATCCATCACGAAGGTTTAAGTCTTCTCATGGAAAGAAGGAAAAGTTAGATTTTTCGTTCCTGCTCCAAGGACTTAATTTATCCAATAAAAATCATAATTACTGCCTGAGACAAAGACTGTACCTCAGGTTTCCTCATTCAGTGCCCCAATTCCTCAGCTGAAGACTCAAACCCTTTAAGAAGCTATAAGAAGAGTTCTTGAAGAAGCTCTTTCAATAAGCAACGTTATGCTCACTGTTCTCCCACTCTCCCACACTGAATGTGCTGTATTTGACACAAAACCATGAAAGGTGGCTTGACTTCTGATGACAAGGTGTGTCAAGTTAGCCCCTTTCAGAATTGCCTATAGCCTACCAGGAAAGGTGCTCTAAAAAGCATGAGCTATGTGGGTGCAATCCACCCTCCAAAGCTGGACGTGGAACTGAGGCATCCTGATTCTTTGAATTTAGAAAGGAATAGCTTGGGAAAAGGGAAAACAGAAAGCAAACACTTACACTATTAGGCATATCCCAGTTTAGTAACCCTGGATGTGATCTTTTTTTATAAGATATTTCAGGTTCACTTCGGTTTATTTGTTTTGTGTATTGACATCAGGTAGTCTGGTCCCATAAAACAAGCTGAACAATCACTATGAGACTTGCACACACTATAATGTTTATTTCTGTGTTTAATTTCATGTTGCCATTTTGTCTAGGAGCCATCCAAATGCATACATGGTATTTATAAACTTGAAACTCCTTTGGTGTCTGAAGCTTCATCGTCTTGGTGCACAGATGCAGACTACTTTGATGGCTTGAGCTACCTGGTGAGCCTAGATCTCACTGCAGAGCCAGAATCTAGCATTTCTACTTATGTTTCCTGAAGAGCCGAGGCTGGATTTGTATGTGGAGCATGCTCAGCATACTAATGAGTTAGTAGCTGGCAGTGCATAACGGTGGCTGCACTTGCTTTTCAGACAGACTTCAGGTTTGAGATGGTGGTGCTGTCACACATCCACCTGCCAGTGACATCTAAGGCAGGGGACCCACAGGTCATAACTGGTCCACAGGCTGCTCCGTCTGGCCCGCTGCCTTCTCTGAGACGAAATGAAATAGCCACAAGGCTGGGTCTGCGCTGGCCCCAGCCTGCCCCATGGCCAGGCTGCCGCGGCACTTAGCAGCCAGCCTCACCACGTGCTCCTCCACCCTTGGCTCTGAGTCGGAGCCTCTGCTAAGCACCAGTCACGATCAGGGTCCTCGTGTCCTATCACAGACGCAGCCCTTTGGGCATGCGGAGATGAGCCCCACATCAGACACTGCTAGAGATGGGGGGGCAGTGCCTGCTCACCCGAGCACTAGCAGAAGGGACAGTTGCTGGTGAGGCAGAGGAGGGCGGGGGGCTCACTGCTTGAAGGCGGCTGTGTGGGCAGGGGAGCATGGGGGTTTCTCCGCAGGGGGAGGGATGGGGCATCCTCATCCTTGTAGGAAAGGAGGAGAGAAGAGACACTCGTGGGGAGGTGGCACAGGGGCTGCCAGGAGCCGGCGGGAGGAAGGACTTCCATAGGGACATTTGGCATTAGCTGTAGCTGCATCACCCTGGACTTATGCTATGACCTGTGAGTCACTGTAGTGTATATCCTCTACTTCCAGAAGTGCTGGAGCCCTTTATTAAATCTGGCCTTAAGCACTCTGACCTCAGCTGAGCTTTACATAGCTGTATGGGAGACGTGCTTACAAGATTAACAAAATTTGGTAGAGACTCAGAGGTACCTTATAAACCTGAAACTACTTTAAACTTGTTACTTGAGAAAGCTCTTCTCAGAGCATTTCTGGTTAGAAAAAAAAAAGTCAATGTATATGGAAAATTTCATTTCGGGGTTTTGTGAACACTCAGATTTCATTCTGTACTGCTTTATCCATCCTTTATTGAAGCTTTTCATCAAGTAGACAAATTGGATAATGTGAGGCCTCTCTAAAAAAGCAAAAGAAGTCAGTGAGCCTTTGCTAGTGAGCAAAACTATTCAATCAGCTTCTGTATAGAAGCAGGTTTTCAACATTAGCAACTGGACATCGCCCATTAACATGACTTAGTGCAGCTGTGAAATGCTGCCAAACTTTTGTAATGCAATTATGACATGATGGGCATTGCATAAAATAAACCAGGGCTGCCACTGTAAATCCTCATTTACAACAATTCCTTTTTTTAAAGGCTGATGAAGAACATCAGGCAGTTCTGTGGTACATGGTAGATCTGGGAAAGCTCAAGGGGTCCCCTGAGAATAAATAAAAGAATTTCAGTAAGAGACCTCTAATCAAATTACAAGCCTGTTGCATTTCTGGGTTCATACTTGCTTTCCTATAGAAATGACAAAACATTCCTTTCTTTGCAATTAAATAACCATGAATTCCCAACATTTGCAAGTCACAAATCAGACTGCAGAAACTTATTGTAGCACCTTGCTGACTATTCAGAAAAAAACCTACAAAAATGACAGTTCACAAATGCCAGCTGTAAATCCATCTCTGTGGTTAGGGTCACTGTTAGTTGACTTAAAAAAGATGCACTTTCTATTAGTCTAATTCAGTAAGCAAGTAGAGAAAAAAAAAACAGAGATGGTGTCTTTTAAATAATGCTTATCTTTTCTACAAAGGCTAGGAGACTGTAGACAGCATATGTAAACAGTTGGCTCAGAAGGCGCTCATCTGATTTTGTCTTTAAATAAAGAGTTGTGAACCCAGCCAGGACCCCCAGGTTCCTTAAGACTCCTCAACTCCGTGAGTTCAGAAGATCTCTACAAGACATGTAACTCAGGCATGGGCTTGGCTATGCCATGCTAACATTTAGATATATGTGCTTATTTCCCACACGCTAGTATAAAATGATGAAAAGTATATTGCTTCCTCACCTGTTAGTCCAGCAAAAGTTTTATTGTATTCTGTGGCCATACTTTGGAAGGCTTTGCTTAGGGCAGACCCCTGCTGAGGCAAACAAATCTTTATCTGTTACAGCTAAGTGGAGTTTTACCAGCTTTCTTCCCCCTCTCATTATTTTCTAAGTCTTTCCTTGCAGACCTTTTCTTGGCTCTTTCGCCATTCACTTCACCACCAAATACCACTTGTAAAGATGTATGAATTAATAAAAAAGTTCATTCAGTGCATTCTTTTCAGCCAAATCATAACATTTTTTTTCTTTTTCTTTTCTTCTTTTTTTTTTTCATTCCTAATAAATAGCACTGCTCAGGTAAAGTCTGAATCATGTAATACTGTGATTTCATCACTCATTAGTCTGATACTTAAAGCATTCCTCTTTCCAGACAGCACTGTAGTTCATACTATTGCTACATACTGAAACCTTTCATTTCTTCCTGAAGAAACTTTTTCCTGGGTTGATGTTTGGCCTCATGTATTAAAAGGTAGAGATGTGAGGAAGCAATTGTCACACAGTGAAGTTTCACATCCTGGAACTTACGTTTTGCTCTTAACTGGGCACACTGGGATTCTGTCCTCACAAAGGATGAGCAGGATCACTTCCGGCTCATGTTAGGGCTTATAAATCCTTAGCTGACTGGGTTAATTATAAGGGCAAAAAATAGGGACCACTAGAGGTCAAAAATGGATGGTTTATTTGCTAGGCTCAATGTGTTTCTCTAGATCTACAGTCCTTGCTAAAGAGACTACGCAACTTTTAGCTGGAAAGCACAGGTGCTGGCTGTGCAGCTCTCTCTGGTCAGTTTGTCAGCAAGGCTCTGTAGTCTTTGGGTGAACTCATTCAAATTGAGCTGACCTGATCCCATGGGTTGCTGCCACCAAAAGGTGGGTCCTCTTGTCCCTCCCCATGAGGCTGTGCACTCCTGCCATTTAACTTTTGCTACTTCAGGACTACTGTGTGAAACATTTTTAACTCACTAAACACCTAGAAAAATTTGTGATAGTTCTCTGCTGGATTAGGGAGCCAGACTGAGCAAAGCTCCCACAAGCTCTGGATCTGACACGAGAGAGGAAGCACACCAACCTAAGGACAGGGATTATCTAATAGGATCATCTGATAGGAAAAGGAGAAAGTGGAGCTGAAGCAAGCTCTTGGATTGCAAACAATCCAAGCAAGCTCAGGAACTTTCACAATTATTTATGAAAGAATTGAGCTGCTACTTTCCTACTTAATCTGCTCAAAAATGCCAAGATAGCAAAAAAATAAAAAAAACAAACAAACAAAAAAAAAAACCAAAACCACAAACAAACCTAGGATATTTTTTTTGAAAGAACCCAGACATTTCCTGATTCTATATATTTACAGATTAAATAAGCTTTATATTATTAAGCTAGATATTGTTCATAGGGTACTTATGTACAGAACTTTTACTTTCTAAGAAAATGCAGCAGTCTGTTTCTTGGAAGCTAACTGGGAAATACCAGCAGCTTATGCTCAGGATTTTATAAATAGATTCTGTGGGTTTTAATTCTGTGTGAGGACTCCTGAAACACAAATTCTGGCCTCTGTTTGAGCAGAATTAAAATAAAATGCAGAAAGATGGGGAATTGCCATGCAGTCATGCACATTGTCTCATCACCTTTACGTGGTTATACTTGTTTTCCCACTTGAAGTGTATAATTGTATGAATTTTATAAGGGTCAATTACTATGGCTATTTCTCTAGCTACTGACAGAAATTCAGATGCTTTGGTTTGCATATTTGTAATTTTGTGAAATTTTAATTATTTCCTGCAATCTGGCAACTTCTTACCACTCCAGCTGCACAGAGCAGCTGGAGAGCCCAACTTAACTGGAAACTTGGGAGTTAATTTTGTTCATAGGGGATGTTAAGTGGACATAGAGATAGTGAGACTCCTAGCATTTAATATTTAAAAATATTAAAAAGGAAAAAGGGTGTGTGTCCAAGGCACTGTCTTGCTCCAGTGATTGAATGGTCCCATGGCCCAAGGGCAGCCAGATGCATCTTAGAACATGGCAGAAAATACTGATGAGAGTAGCTGAATCAATACCTTTGATGGCCTGAGCTTCTAGGATTTGCAATAGTAAAGAAAAATTAAATGTCCTTCAGATACTCAGAAACTGGACTTCTACAGCTGTAGCTGGAAATCTGATGCTGCTAATCTGATGCTAAATCTTGGAAGAAACAAGCTATAGGAACTCTTGCCATCAGCTCCATGTTTACTGATGTAATCCTCTGAAATTACAGCACATAGAAGTTTGATTAGAAGATAAAACTACTGTTATTTCTTTGTGAGGGTACTCTTTCATTTCTTTCCAACATTTGGTTCACAAGGTGTGTTTGTGGTCATAAAAATTGCCACTGTGTTTGTGCCCATCTAAATAACATGAGGGGGATTTATGTTGCATGTATACCACAGTTCAAGGAAAGCCAAAATTATAATTGAATACTGAGATGTGATGAAGGATTGATGATAATGAATGTGATGATTGATTTTAGTAAATAATATTTCTGAACTGAATTATTTTATAACCTTTTTTAGCATTTGGCGGCAGCTTTATTTCTTTGATTTTGATTACACTAAGGAGGGGTAATTATAAAGCCTGGAATATTGACACTCAGATATAAGACTATGGAAGCTGATTGAATGACTTGAAAGGATTTTTTGTTTTTGGAGGTTTTCTTTCCTCTTCAAGATACAATGAAGGAAGTACACAGTGAAGGACATGCCAGCGACTTTTGACTGGAAGTGTTCAGGAGAATACCTATTGTACTCATTTTGTAGAAACTTTGGAGATATAACCACTAGGATTCAGGGCCAAGTAGGAAATGGTTCAATGTGTCTGGAGGTCCTGGCCATTAAAACCCTCATCAAGAATATACTCCTTCTTGCTATTAGCTGATGCTTCCATGGGGAGCCACATTGCCCATGCATGGTTCAGTGGGCAGTTCCTCCTCTCTTCTGAGCCTGTTTAAGTACAAATCAGTTAATTCTCCCCCTCTATGAGAAAGCACAGTCTCTGCAAGTTTCCATGATTCCTGACCCTTGTCCAGCAACAGCCAAGAACTTCCTTTGCTAGACACCTGTGGTAAGGAAATGACATGAAAAAAGTTATGAAGGCAGGAGAGAGGACAAAGCATTTTTGCTTTAGAACAGTGTGTTATTTATCCAAGAAGAATTTGGACCCTCAGAACAACTTTGTCCCAGAATGTTTGAAAAAACAAACAGAAGAAGGCCTCTATCTAGTCTGCATATATTCTGCTGTCTGCAGAATTAACATTTTGTTACAGCAAATATATTAGTTTCATTATTTGCTAGTTATATTTGAAGTGGAAGACCTATGCATTATGTCATGGTTATAACCATATTTGACTTAGATTCTCTTGGGCAAAATGACACAGTCAGGGGGTCAACTTACAAAACTGTTCTCTCCAAGGTGGTGATTTGGGGAACATTCTTTACCTCAGCAATCTCTTTCTCCTTATCCATGGCCACAGCCACTTCTTCAAAGTAGTAGTCTGCCCTATTTTTCCCATGCAATTTACACCTTTGCATTTTTCCATTTGCTCACAGGCTGTTTACTTGCCTAAGTAGACTTTAAATTAGAAAACACTTCTTTACTGGGAGGGTGATTAAACAAGTTGCCCAGAGAGGTTGTGGCGACTCCATCCTTGGAGATATTCAGAACCCAACAGGGGACAGTCCTGGGCAGCCTGCTCTAAGTGAACCTGCTTGAGCAGGGGAGTTGGACCAGATGATCTCTAGTGATGCCTTCCAACCCCAACTATTCTGTGATTCTGTGAAATGCAATTTCCAGAATTTCCTTCAATCTCCAGCTGGACATTTCTCAAATTTCCAGTTTCTCTAGCATTCTTTGAATGACAATTTTAATGTACACTTAGTACTTGGGAGACTTCCTAAACTGTACAAACTCTTTACAAGCTGTAGGCACAACCTTGAGAAACTTTATTTCAAAGTAAAGACCTGATCTGACGATGACAGAGACAAATACAAATAGCTAGTAGATATCAATAGGTCAAATTCTGTCTTCTCATTTAAGCATGCCATCTATGAATACATCCTCTGGAATCTGGATTTACATTGTGGAGGGAAGAGTACTTTCTCCATGATTAGCCTGATGCAAAGATCTAGGCTTGCGATTTCTTAGATTTTATGTCTTATATCACTTGCCATACAATGAAGTTTAAGCATCACTTCATCACCACTTCAGAGCAAAAATACCTATAGGTAAATCAACCTTCTAGGTATTTAAAAAGGGAAATACAAGCAAATACATATATAGATTAAGAGACAACTGCATAACTGCAGAAAGAATGATATCCACTAATTCTCTAATATTCATTTGCAAAACAGAATTTGATGATAGTTAGAATAATTTAAGAGAAGCAATAGCAAAGTTCAATGAAAGAGACATCATACTTGATAGCACTTTCTTAGAGTAATATATACTAAATTGCATGTGTAAAGATTTTCAAATGATACTGTTTCAAAACCCAAAGTAAACTAAACAAAATAGAATCCTAGATCAATTAGATTGCATTTGCAGAAGATATGATTAAACAGATTAGAAATGCAGCTAAAATATAGTTATAGAACAATCCAGAAGAACAAAACTCAGTCTTTATTAAATGGAGAAGTGTCACATGGTACAGATAAAGACTTGGGAATTAAAGTCATGTATCATAAACTAAACAGGCCTTGGACTTGTCAATATGTGAGTAGAAGAGCTCTAAAGAAAGCATTGTTACAGCAGGAAGTTGTTTGAATCACTGATCCTCTGAGCTCGTACTGGAAAAATATTGCATCATTAGGTTAGGGAGGATGCCATGGTACCATGATCTGTCATCCTGCAAGGAGGCTATTGAAAATACCATTGATTTGGGGTTTTTTTTTTCCTTAGCAGCCAAGTGTGTTAATTCTGGTCCCCTGGATAATTTCAAATAGTTAGTTATATTGAAGGCTATATAGAGCAAATGATGGGGCTCATTTTATCCTGAAATGTTTTTTTCCTTCCTTGTTTCAAAATTGTCACTGCTGAAGTCAGCTGAAGTTAAGCAAACTGGTTTTCGCAGCCTGTTAAGAAACTTTTTCTTACCTTTTCTGCATAAGGCAAAACAGTGATTTTTAAAAGCCATGTTTAAAAGAACAAAAGAAAAAAACTGGCAAATTTTCTTTGGAAAACTCCAACAATCTTGAGATTTGCAACTGTAATGTGAAATTAGGTACATAGGGTGGCCTTTGTCAGAGGTTTGCTTTTTGCCATCCCTGTAAAAATCTACTCAAACTTGTTGCACCTTTGGGAAATCACACCTTGCACATGCTCAGTAGTGACTTGTTATATTTTTTAACAGCTCTGTATTCCCTGAGGGGTGCCATCTGCATTGGCAATCCTCCAGACAGGACTGAGAATGACTTTTCCCGCAATTGCATCTTTAAGATGCTGCAGGCCATGCCTGGTCCAGCAACTGCACTGAACACTGCGCATCTGTCTGACTAGCACTCTCGGTGACACCCTACAAAGGAGACCAAGGGGAGGTAGTAATAAACCTGCCAGAATCAGATACAGAGGAGATAAAATCCAGTAGGGGAAGGAACCCAGGGTAATGTGGAGAGAAAGACAGAGAGGGAACGATAGGCTCCAGTAGAAAGGATGGTGGTACTTGAGGGTGTAGTGGGAGAAAAGCATGGGCCTGCGAGGTTAATGACAGCAGAACATGAAGCCTGAGCTATGAGGATAGTGAGACTTGATAAAGGTCTCAAAGAAAAAGTCTAGGACTGGAAGCTGCAATGTTTGTGTGGACAGGGAAAGAGAGGGAGAGAGAAACTGAATGAGGAAACAAAGATGGAAACTGCATATGACTTATGAAACAAGCTTATTGTGTGACCTCAAGGTTATGCTACTTGCATGCATTGAATTGGTTTCTGCCTTTTAATGAAGTTTAAACTGGAGGGGGAAGCCATAAGCACCAACTCTAATCTTAGCCTCTTTGTTTCTGAGCCTGACACTCTAATCCCATTGGGATATCTGCCCCATCATTTAGACAGTTCTGCTTTTCTTCCCCCAGGACCTCCCCTCAGATGTCAGCCTACATTTTCCTGACCTTGAATGATTCTTCCTCCTTTGGAATTTTTCTCCTTTCTGTCCATAAATCTCCCAGAAGACCTGGCTCCAAGTCAGATGCTTCTTTTGTTTCTCAATCTTTACACTCATTCTTTTTATCCCTGAAGTCCCAACTAACATCGGCACAGGCAACACTTAAACTCAAATCAGTAGTTTGCTGTTGATCAAAGAATCAACTGCACAAAGAAGAACCTATCAGAAAGTGACCACTAGCAAATGCGCCTAAACTCAGAAAATCATCTTTAAATTTGTTTTTTGTCTGAGGAAAAGAGAAAATATATGAAGAAAAAGGAAAAACCTTCCTGGTAGGCTATGGCTGGTATTACAGAAGTTAGGCAAGGTGTCCAAGTAGTAAGATATATGAATGGGAATCCTATTCCTCATTTTTGAGCATGCCTGTGAGCAAGCCCACTGATATGCCTCTTCTCCCAGCAAGATTGTTCTGTCTTTCTTCACTCAGCTGTGTGAAAAGCAGAGACGTATATGGTGTGTGCGTTTGGATGTGTTTGTGAGAAGATACCCTGAAAAAAAGACTGCTCCTACCCTATGGTGTCAGCCTCTCCCTGTTTATACTGCCTGGGATCTGAAAAAGCTTTTAACAGCAAACTTTGCAAAAAATTTCCATCAATTGTCTGACAGTGAATATAAAATCACTTCTGATAAGTTTGCAGAAGAGATCAGGCCATTATGGCATAGCAAAAAAAGGATGATTCTTGGAGCTGCTTTATTTGGTAAATGGGCACCCTTCAATAAAAATGTGTTTCGTTCAGTATCACCAAATGCTAGGTAGACTATGAAATAAGGAATGCAAGTTAAATCTAGAGAATGGAGGAGAGTGCCTTGGAAAGCAGTGACTCTGAAAGGAATTTAAGGGTCACAGTAGATATATAACTCCACAAAAGCCTTTATGTTAGTGTTGTGGGAAAAGGGTTAATGCTGTCCATGGATATATAAACACAGGAGTAGGGGGAGGTGAGCTTACCTCTGTGTGATTGTTATTGCAATACACTCTGCTGTTCTGGTCTCCATATTTTTAAAGGATGTTGGTGAGAGTGCTAAAAAGAGCCATAAAAATGATTTAATGGCTGGAGACTTAATGACTTACAGTGAGAAATTTAAAGCACTCATTTTGTTAAGCTTATAAAAAGGAAGATTGAAAGATGATTTGATAATGGTTTATAACCACATGCATAGGGAAAAAACACTAGGGAACAAAGGATTCTTTAATCTACTGGGGAAAAAAAGAAGTATAACAAGAATCAATGACTAAAAGCTGGAACTGCAAAATAGAAATGCAACACACGTTTTTACTCGGAAAGGTAAAAATTGATAAAAATCAGCAGGGGAAGTGGTGGAGCCTCCACCTCTTGCTGCCTTTGGATCAAGACTGGAGTATCCTTCAGAAGTGGGCTTTAACTGAGCAAAATATGTTTAATAAAAGGGAAAATGAGAAAAAAATTATTTCCAGGATTATTTTTTGTGTCTAAATAGATGGCCTCTGAAAACTTCTAATAAAAAAAAAATCAGCTCAGCGTGGGCAACAGAGTGCTGTATTACTTGGTAGATTGCTTGAGTCTTAGATTAACAGGTCTCCCGTGGCTGGAACAATGCAAGGCGGTATACAGATACCATCCAGAGCAACTGCCTAGAGACACGAATTTAGCTCTGAAGGAAAATGTGGGTAAGAAAGTGACCTGGGAAGACAGGCTGAGACCTATTCAGCAAAGATAATGGGCATAGACTGGATGTTAGAGAGAGCTTTCCATCAGATTTGTAGGACATGGCTAAAAGACCTACAGCAACCCAGCATTTGGGGTGAAAGAATTTGGCCCCAGCTGTTTAAAAGGTAAGAGCCTCTTTGGGATTTGGAGTCTATTTAGACAGAACATTTCCTTCAGGAGTTCATGAGACAAAAGAACACTCAGCTAAAATGTCAGGGAAAAATTTATCAGTAGAAACCTCCTCCTTAATCTTTGAACATAATTCCAAGGGTTTTGGTCTGAGTTTGTGTTTTATTTGTTTTGTCTTTGGATCTTCCCCTTTTTCCTTCCTTATTTCCTTACTCTTCTGGTATTTCCCACACAAGGAGGCCAGGCTGCAATAGGGAATTCCAATAGGAATAGTTCTTGTTACAACTCCTGTCCCCTAAACTGTCTGCACTGATTGACCACATTTCACCTTACTGTTGAGATAGAGGAGGCCCTGGTCCTTGTTATTCTCCTTTAAGAGTGAGCAAATAATTCATAATGAATTGCTGATTTGGTTAATTTCACTCCCTCCCCCCTGTTTGTGAGTTATTTATGATTCTCATAAATACGCTTGCTGAATAATTTCTATTAGCAATTCTGGTCTGCATCTCACTTCAGAGCACTTCACTGCATGTCTTCAATGTGTGACATTTGAGCTGTGTTGTCTAGTTTAAAGTAAGGGATTCCAGAGTATTCTTCCATCAGCAAACTGAATTCCTGGGATTTGCTTCTCTTAACAGCTTGGGATAGTCTCTCAAAGGAAAGCAAGATACACACTGTGTGATCTCTAACAACTCTCTTCACCTTTCTCTGCCCTACATATAAATTGGAGACAACATTTTCCTACTCATCTCTCAAGCATCTATTTCTGTAATAAAGTAATTCCCTGCTTGTAAGTAGTGTGTTAAATGAAGCTTCCACAGTCTGGAAGATGATCCTAGCTCTTTTTTTTTTTTTTTTTTTTTTTTGCCCTTTTTTTCTTTTCTTTTGCCTTTTGAGTTCCGTCATATTCCTGATGGTGCCTTGCATCTTCAGGCCCTTTCTCACCTGGCACTCAAAGAGGTGCTGCCTCCTTGCCCATTCCTTCCCTGTAGGCCGCACTGCTTTCCCTTTTCTTGAGCAACGTTAAGCAGGGACAAGGTCTAAAGGACTTAATGAGAAATCCTAGCTGTAACATATTCCTCCAGCAAGAAAAATTTGGCTTAATGGTTTCTGAAGCTTGGGCCAGAATTTATTATGTAAGAGGCTCTGTGTAATGCATTTGCAGTGGCCATGGTGTCACTAGCCCTGTAGTGTTGCTGTGCAGGGCAACTGTAGAGCTAACGACTTGCATTGTAATAGAGCCTCCCATGAACCTGCTAAATAGACAACCACTGTATTTTTTGCTGCTCTGCAGTCTGTAAGGCAGAGATGAGCTTGGGGAAAAACACAGTAGGGGGATTCCTTCTCGTAGGTTTATCCCTCAGATTCATTACAGTAATCACACCATCCATTCTTGCCATAATTTACCCTAAGTGCTAGTTCCTCTTGATAGTTCTCTTTTACAGACATTGCCTTTCTTCTCATGCATCACCTACTGAGGGAAAGACTTTGCCCTCTGAATTAGATTTTTGCTGGATTTCAGAGAGCTCAATCTGTCATAAACTCTGTATTATTAGTTTTGCTTCCACTAAGATGCTATGGTGTACTGTATAAGGTAGTCTATTTCAGAAGATTTAGTGTGCTTTTAGTAGTGGTGCATTTACGAGCAAATATTCATTAGCAATGTTATTTTATATCCCTTTTCAGCGTATGCTGCACATATGGTGACACAGCCTGACCATTGAGGGTTAGGATGTTGCACAAGCTACTTTGTGAGTGTTACTGCAGCTTTTGGATATAATAAAACGTTCTAGTGTGGAAGATGGAGGCACACTCATGGGATGAAAGAACGCCTGCATTGGAGACTGTCTGGAGCAGCTAGGCATAAAACTAGCAATGCAGAGGGGACAAATGTGGGTCAGACTCAAGGTGATACACAGAAATTGTACAGAGGTGGAAAAGAAGAAGAAAAACAATTGCTTATTCACTGGTGCTAGAGGTCTATAAGAGATAATAAGCAGGAAGAACTGGAAATTCTTCTGAGAGACGGGAAATCTGGTGTAACTAGCTTTGCTGAAGGCCAGTGAGAAGAGTTGCCAGGTTGGAATGTTAAAAAAAAAAAAAAAAAATCACTGGCCACAATGTTTTAGGAAGGACAAGGCAGGGAGAATATCATTTGCTGTTAAGCATTGTTAGCTCTGCTTCAGAACTGGAGAATCATGAACATGTGTAAATGGCTGTACCGCCTAGCAGGGTGAAAGGGGAGTCTGGTGGAAGTTTGCTACAGATCAAAATTAAACTAGCAAAGAGGATGTGCTACTCATTCAGCAGCTGTCTATCCTGAACAAAAGCAAATGATATTGCAAATGAAACTGCAGCAGGGTGAACATGAATTAAATTTCAGATAAAATAAGATAGCTTCCTTACATAGCACCACTGCATTAAGATTAACCAATTTCTTGGCCATCATGATGATGGACAAAGATGAATTGATCTTTAAACTGAAATGGAGTAGTTGTCCAAGCACTGACACTCATAGCCTGATGACATTCACTATGCATGAATAGATGACTTATTTCTAGGCTGTCATACTCACATCTGTCAACTGAATTTTTCGAATTTTAGGAAAATTATATATAAAAACTGGGAAGAAAAAGAAAGAAAAAAAAGGGAATGAAAGTTGGGGCTTCATTTAAGATGCTTGCCAATAGTCAGAAAATGTGCTCTGCCTCAGAGCACATACTGGTTAAATGAGGTGCCTTGAATACATACAGCAGTTAAATGGGGAAATGGGAGAGTAATTCAGGGACAAATTTGCTGTCTGAAACAGCTGAGTATATAGCTGGTCAGACTAGCATGGACTTCCCTTCGCAGTAGTAGAAATATGAGTCGAAATAGAAATATGTGACAAGATATTCATATACCCTTTGGAAACGTGATCCAGACTTGGAGGTTTAGGATATACATCCATTTCATTCAGTTACACGAGCACTCTTTTATTTAAAGGCATTATACCATCACTCTACCAGTGGGCTTCCTACCCACGCTGCTAGTGCCTGCTGTCTATGTTCATCACTGATACTCAAGACACTTCATTACACAGGACACAAAACAGGATTTTGGTTTTAGTAGTTTATCTGCCAGGAGAGGGACCTCCCCTAAGAGGTATTGATATTAGAAAGACAATTTAATCATTTGACCATCTTCTCATATTTATTAAGGCAATATTTGCAGCATGACTTATTATTAATTTAGCAGGAGTTTCTTGTCATTAAAATACTAAAGTTCCATTCATACCAAATAATATTTTTGGAAAATGGCATATAGGGTTGAGCTATTTCAAGTGAGGAGAAAATCTGCTGAAACAATTATCTGTTCTAAAGGTGTGGTTTGAACAAGCTCAGTTGAGATATACAAGATTTTAGCTGCTAAAATATCCACAGCCTAACGTAAGTGCTCTGAATTGTATTCTACAGGACTCTCTTGTTTGCTCTATCTCACTGTTTACTTCAGGAGGCAGCCTAATGAAACTCCCCTTGAAAGAGATGTCTGAAAGTTACTTTTACTAAGTGGTTGTTATTTTCTTTTTCCCAAACCTTGGAAAAGTTGCACTAAAAATTGTTTTAAACCATTATGAAGCCTGCAGGATGAAATATTTAAATGTTAGAAAATAATACTATTAAGGTTTCTGGTGAAAATCTATTTTAGAAATTTGGGCATAAATGATATGATATGGTCTTAATTGCATGATCACTTTCTTCTTCTTTCCCTATGCGATTCTTCTGTTTATGACAGTGCTTACATAATGGGCAACTATTCAATATGTCTTTTATCATTATTGTCCACTAGGTATCTCCAGAATTTATTTAACACACTCTGTCCAACTCTTCTTTGAAATCAGAAATGTTAATCACCTTGTGGATTTTTCTGAGTTGATCGTTACTATAGCACCTGGATACTTTTTAAACCATATTATAGTCCTCAATTACAGCTGGAAAAGTTGAACATTCAGAGATTAACATTAAAAGTATTTGCTAATTTTACATTCTCAAAATGATGAGGACCTTATTCTCTGGAGAACATTTGTATTACCCACAAAATCAGTTGCACCTTGTCCAGGTGTGCTTTGGTCTTGTAGGTACTCTCCGTGGTGCTTACATACCCCTGCTCTGTCACCTTCCAGCATTAATCTCCCCATGTCTGATTTAAGTTGGTGTAATGCTACTGAGAAATAGTTACACTTTTATACTGCCCAGAAAATGAAATCATATGCAAATGAATGAGAATCAGATTGCAGTGAAACTCTTCAGACAAATTTTATTAGTATCCGGCACATCAATCAATGGCTGTGCATAAAAGATATGTATCAGACTAATCCTGCATCTTTTATACAGCATAAAATTTACAGTACCTATAATATCCTTATGCATAAACTTAAATGTGAATTGCCAATATTTGCAATTATCTAGAAAATGGCCTGCTCTCATAATTATTAAAGCAAATGTATAAACCCTGGGTGACAGAAAACACAATTTTACCGCTATTAAGAGACAATTTAATGTATGAAATCACATTAGCATGCTCAGAAGATGTCTTTCAGTCATTCATATGAACACTACAAACCTGTTTCTATGGAACTTCAGAAAGAAGAGGGATGAATTTTGAGAGAGAAAGCTTTATGAGGAGATTATTTGCTCACTGCAGGTAGAACAGAACATCTATCTGCTGTCCTGATAAATCACCAACTACACAAGCTTCCTTTACATATCAAGGAATGAAACTACTTATACAAAACCAGTACCAATTTTTTGCTTGGGATTAAGGCCAATATCCAGATCTCATGACTTGGTATTAATCAGATGTGTCTCCCTCACTTGAAGGGATGGGGCAGGGAGTAGAAGGAGGTGAAGGAGGGCCCCTTATGGATGCTGGGACAGAAAGCGAGAAGACTCAGATTCCTTCCCCTGGGTGAGCTCAAACCAAAGATTACCAGGATGGTGTCCTAACTTCCCAACCATCTGGAGCCGGGAGTGCAGACCCAGTGTGCTCAGGCCTGTCTGAAAATGTATGGGTTTATACACCCCAAGATTGTGATGTGGATCTGGTCTTTGTTCTGATGCCCTCGCCACAGCAGCAGCCATCTCCCTCAGTCTTTCTCAGGAAATAGAAATGCCCCAACACTCCTCAAAGAGCTGTTTAGAGAACTTCCCTGACCTCTTTTCTCTCTCTGTTTGTTCTCCTGCCGTACAGCTCCACAAATGATCTAGACTGTTTCAATGGCTACAATAGCTATTGCTTTTGACACAACTCCAGTGCTAATGTCTGTTGTTTGGAGATGTACTTCCAAGTCCAGAAATAATGCCAGCAGGAAAACTTCCAGTAGCACAGACCTCCTCCTGATTTTTGAGGATTACCTGGATATTCTATATTTTAACTAGAACACTGTTTGTGCAGAAGTGTCATTTTTCTCAGTACAAGAGAAACGGCATCAAATTCATACGAAGGTACCGCAGAAGTCCTAAGCAAAAGGCCAGAGAGCTTCTATCATGTAAAATACTTTATAGTATTTTTCACATATCTAGAGGTTGTATAACTAGTTTACCTTTTTCATTATAGATTATTTAATGTCTGCCACAAGTCAAGAGCCAGTTGTACTGCAGTTATATTTCTGACTACCTGATAAATACGAACTCCAGTTTAATTTATGAGAGCATAGCTAAGTGCAAGACCTTGATATAGAAGATACATGAATGACCAAGGTCAAAAACCATAATAGACTTTTGTGTTTAGGGCTTGAATAATAACTCATAATCAGTAAAGATAGGAGAGAAAATGGAGGTCAAATGGTGGTAGAAAGATTGAAGCAGTAAGTGCAGATGTTATTCAAACCGACAAAGTAAATATTATTTCAGTGAATGGCACATTTAGATTTTTTTCTGGCTCCTCTTTGTGATTTGCAATAAAACGATACCTGCCTGAATGAGAACTGCTTATCTGCTAAGAAGAGTGAGGGAAAATGTGCATATAGGTACTCACACAGGCACTTGGGAGGAAAATCTCATATATGTAGCCAGACAGGCTACAAACTATATATATTCTTGCAATGGAGAATAGCACCCAAGCCCAGTTTTCATTGTTGCAAAAACATGGCTAGCTTTCAACTTTCATTTTCTACTGGAATTATCATCTACATCCCCACCCATGAAAAAAATTAAAATTATTTCCAAATAATTAAATCCAGCCTCTGCCTTTCAGTGCTAGGGGCTTCCACAGTTTCATACTCTCTGAGCTTTGATTAATAAGTCTTTAGTTGAAAAAAAAATTATTAGGAGGGGACTCAAGGGAATAACTTCCTCTGAAATTTTTAATGGTGTAAGATGGTATAGTTTAGAATCCAATTATGTGCATGAAAGAAGAGATGCATTTCTTGCCAAAGAAAATGGCATTCAGAGTACTTGCTAGAATTCTTTATCATTTGTTTCCTTGAGCTATGCATTAAGTATATAGATTGTAATGTGTAAGGAACTTTTCTCATTGAGGAGCTATTGTCCATATTGGGATGGATGTTTATGATCCATGCCACAAGGCGAGATCTCAGGAGAAACACAGAGCCTCAAGTCAAAGTCTAACTGAAACAGTGAAGAAAGGAGCAAGGTATCACATCAGAAGAGAGAGTGATCCTATGTCATGTGACAGCTGCAGTGTGGATACTGTGGATTAAACAATCTGTTTTGGTGAATAACTTTGGTAAAGAAGGCAAAAAATATGAGGCTCTTAGCAAATTAAGGGTTTGGTCTTTTACCATCAGATATCAAGATGGGCAGAGATCCATGTGTTTCAAGTGAAGAGATACTACTGGGAATTGAATTATATGAGACTGAAAAATTCCTGATGTATGTCAAAGGACAAAAACAATGCACAGGTAAGTCCGAGACATCCAGAATGTGATAGACCATGGATTTATTTGCCAAATAATGACAAGACAGAATGCTGCTTTAGATTGTTTTGGTAAGTGGTGAGGACATTATAGATGATCCTCATACTGCCTATCCATAGCATAAGCCACAGATACAATCCCTGGGACATTAGCTCTGTGATTCCCTGAGAATTCATATGCTCTACAGCAGTGTTTCCCTGTTCAGCTCCATGTCAGGCAGAGCACTCTAAAACCTTGGCTGAGAGCATGTCCCCTTTCGGGGTTACTGTGAAGCCCACCTGGTAGGAGTTCAGTTTCTCTGGGTCAGGGGACAGTGGCCTAGAGGTTGTGCAGCTTTTGGCTACTTTTTGGCTATGTGTTTTAGATAAAGTGAAACTTGAACAACTTCATATTAATTTAGTGAAAAATGTTAATTTTCATGAAGCCCCTGCACACATGGTGAGCCTCTGCTGCTATATTCATAGGCCTGCTGAATACGCTAACTGGAGATAGTGTTGCAGAAGGAACACAGGACACTGAGTGACTGAAGAATGAACTGGACGACATTCAGGACAAACAAATGTAAAGTAGTGCACAAACACGATGATGGTTTCTGAACTTTCTAATAGCACTGAGAGAGTGACAACATCAGCTAGATTAAATACAGAGAATAAATTTGTGAAAAAGAATCCATTGAGACTGTTACAGAAAAAGACAGTTCTTGCACCACAAATTGCTAGAGGCTGGGAAAGGAAGGGAAGCACTCTAGGGCGGTAGCACTGTGTACTTGCTCTTGGTCACTGTTGAAAAGGAAATACTGGGCTGGAAGTGCCCTTGGTCTACCATGGTACAATTGTTCTTAAGGCATTTTTGTATCAGTACATTAGACAAACTCTCCAAGGGAAATAAGCCAGGCCAATACAAACTCTGTTTGTCAGCTGCATCTATAGTAGGAGCCTTGCTGGTGTGGCAATTACAGGCAAGAGGAACGGAAGGGAGATTTTAACGTCTCAGGGAAAATAGCCCTTCTTCTGGTTAGGGCTCACCAGGGCTATCATAGCAGAGCTTTGAAGCTGAGCTCAAAAAACATTAGGCCATAGCTGTTTCTAAAGTTCAGTGAAATCATATCCATTGATTTCAGCTTTGGACCTGGGATTTACAATAATTCAACCCTACATTCTCACCAGAATGATGCCTTTACCATAAAGCTACATTTCAGGGCTGCAGTTGTCATTTCAGTCCATGCCAGGAACAGGTTGCGAGGCAGGTCCATGGTTTACCAAAATTTCAAAGTTGCCAGTTTTAATTATGATAGTAGGGCTCAACCCCCGCAAAAATCTGGTCACACAGAGAGTCCCTGGTTGTTAAGATTTATAGGATTTGGCTTCAGCAAATAAAGCAGAGGTCATCTAGGTTTAAACTTTGCCTTCTGATGCTAGAAGAAATCATTTCATGGGTTGAATCAAGTTTACTCACAGTTACCCAAGCACTCTCCAGAATTATTATTTTTCTCTTTTAGAGAATGATCCTGGGATAGAGTGATATATAGAGAGATATATTCTCTCTTGCTCATGGGCCAGCTGCAGAGGTTTTAGAGAAAATACCTTCGGCCACACAGAAGACTTCGCTCCTGTATCTTCCCCCTCCCCAGGGTCCTGTGCTTTGTGTTAGGATTTTGTCCCAGTCCTTTCTCTCCTGAAGAATTTAGTTCCATTTACAACCTACAAGGTGCTTCCTCAGGACCAAATATGAAATTGATAGATACAATTACACCCATCCAAACACTTCCCTCCTATATTCCATTAGCAGAAGATTGCTTGTAAATGCAGAATCTTCGGTATAACACACCTACCTTCTTGAAAGAAGATGTTGTCTGTAATATATCCTACAAGAAAACAAAACATATCTGAATATTAGGGGAGCTTTGTACTCATTTTCACAATCCTTCTCATATTTGCATGTTTAATATGGCCGTGATAGAAGAAGTGATAACTGACACTTCAGGTGGAGCAACATAAAACAAAATTTGTCTTCAGTCAGAAAAAGAACTTGGAAAGATAAAGGATTTCTGAAGCGCTGGCCGAGCTGCAGGCAGATACACAAGTATGCAGTGCTGCAGCAAAGAAAATTGATACTAGGACACTGTCTCTTGAATGAAGAATTTATTTATAAGCCCATTAATTCTTGCTCAAAGCTGAGCATTGGGCATGAGAAGAATATGAATAAAAATAGAACTAACATACCCACCTGGCCACATTCCATAGGGACCAACAACATTGGAGGATAATCACAAAAAAGGGTGACGACTTCCAGGCAGAGTAGAGAATAGGCAATAGGGCTCACTAACCATCTCTATGCCATACAGCTGTATAATTGATATCCCCATACAAAGAATGAATGAGCTCAACGAAACATTTGCAAAGTGATCCTGGTCATTTGTGCTATGTAAGAAGACAAAACATTGCAGAATTTATGTAATGTCAAATGTTAGTGCCTTTTATTGATACCTTCTGGTTGAGAACTAGCACAAACATTAATTCCAGGCACATAAATTGTGTGTGACAGGTTCCAATAATTGAAAGAAAAGTTGTGCCACCTTGTGAGGAGCAGTCTAGTCTCATCAATTCCTGGTCACATAATGCAGACAAAAATCCAATAGATTACAAAGCTAAGGTATAAAACAAGTAATCTCTTTACTGTGCAAGTCCCTCTGCATGAAGTTAACCAAAGATCACAATAAGGAAAGCAACCAAATATTAAATTAGGAGAAGTGTGTGAGTTATTTTGCCTGCCCTCAATGCTTTAAACAACCATATAGGATCACTGTGCGAGACTGATACCATTGGTTTCAGCACCCTTTTTTTGTATGCAACATATTAGAAACCTGCCACAAATCTGCCACAAATTAAAGTTAATAAAACGACATGCTTCTATGAGCTTAATGTATGGAATGCACTATGGGCCAGCATGACTCCTAGGATGACCATACTGTTAATGTTTTTTGCAAAACAGAAAAACCTGGGAATTCTAAAACTTAGGCAAAAAGAGTACAGCTTGGAGGAGCACAGAGCACTGACCCAACAAGGTATAGTGGGACAACTGATACCACAAAGAACCGAGACATTCAGAGACTACTAGATCATTAGCCCTCAAAGATGCCCTAGAGCTTATGAAAAGCAGCTTGTATAATCAGTGAATATATACTGATTAGTAATGTACTAAAGTGTACAGAGATATGCCAGCTACCAACAGTACCAATCAGAAATTGATGACAAAAAGTATAGAAGAGTGCAAAATTATTTCAGTGTTGGCTTGCAGGAAGGAGAAAATTTTCTCCAACCTATCTAAAACATCGTCACTGTAATTATCAAAATAAAACTGTTGTGTTTTGTTCTAACATATTTAAATAATAATTTTCTTTTATAAATTGCACAAGTATATATAAGGCTTAAGCTATAATGCAAAATATTCTTCTTCGCAGATGAGAGATTATCAATAAGCACATAACTATCTCTATTACTAATTGAAAGTTATATGCAAACAAATTTTATCAACACAGATATCTCAAAACACCAAAAGAAATGCCATCTTAGATAATGCCAGTAGCTGAAATTTTTGATCTTAGCTTATTGATGGGGGTAAATCATTTCATAGAAGAACAGAAAAATTCAGTTTGGAAAGGACCTCAGAAGTCATCTGTTCTTACTACTCCAATTAAAGCAAGGTCAGCTTCAGTAGCTAATTAATTGTAGCCTTGGGAAGGAAAGCTCCCTAAAACAGCTCTATAGTCCATGGAAAGACAAAGAGATTGAGTGAATAAAGAGAGAAGATCTTCCTATGAATCAAAATGGGACCTTCTTTTATTTACTCTGACTCAACTCTGGAAGGTCTTTTATAAATTAGAGAGCTTAGCCCCTCAAAGACTAAAATTAGTCTTTGTGAATATGCTCTCATATTCATAAATCTTCCAAGTAATTTTTTTGGGGAAAAAAAAACCAGTCCCAAAACTATTCATTGTTCTTACCTTCTGTATGAAAAAGTTTCAGGTTTCCCCATTCGGAATAAAACATGTTTTTTATAAAGATTACTGTCATATGGCTAATTTCATGCAGCTAAGCTCAAAGTTAGAGAATATGCTAACATTCAAGTAAATGCAATGAAAGGAAGTCTACGGCCCTATTTTTGTAAGTCCGCACCTGGGTAGTGGTGTCATGTACCAAAGATGACAGGCAAACACAAGGAAAGTTAGGTCAAGTGGGAAAAGCAAGCTGGCATGGATATTAAAGGCGGGGATGTTGATGGGGGGTATGGTTACAGCATTTCCAGTGGGATTTACGGTAGCTGTAATCCAGAAGCTGTAAAATTCTTTAGGGATAGTAATGGAAATCACACAGCTCATTCCTCCCAAACAGAGAAACTCAGAAAACATAGCCCTAAAAACAGATTCAATTACAACTTTTAAGCTGTCTCTTATGGCTGTGCATTTTTTTCACATTTCTGGACAATGATATTAATGTCGTTCCCCTTGAGCCATACTTTATAGTGCACCATTAACCTTCCTGGATCCTATGAATCCGACACCTCGTTCCCTAGCGGAGTGCACAAACACACATGTGCACGCACACACATGCACACAGAGTCTATTTTGAGACTGTTCTTACAATGTAGGCAAAGGTTAAAATTAAGTTTTAATACAGGCATGCATTGTACCCAGATGGCAGTCAATAGATCTAACACTATCATAAAGTACTCAAAGAGAATTTATAAATCTTCAGTTTTCAAATTAATTTCAGGCTGAACTGCATGCTCTTGCGTCTACCTGTCTCTTATGTACCTGGGATTTAATTGTTTCTCTCTTTGACATAATGAATGCCAGAAAGTAACCCTGAAGCACTTATTTTGCATCATAAATCAGAATATCTTTATAAAAAGGTCGTATAATTACAACAAAATAACAGTTCACAACTGCTTGGAATTCACTACTTACCTTTGACAAATAGTGGAGAAAATAATTGCCTAAAGACAATGTACAACATTGATTCAGATGACTTGTTATGCACACAGAGTGTATTCTGCTAAAACAATCGTCTTTCCAAAAAAAAATCCAAACCTGAGAACTGTGCAAGCTGCTGACAAATTAATTTGTTCAGGGCAAAATGCTGCACATTTGTAAAACCTTGTCTTTTCTTTAAATGCTTGTGTGTCACATCTCTTCTGCCCTGCATGTGTGTGTGTACGTGTGTGTGAGTGCGTGTGTGTCTATGTGTGTGTATGTGTGTGTTGCAGTTTATTTTAAAGAATGCTTCATTTTATCAGCCTATTTTTTTATTGTTGCACTTATTTTTCATGAGTTGTCTTTCTCCTGCTTTCTTGCTTTTTATCTCTTCTAGTTTGGACAGAAATATGATAAGATGCCCTGGTTATATGAACCACAGTGTAGCAAGTACTGTTTTGTTTGTTTGCTGCCCTATTCTCTTTTTGGTGTGGAATCTATCTTTACAATCAACTGTCTGCTTTTGCTGAAAGCTGCTTGAGATAGATAAAGTTATACTGGAGGACGTGATGATATCTTATAATTGCTGTCCCAGACAAATAATTATTATCTGAATTATATAATAGCCATCAGATTGTACTAGCCTTTTATTATAAAAAGCCTAAAAGAGATGTCCCTTCCTTAGTTTAGGGGAATATGAGGGAAACAGAGGCAAAGTGTTCAGTATTCAAGCTAGCTAGCTTAAAGCTAGTTCAGGGATGTCTGTATGAATTGCTGTTAGTTTTGCAGTTACTTTTGCTGTTACTTTTACATAGTAATGTAGGCATATTGTGCAATGTAGGAGAGCTGTTTTGCCTCCCTTCAGCTGTCTTCATCCCTTCACCTTTTTCTTCCCTTTCTAGGTGCCATGGAAGTCCTGGAGAACTGCTCCACTAGGCCAGCACGTCCATTAAAATCACTAGGGTTTGCAGCTCTGAGCAGCCTGGACATCCACTCTGCTTTGCAGGGTCAGGACTGGCACAGGGAAGGCATTCAGCAGCTTGTCTGGAGCTGGCAGAACATTCAATACATTTAACCTGAAGGTCTCCAGGTGCCATGGAAGCAGAAATTACATGAAGAATGGAAAGTACATATGAAAAGCAGGTCCACCTGCTGCTTCCCCAAAGATAGATACCTGAGCGATATATATATATATATACACATATATTCAGATCCTGAGGGATGACTTAGTTATATTCCAGACTTTCTCTTTGCCTTCTTTCCCAGCATAAACTTCTCCTAAACCTTGTTCTTGAATATGATCCTTGGCTGCGACCAACTAATATCATGAGCATACCAAGCAACCCACATCTTTCTCTCTTACCCTCCCATACAGCGTTTAATGGAAGATCCACTACATTCAGGAAACAGTGATCGGTCCCTAAAACAAAGAACAAGCATGATGGTCTTTAGCATACCAAGGTTTAATAAAAATACCCTCAAAGGGGGATTATTTAATTATAGTATTATATTTTTCATGGAGAATAACTGTAACACCACACTAAAATACATAGCTAAGAATTACACTTCTCTTTATGACTAAATCAATGAGTAGGTCTGCTTTATTAATTTACAAGGGTCTATACTTTTTTCTTATTCTTTTACAAACCATAGAGTAACTGTGAAGTTAATTTTAATTAGCAAAATTATCTCTTAAAATATACCACATTATTCCTTTGAAACATTATATATGATACTACAAAATTACTGTCCCCTAGAAATTAGGAGAAAGCCATTTTGAATTTCTTCTTCTAAAATAAGATCTACTTAAAGGAAATTGTAGTTATGTAAAGCACCTCTCCCGGGGCAAGAGAAAATCAGAACTTTCAAAGTTTCAGCAAAACAGTTTGGTACTTGGAATACAGGCATCAAACCAGACTCGCTATCTTGGACTGAAGATCTAAGGGGTCAGAGTGCTCTGCTGCAGGCATAAGTGAGAGAAAGGACTCCATTTTTTTCTTCAGGGTATTTTGGACAGGAGAGAAAGAATGAAAAAAAGAGGGTACCCCTGACCATTTACATAGAATTGGCTTATTTAATACTGGTGAACGGGGCTCAGTTTGAAGCCAAATGTCAAATGGAAGAGAATGTAAATGGAAAGAAGTAGAACTGATCATTCACCTCTGGAGTTTATTATGCAAAAAGTGTTGCAAAGAGAGTGACTGGAAAGTCCATGAAGGCTAGGACCACCAAGGTACTAAATTCAAGCAGTAAAATTTTCCACTTAGAGTTTCTTCAACTTTCTTTGATCCTGTTGTCTCATAGCAATCCTATCAACATCATACTAGATTTAGCACACAGAAATCCTGCTTCTGTTATTATAAAACACAGAAGTGGTTCGTTGTCTGTGTACTCATTAGAGAAGATTTTTTTCGTTAAAAGTCAGCTGGGACTTTTCTTAATGACTTAGTAATAAAGCCCATTTTAAAGATCGGGGTTTTTTTACAGACAAAAAACAATCAAAAGGCAGCAGTCAGATTACTAAACCCACAATGGAAATGTGAATTTCCTAATAACATGTAGATGTTGAAAGCACAGCTTATGGCTGTGGACATATTACTACAAAATTCATCACTGCTAAAGTATCACTTTGATGACATTTTGTAAAATAGCTTTTCATTAGCAGGGTGTTTTGTTTCCTCTGCTTGTTAGTTGTGAGGTTTGGCAGCAAATACAATAAAGTAGTTCTCCAAAAGAAAGTATCTCATATTTTGGGTTTTTTTAGTATCGCAAGAAAACATACATGAGGCTCTTTCTCCTTAGCTATACAGCTAATATTCAAAATGACAAATTAACTGACCTTTGGTTCTTCTTGACTGATCCCTGGGGAGCCCTGTCCCTAGCAGTGGTCAGTTCCTGAGGCTAAGAGCTCTGTAACAGAATAACTTGCCTTAGACAAAGCTTCTTCTAATCTATGTTCTACAGTTTATGCCTGGAAGCATGAAGTTTTTTTATCCCCCCATAAAGAAAAAAATAAAGCAAGGCAAATATAGAATGCCATGGGATACATCTGTTGCCACACTCAAAAACGCTATAAAATATCTAGTCTTGTCTCGCAAAGTTCTCTGACCTCACTGTCACCATGACAACATATTTCAACTGATATATTGATCAGTATAAATGTGTTAGTCAACTACTAATTTTTTACCAAATGCAAGTTAGGTAGCAAAAGGTGATTGAAAAGGTGATTAACCAAAAATAAAAAGCATCCAAACACTTTTGAACTGCAGCTAGAGTTTAGTTTCTTACTTGGGTCCAAACTCTAAATTACTTCTGTAAACGATTGAAGAAGCCTTCAAACTGAACACACCCAAACTTTGGAGTTAAGATGTGTCTGAAGAAATTCATGCGTATGGTATTTAACCCATGGGTGTCAGCCCTGTGAGGTTAACTCAAAATACTTCAAGTTACTTCCAGGGAAGCTTTGCCTAGCCGAATGTCATTACAGTGATTTCAGCATCAGCAACAATGAGAATATTCATGCATGACTGAAAATGTTTTAAGATTTACATGAATGAGGCAGAAGAATGGGTGAGAAAAGAAAGGTTTATATCAAATATATCTAAATGCTGATCTTTTGAGAATAGCCAAACACCTTGGATTTATGCTTAAATGATATTAAAAGGAATATACTGTATCAGGTCCCCTCTTTCTCACGGAATAATATTGTAGGGCATTCTTTGATGTCATAGGCACAGTCTGTTAGCCTTTCAGCCTCAAGTAAATTAGGCAGTAACTTTTGATACACTTTTAGGATGTATGATTAGATTTAAGTAGCAGCCAAGTTACGCACAGCATGGGCTGCATGTTGATACAGATTGGGCTAAGTAGCTCTAAAAGGACATAAAACAGCAGGAAAAACATCAGAAGTGTCAGGCCAAGTACAGCTTTCCAGAAGCACAAATAGTAAGATAAGCTAATTGGCAGATAATAAAATAGGTATATTTGCTTATCTGATTTAGATTCTCATGGAAGACCGGGCTCCCAAGTTTATGCTTACTCATTTCAGCTGGCACACCATCCCCATCCAAGAAGAAAGGAATTTTGCTTCTCCATATATTTACATACCACAGCCAAAGAATGGTTGCGCAGTCCAGGTCATACAATTTCCTCCCAATTACAAATTGCTAAATAAAGTTATTGTTTCCCCTTACCCACCCATAAGCATTTCTGCTACCCCAAACCCTAGATTTTACCAAATCATATGATTCTCAAGAAAACCACTTTTGCTTTTCTTAATCAGTTGATTTCAAAACAAATTTCTTTATCCCTTTCCAGACAATCAGCTCCAAACCCAATTGAAGTGTTCATTTTCTTTCACTGTATTCAGGAGTGTTCGGCCAGTTCAGTCTGTAAGTTCTTCCCTCTCCTCGCACAATGAATATCCACAGCAGCCAGTTCCCAAAGTAGTCCATCTCCAAAATCCTCATCTGTAAAATCTCTGTTCATATAAGTAGTTCTGTTACAAGACAACCCTGAGAAGCTCAGAAAGAATGTTTGAAGTAGGTAGATTTGGATAACTTCTATCTTAGGCAGAATTTGCTTAGCATAAGTAGCTAAATTTGCTGAAGCCTTAGGCCGCGCTCCCAGTTCGTTAAGAAAAGGCCTCAGAGCTGGTGCAGGCTGGAAAGATAAGGGAGTTACAAGCAGTCTGCATTCCTGTGCCCCACTCTCCAAAAGGGAGGATGCCAAGGCTGAGAAATAAGGCCTGTTTGGGCGCCAAGACCTTGGGAAGTAAAAAGCTTCCTCTCACTGTTAAAACAGTGATGATTAAGGGGTCTGGATTATGTCTTCTTCCTCAGGGCCTTAGAAGATAACACCTACTGACCCAGCTGGGGCAGTGTTAATTAATTGACCAGGACCTTGAGAAGCAGGGGTGGGACCCAGGGAAATGTGAAGAAATCATTAACCAATCAGTGTGAAAGAGGAAGGAAGTCACAAATATGGCAATAAGAGGAAGGAAGTCACAAATATGGCAAATTTGATTGTATAAATGCTACCTGAAAAGTTGGGGGGGGGGGGGGGTGCTTGATTTGTGGGAAACCACCGAGCACCCAGGCTTGCGCAATTCTGAAATAAATAAACAAATGTCTCTCCTGAGTGTGTAATTATTGGCTCATTGCACACCGGGCAACGAATCCGCTTTTCGGACAACAGTTCTTACTCACATTGCACATTGCATAGCAGGAAGATAAAACTAGAATACCAGATGTCGAAGAGTAAGTGGAACTGCAGCAGCCTGTAAAAAGATATATACTATCAAACCACGTAGCGTCTAAGTAGTATTTAGAATCTTGAAAGCAGGGCAAAATTAATCAAACAGCCAGAAGAAACTGGCCTCAATTGAAATACCAGACACAGTAGAAGAATATTTTTCAGGCTTACACAGAAATGATAGAATGGCTGGTGTCTTGGAGGAAATAAACCTGCAGACATCCTACTGTTTAAGAACAGAGTATGACAAGCATGAGCAGCAGAGAAAATGTCATTAAAGTTCTATGTGGGAAAAGCTCTAAGTGTGTATCAATCAAGATAATATCAGTAGGAAGATGGCTTCAAACCCTCAGTGGCTAAAACTGCTAGGTATACTTAGAAGCATATGCTCACCTTAAAAATGTAATGCAGAAAGGAAAAGATTTAAACAGTCAGTTTGCATGCTTGGTGATTCCCAGAGAGCTTTTCAGCCCATCCTGTGTGAACGTGTATGCTGGGGCATAACTATGGCCCTCCCTGTCAGGGTGTATTCTCATGGAAATTTCCAACTGAATCACTCACTGGACACATTTACATGGCAAAAAGCTGAGGAAAAATCTCCCAAAGCCAGAGAAAGGTTATATTGCCAAAACTGTTAAGCCCCAAGAGGGTTTCCAAACAAAATTCGGTTGCTCTATTGGGCACTACTTCAATGAGTCAACAATAAACCAAGGCACTAGTTAAAAAAGGCCTTTTTAAAACAGAAAAGTATCTTTCAGCTTCTGAAACAGGAATGCCCTTGAGAATAAACTGAAAGGTGAGATTTCTGAAAGGCTTTGTCCAGTTTCAGCCCAGTGCCTTTTATATGTTTAGGGATGCAGTCTACTGTTGCTGCATATCAAGTTTTCTGCTTTAGTGTGGTTTGCATCGGTTGCACAGAGCAAAAGAAACATTTCTTTGGATTTTAGAGAGCTTCTGAACGTTTTCCATATTGTGACTAACCTTCTAACATACAGGCCCATTCATGGACCTCTTTCACTCCCTCCCTCGTTAACCTCATCTCACGCCTTTTCCTTTAGTTGTTCATCTGTTTGAGTACATGAAAAGTTCTCAGAAGGCAAGATTAAAATAAGCTTCCTTCAGTGAAGGGCTGTGGTGGTTGCTAATTTATTTCAAACAGCAATGAGTCTTCAGAGGCCTACTATTCTTTCATAATGATCTTCATAACTCGTCCTGATCTGCAGTTTTTTCCAAATACTCTTGATGTCAGTGAGGCAGAAAAAATACATTTGTTCTAAAAACCAGACACCTTGGGTGTATTTATTTAATGGGTGACATATTGTGCTTGGTGACTTCAGGAAGCCAAAAAAGTCTGTGATAAGGGGAAGTATGTACAACCTAGTTATTCGTGATGAATGTTACAAGACATTCTTGCTCACTGGAGTTGTAAATACATCCCGGGCTAAATTCTTTCTTCTCTAACCAGTACAAAAACAGATGCAAATTTTGAATCTTAAGGAATTCCGTTACTTGAGCTCATCAATGTATTTCAGATTATGGTTTCAGCATTATTACACAGCTGTTAAAGAACTGGCTCCTAACAGCTATTTTAAGCAAGAATAACATTTTATTTTTGGTTACTTAAAGAGACAAAGTATTTAATATCTAACAAGAACTGCAAGCAGCTAAAACCTAAGAGAGAACTGAGGTCTGCTGAGGTTCACCATCAAAGACCATATCTGCAGGCTTCCAGTAAGCTTTTGCAAGCATCCCCCATGAATCCAAAAAGGTATTCTTCACTATGTAGAAGAATATTAATTATGGCAAAATGTTCAATCAGTTAGAGTATGCATGGCAAATCCTGTCCATACCCAAAGTAGCCAGCTACCCTACTTTTTAAAACATACATTTTTGTAAGTTAATTAATTTCCTAAACACATGAAGGTTTGGAACAGTGCTCTAAAGTACTGTGGTGCTTCATGTACACTGTGATAATATTTCAAATGTGCTAGGCCAGGCTGCATTTTGTCACATTTCACCCAATTAGCAAGATCATGCTTGGGTGAATGGCTCCTAGAAAGTAAAAGACATGGCAGCAGTCAAAGACTAGTCTGATGGGGGTAGATGCATGCTGCAAATGCATACCTTCCAAGCTCCTGTTTTCTGAGAAGTTCCCAAATCTCTAGATTCCTGTTAAATGTAAAGGTCCCTTTTCAGTGTTATATTTTTTTCCTATTTAAAAATGGATATTTAAATCCTTATACACAATCATTTCTTTGTACATAGAACAGAACATTTTCCATCTCATACCAAAGCTTCCTAGTTTAGAAGATCAGCCCCTAGTGTGGAGATTCAGGTGGTAAAGTTATTTTCAATAACTCAGTTCTGAGCAAATGCATCAGACTGGTGTTTGGGGCACACTATGCTGCTTGAGACTTTGGCATTTTCATGACACACAACTTGGTCCAGGTCATTGGGGTTTAGTAGAGATCTTCTGATACTTTTTGCAAAAAATTCAGTTGCAGTCCTGATGGTCTTAAATTCTGCGTAATAATGCTTTCAGTTACAACTTAGTTATACACTACTCTTTGCTTTCTGCTTAGATGCTTTGTTGCCATGTAGATTTTCCCATTTATGGGATATCAAGTCTGACAAACAACGGCTAGGACTAACATGGACTGAATATATAAAATGAGCCATACTCAGCATCCTTAGGAGCACGAATAAAATCTGCTACTACCAGATCTTCTGGATCATAATAATATTTGAAAAACAATAAGCATCTGCCATGAAAAGAATTTTTCATGTTGATGCTTTCCCAATCAAGAAAGGGTGGGTGGATGACAGCATTGAAAACAGAGAAAAGGGGGTTAAGTTTTAAATAGAATAAATGATAGCAGCATATAGACAAGCTTGCTTTAATCAGTCAGCCAGCATTAGACAATTTCAAAAACTGGCAGTTAACAGTGTTTTTCTTAGCTGGTGGTATCTGAAGGACATTGATATACACATCAAACAAAATTCAAAGCACGCATAGTGGAAGTGCCAGTTGAGACTTCATATGTAAGTTTAAGCTGGAATTCAATCCTTTTATCATACGTGAGGCATACAGCCTCTATCCTATCAAATTTTTACTCTTTTTGAGTGAAGAATTAATTTTCTGAGGATTTACAAGTAAATGTGTTCATTAAAAGCTGTCCTTAAAACAAAATTGTCACATACTCTACACCAAAGATTTAGGGTAGTTAAAATTAGATAGAAAGTTGGAAATGCTTCTGTTATTGTGTTAACAGTTAGCATTGAAAATAGCCTAATAACCAAATGCTGAATTTCTTAAAGGGGTCCTATTAAAAACAAGCAACCCCCCCCCCCCCTTTTTTTCCCAGGGAGAACACAAACAAATCTACATTTCAAAATCTTAACCTTTATTCTCATGTTATTCCCCCTGCTTTAACCGTGTTCCACTACGCACAAATGAGCATGTCTGAGTACAGACATGTCCATACATCAACTTCCCTCTGCTTTCTGTGGCCACATTTCCTCTTCTGCAGCTATTTCAGCCCAAATTTTTCTATCTTCCTGAAGTTTAAACCTTATTAGTGAAAAGCAAATGATCATTATTTGTTCAGTTTTTAATACATAGCTGCTTACCAGCCAGCACAGGCTGGCACATAACCTCTTCTCCAGAAGGGAAAATCACAAAGACTATCTCCCAGCCATCTAAGAAAAATAGGATATGGATGCCCTTCTAAAATAACCTACTGAAAGCAACTTGGTAGCTTCGGTTATGTTATTGACAGTGGAAGATGGCAATCGTTTTGAACAATGTTTTCTTCATGTACAGTCTGTAGAGTAATAACTTTTTCCTCAAGAGAAAAATATTTCTTAGAGAATAACAAGAAAAGACTTAATGGACCTGTTAAGGTAGCTTAGTTGTCCTGTTTTCACATACTTACATTGAAATATCACATTTCTTCTTATGTGAAAACTGCAGGCTGTCTTCCCCAGGCTGTCTTGCCCTAAGTGTCTGTAAGTCAGTGATACAAGCTAATGGAACACGGAGAGTCCTCCAAAATGACAGCAAATGAAGAAAGGCTCCTTAGTTTAAACAGCCAGTTACCAAATCTGCCAACTAAGCTCTCATCTGTATCCTTTATAGGAAGGCTATGATATACCAAAAATCAAAAGCTAAACGCAATTGCTTTACAGAGCATTTATTTTACGTTGTATAGCATTTGAAATATAATAAATGTAATTTACTATAAAAAGTAAAAGAATTTTAAAATGTTTATTAATGCCATCTAGAAAGGGAAAAGTGGGTAAAAGATCTAGCTCAATGCACTTCCAGCAAGGAAAATAAAAAAAATTTGGAATCAAACTTGTAATGAATGCTTTGGATATGAAAAATACTTCTAACTAAGTTCTGAATTCTCCAGCTGCCATAGAAAGCAACAAGAAACCTCCAGCAAATATATTTGGGAAGGTGTGACTGAGAGAAAGGGTTCACATCTGGAAACATATTTGGGATGTTGCATCGCTTTGAAGATAAGAAACACCAGCATAGCTGCAGGCAGTGGTGACTCTTGGGGGCCTTGCACCAGAGGCATGGAGTGGGGTGGCTCCTGCCAAGGTTCGAGGACAGCGCTGGTGCCACTGGGTGCCCAGCTCATGGGAGAATCCCCCTCCACAGACACAAGCCGCCCGCTCCCCTTCAAGGAGCGGGCAACCGGCAGCTGCAACTCGAGCAAACCAAACAAAATCCATCACAGCGACTAGCTGGCTTTTTAAAACATCCTTAATGAGTCTTCTGTGACTCTTTTAACCAGCTACAGGGTTTGAGGCAGAGCTGCAGAGCCATTTTTTATGCGTACCTAAAACTCTCCTTCTTTCCCAAGATGCTGAATGTCATCAGTTCCCATTTTGGTCAACAAGAGCCACAGATGTTTAGACTGACATCGAAAGCCGTAGTCTTTGGAAGGGAACTTATAAATCTCAGAGCTTATTTCTGGCCCTTACTTAGACATTTGTTTTTTTGCAGATGTTTGGCCCACTATGCAGTATATAATTTGTTGAAAGGCTAAGGAATCATTTGGATGGAAAGCATGATACAGTTGTAAGAAATAATTATCTTTGTTCCCCAAATGTCATATAATCAATGAGAGGAAAAATTGATTCTGTGAGAAGTATTACGGCTTTTAGAAGATTAATGCTAATGGAAGAGAGTAGCAAAACAACACCCTGCATACTCTACATATTTTCTAACTTACTTAGACAATGTTTTTTGAACCTATACTGTAAATAAATATTTCCTATACATCCCAGCTATATGGTCTAAGATGAAAAAAAGAGAAGAAAGAAAAAAAAAAGATAATCTCTCAGACTTTCCCTTTTTTATTTTTAGTTGATTCTCTACTTGTATCAAAACATATCATTTTACACTGACTTCAGTGTAAAAAACAATTAATGTAAAAATTAAGAGATGAAATTTCCTGGGAAATGAGAGACTTATGATCTTCACTGTCTTCTGAGTAATACTTAAGGTATCAGGCTTCGTGCAAAGTTACACATATTAGTTACTGTGCAGTAAGCTAGAGTGTGGATTCATGCTGTGTTAGCTACTCCATTGAAATTTCTCCTATGTTCTCAGTTTGCATGTTTATCCTACAGCAAAGGTGAGGAGTAAGTTATTTCACATTCCTTGTGGATAGTAGATGCACAGGGACAGTTATTTCAAAGTAACTCAATCTGCAAACTGTTTATCCTGTGGTGACTTCATTATGTTGCCACACCTGCAATACAGTGTCCTTGGGATCAGATTTACTAGCTTGTCTAGTCAAGGTCACTCAAGAAGGTTGATCAAAAGAAGTAAAATTTATTTATTTTGGTTTTGCTAAATCATATTAAATTTATTCATGTAGAACTTAAAATATTCATTTAAACTTAAATTGATGTCAATAAAATTGAGCTTCATTTAGTTGAGTTCACTTCCAGGGTGTGACCAGGTTTAACACTATATAGACTAGCCTTTCCTAAAGCAAGACAAATATCAGCTGGGGTAGCGACTCTGCAAATAAACAGCTTACAACTCAGTCATTTTGTTTCAATACCTGCCATTTAATTCTTATTTAATCTTAGGAACCTTCAAGGCTTTTCCTAAAGTAGCTTTATCTACACTACACTAGAACATCTATTTGATTACCAAATAACTAGAGGCAGCCAATAATGCTGGCTAAAAGGTAGCAGGACAATAACTTATACGCTTCTCCCAGCTTTCAAAGGAACAATTTTACTTTAAAAGAGTCAAACTTATATCCACCAGTATCTCAATCAATACTTGAAAATTTGCCAGTCTTTTATATTAGATTTGCTTAGGGCAATGCAGAACATCCAAAGCCTGCTGCCAAAATGTCTGTAGTGTCCACTAGCCTTTAAGCCTGCTAACTACCTCAAGTTACCTGCTGACCAATTAACTGAAGATAGAAATATCTCATGAAGAAATCCTTTTCACGGCACACTTTGAAATTATTTGCTGCTAGAACTTTTTCTCTACAAAATGCATATGTCTGAATCTCTTTGTAGTACAGAAAACCTTAAAAAAAACTATTCTGAAGCATAGTTAAATCACTTTGTGGAGGACAGACAACAAGAACTTCACAGAATCACAGAACGGTTGAGGTTGGAAGGGACCTCTGGAGATCATCTAGTCCACTCCCACTACTCAAGCAGGGTCACCTAAAGCACATTGCTCAAGATTGTGTCCAGATGGCTTTTGAATGTCTCTAAGGAAGGAGACTCCACAACCTCTCTGGGCAACCTGTTCCAGTGCTCTGTCATCCTCACAGTAAAGAAGTTTTTCCTCATGTTCAGCTGGAACTTCCTGTGTTTCAGTTTGTGCCCGTTGTCTCTTGTCCTGTCACTGGCACCACTGAAGAGAGTCCTGCCCTATCCACCTTAGTTGAGATTATCAGTATTGCAATGTAGATCAGATCTGCCTCCAGTTGCTGCAGGGACAGAACTCGAGTTTTGGGAAACACACAGATGTGCACACACATGCACACACGCACATGGATGCAGACGCACACACATGCATGCACACATACACACACAGAGGACAATACACTGAGCCAGTCCAGGAAGGCAGCAGGCTTTGTGGATGTACCACAGAAGAATCCAGAAGAACACCACCCAGGTGGCCTAAAATTTCAGAACAGCAGGAAACTATGGTTCCTTTTGTCCCAGGGACTACAATAATAAAATTGCAGAACAACAGTTAGGCACTTATTCTTCCCATTTCTGTGCTATTTCTAATGACTGCCCTAAGGAATTCTTCTAATGACTTGTCTGTATGTGCCACCCTGCGCAGCTCCTTGCTTTAGTATCCTGAGACATGGGTGTCCCAAAAATGTTTATTTGCTTCTTCCTTGGCTGTGATGTCTCTTCTCAATGGGAAACTGAGTGTCATGTCAGCATCTACTGCCCAACACCCAGATCAATGACCATGAGGTGCGGCTGCCAGTGACACTGATGTGGAGGGGCTGGAGGAGCCCTTCCACCCTGCTGCCACTCTGCCCCAGGCCCTTGAGCCCTATGGTGCAGCAGGAGCAGGAAAGCTGTAGCAGAACTGGGAAAGCTGCGGCAGAACTGGGAAAATTGTGGAAGGAATGGGAAAGCTGTGGCAGGAATGGGAAAGCTATGGCAGGATGCAACAGGTGCCACAGGAGGAGTTTGAAAGCTTGGGCAGATGTCACTGCCCCTGCAATCTCTTGTGGTCTTTTCTAGGGAAAAGGCAGAACACAAGAGAGAAACAGCGCACAGGTTTAATCCATGGGTTCACCTTGACCTAGATTGTCCAGATTTCACTGGGACAGCAGACAAGATTAGATACTAGAGGAAATTAATAAAATCCCTAGTTTAATTGGCTGATATCACTGATGTTAAATAGATCCTCTTAAAGAGTAGTGCTACTGAATCACTAAGGTTCAAATCAAATTGAAAATGTACTTATGAGAAACATTTTTTGCAAAGCCTGTGAAACTGTGAGGATTATGTTGGTGCATCCAACGTGATCAATATCTTGCAATTGCATTAAGGCCTCAGGCAACAGGGGCCCTCATTCCTTCCCATTTCCCATTTTCTGTTTTCTGTTTCTAGGCACCATCATAGGCAATCATACACGAACAGAAAATGAATTTGCTACAAGCTAGTAGCATTGTCAGTGGCTTTGATATAAGTGGAACAAGGGTCAGTAACTTCTAAGCTCCAGTAGCCTGATAGGAATATTAAGTCTACCATTTATCCCCAATGAGTGCTCGATTAGCCATACAGTGCTCTGCTGACAGAGTTCACTAAAAATATATTATGCTAATAACACTTCAGTGCCAGCAACACTGGGAAAGCCCAAGTCTTAACACAAAGAATGAGTCATTACAGTATTTACCTGGCTGATACAGTTACAATAAAAAAAATGACTTCCTAGTTCTATTTGCAAAGATACTACTAGAAACAGGTGATTTCTCAGAGCACTAAAGGGCTGGAGAAAAAAAAAAAGACATGTCAGCACAGTGGAGTTGTGGGAAATAAAACAATGCTTGGTGTTTCAGGCCATGTAGCTGTTAGTGGGGTCAACTGGCTTATATGTGTTTATCTCTGTCTAAACTACTTTGTACAGCTGCTTCGCTAGTGCCTTTCAGCATGTTTCCTCCTTATTGCATACTTGGACCGTAAGCAGGGATTTGCCTTGTGCTCCCGTGGCTTCTGCCTGTTCCCCAGCACACTGCCATTGCTGGTCTTCAGTTATCTTCCCCTGTCTCCATACTCACGCTCACCACTACCAAGACAGCTTCCCTCGTCTAAGGGAAGGATTCATGGGCTGCCTTTCTTTTTTACAATAGGCTGCAGGCATTAAATACCTCAGCAAGAATCCAAACCATACTTCAGTGTACTGAAGACAGTTGGGTGACGAGTTCGATGCTACTTCAAATTAACTCCCTGAATCCTACAGCTTTTTCCAAATGCTGAACCTGCCCATCCTCTTCCCAGTCCTCTCGTCCTCTGTCACAGCTGCTAACAGCGGAGGCAATGTGCAATTAGCAAACTGCCTAGGAGGTCTAAGTACCGTGAACAGGACTAAGATACGGTCTGCAGTCAACTGCTTGGTTTCCAGCTATTGCACGGGCAAATTATTGTACAGCACTTAGGCATAACCCATAACAAGGGCAAGCAATCATTTCACAGATGTACAACAGAGACTGGATCAGGCATGGAAAAGAGGCACAACTAATTTGGCCATTAGAGCTGGGAAAACCATTTTCTTCAGATCTTTTGTTAGTCAAAAATGCTTTTTAATCCCAGCAAAATTAGGTCAAATTTGCCAAATATTTTCAAAGAGCAAAGGCAACATTTTAAAAGGAACTGGATTGTCTTCGCAATTTTAAAAAGTTGTGTTATTTTTATATTTTTTACAAATGTTATTAAAATATTTTTAAGAGCTGATAAAAGATAAAACCAAAATATTTGTTTTTGAGTGGATAAAATATTTATTTTTTTGTGAAAACATATCTTGAAACTTATCTTTATTTTTAATGCTTCATTTTGCCCAGAAAATTGAAGAAAAGAAATAAACTTGGGATTCTACCAATTTTAAGAAATGTTGGTTCTGGCAGTGCACCAAAAACCTCAGGTACTCACAGTCAACTATTACGAGCCACCAGCTTGTTTAAATGCAAAGGTACAAAAGAGCTGAGCAGTCTGATCTATTGTAGCTGCTCGTACCTGGGTTAGTAATGTGAGAAAGGTCCTGGCAATGGAGAAAAGCAAGCACTTGCATGACACAATTTATCTCCTGTTAATGTAAATGCCTAAAATAGGTCAGTAGAATCACGTCTTAAAATTCCCATTTCTCTTCACTGACTACAGGGGAAACATAGGTGACTAATGCTGATGTAGCATTCTACCTTATTAATGGCTACAGTTGGGTAAGATGAATTTCTGCATTTTAATGATGCACAAACAAATTAAAATTAGCGTGTGAAAGACCCAAAAATGTAGCACTGGAAACTGGAAGAAGGATTGACCAAAGGAGAGGACATCTGATGATGCCTACCATACCCCGTAAAAATACAGTAAGAATCACAGCAGAAATTAAAGGTAATCTGAACTACTCTTACCTGTGAAAAATCATGCATTTGACTACATCTCTGAAGAAAGAGAGCAGTGCTTGTATCTGCCCCACTCCGTAAGAGCCACTTACAGGCACCAGACACGTAGATAGCAAATGTAATATTGAAGGAATCCACCGTGCTTCCAGATGAATAAACTGCTGATCACTTTGTCTGATGGTATGGAAAGCTAAAGCAAGCTGAAAGTTTTCAATTTACAATGAACAGTGTACTTAAGTAGCAGAAAATTATGTACTTACTGCTCCACTCCAACTGCGTGTGATGTATGAAGGACAATGAATTCCAGTAAAAAAATAAATGAATCCATGTGGTAAATAATCAGACTATTCTCTTCATTAGCCTTGGTATCTATTCTGCTATTTTGCAGTGCTACATGCAGTGCTAGTGTCTTTTAATTTCTTCTTTCCTTTATTCTTTGCCATTTTTATTGTTCCTTTTGTCACTATTTCCCTTCCACAGTTTCCCCAAATGTTCCTTTTTCCTCCTCCTTCTGGGATTCCAAATTTGCTTTCAGGATTAAACATTTGTTGGTTCATAAAGTTAATCCTCCATCACTAGAAACATGCCATTATAAGTTCTCTAACTAATTATATTAAAGTCTACTGTTATCACCTCCTCTTTCCAGATAAATTCACAGTACCTTGCAGGAATACAGAACAGGACGGATTTTTTCCCTGAGCTTCTCTGAGCCTGATTTTTGACCGTAGAAAGTGCCACTTAGATATATGCAAACTGCATTTGAGGCAGTGTAGTTATGATCACATAAAATCCTGCCCCTACTTCACAGACTTCTAAGAAATTCATGCAGCTAAACTTTGGTAGATATTGAACATGAAGCGAATTAAAGACACTGCAGAAGGAGGTTTTATGAAAGCAAATTTACATTCTACTTTCAGCTAAACGTGCAATTACTTTCATGAAAACTGGAGAATTTTCCCTTTTTCTTCAATTATTTAAACTCTCTTGTCATCTGACTGTTTCATAGTTCTGTGCTGTACTCTTGGCAGTAACAGTGAGCATGTTAGACTCAGAAACAGTAATTAGTATCTGTTCATATAAATGTTCTGGCCTGTTTTTTCTCATTACTCAAACTCCATACACAAGACATGTTTATAACCATAAATTGTTTTCCTACTGCGCTTCTAATTAACACTTCCATTAAGACCCAGGCAGAGAGTATGGAACATACTGAAAGAAACTACTGTTTACAGAAACATTGATAAAATGTATACAAACATGTCCTGCAAAGTGCAATCAAGCCAGCCTGGGTGACGTATGGGTGTGTTTCTCTGTGTATGTAGGCACAAACAGATGTGTACATTCACATGCAAGACTGATTTGTTCATTAACATGAAAAAACTACATGAATAACAGTCCATTAATTTTTATAATTACCTCTTGCATACCTTTAGCACTGCTCAACTTATTTTCTGAAGCCCTTGGTAGCTTCAAATTGGCTTCTTGAACCTGATCATACTTCAGTCACCTTCTACTGGTTTTGCACTTACTGGATTGGATTTATTTGGATTTCTGTATTTATACAATTTTTAATGACCTCTAACCCTTCTTTTTATTCTGTGAGAAGTCTGAATTAATCTTAAATTAAGATCAACTAGTAACAGGTTAGTTTAGCATTTTCTTTCAGCCTGGAAAGACAGAATAAACTGATCAAAAGGCTTGCTAAGCATCATAAACTGTTCTGGATTTTTACCTGAGCTGGTTTATGCCTTTGAATAAAAACATATAATCTTTCAGATTTTGCATATTTTCTATTCAAAACCAAGTATAGAAAAGCTCCAAACAGCTACAACTGACTTTCACCTCCAGAAATCTCATTGCGAGACTCAGGAGAGTCAATGCACAGGGAAAGAGATTAAATAAAAAGTCCTGTGACCTAAAGTGCAATAAGCTTTGCACTGGGAGAGTAAGTTTGAAAGCCTGACAATTAACTGTAACTCAGGGCTGGTGGTAGGGGGATTTTGTTGTCTTTGTTTTTAATTACATTTTATTGAACAACTAAATGATAAGCATCAAAAGACAAGATTGTCTTGGATCATCAAAGACAGAGGAGTTTGTTTGTTCTGTGAATTCAAGCAAGGTAAAAGCACTCTTCCTGTGTTTACCTGAGTAATTAATGAAAGACCAAATTGCTTTTGAGCCAGCAGGCTGCAGTTAATTGGAGTTATGTGCGTTCATTGAACTGAGTGATTGGGAGTAAAAAGGATTTGGAATATAGACGATAACCCTTTTCAGGAAAATATTGCAGCAAAGGCTGAATACTAAAAGACAGCTTCCAGATAATGTCATTTATGTGGGGGGCCTTCTCTTTTTCTTATAGTTTGAAAATGGATACAGTAGTGGGTTAACTGAGCAAAATGCTGGGGAAAAAATTCAGTTAAATAATGAGGTTAAAAAGTGGGACTCAGACATTCAGCCTATTGCTATCACTTTTAAACTTGTAAGGTTAGTGAACTAAGAGAAATTTGCCAGTCTACATTAAGGAAAATTATGTTTGCAGGGAAAGAAATGTTCTAATTTCTGACACTATTATCATGCCTATTTTTCCATGATATCTCGCCAAGGACTGGAGGCCATATTTTGAAGTTCCTGCTCAGATGTAGTAGCATTTAATACTCTACTGCCACTTGCAAATAACAGTTGAAGTTAAGGCAATTTGCTTTTTAATGTATACTTGAAATGCCTAGGATTATCAGCACGTGCAATCCTACTGATTATTTATTTTATTTTTCCAGACCTGTCTGAGTGTATTCACCAAAAGGTTCTTGGGCTATGGTGATCACAGCTATGGAAATATTGAGGACTGAAAATTGCTGATGGGCTGAAGGAGAAACAGAAATGAGATCTCTCTTATTCCTCATGAATTAGGAATTAATTAAGTTAAAAAGACAAGGTTTCTCTTGCCTCCTTGCTTGCTACAGTAAACCTCAAGTTATTTTCTTTCTCCCTCTTACTCAAAGAATTTTTTCACTCATGCTAGAAAAAAATTTAAAAGTAAAGATGAAAGAGTGTTATTCCTCCCTTCCTGCTCTCCAGAAGAAATTACCTTTTAGGTACCTATATTCTTTCTTGGACTTAACTCTCACCAGATAGCAACAAGCTGATCAGACCTCAATCTCAGCACACTTCATGAAGTTGTGTATTAAATGTTTACCTTACTGTTCAGAAGATCTGTTAAACTGCAGCTTTTTTTTGCCTTTTTTTCCCAACAAAGTTTAAAACAACCTGAGTTCTGTCGCTAAGTAGTTGCATTATACACAGCAGCAGGATAACTGAATTCTCAGCCTCTCCGTCTTACCTCTGATCTGTGCCCCAAAATCACATGCCTAGACTCCCTGGAGGTCATGCTGCTGTTGACGGCTTGATATTTTTATAAATATTGATTATGAAAAAACGTATGTTTTTAATCATAAAACATGTGAAATAGTATAGGTGGTTCAATTACACATAATTTTAAATGGACATATTAGCTTTATGTTCCGTTTTTCTGGGAAAAAAAAGTAAAAGATATTCAGTTGCTGTTTTCTGCTTTTAATAGATCATAATTTTACTGGGACTTCCAACAAAGATTTTTTGTAGAAGACTTCAGAATTCTTTTTTCAAAGTCAGTAGCTGTACTTCTGCCTCCCTTCTGCCCTTCTTTCCTTGTCTTCCTTGTCTTCTTTTTAGTGAAAAACACTGATGAGCTGTATCGACATTTCAACATACTGTCAAACATAAAGCATAATAAAAGCAGTATATAAAATCTTATTGACACCACTGACTTGGGGATCAGGCCTAAATGCATCTATCCTGAGCCCTACTACTGAAATCTCTGCAACGCTTTGTGGGAGGTAGTAAGATGTTTCTACAGTTTTATTTTTAACAGCTATCCGTTGGGACTAAAATTGTGCAGCGCATTATAAAACTTCATTCAGCCTCAAGTGCAGTGGGTATCTGTAGAGGCTGCAGTATAATCTGTGTTTAAGTTATTATGGGATAGATTCCCAGTGGCTTCCTTTCTAATTTGATAAACTCAGAGATCCATTACATTTTAATATGCAGTTCATGAGCTAATAGAAAAAGCTGGCTCAAATTAGTAATAAGGCGCACGTTTCCACACTGGACTTTAATCATTTCAGATGACTGGGTATTTACAAAGAACCGGAGCTCTATAGGAATTGCAAGTTGTGCTGACTGTGAGAAACAGCATAGGGCCACTGGATGCCATTTCTTTTAAGCAGAGATCTCCATTGAAGTCAATGAGGAGGTATGCTGAAAAACTGGCCTGATATTTTCTATTTAATTCAAGGGCAGATTCTGCTACGCTTACTCCAATTGAGTAGCACCTTATGTTGTGAATCACGATAATGAAACCCTGAGACTCCATGAGAAGTAGTTTCTCAGTGTGTGCAATGGCAAAAGAATCTGACCTTTTTTTGAAGACAAACTGCTAGAGAACTGGGAAATAGTACTGAACGCTTTGCTTTCATTGGAGTTGGCTTTTACCTAATATATTAACCACCAACATATCATATAAACAAGGCCATTTAGTGGAGCTACATGAACCACACCCAAACAAGCTGTAAATATACGTATACACACACACACACACACACACACACATGTATATGTGCATTCTCACTGTTAGTTATTTGACTTGTCAAATTCCATATTTCTTCCTTCCACTTCCAAAACTGCTGAATACAACCAAGAGAGCCCAAACAACCCTAGGCAATGCTGTTATCAGGTGGAAAGCAATTACATAAGGATGACTGAGACCAAAAATACTTCATTGACAGACATCTTGAAAAATACAATTTTATTTTCTCTGTCTTTGCAAGAGTAACAGCTTTCTTTCAGAGAGATGGGAAATTTTCATGGAAAGTACTGGTTTATTGCATAGTCAACGGCTCTTCCACAGCCTTAACAATATTATTTATAAATAGTTTAATTTTCTTTCCTTGTTTGATGGCAATTTTCATTATTTATTAGGATAATGTTGTAAAGTCACTGGTTATTCATTGCACGATTCTGTAAATTACCTTAAATCACTGAACAAATTGTTAGCAAAACAAAAGAAAAGGAAACATACAGGCTTCTGAGTAATATTGTGCATTTACGATGGAGCTCAGAAAAGATGGCTAAAAGCAATAAAAATCAGGGTAAAAGCAAATAAAAACATTATAAACTGGCTTCTTTTGGTTACGTTTATATCCATTTGTACTTGCTTCATAAGAATCATCTAGTAAAGGAATTTTCTGACAATAACATCTGTGCTAATAGCAAGCAAGGGCACTTGTTGAAACTCTTCTCAGTTCCCAATTCAGAACAGTTACATGCTCTAGTGACTAGTGATATTTCTTGAATTGGGAACCATTTTAGAAATCTGAATATTCACTTCAGATATCTGACTGTAAAGTCTTATAGACAGATAGATGTTTTACACTAATAACTGGCTTGATACTCAGTTTTATCAGCAATATTGTTCCTATGAAGAGAAGGGGATTAAGTCTATTACTATGGGGCATTTTCCCAGGACTGTAACTGTGTAATTGTTTTTACGACTACAGTTATATTGGTTGTAATTTGTATATTTGTGTATTTGTATGTTATTATTTACAAAGCAGGTTTACAAATGACATTTGTTATATCAAGGAATTCAGCAAAAGAAAAAAATACACTGTGATTACTGAATATTTAAGTAATTTGAAGAGCCAGATTTACTTTGAATAGCCAAATGGTTTTTGAAAGTCACAGTATTCTCACAAACTCCATGCAAAGAGAATTAATTGAATAATTCAATATTGCAATTTTTTACACAGAACGAATCTTTGGTATTATTCTGTGAATATATTATTTCCCAGCATTACACTTTTGCAGAACTTATTGACTGTGTGTGCCTGAGTTCTTGCAAGAAAATAAACACACAAAGCACTTCTCATGATCAGAAATTAATATGAAGTGTGATGTGTTTGATTGCCAGCTTCCTATGGACAAGAAATTTCAAACATTTCTTTTCCTGGAACTATTGTGTTCTGTGAAATTAGCTGAAAAAAATAAATTATAACTTATGGAAATACTTCGTTCTTAATGATTTGTAATCATTATATTCTTCCCTTTGGTTTAACATGGAAATGTACCTCCCGTGTCATATATTGAACATATCTAGATAGATCAAAAGAGAGAAATTCAAAGAAACGGGAACAGTACAATCCACAGTATGATTTGTGGGCCCCGAATCCTGATTCTGGTGTCCCAGGACAATCAAAGTGCACATAAACTGATTCAGTTGATAATTGGGCTCACCGCTAGCATATCCCAAAGGCAAAAATAAGGCTCCTAACATTTAGGTAAAATCAATGTGCAAATTCAATTAAAAAATGAAACCCACAGTGAATTGCAAGTCTGTTCCCTGCCTTCAAAAAGAGGAAGCTTTTCTGGAAGAGGTATCAGTGTAATTCTGATGTTTAACAAGGGGATTAGGGTCTGGAAAGATAACCTAGCGCTACAAGCTTCCTTGCACAGAGGGTAAGGGCTTACCAGCCCGTGGATGGGCTGGATAAGTCCTCCACTCCATTGTATTTCACCCCACAGTTCAGCAAAAATATCTGTACTTACCTGGCTACTTACCCTGGCCTGGCACAGAGTAGACAAGATGGGATCTTACGGGTAGGGAAAAAGAAAGCAAAAAGGAATGCAACATATGGATGATTAATTCCAGGCACAGTATCCAGCTAGCAGGCTCATTTTCTCATATGGCTTGTGGAGGCCTGTGTAGATAATTCAGATATCATAATGCCAAGTCACATAATAAATAAAAACCCAATTATACTCATCACCTCATATTTTGGCCAATGCAACACTTGGCCTCATTCTATCCTATGGGATCATTTTTGCATAAAAGAAGCCAGAAAGTTTGGCAAAGGAGAAATAATTCCTTGGAATACGAGATATGTAGCACCCCAGATATGTGCCAAGCCCAAGAGTTCCTCTAAGGCAGAATGATATGGGAAGTTACTCTGAATATGATTTGGGGGCAAATTGTGATTGTTGCTCTCTGATTTGTAATGCAGAAAGAAACAGGAGACATAAGAAGCTTTTTTCTCTTACACACACACCTACAGACCCCAGCACATAATCTGGCTGCATACTTCCACAGCAAGCAAAGGATGCTCCATAGATTATGTCCAGAAAGGGGAAACAGATGAAAAAGACCTTCTCAGTGAATCAGACAGTACAAAATTGAAACTATTCTGCGTACTTTACGTATATTAAAAAAAAAAAAGCTAAATAAAGAAAAAGCAAATACAGCTGTTCATTCCATTATCCTAAACAGCATTAGGCTCGAGTCACAAGAATTGCATTGCGCTGGCCAGCTTGTAGTCAACTGCTGCCTAAGGGCATTTGCAACCTCATATTTAGGCGCTAAGGGTCTCTCCCCACTATGAGGACTCTCCGAGAACCGAGTGCCCAGAAGTCCCCATGCCCCAGGGACCAACCTAATCCAGCTCCTTTGAAATCCTGAAGCATCCTGCTGAAGCTGTTCTTCTGGGCTCCAAATCATGAAGTATATGGGGAAGAAGAAACAGAGTGTGCATGAATAACAGCTAACCTACTGATAGTGCTGTTTCCAGGATAGCATTCAAGCCTCTGCTCAAAAAGATATGTAAGTATTTTATGAAAAGCACAAAGGTTTCAAAAAGAGCAATGAAAAGAGCCCTGAATCGGAATATGCTGTAATATGGTGATCAGCAAACTCCATCAAGTGTAAAAAACATGGGCTCAAGTACCTTCAATATCATTTTACAGATGAGTTCTCTAATCACTGAACTGTTGGATAAAAAGAGGAGACCACACTCTCTCCAGCTGTGCCTTCTGCAGATTTGGAAGTGGTTTGACACTGCTTCTTCCTGGATCAGCCCCTCAAGTGACCTAGAGAAAGAAATACCTGCATTTCAGACTCCTGAGCTAGTGAAGGATCAATACTGCCCTTCCTTTTCCTTTATACCCATGTCATCATATCCTTGCCATATCAAGAGCTATTTCTAAATCCTGTATGTTAAGGACATCCAATTTTTATTTTTAATTTTTGCCCATACAAATGAGTTTCCTGAAATCTAATGGAGTGTAAAGGGAGAAGCTGTTCAATTTCAGAAGCAAATTCTCAAATCGTTTTGATGTATTTTTATGACACTCTATATTCAAATTTGCAACGAGCCAAATATTATAAATCCTGAAAGGACTTTGTACCATTAATATTTCCCATGTTACATAATTTGTAAAATGAAATCAATGTATTCTAGGAAGGCTGTAAGCAGGAGGAAGCAGCCTGAAGCCTAAAGCTAGGAATCTACTAATTAAGATATGCAATAAAAATGTTAATCAAGTAAACTTAGAGAGGATGGGGGAAAGAGATTACATAAGCCTCTTGGCACCATATAATGTCTCAGTGCACTCACATAGGAAAATGATGAGTAGGTAAACAATAAGAGAAAGAAAAAAACAGGCCCTTTGATTATAGGCCAAAGATGAAACAGTTCCAAATGGCTCCTCTAGCCAGCATTAGCGGTTCAAGTAGAAAACATGCAGATCTAAGAGCTCTCTCTAGTGTGCCAGCCTTGGGATAGCTTGGAGAAACTAACTGCGCAGCCGCAGAAGCAAGCTGGGAATCCGGCATATTTAAGGAAGATTCTTATCAAGTATGGTCATCGCTAGACATTTTGTTATTTTATTTCTTTACAACTCTATTCCACTGTTGCAAATCTATATTTTAAGCAAACAGAATATTTGCTTTGGTGTCCTGTATTATAGATGCTTCAGTGCTACCCAACAGGTAGGTACCTCATTCATACTTTCATGGATCCTTAAAGCCAAGGGTTTGGGATTACATTTGTAGCCTTGTCACCCAGTAAATATGGTGTTCCTTGTAAACAAGCTTTGTACTAAGCTAACAGCACAGCACTTAGGATTTGTCAGGCTTTGTCAGGACTTGTTTTAGCCTGGTTGGAGCCATATTTTAGCTTGCTTAGCTGTAACAGCAATTATCTAATGACCAGGTAACTATTAGCGACTTTATTTCAGCTTTTACACAACTGTATGGGGTAATAGCAAGCACTTGCGCTGTGTAGAATGAACTATTTATGACCCTAGAATAAAATGCAGTGTATAGGAGTATAGCCAAGGGATGGTAGCAGGGGTCTTGAGCTACAGGCACAGGATGATAGCAGAGGCCCCAGGGCTATAAACAATTCACCACTGGTCAGTTAATGATCATTAAAGGAAAGCAACCTTGGGAGCTGGGTAAAAATAGTTTTAAGGGTAACAAAGAAAATGAAGAACTAGCATCTAAACTACGTAAATGCACTATACACTGTAAATTCAGATGTAATGCAGAACTGCGGATCGACGAAACAAAAGCAAGGTATAGAGCATGTTAAAAAATTTATAAAATGACCCCAGGGCAGATCCAAAAGTGAGGAGGAAGAAATCATTAACATCAACATCATAGCTCTCCCAACAAAGGATGAGGGATGCTGATCACTGTCTGTAATCAGTCCTCCTGGCTCCCAACCAAAGCCATCAACCTTAGGACCCAGAAGTACAGTGGAAGGGTGAGAATAATACCAGAGAAGGGTGGAGAGACTAGACAGTTTGTGTGTATATAATTTGAACCAGAAGTGTTAATATAATTGTAACGGGACTAATAACTATCCCTTGATTAAACTGTTAAGACTTAGAATAACAATAAATATGTGGCTTTGTAAATGAGACATGCTTATTTTCCCCATAGAAAGATTTTGAGTGCAGCAAATAGGTAGGAGTAAACGTCACTTACTCTGTAACGTGGATGCAACGAACTGGTAACACTAGCAAGGTGCATTGTATGCCAACACATTTCTTTGGGGCTTCCAAAAGGGAAGGAGATACATCTCCACCAAGTTGTTGAGCCATTTTAGGAGATAATAATATAAAGTCTGTACAGAGAAAGCATCTTCGCAAATTAGCCGAGAATCTCCTTGTCCGGAAGCAGGATAATAAAGACAGTGAAAGCTGAGAACCTTCTTAAGTTCATAACAGACCTGAAATTGCCGTCGGTGGTATCTGCTGCAGCTCGAGGCATTGTGTTGCATTGAGTACTGCTGAGAACTGCCTGATTATGAATGCATGAACATGAACCACAGTTTCAGATTCTCTCTTCTAGGCAGTTTGCTAGGACTTTGCTTTCCATGGGGACAGCTGGGTTCTTTGCTCAGGCAGCCAGTAGAGTCTTTCGTGGAGTTTTCCCCCTCTTTTGGAGAAGTTCCTTTTTTAATACAAAAAACACCATTGCTTAACACCCAAAGCAATGATAATAGTTCTGTTCTTTCAGTTCTGTCAAGATTAAAAATGCTTACCAAAGAGCATAAGCATACACTTCAGAGCACTTACTATTTTCAGTGTAATTTATTTTTTAATTAGAAAGCAAAACAGTTAATCACAGCAATAGGCTTTCTGGCCACAATGAACTCCTTGGCACTAATTTTGACTAAATTTTCATGTTACATCACCAATATGATAGCTTTAAAATCCCTTCACTGAAATATTTTCTCATTATATTTATGCCAGATATTATTATATTGGTCCTTTGTCCAATACAATGAATATTATGAATTAGGCTAAAAATATTATTCCATGTCTACAGTTGTGTTAGACATAAGTAATCAGGTAAAATTCAAACACTGCATCTATTTATTACCTGGCTAAAGACGCCTAATGTTTTGGGATTCTGTGTATTAATATTTTGTATATTGATTTCAGAGTTTGCCTTTCTAAATTGTTTTTAACATATCTCTAAATTCTATTACTTAAATTCCAAGAGAGTAATAACGATTTGCAACATGCAATTTTAGTTTGCAATAGTAATACTTCTACAGCTACTAGGCATAATTATTAGCATGCAAATTTTTGCCTGGAATAGCGCCAACAGTATATGCAGTTTAACTGCATATAACAAACCTGTGTGGGACCTGGATAAATTTCTGTTATATGAAAATGCTCATTTTAGTGTGCCAATCTGCAGTGGCAGAGTGATGAAGAAAGAAAAATATGAATTGAAAATAAATCTATAATGCTTGTATGGAGATTACATCCCACTAATCAACATTTTTAAAGAAAATCAACACACTTTAAAGAAAGATATTTACAGAGGGGAAATAAAAAATTATATCTTCTTTTTATATATAGTGTAAGAAAAGCAAGAAAAATATGATTTTTGTATCCAAGTCAGTTACATATACATCTCCTGCAACATTAAAAAATGATGTGGATTGGCAGAAAGTAGGCTACTAAAATGAACAATAATAATATTTTGTAGTTTTTTCCTAGATATCAATGTTAGCTGTAATTGTTGCTGTTTTACAAAGACAGTAACATATGGGTTATCTGAATGATCTGGGTACCAGTTGGTGTGAGATCTCTTAGTGTTCAGTCCTAATGTTATCCTCCTAAATCAGCCTGGTGTGTGCCAGAGCAGGCCATAAAGTATTTCTGAGCCAGTTTTGATTTTGGTAACCTGGCTTTGTTTTCAACAGTAACATATAAAGTTTTTTTGTGTACAATTGATGTTTTCCAGGCAGTCTTCAAGTGGAAGTGGATTTCAGTACATGATGCAGGTATTTCCAAAGGTGAAATACAACCCAATAGCATGCAGGTTGGGAACAGACCATGTATATCAAGGAGCAGTCTAGAGAATAGGGCAATAAATACACAGAAAACAATGACAAACCTCTAACCCTTAACCGTGTGGCACTACTGCCCAATACAATAATTTAGTATATCAATAAAACTGGATGGAACATCAACAAAAATGCCTTCCCAAGAATATCACTGACAAAGGAAAGGTTAAAACTGCCATGAACATGCCTTTTTTTCTTTGCACTCTGGAGTTTTAAAGAAAAGCTGAAATTTACTCCACTCGATAGTCAGTGATGTATATAATTAAATAGAAAGGTTTTGGAGGATGTGATTTTTTGATTACCATAGCAACTAGCACCTAGATGGTCCATATTCCTATCCTCTTCTACCATCAAAAAAAAAAAATCTGTCTACCACCCACTTGAAAACAAATAGGTTTCTACTGTTCAAACTCCCATTGTTCTTAGCAGGCATCTATTATTGCTCAGAATCAGGCCCTAGGATAATCCTGCTATGGAAATCTGCCAGTGGTTTTACCAAATAGCAGTATGCATAAACTTCTGAAACATATTTATAGTGGAAGGTCACCTTACAGTCATTTTTGCCTGAACTAAAGATGAACTAAAGCAGAAGTGCTGGATACACTATGGCCAGAGAGAATATTTACAGGTTCACACTGCTAATAAAATCTCTCTCATCACCTTTCTCATGGTGCATCTGAGAACTTTAGAGAATAGGATAGCAGACATGTGATGAAGCTTTGAAGTGGAACAAAGTTATTATCTATTGTTAAAACATGTAGTACTTTGTGGACACTACTGAAATCATTTGTTCTGAGTTTAGAAGGCTTCTAGTTGCAAATCTTTCTCATGTGACCTTTTCGATGGACACAAGTGCAAAAATTCAGTGCAACAAAGTGCATAATAGCCATTTAGTAAGTTTGCCATCTCTTCCTTCAGAGGCCTCACAAATGCTACTCATCATTTCTAATGCAATCCTTGACTCCCCGCATGCATATGAAAGAAAGAATTAGTATTAACATTAATGTTAAAAAGGCAGGAAGATGTTCTTTTCAATTTTCTCCTGAAATTGCTGGTTTTCATTCCAGATGAGTTTGAAAGAAATTTTTTAAAATCTCTTTCTCTTTCTCTCTCTCTTTTTTAAATAAGTAATTGTTGCTGGAATATTAGAGGTGGAAAAAAAAAGAAAAACAACAACATATAACACCTCTTTATCACATAATGGTTTTAGGTCTTCTAATAATCAAAATATACAGCACATCAAAATTTAATACATTTATTTATTAACTAAATATTTCTTATTAGAATGACAGTTTCCTCTTTTACATTCCTTCACTCTTCTCCCAGTGGACCTTCCAATCCTTATTTCTAGACATCTTAACTTTAAATCATACTCATTTCCATTCTGTGATCAGAATATAAATACCTAATTCTGCCAGACAGGCATACAAGAAACTACTTTTTCCTTCTCAGTCAGTGAAGCTTCTAATTTTGCCATTCCATCCTTTTAGAACAACAATGGAAAAAGTCCAGAAATAGGACTAGAGAAAGGTTTTACACAGGCACTATGCTGCAAGTATCTCTATAAGCGTTCATGTACTTCAAATCTCCAGTGTACTTGCCAACCCATATGCAGGAGACAGATGTTCGTCCTTCCACTTTGTTAACTACCTTGTCACAATACATCACCATTTATGTATTACTTCTTGGAGGTGTGGTTTACACAAGGTATTCTGCAGTTCCTCTTGTGCTTGAATAGGACTGGGGAAGTACCTGCTCAAGCTATGATGTTATTTCATGTTTATTTAGCCATTATAATTTATTATCTTTACTATTCTTATTACATAGAGATTATTTAAGTCTGTTCTGTGTTCACTGCAGGTAACAAGCTTGCAGAGCTGAAAACAGAAATCATTTGGCTGTCTGCATTGTATTTTCTCTTTGGTAGCTAACCTGAAATGGATTAGCTTAAAGGGTGGCAAGACATCTAAGTTCCTAGCCCAATTAGACAGCTTTTTGATCTCACTCAGGTATTGCCAGCAAGGACAGGCAGGCTGCACTATGTCTAGGCTCATCCAGGAATTTAAGTGAGATCCCTGAATCGTTTCAGGTGCATTTGAAAAGAGTTATCGTATATGAAAAACTCATGACATGACCAATGTGGGGTGTTTGATCCAAGGACCTCGCAGAGACAACAAGAACCATGTATCAGATAGGTGGAGGTAGACTGCTGACTCCTAAGGGCTGGGTGGTTATCCTGAGCACTCCGATTGACACTGTTTGTCAGTGTGACGTACGGGTTCACAATCCATGAATTGACATCAGATATCAATTTACCGATCTTAGATCAAAAACTTCACATTGCTTACCTACTTTGTAAGAGCCCAAAGGGAGGTAGAACCCATCAGTCTCACTATAAAATATATTCTAGTTTTTCACTGCACCAAATAAAAATGCAAAAGTGAACAGTTCTCAAGGTTAATAAGCCAAGGTATATTTTCTGATATACTGCATTATTTATCTTAGGTAAACTGCCTTACCTGTTTAACATACATTGAAGATTATGGACATAGATAAGAACAAAGCATACTGAATACTGTCCTTGTTTTCTCTGCCTTCTTCTGATTTACACTGCTCTGACCAAAAGCAGAACTGGAATTATGCTAAGGGAGTTGAAGACAACTCACCTTCAGTAAAACATACCCTGCCCTTTTTTTCTAAACACCAAATACAACTGCAAATATAAGGCTATTCAACACAGGGAGTGATAAAACACAGGCATAATTCACACGCAGACAAAGAAATGTCAGAATTACTGAAGCACATGGGCAGTCCCTAAAATATTCATATTGTAGCCCAGCACACTGTCAGACTCTCTAGCAGAAATAAGGAAGGGGAAGTTGGGAGAGCTGATGTTCACACACCATCAGTCCAAAGTTATTTAGCACAATTGTTTCTGTAATTGCAGCTCACTGGGAATGTTCGGTGTTCAATGATCCTCGAAAATCAGACTTCCGATTGGCTGATGATGGGTTTTGTTAGATGCACACACTGAGCTGTGAAATACAGCCACACATGGCAAGACTGGAGAATTCTTGACACTATCACAGGCTTTGGGGTGAAGAGGGTCTTAATGGGATTTGAGCTATTTTTCCTTATACAAACATTTGTCTCTCACTGAATTAATACATAACATATATATAAAAGTCAAAGCTACTGAAACTCAGTAGCTCATAGCTGTTTTAAACTGAGGAGAGAGAAAATTACAGTGACAATAGTGTGTTCTCTGAGAAAAGTCTTAAGGAACTTGTGATTAACCATTTCCATACCATTGCACTTGAAAAATAGCCAAGTCTGAGATGTCACAAATGTTACGAAATTGAGGTTACCTAAAGAGCTTTCCAGATGCCCTGTTTCATTATTTATTATTATTAGCACTATATACAACCCCATCCCTCAACTCCTAATTAACATAAATGAGCTACCTTCAGCTTTTATCAACAAGAGTGGCAACAACCTCATGACTGGAGTAGGAGAGAAACACTGGGACACCTTCTCCTCCTGGGAATGTCTGGTGACAGACCACTCTCCTGCTGTATGCTTCGGGGATGTGGATGCAGACAGGAGGAGGCAGTGGCTTGGGACCGTAAAGGTGCAGGAGTACATTCCTCCACCAGCACCACAGGTCGCCCCCACATCTGGAGGGAGCAGCAGAAGGCCGAAAGGGCAAAGGCATGTGGACTGGCCTGAAACCTCTGGATTCTTCTGTATCCTGCACCCCCGGTAAATCCACACCTGAGCATAACATAACAGCAAAACTGGGTGACAGTAAGCCTCTCACAGAGACTTCCATTCTGCAGCAGGATAAAGGATGGAGGTCAGTAACTCTGCTGCCTCAGGAACTATTGTGCTGGGTAAAATCACATCCTTGAGGGGAAGAGAACTCTCTGCTCAAACACTTGATCTTATTTTATAGACCCGAGTGTTCTCTGATGGGAGAAAAAATGACGGTCCATGTGTAGGAGCTATAAGAAAGAGTGGGCTGCAAGTCTAAGGGCTGGGACTGAGGAGTTGGGCTGATTGTGGCTGAGGAGCCTTCCCGTTGGATTAAGCAGGGGCAGCTGAGGATAGTTAGCCTTCCTGGCTGGGAACATGAGCCCTAGTGGTGCCAGGGTGGTGCGATGTGTGATATGTGAATGGCCTCTGAGTGCACGCAGGGGAGAGAGGTGACCCCAACACAGGCGCATGTGGGAAGCCACAGAAACCTGTGTCAAACAGGTACAAAACTCTCCCCAACAGCAGAATTGCAAATTGGCTGTGAAACGCACACAGCGTGCTAAGCGCTGCCGTTGATATTATGCTGAGCAAAACACATCATGCCTAGGTTTTACTGTGATGTGCCAGAGGAAGAGACTGCTGAAAGTTGCCAGGCTCACATACTCTTCCTGAACAGCATTTACCATTGCCACCACAGGGGACTTGCTACTGCAGGAGATGGGCCTTTGCTCTCACCAGCTTGGGTATTTCCTACCTCATATCATCAATTAAATTGTTCGACACTAGTACAAAGCCATAGTAAACAGACCAGTGAATCAAATCTATTGCTTACCGGTATGTAAAGAAATAACCAAGACAACTTGTAAAGAAATAACCAGTGCAATCAAATCTGTATCTTTCACCATCTCCTACATGCTGCTTCAGTAATCTGTGTATTTAAACAAAGCTTCCTGGTGTTTGTGCCTGAAAGTGCATACTGAAGGAAACTGAAGCCAGATGGTTAGTTGTCAAAGTGACTAAAAAAATTGCTTTTAAAAAGGTAGGCTTCCAATAATTAATAGTCCAGATCTTGAGATAATGCAGATCACTGAAGTGAATTGCACAGTTCTGATTTACACTACCACATAATCTAGTTGTGTGTGTCCAACCTTTATTTTCAAAAACGTTTAGCACAGATTGCTTGGATAACTCATTTTCAGGGGCGGAAAAAAAATCCAAACATCCATTTGCTGAAAGCCTTTAAGGATATGACATATTCTCAAGCACTCTAAAATGTAACTATGAGCTAATTAAAACTTCATGCTTTTAAATAATAATGCAGGAAAGAGATATGACTCTAGCCAGAATAAGCATCCTACTACAGTGTACAGTCCAGGCAGTTTTTAAAGGCACAAATGGCAATGAAGCACCTCCCATTCAGAACTAGCGATGACAGGGCAGGTCATGCAACTCTGCACTCTCTCAGTATCCTAACGTAAAGATGTCAAAAAGCTTCCGAAGACAAAAATCGCTGTCACTTTTCTTTGCTGATCAAAGAAAATTTTGCAGTTCAAGTTTCAGCATAATTCTTAGCACTTGTAGAGTGGCAAAAAGATATTACACCTCTTCCCATCTGGTAGGCTCTTGTATTACACCATGCATGGCAATAATGAAGACAGATTAATGCTATTTATTTACTGACACTGACAAGAGTAGCCTGTCTTTGTTTCTGTATTTCATCATTAAAGTCTTGTTTTTCAGCCTCAAATAACCCCAAGGCAAAACACCGCAATAATTAAATAAAAAAAAAAGAATAGACTGGATGAAATCAACAAAAGCCAGGAAACTGTGGTCAGACCAACAATCTAGCCTTAACTTATTCGTGAGGTAAGAAACAACAGAAGAGGAAGGGTCTGCTGATATGTAAAGATTTTCCTCCTTTGCACAAGTGTTAGGGAACCTAATAGTGTAGGTAAAGCATTAGAAAAAAAAAAAAAGAAAGAAAGAAAGAAAAGAAACATTCATCAGAGAGCAGGAGCAGGCTACTTGGAACAGCTGTCAGATCTGCATCTTTCCAGGTTTTAACAATCCTGCTAGACCAAGGTGCAGATGACCTGATCTAGCGTGGGTAATAGTCCTGGGGTCTGGACTAAACGACCTCCAGGGGCCCTTCCCCCTGTCATTGCTGTGATTTGATGATTCTGAGGAAACAATTGCAAGATGGTGTACGGAAGGCAGTACATGCTTGGGCAGCTTATGCCTAGAGAAGAAAGGAATAGAAGTAGTGCCACTGTGCCTTTTTAGCTTACATGCATGCTGAGACTTTTGCTTTCTGCCTCTAGTAGCATAACTCTTACTAAAACAAGCAAATAGACAAAACCTCTCCTAGTGAAAATAGTTATACTCTTAAGTAAGGATTTAATTACAGGACAAAGACCATTGATTTTCACACATGGAATTAAATTTATTCTGATGCTTGTATTTGCAAGACCCAGACCATAAATAAATATGAAAATATTGGCTTACTTGTTCTAAATTCTTGAGCTGGCTTCTTTGATCTGCTTTATTTTTTAGTTATTAAAAATTAATTAAAGAAAGCTATCAAGCTCATCTTTCTGGCTGAAGTCAGCCGTCTTTGCTTGGATAAGTACAGTCAGCATTTACAGTGGTGAGCAGAGTAAAGTCTGTTTTTAAAATGCTCATTATTTAGAAGGGTCACTGCCAAGGTGATTAGCACCAAATCCAAATGAGCTTTTAACCTGCCTCCTTCCCTCCATTGCTGATCTGACTGAAACAATTCTGCCAGCAATGCCAGCCTTAAAAATCACTCCTTGAAGCTGAACCCCAGCAAAAGGCTTCTTGAAGTCCAAGGAGATTATGCCTATGGCCACACTGCTGTCAGCTGTCATTGTCGCTTCCTTGGAGAAGTTAATCAGATTTGTTCAGCTTGACCTCAGCTTTAACTAGCTTTGACCTCTCTATGTCTGTACCTGTCACGTGCTGTCCGGCGCTGTCCTTGTCCAGAGACCGTGGAGTCTTGCTCAGTGCTGAAATCGGACTGTGGGTCCAGCCTAAACATGAGTGTCAAATTAGCTCCCCTCCCTTTCTTAGCCTCTCATCTCCATTCTCTCACTAGGAGAGATTTTAAAGTCTCTGCCATTTGTCCTTTTCTTTCCTCTTATTGGGTTAATCTGGGGATAAAGGGTATTCTGCTTTTATGTTTGACGTGTGTGTCAGGTGGGTATATACATTCTCCACAAACGGAGCTACATCATCATTATGCCTTTGAAGGCATTCTTTCAGTCTTGTTTTACACCCCCTTATCAGTGGAGAAGCACTGGTAAAACAAATTCAATCAATATCTCTTAAATATTCAATTGAAAGAGAAATGAGTCACCTAATATATAAATGGGGAACCTGTAATTTATAAACATAAAAATATTAATCATTTTGGGCTATATTTTGCATGCTTGATTTCTGCCTCGAAAGGAATTGAATAAGGATTAAAGGCTCCTGCTTCCTATTTATCTTCCCCAAAATATTCTCTTACTTTAATAAAGTACAGTAGGCTGGGAGCCAGGAGCCCATAAATTGCACTTTCATCATTTCTTCTGCATAATGCTAATAATTCTGTGTAATTCAGTCTGCAATCAAGCAAGGTGTTATGCATCTTTTGCATAGGAAGCAGAAAACTGTCAGTCCATCAGCTTAATCAGTGAAGTAAAGGAGGTTTTCAAAAGTTGTACAAGGTCATGGATGCAAACTGGGATTAAAACTTTATGGAAGAAACCTGATGTTGTCCACCATACAAAAAAAGCTTCTAGACTGCTTGCTTTTGCAAAATCATTAAACAGAAGAAGCCAAGAAGTGAAAAGAACTTCTGCAGTCATCAAATTTTACACTCTGATTGCAAAGGATGCCATGCATACCATATTCATAACACATCAGAGACATGGTCACTTGAGCTGGGACTCCTAGGCTTTTTGAGCACTCTTGGATATATGGCTGAAAGCCTAAAAGCGGGTTTTCCAGATCAGCATGGGGAGTCTTATACAAGTCATTTCTACAGGTTGAAATAAAAAATTATTCTGATTTTTTTTTAATGTGAATGATTTTCCATTCCACTGCACACAAGTATTACATGCGGAAGTGGAGTCTTTCTCTCCTCTCCTTTCCTCTCCTGTCTGGACAGGGTACTGGGCAACCTGCGGTAAGTGACCCTGCTCTGAGCAGGGGGTTGGACCAGACCATCTCCAGAGGTGCCTGCCAGCCTCAACCATTTTGTGATTCTGTGACAGCAGGGCAGCCTTTCTTGCTTCTATTTACTGCTACTACCTTCACAAAATCAACAGGAAAGCTTTCCAGCCTATATTCTTCCAGCATCCACCACTTCAAAACAGGTACCTCTCACCTTTTCTCCTTCACTGTTAGGCTGTTCGAAAGCCTAATGGGGCACAAAGTGCTCAGCCAATGTGGATTTCTCTACTCCTTGGCAATGCAGAAAAGTATGCATCTGTGGCCCAATTCCATTTGCCTCAGCCATGAGAGTAGCTTCATTGAAGTTACTCTTAAAACATGCAGGCTTTGCCCCTTGAGAAGAAAGCTGCCTTCACCTTTGGCACTGAATGCAAGATCACTCACTGTTCTGCTTCTGCTACGATACTTAGGTCCAAGGGATAAGGAAGACAACCTGACTCTAAAATTCTCCAATTCTGTGAGGTTAACCTTCACTTTAATCCTTCTACTTTTCATTTATTTTTGTGAGTGTGCTTTCTTGAATATATAGGGTCACAAGCTTCAGTAGCAGAAAGAGAAGGGGCAAAAACCATTCTTAGACAAGAATGCTAATTCTGAGAGCGAGCATTGAAAGGTTGAGTCAGCCTGTGCCACATTGTGAGAGTTCAGCAATGCTCCATTCATTTGTGTGACAAGCCTCATTATGAGGAAGCTTTATAAAAGCAATTCGTTCTGAGGAAGCTTTGGATACAGTTCCATTGCAAGCAGAAGATAAAACCTGGGAGAACTGGGGAAAGCAAAAAGAGCAGGCAGCAGAATCAAGCAGGAAGGCATGCAAAAATCAGCTCTTTTGCAAGTTCATCTTTTCATTATGTTTGACATTCTTTGGGAGACAGAGCTGCGCTACACACTTGTGGCCTCAGGCACTAAAGCTGGGAGAAGATATTTCAAGAACTGCAGAACACACACACAGCTGCATAACACACAAAAGATATAAAAATTGAACTGACAAGATTGTGATGTTAGCTTGCACCAGAATTGCAGCAGCCAAGGTAGTCTATTTGCAAGCAGAAAATTCTACATAATCCTAATTACTGTGCTACCCTTAGATCGTGATATGGGATCTAACGTTCAGTCGAAAAATTAAAGTCAAATCTATCACAAACAGGCTAGATAGATTTTCTAAAGAAAGCAAGCAATACCTGAATGTTGCGTGTGGATTTTTGAGCACAGAGATACCATCAGTAATAGTTCTAAACAGACAGCTAAAAAAATAAGAAACTTGATAATACCCTATGGGTTCTAATACCTGGGGGTTGTATTTGTCATTTTTAAGTCAATCACACCATCACTGAGAAATTAAAAGAAAACAAACAAACAATGTTTTGTGCTCCCTCTGCTGGCTCTGGAGCAGCAGGTAGCTGAAAAATACTAGACCCAGAGCAATGCTGTTTGACATAATTCAGTGATGCTGAAGCAGAAACAGAAAGCTTTGGCTTTAAATGTGTTTTTGGATGAAGCTGATGCTGTTATTAAACAATCAAGCAAAAACAGCAGAGCTCATTTTATCTCTCTTTTAAAGGAAAAATATATTTCACTATTTGAGAGTGGTAGAAAAATCATTTATAGTCATATATATCAAGGCACCTTGTAACAACTACAAGCTGATGCTTGAGACAAAGCTCGGAGACTAAGTGGCTTGGAACAATACAGATATTGGCATACTTGCTCCAAGTCCAAGCAAATTTATATTCACAAGCTTAGGCCTGAACCTGATGCTATTAAGATTTTCAGTCTCAATCTAAGCTAATAGTCGATCAAACCTCAGCTGTGCTTATTAGCTCAGTTGAGCTGAGGATTTAACTCACTATAGAGATGCCCAGAGAATGTAAATATGAAGGACTTTCTATAAAATGAGATTAAAGAGATGAGATTAAACATAAATAAACAAACTAGAGTAGATACAAAATAGACTCCAAATGATTGGCCCTTCAAATATATGTAGCTTCAGCATGACTTGTAATTTGTTCATGAAAGGAAACTTGTACTCACTGGGTTCACAGGAAAATGTAAATGAGTTTGAGACATGTTCATATTCCAGTGGTGCAAACAAGGTGGTTCGTTTCCTACTCTACATCCTCACCTGCTATGTAGAGGATGGTTCCTCTCAGGTAACAACCCCTGTAATGGTACCTCTGCTGGCAGTTCCTTCAAGAAGAGGAAGGTGAGAAGAGTGAGGATAGAGTCACCTTATGGTGACCTCGTTACTCCTGAAAATGTTTCACCCTCACCTTCTAGTAGAACATGGGGGGAGCACAGAAGTCCAGTGCGACTTCTGGGATGGGGCAGATTTGATTCATGCTGAACATAAAACCACTCAATCCTCATAGGAACAGAAGCTGATCTATTGCACATAAAAATATATTTGTTGATATTTTAGGTCAGATTAAAGCTGGTTTTTTGGTTTCAGCATTAACTCAGCAAAAAAAACATGCTTTGTAAAGCATCACAGACAAACACATCACAAACATCACAGACACATACAGGCCCAGCTTTCTGACTGGGAACTTGTGGTGCTATAAAGCATCAAAATAACATGCATGTTAGTGTTAGAATACATTGCTACAGTTCTAGAGAAACTAGAACACATTACTCCCTTCCCAGAACATGCATATTTGGAAGCCATAATTCTGCTAATTCTGTCTTCTATCTACTGTGTTACTACTTCTGGTCTGGAATTGCACTGGTGTCACTCTTCCTATGTGGGCCACAGTTACAGAGATAAGGGCAGTTCTCATTTGGTGGCATGACTGTGGAAACAAGTCTATCACAGAATCACAGAATAGCTGAGGTTGGAAGGGACCTCTGGAGAACACATAATCCAACCCCCTTGCTCAAGCAGGGTCACCCAGAACAGGTTGCCCAGGACCCTGTCCAGACAGCTTTTGAATATCTCCAAGGAAGGAGACTCCACAACCTCTCTGGGCAACCTATTCCGGTGCTCTGTTACCCTCACAGTAAATATGTTTTTCCCTATGTTTTCTTATGTTCCATTATGTCTAGTCCCAAAGAAGATATAAGTTCCCCAAAGACAATGGAATTGCACTAGCAGAGCACCTGTGTAAACAATCGGATGATTAGGCCACTACTTTGCACACCTTTGACCTTGGCGAGCTCTTCTTCATTTAGAGAATTGCTGTTAAAAGCAGTTTTAGGTGGGTATAAACTGTCTTCTTTCAGCAAAAAACCTTACATAAGGCATAAGTGAAAAGACATGAGAAAATTCCACTAGTCCTTTGATTAACCCTAAGGAACAGAACTTGCTAACATAATGAAGCATGACACATCATCAGGAGACTGTATCTATCTGAAGAAGTGTCAAACAGCACAGTTTTATGAAGCATGAATAGTCTGCATTATGGAAAGATAAAAAGATTTTAATTTTATTTCAACCTCAGCTACCGACTCACCACCCCTAGGGTAGAGACACTTCCATATGCAGGGTTGTATAACTTAGAAAGTCATGTAAGTTATTATGGCATGAATAATAGTAAAAGCACCAAAGCCAGTCTTTTTTCTTTGTTTGAAAGGGTAAATAAGTTTTATCCTTACCTTTATTAAATTATTATTTTTTCTTAAAGAAATCCTAAGAAAATAATTCTTCCTTTAAAATAAAACAGACAAGGCATAACATAAAAATTGAAGTATATAAATTATTCACTTGGTTCAATTTCATTAGAGAAAAATAGTCGCAGGAAACATTTTCCTTGTGATGCTATGAAAGCTGTATTCTTAATAGAATCTATGTGCTTAATTTTTTCTGGATAGATCACACTAATAACATGCATTTGTGTACTATTTCTCTCTGTGGCAATTACAAGAACATCTATGAACTAGGTTTATAACATCCCAAAACTGGAGAGAGCAGGGTTAGGGTCTAATTTTAGAATGCACCCATTAGCCTGATAATCATTTACACCAGTGACATTACTATGCTTTCTTATGAACTGCAGCTGGTAATACATTACAGGAAAAAAAAAAAAAAAAAAACAAACTCCCTCATTTCTGCAACTACTTTTGTATGATTAAACCAATAGAAAGAAGTCTCAACTTCTGGAGAAACAGCACAAACTTATACACAAATAGACTGAGATTCAGCTCGCTTTCCACCCTGCATGATGAGCAGTTCTCTCCGAGTCTGTAGCTGCTGTGGACCCACTCTGCCCAAGTAACCGTGTAGGACAGTAGCAGAAATCTTCACAACCACCTCTGGGCTATCCTTCGTTTTCTACAGTTGGCACTTTCACTCCTCTCTGAAATCAAATTTCACTTCCTTCTACACAACATCATATAGGAAGGATACAGTTCCACACTTCGTTCTCTTTCTCTGTCCCTTCTAGCTTATTGAACATCATTATTTTTGTGGAGAAGGTTCTCTGGTGTATTGAAGACTCTGTATTTGGCCTTAACACCATTGTTAAAAGACTTTGTGAAATATTTTGTTAAGAAAAATCTCTACCAAGCAGGCAACGGAGCTGCTAATATCTCTTTCTAAGCACTGTTGCAGTATTCATCAGGTCTAGGTAAAGATCAGGAATGATTATTTCAGAGCGGTATCTTTTCTGAAATATTCAAGTGTCCTTGTTAAGCTCTGAATGAAATGCTATCACTGCCAACATTTTATCTCCTTAGAAACAAAAATTACACAACTGGAATAATAAGCAAAATTAAAAGGAAAAATATAACTGTATACAGAGCAGGCATCAAGACTCATTTCCAACAGGAATAATCAGACTGATCTCTTTCCTTTTGTGTCTAATTTACAATAAGTAGAAAGAGAATGTAAAGTAAGCACCATCCTGAAATACTGCACAAGAATTATGAAGTTAGCGATACCCAATCACTGTGTTCAGTAATTTTCTACATACTAATTCCTGCACAGCATGGTCTGCTTGAGAGGTGCTGAAGATCAACAGCTGCCAAAACAGACCCATAGCTACACTGAAGTTTCACACCTGCGTGCAGAGTCCTTCATCAGCCCAGTGAACTTTGTCCTTTAACAATAATGCAAAGCGGCTTTTTAAGTGTCATGCTACTGTTTCCTTAGCAAACAATGAGAATAATTAAAGCTATTATGTCTCCTCCAAGCAAAGGAACACCAGTAATAAAGTTGGAAAAAATATGGCTTGGAATTTAACTAGCTAGATTTGTAATTCTTCCACTGCAGATGGCAAAATGTTACCAAATGAAAAAAAGGGGTAGTTAATTTTTGTTATTGCACAGGAAATGTCTGCAACCCTTAGTTCTAAACACAATTCAAAGTGAAGTGTTATTAATAAATATGTTTCTGACAAGAAAGGTTGATTTTAGTACAGCATAACATCAGCTGCATTCAATTGCATTTGCATTTAGTAAACAGAGCTACCTACAGGTCTGGAAATAACTATAGCTGGAGAAAACATGTGAATCAGTAGAATCACTTTAGAACCGTGGACTTGAACCCAGAAGTCAGTAATGTGAAAATGAACTGTTGTTCTCAATGAAGATTGAGAAATAAGCAGAGAGGTAGGGTAGAAAAAAAAGGAATTGTAATTTGCCATCCTGTGATCATTTTACAGTGGAAAAATAAGTGGTAAGATGAGTGGAAGAATTTCATTTGGTTTTTCCAAATCCATTAACTATTTAAATGATGCAGACAACTTTGGTAAATGGTTAAAATGGAAAGGAAAAAACCCACGAAAATAAGAACTCTTGCCAACAGCTGTCCAAAATAGAGTATCTTAGTATTTCATTTAGGAATATCCAGCAGGTTGACTGAGTAATTCCACACTGCAGAAATGCCCTTGGGATGCACTCCTGCTGGCATTCTTGTATCACCTGCTTTGGAAGTACTGTACCATGGGTCTTAGCATTTGCACAGACTTCTGTAAAAAGAAAATGTCATCTTCCATCTAATGTCTCAGTTCTGTTGCTACAAAAGATGTATTTGCATAAGCAGTGGCTGGGCTTATGGAGGCAAGACACATGCATACTCTGCATATTTCAGCGAGATTGGAATCTACCTCTGGATTTTTCTATCCAAGTAAAGTGATTATGTGGTGGATGTACAGTAGATTTCACGCATATCAAATATGGCCTATTCTATACTAGCTGGTAAATGGGAGCCCAGAGACAGTGCTCCATGGACTTTGGCCTTAAATCTTTATAGGCTTCTTATAAGAAACTTTGTTTCAAGTTATATTGAGTTATTGATGTGTCTTCCTTTTAAAAAATATTTCCCATGTCACGACTGCAAAGATTTGCACAATGATAGACCTTCTGTTCTCCCCCTACTGTTATTATAAGCCAGATTTTTACGTCTCAGAGGAAGTGGTCTGCAAAAAAGTTTATTAGATTGGGGAATGACTAGAGAGAAAGTACCAGGAGAATAAAGCTAACTGCACTGTACAGGATATAGAATAACAATAATACCAAAAATAAGTGTTGAAAATTGAACAGGCCAGCATAAGTCACTGGTGGAACTTAACACTGTAGTTAAAAACATGTCAAATGCTTGTGTTTTGTTTTCTGTTGTTGTTCAAATTTCTTCTAATCAGGGGACTGATGAAGTAAATAGCTTTCCATTCTGGTCCATAGATTATCTTGGAACATGTTTGATGTGAAACCACTCCTATTTACCACAGGATATGTTGTAATGAAGGCCACCAAAGCTGACATATATCATTAGAGTAAATTCTTCTCTTACTGACATCGGACTAGTTTTTCTACCACAGGACACATTTTACCTATTTAAGAGCAAAATCTGGTCTGCTTACTCTTTCTCGCATCTGCATCACAACTTACTCAGACCATGATTACCAGTGTCTACCCCATGCTATTTAGTACTGCAGCCAGTTGGATTTCTATTAAAAAAGAAAATCAGCTTCCTTACCAAGTCAGTAGGTAATAACAACTGACAATTTAAGAATCAGTATTTTAACAGTTTGGAAATTTTATAGACACCCTTTGTAACATCTCCCTTTTTCAATTAATCCCGGCAGAAGCTGTACTCCTGCTGGGATATAAAGTTCCACATCCAAGGACACAAGCAGGCAATCCTGTGAAAAAATGTATGTTTGTTAAATATGTGTAAATAAATAAAGGAGTCAATAAGAAAAAGGCAGGCCCAAGAATATCTCTAACAAACACCTTCAAAAAACACATAAATTCTTCCTAGGGAGAGAGAAGCTGCCACACTAAAAGATGGCTACCGAGCTCGATAGTTTATTGCAGAGAGAGCATGGGAGCAGATCCATCTTGGTAACTAGTTACTTAATTTTTATGTTTCTTGCTGTTCATTGCAATGCACTTACAGCACGTCACTTAAGCTACATTCACTCTGAAAAATTAAGCCTTGATACTGCATTTCAATCTTAAGAATTTATTTGCCAGATGTTAAAAGGACACAGGAAATAAACACTTGAAGAAAGCCAGAAGCTATGTGTGTCCAGTTACTTCACAGTTCTAAGATCTTCTCTATGCACATACCATAAACCTGTAGATTCCATGTTCCAAAGGTCTCAGAAATAATTTCCAAAGTACCAGAGTATTTTTCTAAGGTTCCAGTTACTTCTATGCAGCTGGCAGCTCTGGTTCATTGCATTTAAGGAACAAACAAAGCAGTTTAAAACAACATCATTTTTTAAGACAAATTACCCTTCTGAAACTCCAAAGAAGTAATCTCACTCAGACACAGGAAGATCTATTGTCCTCTCATCCCCAGGCACAACTTCCATTAAAGTAGATCAAGGAGAGAATACACTTCTAGTATTTAGATTTTGAAAACTATCTCAAATCAGACCTGTGAAGAATATTAAGGCCATCTTAATGGACAAGCCATTAAAAGAGAGGGCAAAACACATACATTTTACTGAGCAGGAAGAGCCATGCATTATGTGCAGGTTGCCACACTAGCACAACTCCATTTTACTGAGTGCAGTATATTACTCCACCCTGACAACACCAAGGTAAATGATAAAACCACAATCAGGATGTAGGACTACAGTCCACTTCAGAAGAACCTCCGTGGATTTCGTTGCCGGATGGCAGTGGTTAACTAGAAAAACCACAGAGAGCCGTAAGAGGCATAAAGTGGTCATGAGTAACATCCCATTCTCCTTGTAGATAACCCTGATTTAAGCCCACTAACCTGTTTGTAGCTGAATATCTTTAACTGTGCTAACATAGAAATTTAAAATCAGTGATACAGTAAGCATGAGTATTGTGCTAACGATGCTCTGCACAGAAATTCTACTTCTTCCATCACAGAAGTCACAGACTTTACTTCAAGTTTGTATATACAGAAGCTTCACAGTCAACACCACACAGAAATAACTGCAACAGGTGGGGACTTCAACAACATATGACCACCAATTTGTATCACAACATCTCAAAATAAAATTCTGACTAAACCTAACATTTACCTCAAGAAAACACAGAGTAGAAGAAAGATGCTATTGCTTTTCCTGCATTTCTCTTTTTTATGGCCTCCTGAAACATCTGTCAAAGAAAAACAAAACAAAACAAATCTTTGTTTCTTTTAAGAGGTGAACAAAGACCATTCAGTACTCTTAGCCTGACAGTTATTCTCAGCACCCTCAAGTAACTGCCCTCCCTGCGCTCAGTTTGTTTTGGTGTAGAGCCAGATAAAACACTCAAAGTTTAAGTTCACTTTTTTTTCAAAATACTTTAGTATTCTTATCCAGTTTTATAAGGAAAAAACACATTGAGCAGTGTTCTAGTAATACTATAGGTTCATTGTTCACAGAGGCATTGGAAGGTGTCTGTGAATAAATCAAAATAGAGATGTTTTACCAAGTCACCTAAACCTAAACATTTTTATTACAGCTTTACACTTGACACATGGAGCATTTATTTTATGTAATATCAGTGTTCAAACTCTTTTATCTCTTTGTCCTGTTACAATGTTTGAGAACATGTAACACCATCTGATGTCTTTTACGTTTCAGTGGGCTTCCTTTCTGTTTATAGCATTTTGTTCTGTATCTTTCAAATTTGATAATAGTAGCCAGAAGAAAAATGATGTCCCATCCTACTAATACTGCTGTCTTTTGGCTAAATCAATTGTAGTATAGACTTGCTATACCTCAACTGTTGTAAAGAGTTATCTATAATAACAGTTGGTTATTTCTTAGGTGCAATCTCTTTATTTTATTAATTTTTTAAGAAGAAAAATGCACATAAAGTGTTATTTCCCTCTAAACAGAAAGTAAGAAGGAAAACACACAGTTTCTTTCCTCACCAAGCCTGTTTCTCCGGCAGCTACTGTGTTTTAAAAGAGAATATTCTTTTCTCCATCCCAGGAACAGGACAGATTTCTCTTCCTGCCTTCTGACACTCTAAAATACATAATTTGGACTGTTTTTCACTGCCCATCTCCTCTCTTTGCAGTCAGCACCAGGCAAATTGGCCTAAATGGCTTAAAGCACAATTACACGCTGTTTCCCCCAAAAGCCCACACAATTCAAGACATAGCTGCCCCTGTTAATGCCCTCCCTACCCCCAAAAACCTGGGATGGGATGGAAAAAAAAGGGTAATGCTACTGATGTGCAAAACCAGACATATTATGCTACCATGGACACGGATACTCGACTCCTTGCCTTTGTGCCCTGATGCATTTGGAAGTGCTCACAAGTCATGACTGACCTGCGTAGAGCAGTAACCTCCAGCAAAAGGGCTGTACGGTCTTCCACCTCTCACACCAGACCTGAAGTAGGTTGTCTACTATACCTTTAGCTTTGGCTCAGCCTTTTATTGTGATCCACATTTTTGGACAGAGGCTTTTTATGGTAGAAGTTACTGATAAATAGGAGTATCTGCAGCCACAATAAAATACAATTGTGCCCTCGTTTAGACATGATAAAGGATGCTTGCTTTGGTTTTGTTCAAGTTTGTCACAATGAAGGCTATAACCAGGATATAATACTATATTTGCATGAGATAAGTAACATACATGGCAAAATATTACTTATGTTGATCAAAGTTAGTTCCATTTTACTGAATGACCTCCTGTTTATCGCCCAGTTCAGCATAACAGCAGGGTCAATATTTATTCAATGAACTACTTGTATGCTAATAGCTAGGACTGTCCCATAACCACTCTATACCAAGAGGACTTAATGGTCTTAAAAAAAAAAAAAAAAAAAAAAAAGATTTCCAGTTTCTAATGTCAATAGCGATTCCTTTTGTCCAGTCTCTCCCTCCCAGTCAGCTGTATGTGTTGGGATAGGGTATGTGTGTAATTACTAGTATATTCTATAGGGAAAAGGACCTGCTATAGCTTATCTGTACAGGACCAAATCATCCTCTCCATCGTGCTGATCTAATCTTTTAGTAACATGGTGCGTAATAAAGTTACTTTGGTGAAACTGTCCACCCAGGATATTAAAACATGAGCAATTGTGCAGTTTGATAGAATTCCTTGGCTAAAGCACTTATTGCTATATCATAAACTATTCTCCTACTTTATCAAGTGCTATTACTTCTGCACTATTGACGAGTGGGCCCCTTTTACTTATTTTCTGCATTTTACTAGTCAAGAAAAGAGTACCTAGATATGAAGTGTGAAATTAGAGCTGAGCTTTGTGTAAGGTTTCTTTATAGCAGCTTCCGTTTTGTTTATGCTTTCCTTTCCTCTTTTTTCTCCTAATATATGCAGCAGTAACAGAAGATATAGGCAAGGCAATGAAATGGAGAATGGATTGCAGAAAGTAAACTATTCTTTTCACAGGTAATGAGGATTATTGGCTATTCTACAGTGCTGATAGCTTTTCAGATAACAGCAATAGAGATTTTAATATCAAGCCTTATAGCTAGAAAGATAGCATTTGCAAATATGACTAAATTCCTTCAACTGTGAGAAGCATACTTATGCCTCCTAAATCCTAAATAGTTGAAAAACTACATCAAATGATATTGTGCATAAGAATAAAAGCTGGTTAGTTGAAGTCTCCCTCTTGCTTGAAGTTTAGTCTATTTTAGATATGATTTGCTGTTATAGATATACTAACAAAATTTTATGTTTCAAGGACAACTCCTTTTGACAACAATGAACCTGTGTTAACACTGCTTACAGAAGTTTCTCAGAGTATGCCACAGCACCTTCAACAGAGAAGTGGTAGAGAAGTGTTGCAAAGAATCACACCTGTAACCAGCCATATAACTAGAAAAAGTTTCTACCATAGATGCGAGCTTCAAGAAATCATTTTGATCATCCTATGTAATACAGGTGATGATGTAGAAAGAATACAAGAATGCTGGTGATCCAGAGGTTGATGTTATTGCTTATTACTTTCGAAATAAGGACTCCTTTGTTAATACGTCAAGCTTTTGGCATTCCTTTTTGGTCTGGCATGTGTCTAAACAGCAGGATTTAGTGAATGTCTACAAAGACAAATCATAGGATAAAGAACTGGCCTTGTTCCCATTGGGATGCTCATTTTGCTGAGGTGGGAAAGGTCTCAAAGCGTCAGTAGTGGCCACGTTGCCAAGACAGAGAAGGAGATGTATCTACCTTCACTGGAAGAAAGAAATTCTGAACTGTCTTCCCCAATACTTCCAATGTCTCCACTGCAAGGAGGATACCTAACATAAGTATCTAGAAGATCAAGATTAATCATTTAAATTTTTTTAAGTACCATACATATTTTCCTCAGCTTTATATAATACACAGTATCCTAAACTGAACATTATTCCACAGTCATTTCCTCTCACAATTTATAGCCCATGTTCTGACTTGAGTTCACTGTCAATTTCTTTCCTTGTAGCAACATGATCCCTCCTGGTAAAGAGGGTTTTAGCCTTTTCTAAAGAGAGTGAGATGCTAGTTGCTTTCATAAATAGAAATACTTCACTCGTTCTTTGATATTTTTGCATTACTGTAACATTCTGGACTTTCATTTACCACACTATCTCCATATCAAAACATATTGTTTGACAACCTTGATGCAGACTTTCCTTCTGTTTATGTGGAAGGTGTAACTACTTTGCTAATGTATTTTAACCTGCACACTACATTCTTCACCATCATCCTTTGGTTTGCAAGCTTAAAAAAATCTCTTCAGATCTATTTCCCTGCTGTCGTATTTTCCTTTAGATATATTCTGAAGAAAGCTTCTCTCTCTGAATTGAAAAATGTCATAGTATGCTTTGTAGTGTCTAATTTTTCATCTTATTAATACCAATAATATAATGTATTTGAACACTGCAGCATTTTCATAAGATTCATTGGGGGTCTATCTTTTTCCAGGACTACTCTAATGTTCAGATAATGAAGCATGGGGGCTGAAATAGATAGCCTGCTGACCACCTGAACCCAGAAAGATTAAAATGTATGACTCAAAACTGTTGAACAGACATGCTTCCTGGAAGAAAGATTCCTGTAGTGCTCTATCATTAACATCTAGACACTTCATACTGGAAAAGTCTGAGGAAAGTAGAAATTCAATTGCTTCATATAGCCAAAAATACATGTTTAGACAAAATGCTAGGCAAAAGAATAAGGGCCATTGAGTTGCGTTTATAATGTCAGTTAGGCTATTTGAAAAAATATCCTTTTCCTAGGACTCACTTCTAGGTAAGTCAAAAGGAACAAGTAACTGAAGCAGAACTACTCAGAATCTCCTTTATTTCTACCAAAGAAGACAGAAAATGGCACCAAAAAATATCAAACAAAGGGAACAAAAGCAACATGCTGATAATAAAGTTTCCTATGACATTTTAGCCTCCAGAAATTAGCTGTCAAGGAAGGTGTATAATTAGTGAACTGGAATACATGCAGTAGTAAGATCAACTGTAAAGAATATAAGCTATTATCAGAAATTATTTTTTAACAAACATATCAGTGATGGACAAGGAACTGCAGGGGATTTTCAGAAATTTTTAATGGTCTTTCAAATTTTCAAAATGCATTTTTTATGAGAGCTATTAAATAGCTAAAAAATGTGGAATATTCAGCCACATTCATTTTCATACAAATTTTCTTTAATGATGAATATTGTCAAAAACCTTAAATGCAGAACATTTTGTGGACCTCTAATTGAATTGAAAAAAAACTGTAGTCAACCAATACAGAAGCAATACCTTGCCTTTGACTTATTCTAGACTTCCAGGAGTTAAAGATGTGTCTTAGGTCATAGCGCAGGCACTTTCTACAAATGGTACAGAGCAATCCCAGTCTGATTTGATGAAATCTTGGCTTAGACAACTGGCTCATTGACTTCAGTGAGAACAGGGCTTCACTGACTTCTCTAAATAAAATTTACAGGAGGCTCAACAAGAGCTACAACTGTATTGCTTTGGAGGATATATTTAATTATCAAAATTCAATAACATCATAAATGTAACTGTATTCTGAATGTAGCTGTTCTTTGTTAAATTAAGTGTGTTTTGCAGTTCCTTGCCTTCCCCAAATAAAGCACACATTGTGACTGTTCCTTTTCTGTGAGTGTTCTTTTTCTGGCTTACTTCTTTAATGCTACATCCAGACGTACTGCATAAACTCTCTGCTGAGGATCATTTGTTGTACCTGGAAGCCCTGAGACTGTTCTTCTGCATGGAGTACTCCTGCCAAGTTAGAGTTTTCTGCTCTGCAGAGGAATATAAACAGGTAAAAATCGTACTTTGTTTGACACCTTGATTGTGCCTTTAGGCTACAAGTCTGATGGTTTTTGATTAGTGAAAAGCATCGTGGTTCCAAGAACAGGTGGAATATGACGATTCAAGATGTTCCTAAAGTGTAATGAGGGATAAATAGACTTCAGTGACTTTGACAGGTGCTTCTAAAAGATAACTATAACTGCTTCAGTCTCAAAGGCTTTTTTGGCCATGAACAAAAATTTTGGTAATCCGTAGGCATTGTGACAAATAATCAGCTCTTCTGCATTACTTTTAGAGAGCCCAGAGTTCAAGAACAACCCACCCTCTTCACTCCCCAGGCTATTGGGAGACTTCTTTGGCAGTTGCAAAGTTTGATGGGTTGTTACTTATCTTGCTGTGAGGTGCAGTTTTCACACATAGCAAACTGTCCTACAGGGTGTTAACATTTCCCATTCCCACTCATCGAAACACTTACCACAAAACAGATGCACCAAAGATGAATCAAGTTTGAACTTGTACTTTAGATACCAGGCTTCATTTTCAAGTGGTCCGTATAGGCAATTCAGACAACAACATGATGCAGCTGAGCTGACCATGGGGCAGGTTTCAGCAAGCTGCTTTTAGGACAGCTTAGGTGAAGTAATTGGCTTACTCCCCTCAGCACTGAACCTATACAGTATTTGTGTCCTGACCAATCAAAAGAAGAGGATATATCAAGAGTCATGCTACTTTTATTACCAGTTCATGGCCCCAGGAGTTATTCCATCATATGAGCATCACTGCAGAATGGAAGTGCCCTACCTGCAGGGCAGGAACTCACCAGTATGTGTGGATCCTCTGAAGGAAGACTGTGTGAAAAGATAGTCTTTTGGCAGGGTAGGGAGGAGATGGAAGGGAAACAACACAAAAGTAGACACTCTGATCACTCAGGAGCTTTACGTTTCCAAGGCAAAAATTAAGCTTACGAGTAGAAACGAACCCAAAAACAACCACCAGGTTTAGTACTACTATCTAATATTCTCCTCCTATCTGTAATGATTCATCTTAAAAGGGGCAAAAGAGTTTGATTTGCTGTAACTAAAATGTGTTTGCATTCTTTGAAGAATGTGTGTTGTTAATCCTCATCACAGTCTGGACTGAATATTTATTGCCAGGTACAGCAATGTTCTGCTACCATTAAGAACCCTTTCCACTGTGAGTTCTCCAGGAAATTCAGCAAAAAACTTTTGTATAGGAAAAAAGAGCACAAATTAAAGCACCTGCTTTTCACTAATAAATTCACTAGGAATATCTTGCTTCATAGCATAATGAGCAGTCATGAGCTTTTATCATTATGACAATAGAGAGCACTAATCTGACAGTTCTGTCATCAGTCTCCTTTGCACTTATTTTAGATCAAAATAACTCCACTGACTTCCCTGGAACTTCATGGTGCTTTGTACCAGGTTTTGAACACAATCACGTCCAAATTTTCTTACTTCAACAATGCACTCATTTTTCTTGGACATTGCTGAAATTCTGAAGCAACCATAAATGGGACCTACCCCCGGTTTATATCTGATCCTTCAAAATGAAAAAATCAGCTATATGCTATGCAATGGTTTGATTGGAGGGGGCACAGCTTAGGTCTGCTGTTTGCAAAATGCCCTTCTAACAGTTCAAAACCCTTTCCTTATTACCAAGCAGTCTTTCATCAGTCTCAGCATTTTCTTACCCCTTCATAGTCTCCCTTCTCTTCTCCTGTAGAAGTCAACACATCCTTAAAAGCTTACCTGGGAGGCCAGTTAAGGACAGAAAAAATTAGCCACTACTGACCTCTCCATAGTTATATGTCTATGTAGTTTCACTGTTTAACTACATATGCACCAGCATAGTTAGAAGCCTGTACACCTTTATGAGATGCAGCAGCCAATGTTGTATCTAAATATAGGAAGATGCTTCAAGCAGAAGAGTAGAGACAGGAATCTTTTCAGAGTGTGTTTTTACAGGGCTGCATACAAAGATTGCTGACCAAAGTCATGTATGATTAGTACATAGTATATGGTACTACTTCAATTGTAACACAGTTGGAGACTAACGATAACACAGTTAATTTTAACATAAAGTGAAAAGGCTCATTTATGAACTTTATGTGCAGAAAGCTATGCTGAGACACAGAAAGCAGTCCCTGTACTCAGGAGAGTGCATGGATGCAGTTATTTGTGCCCAGTCAAGAGCTCTATAAGGGGTCTCCCTGTGATCACCTTGCACATCCATGCAGGTGCTGTTGCTGACTGCAACTACAGTAACAGAAGATACGTGCTTTTTTCCTTAAAGCAGGCAAATCTTTAGTCTGTCTTTTCTGATCAAATTATACCATTCAGGTGGGACAACCACACAGTATAGATGAAATTGGGAGAGAAATCACAATTTGTATAGCGTTCATGGTCATTGCTTACAATAATTGTAAGTCTAACATAACTTGAGAACTAGTTTCTTTCTGTTGCTCTATGGGAAAAAGGCAAACTCTCAAACAAAGCAAAGCTGATGAAATTTCTTGTCTACAATCATTTCTAATAAATCAAATAAATTACATGACCAAAAGGTTACACAAATTATTTAAACATCTGAGTGAAATCTTAAGGGACCCATAAACATTTCTCAATGATGAAACATAACAATAAGAGTTTTCTTTGTGGAGGTTATGCTGAGGTTCTCTTGGATTCTGTATATATAAAACCATAAAAAGTGATTCTTGGGATATATATATCAAATGAGGTTCCCTCCACCCCTTACTTGTAGCTAATATTTCACTAAAATCTAATAGCATTACACCTATAAACACACCTATACAATATCCTGTATACAGAGAGATGTTGAACACTTACTGAAGCACTAAAAAAAAAAAGTATCTAGTTATTTGACAAAGTGAAGCAATGGAACATGAACTATATATATTATAATTTTCTGAAGCACTGACCACCTTTTTTTTTGCACCTGAATAGCATGTAGCAAAAAATGATTCCCAAACACTAAAATACAATGAGAAATCCAATAATCGTGAATTAAGCTGGTTTTCATTCACATTTTTATTCCTGGTTTTGGAAGACCCCACTCCCTTCTTCTCACTGCTCTGCCGCTCTCTCCCCTACTTCAGTTAAAACGCATCCTGAGCAGCAGGTCACCCACCAGCAGCACCAGGCAGGGGGCAGAGCCCTGGGCTGGAGGGGGAAGGGGGAGTCCAGGCATGGGGGACAGGGCAGGAGAGAGGTACCCACGTAAGGCTGAAGTACCAGCTGAAAAGGTCCCTGTCTGTCCCAGCACCCCCAAGCACGGCATCAGCTCCCTTAGCAGCTACTGCTGGGGACAGGAGGACCTTCATCAGCACTGCAGAACTAATAAACAAGCTTTTAAACTACATTTTTCCTCTCAGACTAGTTCACTTGGGGGCTTAGGAAGCAAAAATAACAGCAATAATATGTTAAAAATGTTCTGCAATACTTAAACATTGCATTTGGATGTACAGTAGGTGTGTGCAGAAATACTAGTGGTATGTACAAATTATTACTTTACAGACTCCGATCTGGCAGTTTTGAAGTGAGTAAGAACTAAATCGTTGACTTTCTTGCAGAATGTGCTTGTCTTGTAAGCTCTTTACACAGGGTTAGTTGTTTTGTTAGTATTTAGATGGGGTGATGATATTTGTGCCTTAAGCCACTATCAAAACACAGACCCAAAGGTTGTTATTCCAGAGCAGAAGTTTGGTCACACAGCCCTTTCTCATGAAAACTTTACTACAGATTTCAATATGTAAATGTTGTAGTATCAATTATTTATAGGAGGAAGTATCAAGAATAAGCAGCAAAACACAAACAAACATGGAAAGATCTATGGTATCAACTATTCTGCTAGACTTCTTGTGGTCTTGGACATAAATTGTGAATAGAAAATAGTGTTGTGCCATTCTGTCACAAAATTATAGATTCAAAACCACTAAAATTCAAACCCTCGTAAATGAAACTATTTTTTCTTGTCATCCTTCAGGACCACAATGTTATTACATAAAGGAAACAGAGGAAGAAGACATTGTTTCTACAACTAATTCTCAAAAACTATTTATGTATTTTATAAAAAGCAAATCACCTAGGGGTTGTTTTTCTCTGGATCGTGTTGTTAAATTTAGTCACTCTAAAAATATGTTTGCAATATTCCTGCTTTCAATAGGCCTACAACATTCCAGAGAAAAGCAAAAAAAAGTTTGAGTGCGAGCTATTTTCTGTCATCTTTGTGATTTTTTTTTTTTACTACTTTCATTACTACACTTCACACACACACACAGGAGAGTTTTCAGGAAAGTATGCTTTTGTTCCTTGTCTAATGAAAAAAAAAAAAAAACCCTAAGCAGTTGCTTGTTAACTGAGGCAAGCTAAATAATTTTTTGTGAAGGAAGAACGACTCTTCCTCATAAGGGTTGAATGTAGTAGTAACTGTATTCTCACTAAATCATTTGGTACTGGCATAGACAAGGACATTTTTATCAACCGAATATGTACAGTTAAACCTTATGATAGTGTGCTTTTCCGACTATTTCACTGCCTATCAGATTTTAAAAGATGAACTATTAGCATCAATTAGCTGACATACTGCTTAAAACATTCAATGTTACTGTAGATGAGGCATACTGCTTTTCAGATGAATTTATACTGGACTTTCACGACATATATTCATCACCACATTTAAGGTGCACACCTTGAATTCTCATCCAAACAAATCAATTGCTGTGTAGATGTAACCATTTAATTTCTTTAATAGAGCATTCAACAGAGGAAACATAAGGAAAACACCTAGTGTTTCAAATACATGGGGTTTGTTAGTTCAAATCCAGAAATAATTAGAAATCAGGAATAGGTTCTTGTCAGGATCTGGCTTAGTGGCATGCAGATATGTCTTCTGGATTAGAGCTAATTTGTGCCCAGCTGCTCAGTGCAGATATAAACATATGTGCGTAGACTGTTATCACTAATAATAAAGTGTTCCTGATTTTTAAATCCAACTAAGTTCACATCCAGTTTCCCTGAAGTGATAGGACAATCAAGTTTACATAGGTTGCAGTTGTAATATTCCTTATAAAGCAAAACCATTTTGCTCATGATCCTACAGCTCTTGCCATTCATGTAATTCTCATTTTTGGAACTGATGGATTGACAGTCCTGGCACAAGTCTTGTACCCTGGAATCAAGAGGGGTTCAGCAAGAGAAGGTTTTGTTCCCATGCATTCAGATGACAGAGGGCCTGATTTGATTTTTACCTTAAAATGCTATTACATAATTCCACCTGCATCTTGAATGCTGGCCATACCAGTGTATTACCATAGAAAAAACAACAAGAGCAAACAAAAGCAAAAAAAGATCACAGCTTTGGTGAAGATACTCCGTCTGTTTGGTTGTTGAAAGCTTTGGCTCTGGCAGTATTTTATCTCAAGATAGGGACCTCCCACATGTTCTGTAATAAACACAGCTACTGGAAATGTAACCAGACTTAACCTAAGCACACCTGTAAATTTCCCTATGTTAATATTGCAATCAGATCAGCTGGTCCCTATTCTTCTACAACACACTTTTCTGTAGTCAGGGGAGATGTGAGATTCCCGTGGATTTGCCCATTTCCCTTGTTTCTTACTTGGGAGGGAGTCACTCCATCTTTGCCTATTCTGTCTTTGACTTTCCGGCTGTGATAGGAGTTTTCCTTTCATTCCTAATTTTGGGAACACTGTGGCAATGAACTGCTCCGCCATATTTGATCAATAAACATGGAAAGGATAATTTTTTGCTTTCTACCAATCTGGCTACTTAATAACAGCCAATGACAACCTCCAAAAAGTTCAGATCCCGCTGTCAGTCTCAGAGGCTATCTTGTCCTCAGGTGTATTCATTAGTTGAAAAGTGGCTTGTAAACATTTATAAATTTCTATAGCTCACATTTCCAAAAACAATGAAATCATATGAATTCACAACTTTGTGAAACTGTTTTATGTTAATGAGTGGAATACTAATGTTTTACTCAAAAAATAATTGCTATTTTTCAGTTATGACAAAAGGGTATTAGTAACTATTGAGAATGTGTACAATAACATGCAAGAATGAGGAAAGAAATACAGTAGCTTTACTGAACAAGTATCTTGCTACAGTATGAAGAAATTAGAAAAACCCTCAAGACCACATCTTCTATGGATATGTGATGTACGGAACATGCATACCTTCCGTAAGTAACAAAGTCGCCCGGAAAAATTAAATTGGAGACCACCAGTACAGTCAAGGGACATCTCTGAATAACACTTTCTTCTTACTGTCAAAGTGTTTATGATCATGTATCTTCTAAAGCTAAAAATATCCCTGTTGCTTGAATAATGTACTTGGGGGAATGGTCGGATGAAAGCCAAACATGCAGCTCCTTTTGAAGAACTTGACCCAGCTACAGGATTTCCAGTTTCTTCGATGTGATGCTGTTAGTTTGCCAGACTTATGATCCAGCTTGCTGATTCCAGCTATAGAGGGCTGGGTGCTTGGCTTGCAGTACCTTGGTATAGGGTAGTGTGTGCTACATTAGTCTGCCAAATAGGGGAAGATTATAGCTCCACTTGTGTAAGACTAAACTGTTCCTGGGCATAGTCACCACGAGGCAATGATACTGATTATCCCTCAGAAATAAGAACACTCCTAGAGTGGTGTAAAATTAAACTGGTTCAAGACATAAATTGTCCTGTGGTTCACTTGGTTTCTTGATCAGACAGCCCTGTGGCGCATCAAAGTCTGCCTGCATACACACTGCAAACTCTTTTGTTTATTTAGCTATGGGCAAATTCTGAATATGGTTTAAAGGCCAGATCTGGCTTTCTTTGATGTGAATAATCAGCACTGAGGCCAACAGCGGTTTTCCTGGCAGAACTGAAAGAGTAGTACAGAAGCTACCCAACACTCATGGCATCTGAAGCTTTACCTTTAAAAAAAGTAAAAATGAGTAGTGAAAAGCTGTCATAGCTTGAGAGGCACCACAAAGAAAAAGAGAAGGCAAATGTCTCCACATGCCTGCTGTAGACAGAGCTGGTGTTAACCAGCGCAGACACAGGTGCAGAAGATGCATGTTCAGAGAGCACAAGAAGATCACCTTAGTAAGGTGAGATCTGTTTTAGGAGTGCTTGAGTGGATGAACTATTTGTGTATATGCACATCTCATAGCCATGCTTTTGTTTGCGCCAGCAGGATAAAACCTTCCCTCTCCAGGCAAGGAAAACAAGACCGTAAAGCTGCATAACTACCTACATCTATGCTACTAAGCACATCCAACAAGTGATTCCAGGTCAAGTAATGCAGAGTGGTTACATCTGCACTGGTCAGAGTATCCTCCTGCATAACAGAGGACTCATAGGACACAGCACCAGTCCCAGGTATTTCCTCAGTCCTGGGTAGCCCTTCTGTCTCTGTGATATAGAAGTACCATGTTCCTGTGATTCTTTTCAATGTAGTTTCCGAAATACTGTCAGGATTGTGCTGCAGACCATCAGAGCAGGCTTTTTGATTTTCTCCCCCCTGCCTTTTTTTAATGGTATGTAACACGGGGTGCAACTTCCATAAGAAAACATGGGATACTTGAGTCTGCTAGGATGGTGGTAGAGGAATGCATAGAGAAAAGAGGGCCAAGTCTGGTGTAGCCCCATCCATACTACTTAGTAGAGGGGTTATGACAGAGACAGAGAGTGGGGTCTCGCCACCAGAATCACCCTGAGTTTTGTCTAGGAGGGAACCAGCATCTATGGGGAAGGAGAATTGGGGCTCCAGAACACAGGACTAGCCCAGGAGCTATGTTACTTTACCATGCAGGCTCGTGTGTCTGCATGAAAGGCATCTGCTAGCTTGCCAGCAATTATCTCTCTTTACAGAAAAGGTGTCTCTCAGGCTGACCAAGCTGAGCGAGAGCTTGCTGCTCCCTGGGCATGCTACCCTCTGTACGTGCTCACCCAAGATGGCAGGAACCTCCATGCCAGGACAAGCCTTTTGCTCACTCTTCTGTCACCACGGCTGTGCCTGTGCACTCCTGGCTGAAATAGCTCTGCTGCCAGAATCCAGGGTAGAGCTCTGCTAAGTTTCTGGAAACAAAGGAACAGCATTTAAGGGAAGCGAATATTTGAATGAATATGTAAGACACCAAAGATTGAAAGACAGGATAAAATTTAGATCTGTAACTTTGTTGCACGGCTCAACACCTGATTCCTCACTATTCTACAAGGGTTCCCAGTCCCACACCTCATCATTGTCATCACCCAGTGCCTACTGGCTGTGCCCGGGGTTTTCAAAAGAATAAAAGAGAGTTTAGATTTCAGTGGGGTCTGGGCACCTAATTCTGCCATGATAACTTGATAATCCCAGCATACAAAAGAAGACTTTTCTCTGGAGAAAAAATAAAAAAAAGAAAGAAAAGAAAAGCAGCTAAGGTTTAAACTACAGAGTTCAGTCCACCTGGTGAGAAATTCATTGCATCATGTTAGATCCTTTTCTAAGATTAGTGACTGCATCACCAAAATCAAGAGCATATACAGGACAGACTGATCTTATGAAAACTAGAATCCATGTGGTGATAAGGGGAGATTGTATTAATCAAATGTACAGAAACAGACACTGAAAGAAATTTCTCCCCAGACTGAAATGTGGGATTATCTTTGAAAAAATAATATTGCAGATGGCAGGGCTCAGGCTAAAGAAAATCTAGTTATAGCAGAGGAGAAAAGCATATTTTCCAGATAAATACTATAAATAGGTACTCTTATGGGATACATCAGCATACAGAAGAGCAGCAATAGGAACAGCCAGTATAAATGTGCAGGGCTTTTTTGGTTTTGGTTTTGGTTTTTTTCACCCATCAGTTTCCTGCATCCATCTGATGGCATTACAGTTTCCTGCTCATCATATGTTCTAAAATCTAGTGTTTGATTCAAAATAAAGCTAATTTGCATTGGCATAGTGACTTAGCTCACTGGTGTATTATTACTGTGTAAGCAGGTGTACCAGCAACTGCAAATAAATGCTTGCTGATGGAATCCCAGCAGGGTTTCTGATGAGTTTTCATTTTGTTGAACCTTACCCGGGAAATTACTGTGTAAAAGCTTTGCTCTTAGTTCTGCCTGAAACATTATTTAGCTACACCTGGCCAAATTCATGGCAATTATACTAACTATTCATAGAGGACATACCAAAAATCCCATCAACCTTTTTAAATCATTGTCTCAAATCCTGCATAGGAACAGTAAAAAAATCCCCCTCAGATTAATATGCACAATGAGACTTCTGATCCAAATGCTGCTCACTGTATAACCTACATAGAGAAAGATAAAATGAAGACTTTAAGGTGGAATCTAGGTGACACATCACTGGAATATTTTAAGTTAAAGCATTTTACAGTAAAACATGTCATGCAAAGCAAAAATATTTACTTTAATGAGGGTTTTGGCAACATATTTGATCACATCATTAGAGCTGATTTTTATTTTAATTATTTGGGCTGAGAACATCTCCAATTATTTTGCTGTTTGGGGCTTAATAGCTTATTCAAATCAATTCAGAACATCCAAGAAATGCTGCAACGGGTGCTGCATGTCCCACATTCTATAGTCTCCTATGAAGGAACTATTTAGGTCAATCTTTCTTACCTACACTAAAGAGAAGGGAAAAAAAAAGTTTTCAGTGAAAGCCAAAGAATAGCTATTGATGCTTTTATATAGATCTGTGAAAGTAACTGCCAAAAGCACATACAAAATCCACAGCTAATATTATATGAAGATTTGCAAGTTATCTTCAAACATGACCAGGGTGATTATTTGAAAGTCAGCAAAAAAGATCAAAATTAACGTTTAACTTTTCTACACTAACAAGAAGACATTTTCCAAAAATGTAGGAATTAAAGTTTCCTACTGATTTTCCTATTGATTGTCACAAGTGTTTATGTATTCTCTTAATTGATATGATGACAATATACATAAAATAGAGAAAAACTGATAAATTAACTAAAACAGACTATGCATGGGTCTGTAGAAGAATTGCCTCAGTATCTACAAAGGATACTGACCTGCTGGGTTTTTTTTTAATTCCACTCAAAGTGTCTATACACTCAGAGCAGTAAGAATTTTTGCAAGCTTAAAACCAGATCTAACCTGGAACCTGCTTGGTTCCAAAAGGATATACTATAGCATGAATTTCCCTCACTCGTGACATGAGAGTCACTAGGCACAGTTCCTGTAGCATCTGGAAAAGAATGACACAGGCATACTATCTCTTAGCCACCTGGCTATTACAACGTGACACCTGCCTACATGTATAAAAAAATGCAAAATTCACTTCGGGAATGTAAAACTCCCACATCTTTCCTCTTTGTTGCATAGCTGGTCGTTAACTTGCCATGGTTTTCAAGCACACAAGAACATGTGAGGCAAGGCTACAGAGTACAGCACATGCCTTGGAAGCTGTTATAAGGGCGGACTTAGTAATGAGCAGGCATGCGACACCTTTTCTAGAAGCTGTTTTTGGGTTTTTTGGCATCGCAGTGCCAGCACTCATTAGAGGAAAGCTGGGGTAGTTGTGCTGACATAAAAGCTGTGCAAGGGCCTCTCCCTCCCCTGGGAGTGGGCTATCACCAGGCAACTAAAAAGAAGTACCTCATCTCTGTAAAAAGTGGCTGCTTCTGTTTCCCAGCTTATGCTGAATTCAGCACTCAGGCAAATATGCTGCCTCAGGCAGAGAAAAGGATCCCGTTTCTGTGAGAAGAACAGGTTCCTGCTGCCTTCTGGCTGCTGACTTGGCTCGGGGGAAAGGTAGCTCCTGGCTCTCCGCTCTCACTTGCTGCAAGCACAGCAGTGGCGGGAGCTGCTACCTCTCCTAGAAGCAAGATTTTTGACTATATGAGGAGCTGTGATTCAGAAATCATGAGAGCTTCAAATTTCGCAAAGCAAATTTTAGAAAATCAGGAGTCCTGCCCCTTCTCCCCACTTGTCCTCAGATCTCAGGAGAAGCCTGAGTTTGAGCAGAGGCACAAACCCACCAACTCACTAGAAGCCTAGTAAAGACTCAAACAGCTTTCCTTTAGAAGAAATTAGATTATTTTTTTAATTCAGTGAAGAGAAGAATAAGCAAGCAGGCATGCAAGCAACACTGTTCATTGAAGAAAAATGTAAGGAGCATTTTTATCAGGGCATCCTTGTTAAGATATGATTGTTACCTCGACAAAAATGCCTTATCTCACTGAGATCTGCACGATAGACTGACTGGCAGGGTTATTAATTGATTCTTTATATTTCTGATCTCACTAAGGCCAGCAAGCATTCCTAACAGTTCCTAATTCTTCATCATGACATCCATTATGTTCACCTCAGAGATGACTAAATGTATTCCACGTATAATGGCGATGTTATTTAAAATGTAACATGACAGGAATGCTTAGAATTTTTCAAAGCTGCACTGTAGAAACCAGCGTGATTTGTGCTAGCCATCCAACACGGGATTTGCATATTTTGGCTTTCTACAAGCATACTGAGAAGCTCCACTAAGTAAGGGTTTAGACATTGCAGGTGGACTAATGCTATGTCCCTAGTGGCTCCACCATGAACAGAAAACCAAACACAAACAAAAATAATCTATACAGGAAGAACAGACATGCTGACAAAGGTTGTTTGGCATTAGAAAAGCACAGCTACAGCTGCCTACTCTTTGTTACAATGCCTACAGCAAGTCTGGGATAATGCTCACAGAAGGGACAAAGAACTACCGCAGAGGACTCTTAAATAGGAGAAATAGACTCTGAAAGGTGTCAATTTAAATAGTTTAACTACAGCAAATGAAAATTAAAAGAATTCTCTAAAATTTGAACCTTTCAATTATAGGAAATAGCTATGAGAAAAACTAGCTTTTCTTGGAAGAAGAGAAAAATAGGGCAGTTGTATAATACAGGCAAGAAACTAGAAGTATCTGCATTCATAAAAAGTAGTGTGTTTTGCTTATCTGTATAGCACAGTAAAAGACTACTAAATCTACTGTTTCTGTGCCTGAACTGGGCAAGCAAACTGTGATATGATCTCCAGCATGGCAAGATGCCTTGTGATCACAGAAGCAAATACGGCTTATTGGCTCACTGGTGTCAGGTGCCTTGCTCTAGTGCCATAGACTACCTCACGGGTCTCACTCAGCTTGGGAAGGTAAGAGAGTGTTCACTTAACAGTGCAGCAAACTGTACTAGCCATAGGGGCCCTGCCAGTTATAATTAGGTAGCACAACAGTGATACTGTTTTATGAATTATAGAATTTGTAACTCAAAATATGTTCCCAGATATACTGAAAATAAGCATAGTTTATTCTTCCACCACTCAAGAAGAGAAAACACAAGCTTCTTTTAGATTTCAGTGTCAAATGTCCAACGTGATAAACTACACGTGAAGCACAATTTGAACACAAAATGAAGTATTTGCTACATAAGTTTCTGCAACATGCCTGAGAAAGACCTGAAGCATTGTTCCCACTCCAAATTCATCCACCTATAGATTAACTAGTTTTGCTACAAGAAGATGCAGAAATATCCCTTTATGGCTTTGCTTTATTGGGTGTCATTGCCCACTTATCTGTCAGCCACATCTTCTTTTTTTTTTTCCAGATGAACAGAACTGCTATAAAAAGGCTCTTCTCAAGAAAAAAATCGAGATATAGATATTAAATATATGCTGCTTTAAGAGAAAACAGATTGTTCTTTTTTCTTCATATTACCCCAAAACTGATAAAATCTTTTTTGAAACATATTCAGAACAAGAAGTCTGTGAAGAACATCTGAAATCTAGTACTGGCAAAATATAAGGCGAGAGCAGAAAAACTTCATGTTATTTTTGCATCTGCGTTCACTGCAGAAGTGTTTGGAACTGGCTTCAGAACCTTTCTCTGCAGGGGATATAGATCAAATCAAAGCGCAGGTAGAAGAGGTTGTGGACTGAATAGTTGAAACAAATGGCAACAAATAATCCCATTCACAGGGTACTCATCCAGCATTTTAACGTAATTCAGGGAAAAAATTCCTTGACAACTAATTGCAGTGTGTAACTTCTCTGCATTCACATGTGATGACTGATGGTCAAATATCTAATCAATTTTGTAATGGTTTTGCATATCTGAGATCCATAGAACTGCAAATTGGTAAATCTTCCAGGAGCATGAGTAAAAGCATTAACAGAGAGCCTATCAGCTGCTGTACAAACAAGAAAAGAAGAATTAACTCAGCCTTTGAAGGGCAAGCCACAACTCTCAAATTGTTAGATTTTTTAAGGGAATCAAAAGCATATGAATAAGAGAGACCTTGTTGATGATAGCCTCCATGAATTTCAGAGAGGCTTTCAAACCCTTCCATAGATAAATACTTTGTTAAAAGAAAGGAAACAGAAGATATTATTAAATGGGAAGTCTTCATAGCCAGGAAAAGGTCTGAAGGAGTCTATGTTGGGGATTTTGCTGTTGCTTGTGTTCATAAATAATCTGGAAAAGGGTATGACAAAACTTGCAGATGAGACCAAGTTACTAAGGGTGGTCATAAAGATTATGGACGATGAAACACTGTAAAAGGACCTCATGGGACACTGGATGATGCTAATGGCAGTCGAGATTCAAGGTGGGTAGATATAAACTGATGCACAAAAAAACAATCCTAGCTTGACATAGGAAATGATGAACTTTAAGCTGACTATTCCCATTTGGGACTGAGATTTTGAAGGGATAGTAGTTCTAAGCTGAATGCTTAGTGGTGAGTGAAAAAAACAGAAAGAAGAAAGAGCAAAAATGTTATGCCCCTGTATAAATCCATAACACACTCACAGCTTAAAATTTTGTACAGTGCTGTTTTCTGCAACTTAGCAGGTGTAGCATAGAATTGGTAAAGGTTCTAGCAGGACAAGGAGGGTGAGAAAGACATGTCATTGTTTCTATAAGAAGATTTAGTGAACTATGATTCCTGATCTGGGAAAAGTAAAAATAATGGGAGATACACTAGAGAACAATAAAATCATGAGTGGCATAAACAGAATGATTAAGGAATGATGTTCTCTTCCAGTGCAAGAACTAGGAAGGTTAGCAGGTGTCAAGTTTGAAACAAAAAACAAACAGTCCTGCCGCAGGTAAGCTGTGGAAATCCTTGCAGCAGGGTAATGTGAATGCTAAATGTTCACATGCCTCCTGGGGGTGAAGCTTTTGGGAGGAGGAGATCATTGAAGGCTTTAAATGGAAAGACAAAACCTCTGGCCCAATAAGTCTTTGAGCCACAAGTTGTTGGAGCCTCAGAGGAAGTTTTTTTTGTTATGCCATTCTTGCTCTTCCATACGTATCTACTTTTCATCAGTGTCAGATGCTGCTTAGATAAAACTTTGATATTATCCAGCTTGACTCTCCTTATGTTCCTATCCTAATACCTTCCAAGGCACATTACAAAATGAATCCAATAAAAGAACCATCCTTTCTAATCTTTTCATAACACTAATCAGGTGCTATGTAGCTCAAGAATAGTATTTAAGATCAATGAAAGCATATTTTAGTTTACTGGACATAATTTCAAATCCATTCTTATTAGATATCTACTTATATAAGTTTATATACATAAGCTTACTGATATTTATTTTACATCCTCATTCAATATTTCTCATCTCTCTGCAGGACAAAGTCAGATCTGAACCCAAAGTTGCTAAGGAAGATCATGAAAATATCATGAAGAGAAGTACTAAAGAAGCATTTCAGAAGAAAAGTGAGGCTAATCTAAGCTAAATTGATGCTATGAAGTGTAAGATGGACAGAAGAGAAGAATGATGAAAATATACAGTTGAGATTTTTTTAAACAGAAAGGATGAAGGGTTGTTAAACGTCTATTTTTAATTTCTCTAGAATAGAGGATCTGTGGTAAAGTCTTTTTATCCCATCTTACATAATAAAATACACACTGATACCGCATATCTTCCCTATTTATGCAAGAAAGGACAAACTCTTGCTTTTCCCTTTCCCCTCTTCTTGCTTTTTCCCTTTCTCTTAAAAGCCTCAAGCAATTTCTCCTCCCAGACTGCATCCTTCCAACACTAAATAAATCAACCTCTAAACTTGTAAAAGGCATTTTGCAAACCAAGTGGTTTAATTAATTCAATATCTATTTTCAGAGAAATGAAATTTAAACTTCACTCCAAATTTTAGAGTATCCACACCTTCAACATTTGAGAACAAGAAACAACTAAGTCTGGTTTAATAAAGAATAAAGCCAGACTTTATTCTTTCTTAAAGATACATTGTTTTTCTTGTCAAGCTCTTTCTAAAAATAGAGTTCTATGAAATTCTTTGCATAATCACACCATTGAAACTCCTGCTGGGCAGCTGTGTAAAACAGTAGCTTAAAGCACCCTACATAGCCAGTTTGGGCTCTGTATCCGTGGTATGATCTGTGGTAAGTTATTAAACAAATATAGTCATCAGAGGTTTTGCTCATGACAAGAACATTTAGTTTTTCTTTAGTGAAAAAATTATCATTTCTGTCTTTCATAAAGAGTAAAATCCTACATATTTCATTTGTAAATCTTAAAAGGCAGAATAAGAACAGAAACACTGGAAATCTAAGGCTTTGGCTGTAGCACTTTTTTTCAAAATATAAAACCCTTGAAGTAGGAAAAAAAAAGAAGATAAACTTCTTACTTCTTACCTTGGCAAACTCCTTCTATAGAATCAAAAGGAGATAAGCCTACAAAAGAGGAAGAAAATGGAAGAGGATTGTCATAGCAACCAGTTAAGAACATATTCAACACAGGCAACAATCTGATTAATCTTCTTTTTTAAGAACCATGGCACATACTGCACCATCCAGTTCAGTAACAGGACATTTTTTAAAAGATAGTGTATTAAATCTCACTTCATTAAAATTAATGATTTATCTGCAGAGCTTTTGACTCATTCAATGCATTTGCAGCTTATAGGGCCATAAAAGAAAATAAAGATTCTTCTGTTTGTTTAAATTACCTAGACCATAAGTAAGCCCAAGGATTTTTGGTAAGAGACAAGGAAAAGGTCATATTACTTTTTCTTACACTGAAAACAAGAGTGTTAGAAAACTAAACTGGTCCAGGACTAGAGACCAAATAAAGTAATCCTAACTATCCTTCTTTTCCTTTTTTTTGCACGGCAGTCTACAATGCTAGAGAAACCTCAGCAGCTTCAGAGTAATGTCTTCAGCTCATGAGCCCACATTCTTGTTTTAAAATTGATATCACTCATTGATCTAGTCCTACTCAGTTTGAATATAGGGCATGCAGTAGTAAAAGAGTGCAATATTGTCAGGTTTAAGAAAATAAATAGACACTTCTTTTTTTTTCCCTCTTGGGGATAGTCCTGATATAAGTAACATTTCATGAGATAAGTTTCTGAAGGATTTGATTTCAGCTACTATGGGAGTCCACATAGGAGAATTCCAAGAAAGACTCATCAGTAGGGCTGGGTCAAAAACTTTGTCTCTTGTTAGCAGAACTTCTGTTGAAAACAAAAAATCAAGAGACAGCAAACTTTTAAGAAAATGTTCCAGCTTTTTTCAAGAGAAAGACCAAATATTAAATACAGTCAAAGCCTGCTTTTCTAATAAGAAGTTGAAAATTCTGCAAGAAGCTGACACTATCTTTTTCTAATGATAAATAACTTTGATGGAATTTCTGTTTCCTGTTTCATTAAGCATAAGGGAATTTGCAGGAATAGTAGGTCATTTGCTCTTCTTGAAGTTTTCAGAACCAAACTGCATTTCCTTCAAATCCTTTTCTGTGTGTAGCTGTTTTTGCTTAAATAAGTCAAGTAAAAATGCTGTGTGAGCTGAATGTAAAGGATATTTATTATATAATTGAAATGTGCAATTAATTTCTGGGAAGTTGAAGGCATTTATTTATTTCAGATCCTTCAAGGAAAAAAAACTGTTCTTGCTACTATTAAAAGCTGCATACTTCTGAATTCTAAATGTTTACCCTCAGGGCTTCCATCTTCAGATGCAAGAAATCAAAATGCAGAAACTTATTCTGGTAAAAAGGAGAGAGAATAAATTTGATCTCACTCATTCATTTGCTTCAAAATATCTTAACTGATCCTAAACATAAAGTCTTATTCTCCACTCCTACCCTAGGAGTACTCGTGACACTGATCAGAGTGCTTGCTCAAGGGTTACATAGGTTACATCTACTCTATTTTTGGTAGGCCTATGAGAAGTACCCTTTCACTCCTTGGCCAGGCAGTGTAGCACCACCTGCAGCCATACAGTGTGGCAGAAGCGCCCCATATCACAAGACGTGTCCACAGCTCTGCTCGTAGAAAACTCGGGACTCCCCAACACACCCAGTCCCTGCCTCGTGCCCGGGCCTCACCACGCTCACTATAATAGCCCATTGCTGCCACTTGCCCCCTTCACTATAGTTGCTATGCAGCTGTGCTGCTCCTTTCTATCTTTGCACCTGCTGTCGTCATCACGGGGGAAAAGCTCTGATCTGCCACCTAAAGCTGATGATGGACAGATTTGGAGTTGGGAGGCAAGCACGCACAACACTAGGAAAATCAGCAACAGATACATTTTTGCATGATGGCACTCTCCTTTGGTGGCCTTGTGGACATCTGGTATCTGCACAGCAGCCGCAGCACAGAACTCTCAAATCCGGCGTTGTGTGCTCAGCCCAGCTGCATTTACCAGAGAAAACTATCCACTAGCGCTAAGTGGAGGACAACAGATCCACTACTGCTTTGTTCACACATGAGCTTTGCAAAGCCACCCCAGATCTACTCCATCATCCATACCACTCCCGCCAGCAGCTCCTGTGACTAGAGGTAATATGTATCTCGATTCTGTCTGAGTGATTTCCTGTTCACATTATTTTAATTACAATAGCACCAGTAAACTGCATTCAGGTTTCAAGCCTTTATTGTTGGAGGAACATGAGAGGAATATATTCCCTACCCTGAACAGACCTCTCCTTATTTTGTCCCTTTCCTATCCCCCTTCCACCCTCCTTCCACTCACACACTTCTTCCACATCACTGTTCTTGACTGACCACATTGAGCAAATGAGGGTCACCTTGTAGAACTATTTAAGGTTCAATTTTTAACCCTTTATCAGCTTATCACAAAAAAGTGCCAGTAAAGCATTAGTGATGGTGGCAGTCAAAAAACAGCCCTTAAAACTGCAAAAAGCAAAGTTTTGACTTCCATGGATCCCTGACACTCTCTGCCTCTCCTTTCTACAAATGGTCTGAAAGCAGCAAGGCAGATTTGGGAAAGTCTGTGGTGGTGTGCATGGGTGTGTATGCAGAAAGTAGAATGGCCATTTCAAGGGGAAAAAAGATACTTCAGAAATTGCTGAGAATTTTAACAAAAATGCCAGTAACTACGTTCCGCAAGAACACACAGAGAATGGGAACAGGCTCCTGCCCTATGGTTTGTCCATCATGAGATGCAGACATAAAGACTTAAAGATTCAGGGCTCATAATTTAAACTGTTGGATGACTCAACCTCCTCGTATTTTATATTCCTGACTTAACATAGGTCTTGTTTGATATATTCGTCCTTTCATCTTACAATAGTTAATTCATGAGTCAAATGCTCATTTACTGGATTTTAATCTTACCATTTGCTGTTTCCTGTCCTCTGAGGATTTTGTTAAAACTCTTCATAAAAAGTTCCTCTTATTTTCCTCTTAATACTTGGCGGCATTTAATGAAGTCCCAACAAAGTATGTGCTGAAAAAATACATTCTCAACTATTGTTGCTTTGTGTTGTTCTTGCATTTCATGAAGGATAAAGTAGTTTTATTTATTCTGTATATAAACAGACTGATTTACCACAGTTTTATGTTGTTGAACTCATTACAAGGGATTAAGTGTAAAGCACAGACGAAAAAGGATGTTGTACCAGTGTTAAAATTTCAGGATGCCACTGAAAAGGGAAGATTTAAAAAGACAAAGCAGCAATATTTTTCCACTTCTTCCCCATTCTGGGAACTGTGTATTATATATTTATAGAACATATGAAGATTCTGTATCCCTACTATGGAAACCTATAGGAAATTAAATTTCTGTTAAAAAAAACCTCAAAGCTTTTCTTTATTTTTTACAGTTGTGATAAAGTTTTATAAAGATAAAGATTTTCCTTTCTCTGTATTTAGCCTCTGGATCATTGTACACAAAAGCATCAGCAGAAATCACTCTGGAAGAGTACATGTGAATTGCTCCCCCAAATCTCTAAAAAGAAGCTAGAGAATGAGCCATCCTTGAATCCACACTGTATTATCTTCAGTACACTTGCAAATGAGAATGATCCACACAACAAGGAAACACATTTAAACAACTTCCAAAGGGGTAGATAAAATTCTTTTGCCTAGCAAACAAAGCTTTCTAACTAACTTTTATATAAAGCTCAGCTGGAATAAAGATGGTAACTTTAAGGTGGTCAGTAATGACAACCAGCCTATTACAGTCATTTCAATGACAATACTGGAACATTTCAAATACATAGTTCCAGCAATTTGTAGGTTAGACATTCATGCATTATCATGGCTAAGATCACTGGTAGAAATTAATCAGTGACCCTATGGCACTATCCATTGGTAAAATAATTTTTAACAGAGTATGACTGGCAAAATGACCAGTTTGATGGAGAATTTGCTTTTATGACTAAAGAGTAATTTGCATATGTATGTCTTTTACTTACAGTGCAGCTATCTCAAACTTGTACTTCACTTTTTGATGTGTGTGAATAGACACTCACACTTCCAGAACTAATAAAAAAAGATACAATAAAAGGAATCAACAAATACAATAAAAGGTGTATCGTATTTCCCTATGAGATTTTAATGTATTCCAATTAGATATGGCTGGATTTTTTTCACTGGTAACTCTATATTCCATTAATATAGCTTTCTGTAGTCAATTTTTTGAAAAAATAGTTTTCCACACATGTAGCTATTATTCATCCTAACAGTGAATTTACACCTTCTCCAGTTGAGAAAAATAGCATTTAAAACAAAACAGACAATGGAAAACTCTAACCACAAGCTTACTGTAACTGTCACCAGATATGTGAGATAGTATATAAGAATACATTATAATTACAAATGAACAGTGAAAAAATGGATATTGCTTAGAATGATATAATTACCAATTATCTCAAATAAACACTCATAAAATGAAATCTTTCTGCAAACTGAACCAACATGCAGTAAATGGAGACAATCAATATTTGCTTCAAAAACATATTGCTGCTTCAAACCAAAAAAAGCCAGTATAGCCACAGCATATTAAGCCTATTGTGAACAGAATGTATGTATATGCATATATATGTTTATATAAATGCACAATAACATACTGGTTGACATCAACATAGAAAGAGTGAACTGTTCAAAATACAGGAAAAAAAACATTTAGAAGCCAACCCTTTTCTTTGTATCATATAACTTGCTCAGAGCTGCACTAAATTATATGAAGGTTGAGCGAGAAAAAAGAATACAATTCATGAGCATGTCTTCATTATCATCTGTGCTCTTAGGAGCACCAATTGAGCTGTGGCAATGTTACAAAATACAAGGAAATTTTCTTGGAAAAGTTAGTAGGAACAAGGAATAGCATTACCACAGTGGTATTGCATTAAAAAGGACTAAAAATTTCATACTGACTCTTCTTGTAAAAGAGCTGGGGGACATCAGATGAACTTAGGAGGTGGCAGGTTCAAGATAGTGAAAAGCAAAAAGGTTGTTCATACAAAGTACAGTCACGCTTTAGAGCATCTTTTTCCAAGATGCTGTAGGTGCTTAAAGTTTACCAGAATTCAAGGGACAACTGAAGAAATGAAAAGACAATGTATGTACTGAGGGCTATTAGATACAGAAAAAATCATCTCTGGGTTTGGAAGTCTCTGAACCACAAACTGGGAAAATACGTTGAGGAAATACCACTGAATGAAACTTCTGGAGGCTTTCTATATATGGGTGTCACAGAAAAGGAGATGCAGGCATATTAAAATATGCTGTTATTAACAAGATTCTGACTTCGTTTTCTAGCTTCTATTTATTATCAGTCAGCATTATGCAGAACTCTCCTGGGTCATCTCAAATGGTGTTTATCTTCCTAAGGTCCACGGACCGATAGTGACTTATGAAACAGTCAAATATAGTCTGTGAAGGGTCAAGTATGAAGAAGTCAGTTACATTTCAAGAAACTGGACTAAAACAATCTTGCTTAAACAAGGTTGCAGAAAACATAGTTTTATATCCAGAATAACAAGACTGTAAATATTCATGTGTTTAGATTAGTACTGTAAACAAGTCTTATTTCATAAGCACATTTTGACATTTTAAAGCAGAAAGGTGCATTGTCCCTTATATTAATCTGTTCAGTGCAACTGGAAGTGAAGTCACATTTTCTTAGCTAAGTCAAAAAACAAAAAAATAAGAGAAAACTTGTTTTGTTTGGGGGCTTCGGTTGCTTGGAAGCACTGGAGAGCTCGAATACTTGAGCAGATCAGACAGCACAATTCATGGTTCATTATGTCTTCTCTGTGTTTTGCTGACAGCACAGTCATTCGTCTTTAAACCTGCAAATAAGAAAAATAAGTAGTTTTGTGAGCAGGGAAACTTAAGCTCAGCTTCCTATGTCTTAAAATTCTGTTTCTGAATTTTTCCCATTCTACTAAGTTTTTCTTCTTCAGTGGGGCATTCACAATTTCATTTTGTTTTTTCTGGTGTCTAATAACTTAGATAAGCTGACATGACAGTCTTTATCAAAATACATAGTTTCACAAAACTGTTTTGGAAAGAAACTACAGGATTTAAGGTGAAGGCAGCCAAGAGGCGTCTCCTGTAATGATTCTGAAAAACAACCGATAGCTATGGGTTTATTCATTTTCATCTATGTTAGCTAATGCAAGATGATGGGTCTAATTTGCCATGCTTAGAAGCATGGTATCATGTCTTAAAATGGAAAACTATAGTAAAGTTGGGTACATGTCGATGGACAAACAATTCTGTTCTGAGAGTGCTAGAACTATGTCCTTGAGATTTATTATCAGGTTTTATAACTGAAACTTCCTTAATACTATGCAATATTTAGATATACTGCATAATTAACAGTTATATTTATTTTATCTTTCCGATTTTGTGACTAAGTTTATTCATTGACCTGGGAATAACTACTACTGTTGTACTTAAGGAATAAACCATAATTTTACTTCAAAAGATTCAATACAGGTTTTTTCTGATGTATTCATGCTTATGGAAATATGAATATTGTAGAGTGAAGTCACATGAATCCTACCTACTATAGTAAAAATATACACAGATACAAAACATTGAACAAGGAGCTCCAGGACGAAGGCCTATTTATGGTTGACAGAGATTTTTATCAGGCTGTATGTCCCATTACTGTTCCATAATTTTACAATTCTTAATTTGTCTGGGTTTGCTACAGCAGTGCTGCATTACTAGAAGACTCTTCAAAATCAGCCTTAGAACACTAGGTAACAATTTTATGGATTATTACACACAGAAAGGGAACACATTGATTATGGATTTATATATGTATGTATAAGTATTCATATCAATAACCTATGTAAGAATTGATATTAATAATCTATAGGTATTGTATACTTATATAAATGACTGTATAAAGGATTTACAGTGCTTTAAATGTGTGCAGGTGTGGCTGGATGAACAGATAGGTAGATTTTGCATTTAATAGGAAGATGCAGATGGTTATGCGCAGGTATAAATCTCTTTTGCTTCAGAATATTTGGGAACTTCATACCATGATGCTGGCTTGTTTCTGTTTTACATTATCTCCTGTCCCAGATTAATAAACTAGTAAATACAAACAGAAAAGGAAGATAAGAATAAAGTGTGTGTGTTTGAAAATTCTGTGGTATTTAGGCATGTTGGGAATAGCAGGCACTGATTTGATTTCAAAACAACACAAGACAAGCTGACAGCAGAGAACTCATTTATCCTTAACACAAAGCACAAAGTAAATATTCGGCCTTGTTGTTTGAGTGTTCTGTCTGGACACACTGTTCACATATTACATCTGACTACATTACTTTGAACAAGTTCAGCTACAAACTACCAACAATCCTTTGTGATTTAAATTCCTCAGTCATTTTTCTCTTTATATCTTCCAGATTTTATGATGTCTCATCTTGAACAAACTGCCTTGGGCTACTGCTGCTCCAACAAAGCTTAGTCTAGAAGGCCGTCTAAGCTAATGAAAAAGGTAAAAATCAGAAAACAGAATCATGTGGACTCTGTTCTCTCAGGAACTACTGCTTTTCTGGTACTACTTACTACTACTTACACTCCTCATGTTCTCTGAAATATTTGGCTTAATTTTTCCTCCTACTTCTGTATTGCAGAAATACCTTTTTCTAAAATCTACAAAACTAGAAATGCCTATGACTATCTCCAAGACTGAAAACAGTGATTACTCAGAAATCATAACTTAGGCCACAGTAAAATATTATATGGATCAATGTCTTGAATTTACATTAATGTTGTTTTAATACATCTTTGAAGCTGTCACGTTTGCAGAGAAGAGCTCAGTAAGCAGCAGTCACATAAACAGAATCCTAAACACACTGTTTTTTTAAAAAAAGTATGATTTTTAAGGTGATCCCTTCTTTTCAGTATTTGAAACTATTGGCAAAAATACCTTGTGCCACATAATTTCCAATAAAGCCTCAAAAAATGAGAACCCATTGTGTCTTTCATAGTTTTGCTCCTTCATCAGAGGAATAGCAAAGAGGCAAAGAATTCCTAGAGAATTTAGTTCCGCTTGTTCTAGGCACAACAGAATATGCCAGCATGAACTCAACTAATAGCAACCTTCAGTGTCACTGTTGAGGTGGGTGTTACACGTAAATACAGAAAGCAAGACAAGAAAAGAAAAATAAAAAGAATCTGTGGAGAACTGGCATATTACAGTATGGTAATTTGAACGATCTTTATGGAAATGTTCTTAATTCCAAACACCATCCTTCACTGTGCCCCGCTCTAGCCCTAGCTTTTTTAGGAAGAAAATGCAATGATTTAACATCAGACACTCTGAATGACAGAGTGATTGTGAAGTTAGTCTGACTGAAGAAAAGGGAAGGTATCTAGAGGAAAGAAAAATCCTCAGAAAAAGATCGAGTTCTAAATTTATTTTTAGAATATACTTACAATATATATGTATGGGCTGCTCATTAAAAAATGCATGTCCCAAGGGTCCAGGTCTCCATCTGAAATGTCAACAAATACATCTTTCCACAAATGCCAAATAACAAATGAAAAATAAATGCTCCGAGGAACCAGTGTTTAGTGAGGTTTAAATGACAAAAAGAAACAAAGAAGTGAAAGAGGAAGGTTACAAAAGATTCAGGCAAATCTCCATCCTGATTTTAATCTATAAACAAAAAGTAACAGTATTTGGCAACGAATAAAGGAATATCAAAGAGCCAGAAGATGTAAATTGATATGGACAATGAGAAACATCTGAGCTGTTTGAGCTGAACTAATTTAAGGTGTCCTAACCGCAAAATGAAATACGGGTACAGGATGGAAAAGCACATATTAAAGGAACAGAACTATAACCACACTTTGCAGGATCTAGTTTTAATTGGTAAAGGTCAGTAAACACTGCTTTTTGACACGCTACTCTGCCTCTGAGCTACTAGGATACCTATTTCTTGGTTATAATTTGTAGACAATTTAGCCTCTGAAATTAAACAGAAGGCTAAAATTATCAGGAAAAAAGGCAACCCCAGGTAAGGAGAGGCTTGAACTGCCCACCAGCAATGACTGTATAGTCCTGGAGGGAAAATCCTGAGTCTCCAGCATTGCTGCAGGGAAGAAAGGCTGAAACTGCCCAGAAATTACAATCAGCAATAAGCATCAGCAATCAAACATCAATTTTGACAGTCAATTTTCAATAAAAATGCAAAATGAAATTCTAACAAGCCTAGATGTAACACCAATATCAAAGGGTATGCAATAGAAAGTAAAATGTGAAAGCAAAAAGAATAGGGTAGCAGATATAGACTGAATAATTAATGCTAAGCACAATTATAAAGTGCAGCTATTTCAGGATATAATAATAAACAGATTTATTCACCAAATACCTACTGAGTCAGCAAGAGATGATTTTATGCTATTTTTAGATGAGGTTTTGGTAAGCAGCAAGAACAATAAAGGAGAACTGATTGCAGAAAATAACCTTGAATGGAGTGATCATGAGTGAATTCAACTTAAACTAGGATTAATGTAACTATGGATTTCCATTTCGAAAAGACAGACTTTGAGATAGCAAAGTCATCTGGTCCTCACTGATGAATCAGAATGTGGAAAAGGCTTGGAATTCCTTTTAGTCAAAACGCAAAAGAAAAGTGGAATTTGCACCCTAAGGTGTGTGGGGGGGAATAAAAGCTTGTGTTATGACCTGTATCTATACAAAAAGGGCCTTCTCTCATTTGCACTAATTTCAGTAACTGTATAAAATGCCATTCCCTATGAGCATCTAAGATGTAATTTATATACTCCCAGAAGCATAACAGTTCTGTGTTTGCAAAGCTATTTATTCATTTGTGTTAATTCATCTCAGAATGGCAAGATTTGCTTGCAGAAGACCCAAGATCTGTACACTCTATAAATAGACTATTTTCTCTTACTATTGAGAAGTCTGGTCTTGGCAGATGTGTTGATGAGGCAGGGTGCCAACCCTTGAAAATCACTTAATATTCATCATTAGGCTTATTATTGTGTCTTTGTGTACTCCCGAAGTAGTTGTAGTTGAAGATATTCTCATGTCTGGTCACAGTGAAAGATTTTTTTTTCCCCCCATTTAAATATATGAGAAAGAAGTGAAATGTCTGGAGATCGTCTTTAGGTTACACAGACACTCCAGTGTTCCAGTTGTTACCGTGAGACGTCTGGATTGACTGCCCACATAACGAAAAATCTCAAAACGCACTAGGAGGTTAAAGATGAACTGAAAACCTTGCTGTAAATAAACACATTATTAGCAAATGGAACATCACAAATCAGTAACAGAAGAGGATGATATAATCTAAATAAACACATTTACATTATCGATTTGGCTTGCACAGTCAAGCAAAATGCTGTCATTTAACCTGTTTTGTAAGAATCTCAGCATTTAAAAATGTCATTTCTGTCCACATGATACAAATGTCTACACATACAGAAAGTGAAACTCTGAAGAGAGGGGCTTCATTACTTGTTTTACTTTGTTTCTTAGGTAAGAGAATTAACTTAGCAAGAATTCAACAAATCCAGAATACTGGGCAACTGCTAGGCTGAATTAAAGCTGAGCAGGAATTAGAATAACATACTTTACCATTATGTAAACCTCAGATTCATGAGGAAAACACTGATTTCAAAACAATAACAAAGTTATTTAATATTTTTTCAAAAAAATTTTTTTCTTGTTATGAGAAAAAACTATTTCAAGTCATGAAATTTTTGTCTTTACTGAGGAAGGGGCAAGTGCATTCACATGGATGTGGACAAACCATGTAAGAAAAACATCGTTCAAAATTGAGAAACTTGTTTTTTCACACAAAAATGTGTTAAATTTCAGCACGATTCTATGTTCAAAGAAATTTTCAATTACATACAAAATGATAAAAATATTCCAAGCTCAGGAAAGCTCCATAAAACAGAATTATTGTTCTCTGCACAGCTCAAAATTAAGACATAATCACTCTTATTGTCTTTATATTATACTGACACTATATCAATGAGTGCATCTTTAGCTAAATATATTAATATAGCTGATACATCTTACTGTTAGTGTGTCAATACATGTGACTATGTCCTAAAGTCAATTTATTATATTGATAAAATATCAATGAGAATAACTTTGACTATAACCATTCCCACCCTTGTAACTGGAAACCTATACTTGAGCTGACAGGCTGACATGCCTTCATGACTCATTGACTTTTTCCAGGATTAAGGGGGAAGGAGGGGGAAGAGATAAACCAAGACAAGCAAAGAAATAGCACAGATTTTAATATCATAAATGTGAAGTGCGTGAAGCAGATTTAAGTTTTTTGACTGCAGATGTATATGCAGGTCTTATTATATAGTTTACTATAATCTTAAACTATAATGCCAAAATAACAAGCTACTTGTTTTTCAGAATCACCAGCTTCAGTACCAATGGTAATAGCATGTTTCTCTCAGATTTCATGTCTAATCCAAAGCCTAGGGGCCAGTCTTTCATTAACTGTCAAGAGCAGTGTGCCAGACCTTTCTTGCTGTCAACTCTACATGTAATAATATTTCATCTCTTAACCTACAGCCTATGAAAGAAGGAAATAGGACCTATCTTTTGGACTATCATCCTCCTGGTACTAAAAAAAAAAACCCTCTTTATGATGTCCTCTTGTCCTAATAATGTAAATTAATTTACCATCATATGCAATTGCAGTGTACCATATTTTATATTCTTCCATACACAAAATAGGAATATTGCTTAATTCACAGAGGGGTTTACCTTGAAAATCATGGCTTTGAGTAGGTTAGATGTACTGCTGCACGCAAACATACATTGTTCTTATTTTGTACAAAACTAAGCTAGTCTTATCACTTGACGCTTTCCATGAATCTGCATGATATAGCTTTCATTTATTTCTTCTAGCACTCAGCATTTACTACTAGGCTTAAGATAATCAATTACAAAACAATATGAGGATCCCAGTTTCCATAGGGTGCTACTCCCGTATGAAGAGATTGTCCTTGTAAGTACACACAGTCTGCCTTCCAAGTTGTTTGTCCTCACTGCTACTTGGTCAAGATGTTCAGAAAATAGAAAAACCTAACAGCAAATACTCTTTTTCCTTAAAACCACTGTAGAATAATTTTCACTGAAATGTTCAGCTTCACCACCAGTTCTCTTAACTGGATCTTCTGGGTTTTTTTTAGTGGTGATAAAAATTTGTTTTTGAATCATTAATCTTGTATCTTCCTATTTTGTGATGATCTTTTGAACCTAAGGCACAGGACAAATTATTAATATGCCTTTTTTGTTGGTGGTTTCTGGCATGGTCTAGAAACCTGTGTTCCTATGTCCAGAAAGGAAAAATCACCCCTCTTATACTTCTTTTAGGAATAAATATGCAACGGTTTTCCAAAACAACATCAATTTTGTCTCTGTTTGATATTTTTGCATTTCTTATATCTTATATTAATTAATTCAGGAATTAGATGTTTATGTTGACATAAATGGCTATTATTGTAGTGCATTTAGGGGATTTGCAGGTTCAGAAAGTTGTAATAAACTGACTGCCTCAACAGCTGAAAAAAAGAGGGAAAGCAGCTTGGAAGAAATGAAAAGGAAGAGTGTGAGGACACTAGGTAGCCCCCAGAATGAAGAAAACCAGATTGTGAACTAATAAGGAGGGAAAGGGTTTGCATGCACTGTGGTGATATTTTCTCTCATTTAATTCAAATCCATGAGAAGAGACGGCAAGAAGGACTTTGCTTTCACTTGGCTGTCAGAGGGAGAGGGACTGGCCGGGAAGATATGCGAAGCAGCTGCTCATAGGGTGGTAGCCCACAAATCTCATTGATGGGTTTTAATGGTAATTAGCTCCTAGTGCAAAACAGATTTTGTCCCTCTTCAGTGTGTTTTTGCATGGCTAGTAATCAGAAGGGGCCATAAAAGTCGCTTATTCTTTTTCCTCCATTCTCCTTGATAGGAAAGAGGGGGGATGAGGTGCCCTGAATGATGCAAGGCTAGCAAAAAAAAAAAAAAAAGAAAGAAAGAAAAAAAAGAAAAAGAAAGGAGGTGCTTTAGATGCATTAATGCAGAGTTATCTAGGGCCTTGCCCTTGTTTTATAACCTCTTCAGCACTGTCCTGAAGGAGCTCATGGATGAATTCTGTTGGAGGAAAGCAGAGTTTGCTGCTGAGGCACCCCTTGGAGTACGTGCAACAGACCCCAGAGAAAAACATGGAAACAATTCCTGTTCCTCGCTGAGCCCAGGGGCTATAATTGCCCACACAGTGGAGGAAAACCCCTCCGGGCACCCTACCCATCCTTCTGCCCCCTCTGACAGCTTGCCCCTGAAGTCTGAACAAAATTTTAAAATGATGCAGGATACCACTACAGCTTCCATCCTCTCACAGTATCAGCTCTTTGGAAAAGGACTTTGGGATACCTTGCTTATAAACTGGGATACAAAATTAAGTTCTCTGCCATTTCTAGGCAAAAGAAAATATAAAAATCACTACTGTAAACACTACATCCATCTTTTCAAATGTATCGCTTTTAAGCCTACATCGCACATGGTGAAAACAGATCAAGAAAACAGATTGAGGCTTTTTAAACCATTGGTTTTATCCTGCCAGCTGCACTTATACCCACTGTCATTTACTATCAACATTTAAGTGTTCCAAAAAAAGTGTAAAGAATCAAACATATTCTTGAAAAATAGTATAAGCTGCATGCTAATGAAGTCACTCTTCCTGAGGGTCTGTCTCCTGCTATTTGTCAATAAAGACATTTAAGTCTCTATAGTAAATAATGGCTGCTCCTTAGAACATATTGCAAAGCACCAAGAAGAAATAGAAGGATAACAAGTACCAGGCATTGTTACTTTGCTATGAGAAACACCAGTGACTTCCTCCATGAATCACCAGCTCCTCCCACACACGCTTCCTGAAAATCCTGTCTAATTAATCGTTTTATCATTCAAAAGTTTGGATTCCAGCATTCAGCAACACAAATATTATATAGTAGACAGATCATAAAAATAGTACAAATTTTTGACTGTAAATAATGAAAGAAAGAATCGGATTCATGCCATCTTTCCTCGCATCATACACAGCAATTTTAAGAAGCTGAAGCTGACTTCTGACTGACTTAGCAAATATTACCCCTGGCTTCACTGGCAGGTTTCACCATAATATCCAAGACCAAAACACTAACTGACTGCTGCCAAGCCAGGACTGAGGCTTGGTTTTTATATTGCCTATTACTGCATGTCTATTCTGGGGATTTTTTTGTTTGTTTTTTTAAGAAATGATTAATTTGTGCAAGTATTTACATTTCTGCTTTACATTGTCTGAACACATAGTAACAATAATAAAAGAGTCTACAAATACTCTCTCTCTCTAGTGGCCTCAATAAGATTTGGATTTTCTTATCTCTTAGCATTGCTGTTCAGTGCCATAAAACCCATGAAAAATATGCGAGCATATGAAGGCAAGGATAGCCAAGAGGATATACAAATAATTTAGCTTTTATCCCAAATATAAACAACAATATTGCAGTGTAAATAGATAAGCACTGCTTCAGTTCCTTCAGTGGGTTCTGCTGCTATCTATACAGCATGATATTTATCATTCATAAAATGACCTTCAACCATTTACTTTGGTACGCTACCAAGACCCCTTAATTGAATAAAGGGCAAATTTTACAGAATTAGAAAATATTAGTCTTTCCATGAAGCAATGTTACATAGGGCTACATGCATCCTAAGGGTAAAAGCACGGCAACATGTTTGCCCTCGGGTACACCTACACAGCTCTCACAGTGACTGAATTATTCATGAGTCATGTGGGGACAATATATTGTCTTTAAAGTCCTGACTGGAAATATGTGTTACTATCGGGGATGAGAAACATTTCTGATCCAAGCAAAGTCTCCTTGGCTCAACATATTGCCTTCCCTCCCCCAGGAATGATGATGTTTGAGGACTAAAGGGTTGGAAAAGGTAAGTGTTTGATCCACTAGTCCAAATGAATAGAAGGACCTCATCCAAATGTCTTTAAACTCTTCCATAGAGGTTGTCTCCTGAACCTTTCCCTCCACCTTCCCACAAAGGCATGAGTTGGCCAGCAGGACCGTCCCACCTCACCTTGGGTGGAGGCAGGACATTTCTGGAACTTGAGAGCATCCCCCAACCAGAGGCAGACATGGAATTCCTTGGGACAATTCTACCCAAATCACTTGTGACAGCCACACTGCTGCAAGAAGAAAAAAAATAAAGCCATGTTTGCAGGGACTGGAGGTGGCAGATGAGAAATGACCTTCAGGAGATTGTATTAAGGTGTTTTACTCAGATTAAAAAAGAAAAAAATGGAACAACAAACCATTTGAAACATAAGAAGCAGCACAGACTTTGCAGTTATATCAGGTAGGATAACAGTTATAAGGGCTATTAGCCTCTGTATTACAGATCAACTGAGGAGGGCAGAACTATATTTCAGCCAAGCAGTATATCTCAGTGAGGCAGAAGGAATCATTTTAATCTTCTTTAGGCTATTCACTGGCCTAAACCAAGTGATATAAGCAATCATTCTAGAGTTCAGGGACCAGGTCTGCCCTTACAGAAAAGTAGATAGAGACAATTAAAATACGAGCCCCTTGATTTCTTTGGCTGTTGCTGGAAGTAAATCAAAATTAGGGTGCATTTCCCATGCTAGAGAGGATTGCCTTGAGCAAGAGAGAGGAATCACTGGTTTGATCTGGTTTAGTTGCATAACAGTTTATTAGGCCTACAATGCAAGCAAAAATATAAAAAAGTCTTTAGAGAGGTCATTTGCACACTTTCTTTTTAATGGTAGTGGCAAAGCACTAGAAGAGACTTTCATGTGATTTTTTAAAACTAAAATTCCATGCAAACGTAAGACTCAGAAGAATTAAAAAAGAAACAATGAGGATACATAAAAGCATTTATATTCCTCTAATATTTATTTTATGTTTTTAATCTAAAATGGAAACATACAAACATAAAAGCATTTATATTCCTCTAATATTTATTTTATGTTTTTAATCTAAAATGGAAACATACAAACCAGAATCATTGGATTCAACTCATCCAAATTTTAGGCAAGTTTAGGTCCAAGTGTGGGTACAGATTCCACTTGTCAGCCCTCTCCTGTAAACATACCCCAAAGTATGGGGGATGGCATTCGGGGCTTTAATATAAGCCAGCTAAAGTTTTCCATTGATTGCAGTAGAGTCTGGCTCATAATATCCGAGCTGTATGTGTGTTTCTGCATGCAAAATTATACTGAATGATTTTAATGTCTGATTCACATAGAACTTCATCTGCTGGTGTAATACCTTGACAGGAATGTCAGGCAAATGCAGAAATCAAAATTATAGTATTAAAAATAGATGCGAGTTACTACACACTTTGAGAGACATGATTTTGTCCTACAGAAATACAATGATAAGAATACTTGGTCAGTCTGGGATATTAAAAAGGTGTTTTTCTCTTCTCTTATGCATAACCTTTGTGTGATAGGAACAGTTATGCTTTTTCACAATAAACATTTTATGCTTCTCTGTCCTGCAAGGTCAGCTACGCTTATGAAAATCAAGCTGCTTTCTGTCTGCCTTACTTCATCACTAAAATTTCCAGACAGAACAAAAACTCCAAAACTCATCAAAACGCCATCAGTTAGACTGAAGAGAATTAGAGCTGAATGCTAATCTTTGTAACTCTGTTATATATGCACAAGACAACTATACTTGAGGTTGAAATAAGCAACGTATCTTGAAGGGCCCTTGTTTATTCACTCTTTCCTAAAAGAAGAAAAGTAACAATTCCATCTAATGAAGTGAGAAGGTGAAGGTAGTTTTACTTCGTAAGCGAGTTAGTTAATGAGGCAATATCCTCTTGAATCTTTGAGATAAGCGCTAGGTCAAAAGTAGACAAATTAGCATAACATTTATATTAATATATTTCAGAATCAGATACAGAAACAACCTGCACTCTGAAACCTGCCTAATCACAGACAGCTAATTTTCAAAGGAGTTTTGGCACTCATTATGGTGATGGATGACAGTACTAAAAACATCAACACTTTCTTGAGCTCTGCCATGCTCTGTAGGCACTTCTCTTATGTACTCTATGAATGGTATTTTATGCCTTTCATAATTTATTTAGATACTCAGAGATGTAAAATGACGTTCCCTGTTGAAGATATTTTGGCATGCTGCAACAGTGTTTTTGCATACTTGCAGCAGAGAGAATGCAACACAGTGCAGTATGACATTCTGGTACTAGGAAGCTGCAGCTCTGCTCATCTAAAACTATTAGTGTCGTATCACAATGAAAAAAGTACACAAACATTTGTGTAAACACACACATATGCAAAATGTTCTGTACATGATGTATACATCAGTATTTATGGACTTTTGCATGCACACACGCGTGGACACACACACATACAAACACCTCTGTTCTTGTAGCTATGTATATAGACTGTAGCCACTGTCAGAGTATATATAAACCCACATGCTATTGTACGTAAATTATTAAATTTTCTTCTTTTCCTTGGAATGAAAATAAACACTGGAAACATTGGCACCAAGGGTTAACATTGCTGATGCTGTCTAGGAAAAAAAAGAAAACAAAGCTGAGGGAATGGATGGGTGGAAGATGCTATTTCTATCTGAAATTTTTTTAATCAGTCATTTTAAAGAGAAAGGCCCCTATAACTGTTTCATAAAGTTTTGAGTGGATTCAATTAATTAAGCTAGTTTAGCCTGGAAATCTGTGTAACACATGTATGAGTGAACATAATGACCTTAACTCTAGAATGAAATGATTTTATGATATCAAAATTGTGTTGCTGGAAAAATTTTTATTTCATTTTAAAATATAGTATTAATCAGGAATGAAAATGAAATGCAGCCCTTTGACCTGTGAGGGATGGATCTGAATGAAAAGGTATCAGGGCCCTACCTTAGAAGTGTGTTAAGCAGCCTTGGAGGTGATGAATACACTCAGTTTTCACCATCCACAGCAGAAACTGGTGGGGTTTTGGCATCTTCTGGGTTCGGGCTCAATTTGATTGTAGTAAAAAAGAACACACAGGGCTCCGGCCTTAGGCAGTGCAAATTAACCAAAAAGGCATACTGTACTCCTAAAGATAAGAAATGGCTGGAGTGTTTTAGGCAATGGTAGGGAGGATGGGAAGATTGCTCCTGCAAGTCACTGCAGTGAGAGCTGGCCACGGGCCTACGAGCAGCAGAAGCTGGAGGCTGAGCCAAAGGAAAGGAGCTCATCTTATGTAACACAAGAGTGGACAACATGTTGGCAGCCTTGCTCACAGCATCCCCTCTGCCTCCTCCAGGGAAGCCACAGGGTCTCAGACCATGCCCCGCTTGCAACAGAAACACGATCCGCAGCTCTCTGGGTGCCAGCAGTAAGTGCTAGCAGAACACCTGTTTTAGTGGCTGCTTCCATCTCACCATATCTCACATTTCTTTATGACCTCAATATTATTTCTGCTCAATTTCAGTTCTTCTTGTGTCATCCTAAGATCCTCTTTCCTGCTTTCATGTTTTCTGAACAAGTTCTACCTATTGCCGCCTTTCTTCCTTAGCTGTTTGGGGCTGTGAAAAAACACATCTTCAGGAGCTGAGTGAGCCAGTTCTTATGGTCCTTTAAGCATTGATATACTGGTTAAAATGTTATTTTCTAAAGAACTAGTTTCTAAAGTTTCTAAACATTCATTGCAAACACTTCGGATCTCTCATACCATCGCAGCTGGCACAAGCTCAAAGATAAGCAGAGAAATTGTAGGTGACATCCCTGTGTGGGGACTTACTGGCACAAGTACTGCTGACAGCACAAAGCAAGCAGCTTCAACACACTGTAAATTCACTTGGCATCCAAAGGCTTCTCTTAGTCAGGCCACTAATAATCCAGAGAGATTTTTACCATCGGCCAGGGACTAGCTGTATGCGTTGTGTCCTGGGCTCATATCCGTATGCTTGGCCTTATTCTTTCATCTTGCAGGAAGCAAGGATCAAAAACTGTTTTGAGACCATGAATTATGGGGTTCCTCAATAAAGAGGAAAATTTCCTTGAGCCTGATCTGCTGGATATGTGACTACAGCGTAGATACTAATCTCATTTATTTTTAATAAATTTTAATTCAGATTAAAAAATGATGCTGTAATCTCTCCACCCAATGATGGGGAAAAAAATAAAATTAAATTAAAAAAAAAAATCAAGCCTTAAAACAAATCAAGTCATAAAAACAAAAAATGTGTTATCATATCGGAAAAATACAATAGATCCTTATTTTCTTCTTACTGCAAAATTTCTCTGTTGATGTAGCATGGGAAAATTGCTTTGTGAAAAGTTTCTGTTCTCCACAGGTAGTAAATTTTCACTTCTGTTAGGTAGCTAAGAGTTCTCTATCAGTTATCTAGAAAGCTCATAACCATGCCTATCCATTGCACCACTGATTCTCCTATACTGATTTAAACACTTTCCCTCCCTTCCCCCCAGGTTGATCCCTACCTTACCTGGCATTTATTGACCAGTATTGAAAATTTAGCTCTTGTTTCCAGTCAGATTATGACAGCAGCTTTTGGCTCACCAAACACCTTTGCGTTTTTCACCACATGGAGCCTTGCCACAAAGCCATCTAATAGTTCTTTAGATGCCTTCTGAAAACGTGCAGTTGTATGGCAGCTATGTGCCAATGAACAACTTGGCTACAGCTCAGCTGCTGCTATTTCAGGTCATCAATGAGATTTTCTTGTATATTCTCATCTGTGAATTAATGTCCAGTTATCGCTCAGTCTATGGAAGGGACAGCATTTTTACTCTGTCCTTGTACATCATCCGGCACGAGGTGGTTCTAGTTCAAAAGAAATAGCAACAGAACACTGCGGTGCACAGCCTGAACAACTACAGACTCCTCTGAGCCCTTAATGAGAAGGAAAACAGCCCTTCCCACAGCAAGTGACTGTGAACCACAACCTGGTTTCACCCCACCATGGTTTGGGTGCTCACATCAGGTGTCCAAGTTAGGAAATAACTGTCTGTGCTCCTCCTGTAATCCATGAAGATAGATAGACAATTCCAGAGACTGAGTCCATGCTGCAACCATCTACTGGGAGCGATCCCCACATCAAAGAAATGCAATATACTGATGCTATGTCCCTCTCTCAGTGCTTGGCCTTAGGAAACAATGTTAGAATTAACAGCTGATTATACATTCGTACTGGTGGTCATAATTGATCACATGTTCGTACAAGTATTTGCATGCAATACTAATTATTAAACCTCACTTGATGGAGAACAAACAACAAAACAAAACAAAAACTTAATTCTCTTTTTAAGGGCTGAGATGTTTTTGTCCCTCAATGTCTTTATGACATTTCAAATTTTCTTAGATTTTAGTGCCTTTGAAAGTGGGGATTGTACTTTGTTCTGTGTTTGTGCAGCACCTAGCACTACAGAGTTTCAGCTTGTAACTATGGCTCCTTCTCAGCTGGTTGCAACCACAAATTAATATTAGAAAAAATAAGAAAAAAATATTTTTTGTTTTTCAGGCACTGCATCATAGGTATCGCTAAAAAAATGATCATTTGTATGTGGTATACATTTACGTGCTCGTGTTACTATTCATCAATTACTGCTATAGAAAATGCATCTTTTATGTCTTTACAGCGTGCTTCATTTTGTATCTTTAGGCATTATAGATTCATGAGCATTATGCAAAACATTACAAGGATAATCGGCACAATGGGGGTTCAGTATTTAATGAAAGTAACTCTTGTTTTTAATTACAGCATTTAAGATCATCTTATTGTCAAGTGGAATACAGCCTTGCTGTTTTGTGATTTGGCATCCATGATTCCATTGGATTTAGGAAACATCCCACCATCCTCTCCTTTTATAGTCAAGATTATTTCCCAGATTTCCAGATAACTGGGTACACATGATATGCTTTGTGCAGACATGAAAGGAGCTTTCCAAAACCAGGACTGAATAACAAACAGATCAAAGGCATTTTATGAACGTCTTAGCGGAAAATATTTTATTATTGTAACATATTGCAAATGAATGAAGGCAGAAGTTCAGTTTCAGGTATATCTCTACAGGATGTTTTAAATTCCTAGCATATAAAGTTCCCCTCTTTGCAGCTTCTTCCTCCTAAAAAGCAAATCCCATGAGATTAAAACAGCTCAAATGCTAACTGACTTGGAGCAGACACTTTGGCTGCAGGTGATTATATTTCACACTTTCTTACATTTTCAGTGATTTCATTTATATTATAATCAATGTTTTTCACAGGTGAAGAACACTACATTGGACTACAGCTTCCCATCTTCTTGCAATAGAAACTACTAAACAAAAGAATAAAAAACATAATTAACAAAATGTTCTAGCTTCATGTTTGCATACAGATACGCACTATACCTCTGCTATAACAAAAAGTAATTGTATCCAGGCACATACATTCCAAGACTGAAAAAAAAATATGTAATTGCTGTATTTAATGTTTCTATCTTTTGTGTATATTTTAAACCATATTTGCAATTTGCAAAGCTATTTGCATGATGCCATTATTATAAACCTATAAAATCCATACTTTGAACAGATGGTACTTTAAAATACAATGGTAGCTGGGAAGAGGTGTCTGAAGATATAGTATATGTATAGGCATACATATGATGACACCTAGAAGACCACAAAAGCTATGTAAAACAGATAAGCCCACCAACTGGGAGGCCCTTTGCCTGGGATGACTGACAGAAGTATCTTTTTCATAATATGAAATGCCATCTTTGCAGTGCTTGTAAAATAATACCCATTGGGTATAGCAATAAAGATCTCCACTGGTACCTCAGCAGTATCTTTTTCCTGAAAGCTCTGTATTCCCTATGGATGCTCTGTTTCAGCAAGTAAGCGATAAACAATGTGTCATGTTATTTAGCTCTTCTGCATTTTTAGATGAATCCTTTTTTTTGTGGAACAATTTTTTTTAAAATCAGTATAAAACCCAGCAAAAGTTAAAATGTTTCATCATAAGAGGGGTAGTATCAGCATTTATTTAGTAAGTATTTGAGGCTATTTTTTTCTTCATGAAAATATGCGGCAGATATAATAAAAAGCCAATATCATATTATTTGATCTGATGTCTATAAGAAGCTGACTCCAAGTGCTGAAATTCCTACAACATGTTGGCAAAGTTCAAGGAGAGCAAATTTGCAATGAATGATGATAATTTGCACTGAAAGAAATTAGTGCCTATTTTGATTAGGAATTAGCCTTCTGCTCAAATTTCAGCAAAGTAATGTATTCATTCCTGGTTAGAGCATTAGCTGGATTTAAAGGGTGGAAGAAAAGCTGGTGGACAAAGTGAAAATTAAAAAGCAGAAAAGATTAAAGGGTGATCTCGCTAGTTCCATAATAAAGTTACAGAGTTCAAACAAAGAAATCACAACCGGTGTGTTACATATGCATGTATGATACGTATGCATTTATCATGGTACCCAGCCTTTACCTAGCTAGGGATTCATACTCTTCTTTTTTAGGAGTACATTATTCATCTTCCTTGTCTTACACCTAAGCTGCACAGCATTGGAGGCAGGCAGAATCAGCACCATTTTGTGACTTCCTGAAAAGAAAGCAGCACTTGAGCAAACGCCATATGACTTGTATATTTGGCATGGTGTGCAGACAATGTAAACTTTCCCTCACCAGCGTTAATTTGATACTGCACAAAGCACTTTACTGACAACTTTGCACCATAAGGTAGATGCTTAACTGATGAAAATTGCCATCAGTCTTCTGGCTTCAGTAGGCTATGCCAATACACAAGAGATGAGGATGTGGCATGCATGCCACAATTACATACAAGTACTGCAAAGCTGAGACTTTGCTTCCTTCATTTTAGCCCTGACCTGGAAGAACAATTCGTGAATTATCTTAAGGTAATTCGTGTTTAAACCTACCCAGGGCGGCTTCAAAGTTACTGAGATCTTCAACTGCCCTGCTGCTGTTCCTAGCCAGGGTGTCACGCTAGCCAGGGCTACAGTTCTTACAGTCTCTAGCCAGGGCAGACACATTTCCAGGATGGAAATTCAGCTCTCTGTATATTGAGAAACCTGGCAGAGAACAAATGAATCCTCAGCAATGTCTGCTCAGAGAAAGCGAAAGGCAAAGCATTGACGGTGATAAAGTGGAACCAGGAAGGGTCTGCCATTCAAGTGTGCAAGCTCTTTGAGGAGTTAATCTACAAGATATGCTCAAAAAATGCCAGTATTTCTGTGGTAGTGCCAGCTGTCAGGGCTCTGACAGTTTACCTCAGCACTGAAGCTTCAGAACAAAGGAACTAGGTCATGAAATGGAAAATTTAAGCATATTCCCTGCGAAACTTACTTTAAAAGAAAAACATTCAGGTTGCACAGTGAAGCACTGAAAAGTCAGAAAAATGACAAATTTAGGGCTATGTGTTCAACTTTAACTCGCTTTCTTTATATATGTGCACTATTGAACTACTAATTATATGACTGCAGAAATAATTGTATGTAAAGACCATACTTCAGTTGATGGCAAAAAGGAGTGCTTTTGCTTAATTTTCAATGATTAATCAAAACAGGAGGTTTAAAATATCTCACTGAATACAGTGCCTGTCCATCAATGTTTTTAAGTGATTTATGATTAACTTGACAATTAAAATGACTCTTTTATAATTGACATTAAAGCAATTAAAAATACAAAAAAATATTTACAAGTATTCCTAAGGAAATTGGCTAATTATTTGCAAATAAAATCTTCTGTACAATGATAATAGCCTTATGCCTTTTTTCTTTTTTCCCACTGCAGGGAGATATCTAGTATCTACACTAATGACCAATTTTTTTCCCCTCGATTAATATATTGTAAATTTAGACTACTGAATGAATCTGGGCTTATAGAGTAAGCAGGCCTTAACCTAAATCCAGTGAAAGCAGATCATGATCAAATACGGATTTAATCTGAGGAGGAAACGAGCATCTCAATATCCAGCCCGTTGAGAGAGCACCTGCATGACAGCAGCCTGGGAGAAGCTGGTGGCCTTTTCAGCCAAGCTGGCCATGGCACCAGGGCGACAAGGGACGAGCCAGGATCTGGTGTTCCTCTACCGGCTTCAGGTCGCGGGGAAGGCAGCTTCACCAAAGCCCATACATCCCCTTCATCCCCCAGGATTGCCAGATTCAATGAAGTAGCCTAGCAACACATATGCACTGCTTCACCGCAGAGACAAGCAGAAAATCTATGAAGGCTTGTTTAAGAAGGGGTTTGGGGGCGGTGGGGAGGAAAGGGAACTAGTTGTCTCTTTTGTCCTTAAGGGACTGAACGACGCCACCTCCTTCTGCATCCTGTCCCCCAGCCCGACAAGCCGCAAGCTCCTTCCCTTCAGCACCTACCTCCCACCCTGCAGCTTCATCCCTCACACCCTTGGCTTCCCACATCTCCAATCCCCATTCAGGTCTACAGACACACAGATGCTCTACTCCAGCACTCAGTGGCACTTCTACATCTCTGTTTTGCATTTTATTCCCCCTCCGGGATGAGAGGGGGGAGGATGCAGCAGGTGAGGAGGGGGGTCTTCCCCCTTTCCACTCCCAGGCACCGAGAGCCAGCTCAGGAAAGCCAGGGCACCTTGGTGGCAGCTTCCTTTGGCCCCAACAGGGAGACACACACTGAAGCTGCCTTTTAGCTACCCGTCCTCTAATTGTGCAGAAATCAGAATCAGAAATTGCTCAGAGCCAAGGGGGTTTTGACAGAGGACCACTTCATTTACAGGAGCCTTTTTCACCTGCCTTATGCCAGAAACTCTTCAGTGTACAGCTCTCAATGTAACCAAAGAGCTAATAGCTGAGAGGGAAGCTTTATAAATGATGATTCACTTTAGGCGCATCGTCATCATTTAAGGTTTACAAATGATAAGGTACAAATGATGCTGCAAGAGCAGCACTGCTCCTAGTTCCCTTCTGTCTTTCTGCTCCAGATATCTCAAATGGGGGTGAGGGGGGAGAAGAGGGGTAGGGAAACACACAGGTCTATCTCCACTTGTACCAAAAATTAATGAAGGCAACGTGTTTGCCTCGTCCCCCTTTCTACCAGCCACAAAACGCATGTACTTCATGAAACACTTCTAAGTTTTGCAAAGTTATTTTCTCCTATTGGAGAAAATAACAGTATGCCACCATAAATTAAACCTCAGTCTTTAATGAATGGAGCATTTCAGAAGGAGAGACAAAATCTTTTATGAGGCTAACTATTAGAGCTGAGAAAAAAAAAATCAAGTTTTGGGGAATACAGCCTTCAGGTCACGTTTTCTTCAGATCATGCATTTGTGGGTTGAGTCTATTTAAAAAACACCAGTAGCAGGAGTGTATAGTACATCACACAAGATACAGAGAAATAAGGCAGATTATATCTAATATGTATTTACAAAGCCATTGCTCATAAACTGCTCAGAAAATAAATGTTTCCTAAAGCCATTTTAAGCATGCTGAAATATGTTCCCTGACAAACACATCCTTTACAAACTCTTCCAAGTCAGAAATGGTTTTCAGTTTAAAAACAGCAGATATTGTTTCTCTAAAGCAGTACAGAAGTGGCATATCCTTCTGCATAAAGTGCTTGCTTAGTGAAGATAATTGAGAGTGGAAAATACATTATTTTTCTGTTCTATCCACCATGGCAATTAAAAACAACAATTAATTGTGTCAAGGTGCAAAATGATGATTTTAATTACACTGCCAGAGTAACACAAGAGGTTCACATGCAGCGACTGCATCCTTGATTGGACCAGGATATTACAGAGGGAAAGACAGAAATCCTTCCCTAGAGCAATATTCTCCAACTTGTTCATGTTGATTTACTTCACAAATAACCTCACTAACTTATTTCACTAACCTCCATGGTAGCAGGCTTTTGGAACTAAAACGAAGATGTTTTTTCCCCTGTATGGAAGTTTTATTATTTTACACTATTTTTAAATACTACCAGAGAATTATAAGCCATACACAGCAGCAGATTTTACAGCCTGTTTTGTAATTTAAAATCAGTTATGAAGGTAAAAGAAACAATTCTAAAAGAATGAAAAAGTTTTTCAGCAATATTCATGATATTACTCAGGGCTCAGGAAGTCCAGAGTTTTCATTACTGTTGCTATCACACCGTAGCACCCGTGGAAAACAGAACACCGAAAAGCCCCTCTTTTTTTAATTATGCTTGTACCTCTACCATCATTGAAATAACTTACCCTAGGGCAAAACAGAGAGAAACAGCAAATTCTTTCCTGAAAAGTTCATAAAACAAACACGATCCATGTATCTAAGCTTCTATTCCCATTGTACCTTCAGGGAGAGAGGAATATTATTAAAATGATGAAGTTCATTTTACTGTCAGTGCCTTTGAATAGTATTGTTAGATAGGGAGAAGAATATCATTGAACTCTTGAAGCCAGAGTCTCTAATCCAATGCTAGAGGCACATGGAAGCACACCCAGATACTGTAGATTATTAATATATTCAGATTTATATTAGGTATTCCAAGTCGAAGAGGGCAGTTTCACAGTAATGCAAATCCTAGCTTAAATGGCTTCACTGAAACAAGTTTGCCCATGGTTGTTGACCTTTTTTTGTTTAACTGTCATAAATACAGAGATCACTTTAATCCCTCTTGTTTTTATTCAGACACGTGTGCTGGTACATATTCATAAAGATCTTTCATACCCCATCATGCATCCTCCAGCTTGTTTTTATTAAAGGTCTTTGGGAAGATTGTCTTCCTACCCCCCTTCTTGCTTCTTCAGAGTAGTTAATTAAAATACTTCTACAGAGATGCACAACATAGACCCACTAACTAGTGTCAGTCAATGTGCAAAAGGAGCCAATGTGTGGGGTAGCGGGTTATCACAACCCTTCTTTTCATGGCAGCCCTTGTTCTTGCTGTGATTCAACAGAACTGCTGAGGCATCAATTGGTGTGTGGTTTCTAAAAGCTTTTATAATTTATGTTTAAAATGCCAGCTTCAACCACAAAGCACAGCAGTCCCATAATCGACAAAATAAAATTTGGGGCTCAGTTTCCATTTACCTAAACTTCTTCAATAATACAAATGTGTCTGCTGAAGACATCTATTACAACTCAGTAACATCTAATTTTAATGGCAAATAATAGAGTTCAGCTCCATAAGATTAGAGGTTATGGGCTAGGCCTTCTAGCTGGTTTGGCATCCCTGTTGAAATGTACTGCCAGCCAACTTAATATATGCATTAGAAAATCCCAATGACTTGATGTTTCCCTCCTCCTAAGCTTCAAAATACAGCAATTCCGTCTTCCCTTAATGCTTTGCTCCATTGCACTGTTGAGCCTATGGCAGTGTCTGTTAGATTGGACTGACAATAATATTATTTCTTTTCACTAAAAATACAGGCTAAATGAGGAGAAAACCAGAGTTAATTATATGGTGGAAACATACGCTCTGCTGGAGAGGAGGTGGAGTTGCAAAAAATCAATCTTTTTCAGGCCAGCCCTGCTTGTGCTCCTGAATTTAAAATGTTGACTTCGCCAACCGAAAACTTGAGACTCAGGTTTTCTCAGATCATTCTACCGAATTTCAGCCAAATACAGTCTATCACATGTAAATCACAAAATGGTACACTGCTATTGTTGAGCAGGCTTTTGGAAAACAAATACCATATCATCACCTTTCATAACAGTCAAACCTCCCGTGAGTTTTAAACTCTGAACCAGACTTCTGCGTTCCTTTTTAATCCAAAACCCTGCTAGAAGGTATTCATGGTTCTCCGAGGTAATGCATACTTTAGTGGAATAACCAGATTTTGAAATGCCTGTGAAAATCATGAGTAGGAAAAGGATACTGTCACTTCATCCAGCCTCTAACAGAAGCAACCCATCCAGCAAATCACTTAATAGAACTACTCACCAGGACATGCATGAATGAAGCTGCAGTAAGCCATTCACCAGAAGTTGAAATGCTACTGAATAAGTCTCTGTAAAGAAAGTCTATAGAATCTGGGTAGATTGTGCCATCAAAATCAATCTGTCCCTTTTGAAAGATGAGTAGCAGAAATATTGTAAGCATGGGAAGAAAAATGATCCAACACACCACAGACTCGCTGCTGATGTTGCAGAGGTCTAAATGGCCTTCTGGGATTTTCGTGAGAGAAAAAAATGTAGGCCCAGACACAGTTTGGGTTTTTTTCCCTCTGGGCCCTGCTGTCCCTCAGGGCACGCACCCTTACTCTGGCTGGCTGTCACCTTTCTCAGTTCAGCAGCTTGCACTGTTTCTCCCTCTTTTCCAGGGACTTGAACTTACCGACTCCACACTTCACTGTTATATATCAGCAGGTCTGACTTCAGTTCGATACCTTAACCCCATGGGCACTTTCAAGCACACTACTACGCCATGTTCAGAGCACAGTCTTACAGAAGAAACCTCTCAAGGGACCGCATTTAGATACATAGCTACTGCTGGGGTGGTGAAGCCTTTTGCATGAAGTCTTGACACGAGCAAGCAAATTTATCATTTCTCCTGTTTTGGTTCAAGAATAAATGATTTCATGTCCAACAGGCATTTTGCATTCTGTAAGTCCCTCATGTTGCTGAACAAGGCCCAACTTGTGTGTGTGTTTTTCCTAGGGGGTGGGATTTGCCAGGTTGCACAGCCTAACCATGGGAGTTGCACCAGTAATCCTACTGACTTCAGTTGACCCATTTATTGGTAACACAACCACTAGGAAACTCAAAAAGATACACGCAGCACTTATAACATGGGTATAACAGTGTTCAAGTATTCTGTGCATCCAGAATAATATAGTCTTTAACTACTCTGCAAGCAAAGCATCTGCAGCAGTTGAGACACCTAGGGCCGGTCCCACAGTCTATTTGAGTGAAAAGAAAAATCTTACTGTTTTCAGAGTACTTCAGAACAGATCTTTATTACTTATAAAAGAGTCGGCAAGGAGAGGAGAGGGTTCTGGATGCGTCACTTTTTCAATCTAGACATATATATTACTGTTGGAAAGGCAGCTGTTTTGGGAAATCTGCTGCTTCCCTCACACTCAGCATCAGAGTGCTCTGCCTCTGCCAGATGTTGGCTGTCTACATAACCAAAAGAGGAGTCTTATTCAAGAATAAGGTCAGCTAATTTCTCTCCACAGGGACTGAATACACTGCACCCATAGTTCCTTCGCCCAGAAAATGGAGGAAATAAATCTGAATCTCTGCAACCAATTGCCCAGATAGGAAGAACAAAGTGCTGCATTGATAGAAGGATGGGAACAAATTTACATTATATCACTTCAATACTGAAAAACAAATAAAAGAAACAGTATTAAGAATAGTATTTTACAAGCACATTAAACCTGAAACTCTTAAAGGGCCTTAATTCACATGTAGTTTGCACACAACAGTTTTTTCCAGAACAGTAAGTAAAAAAGGTACTATTTCTAGTGCCATTCCATTTGCAGATGGTGCCTACAGAATAGATTTATCAAATCAGCCATTTATATAACCCAAAGATGAACAGATTGCAATCCAGGAACGGGGAAAGTGCCCTGAAAAGACCATCTCCCCGGCTATCATCAGGCTTTCCTCAGCTATCACTCAGGACTAGTTTTTTTTAATATACTATGGTCCTGGTTCCTCACTTTAGCATTTCTAGTGCAGTCATATACAGCTATACAAATCAAGTAAAAATTGGGTGTTAGACATCTTTATTTCATTCTGGTAGTGTTTTATGAACTACTCTGTAACGTTTGGAAGTGAGCAACCAGCTTCTGGAGGGAAAAAAAAAGAACACACATTAAAAAGGGCTAAAGACTTTGGACAAACCAGTTGCATCTTTTACTCAGGTGTAAGTAATCTCATAAAAATATCCTGCCCCCCTCCAGTCCCGGCCTTTTGCTCCTTCCCATTTTCTGCACTGCATTAGAATGAGGGCTGGTTCCCAGCACCTGTAACTGCATGTCAGTGCTGATGACTGGCCCTGTGACCACAGACGCAAGGGAGGCACTGTGGATGCATAGCCCGGGGCAAAGAGACAGCAGCACCAGCATTTCAGGGGCTTTATGGGGAGAGTTTCAGGCTTGTAACTGAGACAATTTAATGCTCACTTCCATGAAGAAAAATCTTGCCCCCACTCTCCCTTGTACTGACTCTACCACTCAGCTGATCACCAGGTAAGTTTTCACTAAGCATGTAAAATAAAATTCACTCTTTTTCTCAAGTGGTTCCCTCCATTCTTTTTATGAGCTGTTACTGTTTAGTGGGAGCTCATCTGAGTGTCACACCATGCTCAAGAAAACGAGCAGAAGTGCAGGACTGACAGAAGAGAGCTGGAAGCGAGGGAGGGGAAAACCCCTTTCCAAGGACAGCAAGCAATTGCATGAGCTGAAGCCATTTCATGAAAGCACATCCTCCAGGGTGTGGGGAAAGATCTTCAGACTTAGCTGAACAGTCAGGAGGAAGGTAGGCAAGACTTACCTACTATGTGCTCTTACAAGTGCATGGCTAGGCAACAGAAGTGGAGAAAAATGCAAGTGGGAGAAGCAGTGGTGCTCTCTCTATCCCTTTAATTGTAAGGCAGAACAGCTGAAAATAGTATTTACCCAGTGGGCTAAAGGACCTAATCCCCACCCCCCAGCAAGGGAGGCTGAGGGGACATTGTCATCACAATCACAGCTCATTCTCTCTTCTGTCCAGGGGTTAAACTTCTGCTCACTTGCGCTTGTTAAGGACACGTTGCAAAGCAACAGGCTGTCTGGAGGATTATTTTTGTTCACCATGGCTTTTTTGAATAGACAAATACTAAGTAGTCCTACTGGTTTTCTTCTCCGGTGCTGTAACAAGCACCACTTTCACTTCTCTCTGTTGTGCTGGACACACCTGCAGAGCTCTTTAGAAACAGAAGATTGGTTATCACCCAGCAAATCTTTCTTCACCTCTCACAACTCTATTTATGATATACTGATTAATCAATTATCAGAAAGATTAAAGGTCATCTTTATAAAATAAATGACTTATGGCTGCAGCAAATCATGAGTCTGAGATTTATTGGCAAAGGCTGTAAATTATCAGTCATGACATTGCACAAGCAAATCAAATAGTTACTGCAAATTGATTAACTGATTCCAATTTTTTAGGAAAAAAATTGTTGCTCCAACCTATTTTTCTCTCTTCTTGGACAAAATGATCACTCTGTAGTCCAAGTGAATGATTATCTGTGAGTCCAAGGCCATAGTTATTCCTTTAAGTTACTTCACACACACACGTCGTTCAACACAATTTGCTTTCACATGAGCACTGTTCCCTGTCTGAAAAGACTGAATGGTACAATGGTTGCCTGAGATGTTGCAAATAATATTTCAATAGTATAATCAGCATTATATTTATATATGGAACAAACCTACAATTAATATAGATTTTTTTTCAATTTCCACAATAAAAATAGGAGATCAAGGCTAATTTCCTACACTGAAAGAGGAACAATTAAGGCTGTCATTATACCTGACTTGCTGTAAACATATCAATAATGGGGGATGAGGAACAGAAAAGGAATTAATGGAATGTTTCAATAACAAAAAAATAATAAATTTGGCTGGAATTCAGCACATTCAGTGCTGAGACTTCAATGAATTTTCATTCTTAATGAAAAAAATTATAGAAGTACATGATATCAGAAATTAAAAATGGATTGAGCATATTTAACCTACTCTCATTCTCATTGTATTTGCACCATCTGCATGTCTCAAACTTATTCCCCAGGGTCACAGCTAGTAGACACATTGGTTGAACTTACACTGTCAATTCAGATTACTCTCTTTCATTTCAGAGTCTTGTTCCTGTGACTATCCTTACAGCATGCCTGCGGGATCCCTTCTGGAGGAAAAGAGGTAGGTTGTTCTCACCAGCTAAAATCCAGGCATGGCTCCATGGTCAGATCAGCTCAGGCACTGCTCAGATGGGCCATATAGATACGTCTGAACCAGGTTTTTTTGTTCCTGCTATAGAGCCCTGTCCTGCAATGCTAACAGCTCTTGCATCCTCACACATCTTCATGGCATGTCCTGCTGCAGGCGGGACCTTAAGTGTCATGTTACCAAAACACAAATGCAGAAGGCTGTCATCTCTGGTATACTGTAAAGAAATACCAATTATTAAAGTACCTTAAAATAGCTAAAACATCTCAGGGCCAGAAAAGGCTATGCAGGGCCAGCAGGCTCATGCCTTGAACTGTTCCAGAACAGGGAATGTGGGGAGGCAAGGAGAAGGAGTTCATAACTGCAAGAGTCTTCCTGGCCACCTACGGGAGGACATACCAGCTCAGCTTGGTACTGAGAATTTTAGAGTAACACCACTCAAAACTGAAAAACTAAAAGCATCCTACTTGAAAGCCCATCATGAAAATTAGCATGGATATATGAAAAGTATGGAGCAGCCAAGTTTTGTGCACAGAGTATACAACGTGCCAGAGGGGCCTATGGGTGAGATGGTACAAAAAGCTGTGTGATAGGTATCAGCCAAAGACCATCCCACATGCTGTCTTCTGGGACTAGGCAAAGCTTCTTAAAAGAGCTCTCCATGAATGACCTGAAACACCCAAGGCCAAGCGCAAGCAGTTTGATGCAGATTAATAGACTGGGTGATGAGGCCCTTACATTTGTGCTATACATGGTTAAGGGGGTTACTTCAGATTAGATTTAGCCTGGTCCCATATATCCCCACAGTAATGATACCCACAGTAAAGCAGGCCCACAAATCTTCGCTTTCTTAGATGCAGTCTCTTTACGGGAAACTTTAGGAAGCCTTGCACAATCTTTTTGACTGTCTCATGCAGAGCACATCACTGCTTTGTGACCCTGGTTCCTATTAGACAGCAGCTAACTGGTGTGCAAAGAAGTAATGAAGGTCTTCAAGCTATTAAATTCATGACAGCATGACACCAGACCGGTGATAACACATCATCTCTCTGCAGCTCTCTGACCAACATCCTAATTCTAACAGAAGCTTTATGTATTCCTTTTTGCCCCATCTGCCCTCCCTCACATACCCTCTACTAGCTTGACAGTGCACTTTTTCAAAAACAGTGCACTTTCCTGGGGTGAAATCTGGAGCAGAGAGGGCCCTTCAGGTAGGTCTCTGTGGGGAGTCTCTGGATGCTTCTTTATTGTGGTCTTCTGCAGGGCTTAGGAATAGGGACCTGAAGCAGCTCCAGATGATTATCCGCCTTTCTGAGTGTCCCACACGGTGAGCCCAAGACCTGCAGTGTGGGCAGCCAAAAGGGTGACCAGCTCAGTGGGGTGTTCTCACCTGACCACTTCTGCAAAGTCTCTGTAGTAGGGACACAGCTACTCTGCCACTTCCAAAGGGAGATTATTGTCCTGGGTCTTCAACAATGATGGCTTCATCTTCTTGATTTTAATGTGTCAGCATGTATGTGTTTGTAGTCATGAGTTTAGTGGCTTGCTGATATTGCCATGGGTAATCCTGCCATCAGAAAAACTTTTGGCCCCTCAGGGCACAGGCAGATGTCAGTGTCACTGGAACATTTTCTGGAGCTTCTGGGACATTGAAGGGGAGTATTCTGCCCTTTCTAAGGAGAGTAGGAAGAAAGGAGGCATAATGCTCTTTAAAAAGGTGATAGGATACAAAAGTTCAGCAATGGTAGATGACAACTGAAGGTAAGGCAGTTAAAGAAGGGAAAGGATCTTGAACAAAGAAACAGCTGTATATAAGAAGAAGGAACACGGGAGTCAGCAGGAGTTGACTGCTGGTGGTTGACTGCAAATGTGAAGGCGCATATTTCATATGGATCTTAATACACCATAGACAAGCTCTTCTTGGTATTGCAGGAGATCTCATTGGATTGTAAACCTGCAAATTGCACCTACATGCTTGGTATGCATAGGATGCCTTTGTGCTGATGTGAGCCAGTCACTGTGCTGCACCCCTGCGTCCTCAGCTGTGTGTCCTGGGAAGAACTTCTGGCTTTGTTTCCCTTGAAAGGAATCAAGTTTGCACACACTATGCTAACTCTGTGAGCCCAACTGACACCTCCGAAGGGAGGATGATCTGTGATTCACTTCAGAATGGTACTAGAGGTACTACAAAGAAAATGCTAATGCAGCCCAGCCACTTCTGTTACACATACATAATGGTTAGCAGAATTGTTTATACTATCATGAAGCAGCAGCTCTGGCAGTGTAGACAGCAGACCTGATTAGCAAGTCTGATTCACACTGATCCCTCATTAAAGTCTTATCCCTTTGCTTTTACAGTATCACAATGGCTTTTAAAATATCCACTTTGCCAACATGAATACAGCTGAAAAGAAGTTATCGTTAGGTCGCCTGTATGCTGGAGTTCCTTGTCCCTTGATACAGGAATGGCCCCAGTAGCTAGCTATGGGTTGCCCATCACAAAGCAGACCAGATTGAGGATAAATGCTTATTGGCAAAGACCTAACTGGCACCTGGCAGCTCCTGAAAGAAGGAGCAGAAAAATAACTGAAATGTCACTTTTTCCCTTCTGAACTTGCACAAAGCACAGTTCAGGCAAACCAGAGAATATGGGCCAGAAAGTTGAAACAGTCGATCACCTTACACTCAGAAGAGGAGCGTATCGGGTTTTCTGTGTAACATATTACTGCTAGGCCTCAGCTATTTTTCTTTTTAGGAATTATTGCTTTCAGAGAGGTACATTAGAGGACCTGGTGCTGGTTTCTCTGTAAATACATTGATGAAATGGCAAATCTCAGACTTGCTTATTATATAACTCATGACTGTTAAGGGGTCTAGAAATGTCATGTACTTGTTAACATACTTAAAAACAAAAAAGTAATAGGATTATCCATTGAAATTATTACACTAATCTGGTTAGGAGATGATCTCACAAGCACTGATGATTCAGAAGCCAGTCAATATTTACTGGTCTTAAAAGATGAATAATACCTGGTAATTCCATTTAAGAATTGTTTAGGTGATTTCTTCAGGTGGACTGACTCATGTGCATCTGATATGCTAGATCCTTACCTAGATGGTAGGTAAAGTGATGTAAGGTAAGATGATGCAAATCATTTTTATTCCATCGACTCGAAAAAATATGTCATTGTTTGGAGCTAGGCTGATGCTTTTTATGGTAGACTCCATCCTGCAAATGCTTGCAATACCAGACAGTCAGCTTAAGGTTGCTGAATTCGGTGAAGCAAGGCTGATTATCACCAGCTGGAAGCCTCATCCTTCCTATAAGCAAGACCAGTTATGTGGGATATTTTTCTAGCTGTATCCTGAATATCTTTTAAAAGTTTGTCAAAAGTTTCACACTTTCTAAAATGGGCTCTAAAACATTAAAAATCTCTATAAATGTTTTAAAGATTTAACAAAGCCAAATAAAAAAAAAAAACTCTCTGCAGGTTTGTCCATTCCTGCTCTGAAGTTCCCTGTGGGCACACTGCTTCATAGAAAGTCTTTTCCCAAAGTAACAGAATATGCCTTTAATGGCAAAAAGCTGTATTGTTATTCTTAACTCTTAGACCAATATTTGCTTTAGTTACATCATAATGAAACCTTTTCTATAGAAATCAGCTGGAAAAAAGTCCCAATGGAACTGTAACAAACAGAATCTGCCACCAAGCATGTTAATTTAAAAAGAGCCCAGTTATTTCTTCTGCTAAATTTGGTATGATCCTTATAATATACTTTCAAGCAGCACCAAGCAGAGCTGTTGAACTTTGCTTTTCAAATATCTTTTTTCTTTTCTTTTTCCTGTTTTGCCCTGAGGTCTCTGAACTTCGGTGAGTACATGAAAGCCCTCAGAATCCCCACTATTTTCTTTCTCTTTTTTCTGTTACTAGCCATCTTCTGGGTCGTCACTAAAAATGTCAAACTGTTGTAAGCCTGCTGTAGGTGTGCCACTATCTCTTGACAGTCAGGCCCAAAAAGCCGAGCAAACACAATTCCTATTGGACTCTCTTTAGGGTGTCCAACCATCTTACAAATGCCCAGTAATAGAACAAGTAACACTTGATCTATTGGGGAACTTCATTTACTTATTTCTCTGAGCGTTTTAACATTCTGTAAGTAGTAAGCAAAAACATAATGTACTAGATTGCTTATATCACTCAAGCAACTCAAAACCTACTTTATCTATAAATCCCACTGACAGATCGAGCCTGAAAGGGGCATGTCTGGATGCATATATTGGAACTCAGAAATTCGAATGCCATTATGTTATGACATTGCGTTTTGATCATCTGAATGAGAGATTTGCATATCCTAGTGAGAGACTCGAGAGTACTCAGATAGTGAGTTTGAAAACCAGAAGCACAGAATTGAATCCAGTGGTCACTGAAGTCAATAAACAAATTCCCACCTGGCACACTGCATAATCACAGAACCACAGAATCAGAGAATAGTTGGAGTTGGAAGGAACCTCTGGAGATCATCTGGTCCACTGCCCCCTGCTCAAAGCAGGGTCACCTAGGGCAGGTTGCCCAGGACCCTGCCCAGTCAGGTTTTGAATATCTCCAAGGACGGAGACTCCACAGCCTCTCTGGGCAGCTTGTTCCAGTGTTCAGCCACCATCACAGTGAAGAAGTGTTTCCTTGTGTTCAAGTGGAGTTTCCTGTGCTCCAGTTTGTGCCATTGCCTCTCATCCTGTCACTGGGCACCACTGAGAAGAGTCTGGCATCCTATTTACAGTCTCCCAACATGTATTTATACACATTGATGAGATCCACCTGAGCCTTCTCTTCTCCAGGCTGAACAGTCCCAGCTCTCGCAGCCTTTCCTCATATGAGAGATGATCAGTCACTTAATTATCTATGTGGCCCATTGCTGGACTCGTTCCAGTAAGTCCGTGTCTGTCTTGACCTGGAGAGCCCAGAAATGGACCCAGCACTGCAGATGTGGCCTCACCAGGGCTGAGTAGAGGGGAAGGATCACCTCCCTGGAGGAAGGAAGGGAGGGACGTGATAATTTCTGTGGAGAAACAAATAATAAAACCAAGTTACCAAAGGTACTCTTCATTTGCTTTCAAAACGACTAGATAAGGACCCAAAATAGTCATATTCCTTTGTCAAGCAAATGTATATCCTACCATTTTAAAACAAGCTCCAGCACATAATTTATTCCACCACCACCCAAAAAAGAGGCTGTCAGTTTAAAGAAAAATATTTTCCTTTCTTTTGTACTGTGTGTTTTTTATACTGCATTAAGCTGTTAAAAAATACATCATACCCTTCCTTCTCTTCTTGGTGGCATTGCCACCACTGAGTTAGTATGTAAATTACTGCAATCTGGTTAGCTCCTTCCGTCTCTTTTCTTAACAAAAGGGGTCTGCAAGTGCTAATCAAAATGTTGCAATTTACATATTAATGAAGTTTTCATAATAGTGTTTGCTTCATATGCAATGTGCATGGTATGGAGACCCTTCACGCTTCTTTTGAGCAACCACTACATTTTGATTTCATGAAGTAGCTGAAGTGCATTTGAAAACAAACTGTAAGTGCATCTTAATATATATCTCTATATATCAATATATCTGTATGTCTCTGTTATCACTGTGATACACTCCACATGTGATATACATATAGTGTCTGAAGCTTGAACATAGCTTCACTTGTGCCTGTGGACTGTCATTATTAACAAACATTCCCTTGAACACGTTTGTTGCAATCATTCTGCAAAATGCTAAAGGCACATTTTTCTGCTGAGACTGCTGAGCGCAAATAAGTAGTTAATCATTTTCCAGTTTAAAAAAAAGAGAGAGAGCAAGAGAGAGAGAAAGTTTAAAAAACACCACAGACCTCTGCTATGAAATGTTGAAAGGTAAAAAAAAATTGCCCTACCTGGATAAACGCGATGTTAAAAAAGCCAAATAGGGAAGTGCATTCAGACTACATTTTCTATTTTGCTATTATTTTAAAATATAGCTCAGTTTTAGGAGTTCAAAGGTTTTAATTAAAGGATCTGTGATCATATCTACCTGCGAATGTAGATAAGTAGACTTCCCTATATTGATTTCTACTTTCAGTTGAATAGCCAAATGTGAGGAACATTATGTCTCTTAAAATCTTGATTTAAAGATAGGAAGTGTTAGGGAATCCATCACAATACCTGGTAAATAGCTCCAGTGATAAATTGCCATCTATGTTGGAAATGAATCTCCGATGGGCTTTTGTCTAGCTTCCATTCATGTGGTCTTGTTCAGCCCTTTCCAGTTAGACTGAAGTGTTCTTTATCAATTTTTTGTTCCTCACTAAAATGCTGAGATGAGGTTAGTTGCCTGTTCGACAAACTAAATACATCACATCAAAGCTCTCCAATTGTCTTTAACCTTGCTCTTTATTCTTCTTTGAACCTTTTCCAATATTCAAATACGTGCTTCAAGAGTGGGCTCTAAACTTGAGCATTCCCAAAGTATTTATTCTGGGTGATATAAACTCCTTACTCCTAATCAGTCTCCCACGTTTGTGCTCTAAACAATTACACTGGCCTTTTTGGCCAAACATTCCACAGGGAACTCATTTTCAATGAGATAACCAATATACTTTCCTACTCCATAGTTCTGTAAGACCTTTTTTTTTTTTTTTTCCACGTTCCAGGCACTTCAAGTAAAAGCAGCTTTACCCCTGCCCTCCTCCCTTGAATTGTTTCTGCTGCTCCTTCCTTCGTCTGTTTTATGCCCTCACTATTGTGGCATAACTATCTGTGAGCCATGTGGTGAAATGGACTGAGGAACTAATGCTGGTTATTTAACCAATTCAGATCAATCAGTCAATTCAGACTGACTTTTCTTTGTCAGGATGAGATCTAATATAGGATTACTTCCATGCTGGATGCAAAATATTTTGACCTTGGAACTTTTATAATGCATAGATAGCAATCTTGTAAGATATTTGAATTTCGTAGCATGAAAATTTAAACGTATTACTCAGATTTATGACCTATCAGAAGGTCACAGATTTACCTCTATTTTCATAAAACAGTTGCAGCATAATTGATAGATATTCAAGGTACTTAACTGACTTCCTCTTGCTTATTTATGAGTTAGTGCTTTATCTGAGAACACCAAACCAGGAGCTTACCAATTATTTATCTCCAAATTTTCAGGAACCAAAAAAATGAGGAATTTTATTTTCACACAGAATTTCACTCTTTTTTCTCCATTTACCCACTCAATCCTCTTTAAACAAGCTGTAATTTAGGCTCTGATCCAAAGCCAACAGAGTCAACATTAGCTAGGCTGCAATGGAAGATTTGCTTTGCATGGAACATGTTTTTTATTATTGAAAGAAAGACCTAGTGATGGATATATCCAAAGTTCCTTAACAAATACTTGAAAAGCAGATTGAGGACAAGTAGGAGTTATAGAATGATATTAAGAAAGAGGATAATTTACACTGAATTTCAGGAAAACACTTGAGAATAAGCTTGATTCGGCTATAGAGAATATTCCCAGAGGAGCTGAGAAGTGTTTCATTGCTTGGAGTATTTAGAACTACTGCTAGAGGATAAACATCTTTTCCTTTTTTAGTTTAAAGTGTTTGAAACTGAAGTAATGTTCCTTGTTTTCTGTAACTTTTTTTTTAACTGACGTATGATCGATATTTCTAATTCACTGAAATACCTAGTTTTTAGAAAATGATTTGTTTCAGCAACAGTTGCAATCATATTCTCAATAAGCAGTTCAGAATTAATCCTGAAAGGGCACAAAATAATCATTAAAATGTATTATTAAGAAATTTACTGTATGTAAGTGTATTTTTTCAACCAGAAAACCCAGCCCATACGAAATGTAGGGAACCTCCATTTACAACAAAGTCAAGTAATGCTTTGGAGAGCTTACCTGCTCTCTGCACCTCCTGTCCAGTTCTTCTCACTATTTTATTCGCTGAAGGGAGAAGCAGCAAAGAGCCACCTCTATATGATGCCAGCCATCATGATGGTGTCTTGTAGTGTTGTGCAGAGGAAAGATGGAAAATCTCTTATGTAACTGTTCTCCTTGCCAAGGCATTTTATGACCCACCTAGAGACAGAAAACCCTTCCAGCCCTATGAACCTCTGATCAAAAACACCAAATGATTGAAAGCCACCTGGCACATCCCATGTACTTCAAAGACCAAAAACGTGAGCTCTGAGAGGGGGTTTAATTGAAGCACAGGAATTGGAAAAGATGTACTTGAACTGTTCATAAGCTGCATTCAAAACATGAGTTGCAAGTTGGCCACCCTGATCTGACAGAATGCCAGAATCTAAAGCAAGAAATAAAATAACAAGTACACTCCAGCACACATATTACATAGGGTGTCTGATAAAAGATAAGGAAACTTTGAAACTTGCTCTTTCTCCATAAAGCTTGAGGGAGTTTTGTTGTAGCACTGCATAATTTCTATGAGGAATTCTGGCAAAACATTAAAGCAGAACCCATCCTCATTTTATGGTCAACTTAGTTATCTTTAAATTTGCCTCTACGAAGTTACTTTTGTCAAAAGGCTGAAGATTATGTTTTAGTGAGGATGATGCTCTACCACATAAAGAGACAAACTTCAGTGTTTTTATCAGCAGGTTAAGAAAAGAGATGATGTTCTGTGTCATTTGGAACCTGAGGTGACATAAATATTACAAAAACAAAGTGGTGCTTTGGAACTGGAATATGGCATTTTATACCATTATATTGGTATAGCAACTGGTACACATTTGGTCCGTGCCCACTAATTCTCTCCCAAGCAACTCCCAGGTATAGCTCAGGAATTAGGTCTTTCCAGAGCTGTTACCAGCTGGCAGTGTGCACACAGCCAACCTTGGTTTGAGGAATAAGGCATGTTACAAGCAGTGATGCAGATTATTCTCTGACACTTGGTCTCATTGTCCAAGAGCCTTTCTGTTCGCTCTACTAGTACAGATGTAACTGTACAGTTCTTCCAAGGATGAGAAGGGGTTTGGATATGCTGGTTTATTTTCCTAAACCTTAGATAACTTCTTTTTCTAGGCTTCATGCAAATCAGGTGCTTTTTCCTATCTGTAATCTAGTTTTGAACCTGATATTCATTGTTTATACATTTGGTGGCTTTTTGATAGAATACATCCCAACTGTAACAAGGTCTTACACAAATGCTATAAAAGAAAGAATTAACCTTCTAAAGTAGAATTTTGCTCTGATTCCACAACAATGGTGGAAGTATTATTCCCAAAACTGAAAAGCTCAGTTTTGAGGCAAACCAATCACCTTTCACAGTTGTTATTTATTCCAGAAGGGATAGCACATATTCAGAATCCTGGAAAACAAACAACAAATTCACCTTCTGCTATGAGTGACAGGAAAACCTCAAACATGACACTGTATAGTTTACCTGGAAAAACAAAATACAAAGAGCGTTTCAGAGAGAGTTCTCAATCAAACATTCTTAAAGAGAACAAACTCACTGATCTATCCTGTCTCTGTTACTTCTCATCTCAGAACAAATGGCCCAAAAGAATTCTTTGTACAGGTACTTAAAAAGACATTACAGACAGATTGATACCGAGCGCAGCAAAACTTCCTTGCAGATTTTCTATTTTCGTGCGGATCTGCACTGCGTTCTGACTCTCAGAAAACTCCAGCAGAGTTCCTTCTATAACATCAGTTACCTATCAGATTTGATCTGCTTAGAACAGATTTAGCAAAGAAGTGGAAGCAGAGCAGCAAAAGGTTTAAAAGCATTCCCCAGGAAATATACTCTACAGGACATTGGCATGAAATTACAGGGGAGGAAGTAAATGGGAGAGAAGTGTATTTCTAGGAAGGTGTTGCAACTGTGACGTGCCTGGATGAGATGTGGGAGGAAACAATAAAGACCAGCTAGTCAGCTAAATAAAGAACAGCTAGCCAGCTGTTACCCAGGAAAGGCTTAAATAATTTAAGCGCTCCATTTCTGAGTATTATAAAGATTAAAAGGTGTTTGGTAAGAAGTGGCAGAGAGGTCAGGGAAGAGAATAATAGTGGGCTACAGTAGGGAACCTGAATCTGAAGGAGCCCGGCTGGTGAAAGCAGAGACCCTTGATAGGAGCTAAAGAATCTCTCCAAACTTAGGGATTACAGGATATTACATTATGCATAGCCACTTCCGTAGAGAGCTGCAAGGGCAGACAGCATAAAACTGGACCACCAGTGCTGATGAGCTTCCTTACCTTGCAAACTTTTTTCCCCACTATGTTCAAAAACATATCAAATGTCAAATCCATCCCTGGAATAGGAGGTTCAAAGTTCCAAATAAAAGTATTTTTCACTTTCTTTACCTACCCTTCTTATCTTATAATGCTAAGAAAATGATTTTAAACTAGGTACCATGGCATCAGAATGAGTCCTAGATTACTCTCAGCTTTTACTTATAATGAAAGGCAATACCGCACTTCAATAAAATTGTTTGGAGTCCAGCCAGAAGCCTTTTCTGCACTGTAATTTCATTTCCTTTTAGAGAAAGGTGCTTTCAGTAATAACATTCCAGCTATGGCCAAGGACACGTGGAAGAAATCATGTCATTGCCTCACACTTAGAAACAAATGACAGATGTCATTGTTCTAGAGAGACTAGGATACCATACAGACACAGAGGTGAATGGCAATGATCAGCTATTAATATAATGTCCCTGTAAATCATCAGACCTACTCATGTTTTCACATGTTTAAAATTGGCATGTCTAATTTAAGAGTAATGAGGAAATGTGAAACAAAATTTCAGTGGAGAAAATGTGATACTTGGGATTTATGGTAAGAAGTCAACAAAAGACAATCTACTTGGAACCTTGAATGCACAGGTTCACTTTAAAGCATTTGTCTGGTCCCCAGTTTCATCTAGAAAATATAGCTCTTTGACTTAGCTGTATGTTTCAAATATATGAGCAAGCAGAGAAGTGGTTTGGGTCCGTATGTCTGGAGACCAGTTACTGTCCAAAACAATCACTTTCTCCTCTTTTTCTAACACTAAATTCCCAAGTATATGAAAAAGCCTATTCCAAGTCACCTCACACCAGCTGTTAACAGAAATTTCTTGCTTTTCTGTGGTATTTGTGTTGGAAACAATTGCCAAGGTGTCCAGACTGTTGAATCGCAGGGAAGTTAAGATTTAACCTTGGCAGAAGGCCATGTGATTGACATTTCCATTGCCAGAGTTTGTCCAAGTCATTTGAAGAGCCAACTGGATTTCATTTTGCCTTATCTGTGGGTTATCATTCTTACGAGAATCATCTCATTCTGGCGGGATCTTGATTTAAGGCTTTAAAACTCAGCTGGGCTCAAACTGATTTTGCAAGGTCACAGACACTGCAGCTTTGTTCCATAATACAGAATCAGAAGATTAAGTGCCAGTCCTTTCAAGGTCCTAGCAACAGTTAGATGTGCCTCACAGTCTCATTCTCAATTAGGGCAATTTTTAAGGCTGTCAGCAGCTCACAATTTTATCTCATGGTTCTCCCATCCAATATTTCTTCCATGTGCACAATCTTGCATTTGCTTCCCTACAATTTGCAGGCTGCTTGGAGAGTCTCCCTTTGTGTTATATTTAGATAAGTATAAATTTTGAATTTCCTTCCAATCAACTAAAATTTCCCTTTGCAAAAAATGTCTGCCACTGTAATTGACTCTCTTAACCACAGGGACACGTAAGATGTAATGCCTGCTTGAACCATATTGACTTATGAAGGGCCAGTCTTGCAAATTTATTACCATATTTGAATTAATTGCCAATTTTTTAATGAACTGACAATAATTAATTATTGCTAAATATATTGCTGAAATTTACATTAAGTCATTCCCAAACAAACAATAAGCACTAAACTGCTGGTAAACTAAACTGTAGGCAATTGCAGGGCATAGCTTTAATGGCTTTACTATGAAAACACTATGAGTTTACTACTACTTGTAGATTTTACCACTTACACTACCACTTTGGCTAGTCACTTTTTTTCCATTTGATTGAAAGAGGGTAACTAGCCCAAAATTCTGGGCAACTGGTCATCATATAAGTGTCAATTGACCCTGAGATGCAGTAGTCCGACTGTGCATGCAGTTCAGAGTATATGCAGGCTACATGCACATGAGCAATAAAAGTGATATGGTGTCCACTCCTCGTACGTTGGTCTGTGCATGTCAGATCAATTGTACAGAGAGGGCACTGTATGGCAGATGGGTGCTGGACAAGTGAAACTCATTACAACTACATTGCATGAGCATCTTCTTCTGTGTTAGAAACCCGAGACAGAAATCTGGGAGCCTTTTATCTAATGGAGATTTTTTTTTCATTTTGAATTTCAGATGTGGGTTAGTAAGTACTACCTGGGTGTCTCATGCCAACATGCAGTTCTGCATACATGAGGTATGTTATGTGGGGTAATGCCATTTACTGGGAAAGAAAGCAAACACAGCAAGCTCTAACTTTTGACAACAATAGCATCTATCAAGTATTTTAAAGTAGTTTAGTTTATCCCCATCTTAACCACTGCTAATTTTTACTGTTAAATGTCTCCTCCTCAAATTCTTCTGCTAAGTAATTGCTATATACAAGATGCTATATACAAGATGCTATATACAAGACCAAAAGAAAAGAAGCTGCATGCAAATGTTTCATTAATAACATTATAGAACCCTGAAGGAACAAGATAACTCTATATAATCAAACATAGCAAGAAGATTGTTTTTGACCAAAGCAGCCAACAGGCTGTACAGAGTTTTATTTTAATAAGGACTGCCAAACAGCACAATAATTACTATTACTTATTATTTCCATAGTACTAGTATCAACAATAAAAAGTTACAAATCCTTCCCCACAGAGCTTTGGTCCCAGTCCAGCCACGCACTTGAGCAAATACATAACTCCAAGTAAACCTACTGAATTCAAAACACAACTCACCTGCTTTAAGTTAAACAGTGTGTTTAACAACTTTTCTGGGTCAGGACCTTAAAGCCTGTGAATCTCTTCTTGGAAAACAGACTTAGCAATGTTCAGCTATGAAATGCTTTATTTAATGAAGAACACAAAAGCTTCATTTATATTTTTCCTTCAGCCTTTTCCAGTAAGAGTATTTTCCATTAGTTAGAAAATTGCTTCCTCCTGAAGAGTGCCCCACAAACATATATGTCAGGGATTGCTGCTGCATCATAAATATAACCATCCACAATATAGCCACCCAGGGATAGTCCTGTTATTTATTATATATCATGAAGAACATCTTCTTCTCATCATTTTGAATTATCCTTGATGCTGTGCTCTGTACTTTCAGCAGGGCACTATCTTTGTTTGGAAAGGTCATGAAATCAAATATGGTGAACTATCTGAAGTCTGGCCAGTAGCTTGTATAGAAAACAATAGCATTTTAATTTCAATATCCCTATGGAGACACCTCTATAGCCTGCTCATCTTTTCCAGTGCCATTATATGCAGTTAGGAATTCAAGGACCATTAAACAATAAAATCCCTTTTTGTCACTTGTGTCTTGAATTTCTTGTTGCTGTTAGCTTTTATTCTTCATCTTTTTCCTCTTACGCACAAAAGGATGCACTTCAGCCTACTTGTGAGAGCCTCAGAAACTGAAGGGAGGAGGGGAAACCAAAGCCATCTTCACTATTATGAAGTTTCCTGAAGATATGAATGTTGCAAACTTCTTGCATGGTAATAAAAAAATAATAATCTCAGTGTTATAAAAAACATGTCAGATGACATTTTCATCTCTCTGGACCAGCAGCATAGCAGCTCCTGATTCCATCGTAAACCATTCCCTAAAATTTGCCTTGTTTACAGATAGGCTACTAGTGGTAAATAGTGGTACAATGATAAGCATTAAGGCTTCCCAGTCACATGGAAGAGGAGATGGGCAATGCTAACACAATTTGAAGATGCTACTGAGTGGGGACAACCTGTTGGCACTACACAGGAATTCAACTAGTTGGACATAGTAAGCATTTTCAGACATTTCAGGGGTGTTCTGTACTTGTTTTTTATTAGGTAATTAAGGTCAAACCCCTTTTTGTTCAGTGTATGCCAGTCAATAATTCACACACATGACTAAAACACAACTACTTAAAGATTTTAATAAGAGGCTTGACTGACACTAGGTATAACCTGAGAAGGTGAGACACAGTGACTAAGTCATGAAGCACTTGTAAGGTAGCTATTCATCATCATTAAAAGCCGTGTTTCATCTTAAGCGAGACATAAGCCAAAGAAAGCAGACCTCTATGTGTGTAAGTAGCAGGAGAAAGCAGAAACAGCGCTAAGGACATGGAGTTGGGAAAGCAAATAGAGTGGTGAGCTGCTTGGGTAAGCTGCTGCTCAGTGTAGCCCTCTGCGGCAAAGCCAGGCTCTAACACTCACAGATCGCTCTTCCTAGTGCAATCACTGGCTGACACATCACCCAGCATTACTTCAATATTTTGCCTGCATGTTCCTGAAACGTTACTTCCTCAGTCACATATCCCATAATTAAAGAAAAGGGAACACAGAATCAGGTAGAATGAACAAAGGCTAAGATATTTATATGAATAATAAATAACTTGGCAACAGTCTGTTAATTTGATTTTCCAGCCATTACAGTGAATGCTTTTAGATAAATCTGCCTTCTAACCAAAACAATAATCCTGCAATAGTCATTAAACTCTAAGATGATTGTTGCCCGGGTAATTCCGTAACCAAGAAGACTCCACACTTCCTGGAAGAAGAGAAACGGGTCATAATGATGATTACCCCCCAAATCTGCCCCAAACTCTGAATTATTTTGACATATTTGTTTGGACACTTCTGTTTGGCTGGTTTCAGTCTGTAAGTGTGCTCCTTCATAAGCAACCTTTTGCCTGATATGTTCTAGAAACTATTTGAAAATGTGAAATCGCCAGACAAAAAGCAACACTACATTCAGTGAAAGTTAACTTACCCACAAGCTTCAGTCCCACTTGCAAAAGTGATGTACAACATGTCACAACCAAAAGACAGAAGTATCTGCTGACGTGAGGGGCCAAGTTGTGGCAGTACAGAGGTCTGCATGAGCTAGCTCACCCTGCCTCTCCACCACAGCCAAAACAGTGCAATTGCAAACCCTGCAGGAGTATCAGACGAAATGGTGGGAATAGGCTCAGTTTCCAGATGAAAAGCATAAGCTTTGCCTCCTTCACCAAAACAACCCCTTCATGAATTAATCATTGTCAGTGGTGAAAGCACTATAAAATACATTAACAAATAAATTTGTGTCAGCTCTTCCTGTACTGGATGCAGAAAATATCACACAGTAAAAGGTGAAAAAAAATCGCAATTGAATTAAGCCATACCAGACTCTCATAAATCCGTGTCACTTGTCTCTAAAGGAATTAAGTACCACAGCATGCTCCATCAATGACCCTACACATTTTTGCTTATATTTTTCCATAATTGATGTCACTGACCTATCTCAGACTAATGACATTATGTTTGCAACTTTGTAGTACTCTCATCAAGGAACTTGAAAAATAATTTCCCAAAGACTTCATCTGCTCCTATCTTATTTTATTGAGCTCTCATGGTTATGTATTACCTGGCTATGTAGTTACATGGTTATGTAATACCATTCTGGTAACTTCTCTTTCCTTAAGATGCTAGAAATTTTCCTTTACAGTCATGTCTACAGTCATGAAGACCATGGCCCTAAATCATTTAAGAACATGAACTTGTTCTTAACTCCAAGCAGAGGAGTGGTCTTTTTGAAACTGGTGGAAACATTTATAATTTTAATTCCGACATGTGCTTTGCAAGCCAGGGTCCAAATTTTCCCTTGGGCTTTATGACAGAGCCTGTGGTGAATGAATTGATGGATAGACAAATGGATGGAAGGAAGGAAGGAAGGAAGGAAGACTTGCTTGCTGCCTAGGCTTATAGACTGGGTTCTGCACAGATACAAACATGTATGTCGTCTGTCCACTTGCAAGCATGGCCAGGCCCTCTCTTCCTCAGATATCATAAGCTATTCCACTTGTTATAGGTTCCTAAAACATTCCTGTCCCTCTCCTGCATATGATTTCAGGTAGGTGGAAACCTGTGCCACTGCTGGCTTCAGTGTGGCTGTGAGAGGAGCCTGCTGATGTGGAAAATTTTGTAAAATAAGAGACACAGAAAATTCATTTAACTCCCATTCTCTTGCTTCTTCTTTTTTTTTTTTTTTTTTTTTTTTTTTTGGATTCTTCCCCTGCCTAAAACCAGAAGTTGACACCCTTGCAAGAACAGGAAGAGAAAGGCAGGGAGCTGTCAATCAAAAAGCCCTTTAATTCCATCCATGCTACCAATTCGATTTGCACCAGACTTACCACAGCTCTGCCTCTGCTTTCCTGTCTGTAAAGTGGAGCTAACTTCTCTGTATCTCTTACCAGGCAGTACAGAGCTCTGAATGTGCTAAATACAATAGAAGTGTTGATAATTGGCTTCATTAGGAAATACAATCTTTGCCCTGAGCAGCTTGCCATCTCCCACCTCTTCTTGAAATCTGTAATTTTATTAGACTTTTTTCAGTTCCCCAATCTCCCTTTTAAGTAGATCACTTTCACATTTTATTCTTCATTTACTGTAAATACAGCAGCAGAATGCTTTGTTAGTTGAAATACCCTTTACGTTTCGACATTCAGTACTGCTAATTATGTTCTTGACTTTTTCATGTTTATTTTGAGAGATTTCCCCATTCACCCTTCACTACATTTTGTATGTATTTTTAAAGAAGCATTCTGTTTATAATTATTTTTACATTGACTCTTAAACAAACTTACATCTGTTGCCTTTTTTCCCTTTAGACTGAACCAGGATGGATTTTAATTGCATCACCAACTGTTTCTAAAACACTTCCTAGAGTCTCCACTAGATTCTGTCTGCATAATAAAATCTTGACCAATAAAATACTAACAAAAACCTGTTAGGACATTTCATATTTCCTCAAAGTCAGCTTTCCTGCAGTCCAGAATGTTCACTTTGCTTCCACAAGCCCCCAAGAATATTTTGAACTAATGATATTGTAATGTCCTGGGTGTTTCTCTGCTTTAGTCCTATTAATCATACTCGGTATATTTCCTAGGACTTGGTCCAAAATAGCCTCTAACCATCTGAATGCTTCAATAAGCCGTGGAAGAAAGCAATCCTGAAATACCTTTCAAAATGTGTTCCTCCTCTTCATTTTTGTATTGACTTGCATCCAAATCAACATCTGAGTAATTAAAACTCTGCCAGGATCAAATATCCTGCCTTGTTATAGGATTCTCCAATGTATAAAAACATTTGCTGATTCTGTGTTATTTTATTTTAACTACCCTAGAGATGTAAACTCTCTCTGTAGCATCCTAGAATCAACTTACCACTTTATGGCTCTAATTTCTATACAGATTTCTGTGTCAGCCATAATATTTCTATTCCCAAATCAACATTCTGCCTAACCAGCTCGCTTACCCACTGCTTTAATTTACTTAACCCTTTGGCAGATTCTGTATTCTTCATATTGTAAGAGATTTCTGTGTAAAATTATAAAAATATATGTATATTATTTATAAAACTATAAATATATAAAAAGCATACAAAATATGCAAAGATAACATACAGGCACAGAAAAATATTGGCAAGATGCATACACACAGAAGAAAAGGACTCAAATCACTTCTTCAAAACCTAATTTAATAGCCACGCTAAATTTTGCCTAGCATTCTTAGTGGAGTAACAGGGTTTTGTAGTCACAGCCTCACGGTTCTCCCTCGCTGCCAGTAGAAATGCTGTTGGAAGGAACTGAGAGAGGTTTACCCTTTCAAGTGGAAAACAGGCCTTGATAGAGCAGAGAGACAGATCAGCAGAGATCAGAAAACAGGCTGATTAGATTTTTGATCCCAGAATCGCTGAAAAAAAAAGGGGGTGCAGCTTTCAAGGCAGAAGCAATGCAGCAGCCAGGGAGTAGGGGGTAAGGAGAGACAACCCCCAGTGATGGGAAAAGGAGCCCAGTCACTGAGGTAAGGCAGGACCTGGGAGCCATCTCAGGGAGTGAAGCAGTGTAAAGAGGGGTGGAACCATAGGGGAGTTACCTGGCTAGACAGGGTGAAAAGCCTACACAAAATCAAGGGTCTTTTTGTGCAGGATTCGACAGAAAATGAGACAAACAAATTTCAGAGGTCATGGGGGTGAGAAAATGGCTGGAATCATGAACTTGGCGATCCCTGAATATTTTTATGATCTTTACCTATATTAAACCTTTTTTTCTTTTTGCTTCACCTACCATCAGCTAATAAAAGAAAATTATACTCCCTTTCATTTTTAAAGATACAAGTCAAAAATCTAAATTTCTAACACATGTCCAGTTGCATATCTCCCATGTGATATTCATTTCAGGAATCACAACAAACTGCAGCAGGCTCATCCTCCTAAGTTCTCTTGTCTCACTAACTGACCTTCTTATTATCTTCCCTAATATTTGGCCTGCACTGAATAATCATTTTACAGGTAGCCTTATGCTTATCCTTAAACAGTTATCCAAAAGCAAATCAGTTATCTCTATTCTAGCAGAACTTCCACAGTGTCCATCTTATAGATGCCATGGTCCCCTTCCTTTCTTCTGCTGTTTCATGCATCCCCTTCCTCTGACCTGTCTACAAATGCCAGCAAAACCTTTAGCCACTCGGACAGTGAAATTTTTAATACCATTCTTCTAACTAGTGCCTTCTCTAAATCTGATCATAGCCATGGATTTAGAAACAAAACTCCAGATGAGTTCTGAATTTCAGAAAGATATCATCAGATCCAAATCAGGATCCCAATGTCTCAAAGAGACGGCACAACCTCAGCTTTTAAAATTTCACGTTTTCTACAGAAAAAGAACAGCTTAGAAATACACGAGGGGAATCTCAGCACTGGGAACCCACTGCTTGGGAAATCCCATGCAAGGCAGGATGAATATTTGGGTTACTGTTGCATTTCTCTGTCATGGCTTCAACAAGAGTACAGGATATCTGGGACCAGATTTAACATTGTGGCCCTCGAAGAAACAGCTCTTGCCCAAATTTTATTCTCTTGAGCCTCGTGCTGAGCTACTCCAGTTACAGCTGAGGCACCTAGATCCTCTTTACTATGGAGATGCCAGAGCAGCACCACCAGAAGGGGAGTAGACCCGGAAATCTGTCCCCTTGCTCCTTTGAGCCATAACGGCATCACAGGGCCCCAGCAAAACCAATTTGGTGTTTCTACACTGGCCCAAACTCCTCTCTAAGTGTAGCGCAGGCGCACAATGGTGCCTGGTGGCAAGCACCAGAGGCTGGCTGGAGAGGCAGCCCTATATTTCCCTGGTCCAGCACTTCATCATCCATCTGTGCTGTACCACTGCTTCTTCATGACACCTTTTCACTTCATTTTGATATTAAAACTAGACTACAGATTTTGGTCTCAAATATAAATATCTTCCATGAAGCTTAGTTTACTTCTTTCAGAAAATAAATAAATAAATGGCAGACTAAAACTCACCTTTAGTCCACCCACATTAAATCAAATAAATTGGCCAGGTGGTGAGGAAAATCCTAGGTGGTGGGGAAGAAGTGCTAGGACTCCTTCCCTTTAACGTTGGCCATTGCTCACCTGCTGATCGTGCTGTGGTCCTGACCATGGAGCTCTCAGTCTGCAAATGCCCTGCAAAAAGCATCAATTGTCCATGTTATTCTTCTACATATGCAGGCAAATTATCCACTTCAGGTTGATGAACACTTATAATGACACAGGTTTACTGTCCTTGAAACTGTCAGTTATTTATTGACTTTAATTCAATATACACACTGGGGTAAATGATATGGGAGAAGGGGGTGTTTAGCTGGTTTTATATTCATTAAAATAGTTGTGTATTTATTTAAATGATAATATTCAGGCTATCTGACATCTTGAATTGAATATATATTACCATTTGTAAGTACAACCTTCTTCTCTTAAAAAGAATAACATTCATTTCATGTGATTTTCTGGTGGTTTTTATGAACTTTATTTTAAACTAACAGTATTTCTCCCTTCTACTCCCAAGGATTCTTTTTCCTAGTGAGAAAAGTGAAAACAGAGAAGGTAAGAAGGAAAAAAGAAGGAAGAAAAACAAAAAGAAAAAGTCAAGTTGGTTAAAGATTAATTTGTTTTTTTTTAAAGTAAGCTTTCCCTCTCTCCCCCCGTAGAATATTTAAAATCAAATACATCTTTTACCTTGATTTTTTTAGAATCTAACAGGAGAAAAAAGAGACAATTTTTAACCTTTTGACTCTTTTTTTTTGCAAAATACAGACACTGCAAAAAAGTATTTCGCACATTATGGCCTCCCTAATTGTTATAGCTGTATTGTAGCAGAGGACGAAAGGTATGTGTCTATCTTCGTTGACAGAAGAAAAGAAAGGAATGAAAGAGGAAGAAAGCCAGCTGGATTACACAGTGGCTTATACAGTGTTATTATTTGAAAGCCTTGTTATTTCAGCAAAGCTTATTTTATTTAATTCTCAATTTTCCTAGAACAGGACAACTCAGTCCAGAGAGGTGGCACAGATAGAGGAGGTCTCTACTCATTTCCAGCACTCTGAGCGATGAGGCTTTGCAAAACCATTTCTGAGATGATTAATGGCAGGTTTGACTCTGGGGGGTAATTACAGGTTTTGACAAGAAGTTTGAGACTTTGGGATGAAAGTGGCTGTGAAGGTTTCACTGAGGAAGCCAATCCCTGACAGGCACAACATGCTCATTACAGAAATTCTGAAAAAGCACAGAGGTCTGTAAAATAAGCTAAGTACAGAGGAACATATTTTTATTAATCCCACTGCTGCTGATGGCAGATGCATCCTTCTTTTTGTTTGGCAACTAATATAATTTGTAGCCTCAGTGACTGCGGTCTGTTTAAGATGCTGTGGTTCACTTGCTTGTGAACTCCTGCCCATCTTCCTTCCTTCACCCCTTTTTTCTTTTGAGAGCTGGGTTAGAGGGAGCAAAGGGAAGGAATATCAGATAAATAGTGTCATGAAGAATAAATTATAACTGATCAGAAAATTCTTCCCATAATGCAACTAGTTATAGTTGCTGTTATCGTTTTTTATTGTTTGGGTTTCAGTGGTGTTATGAATAAAGAAAATATCAAAGCAGTATATGCACTCCTGAGTCTCAGAATACTTATTTTGAGCTAAAGTCTGAGAACTGGAACAAAGCCTAATTAAAAGGGCTTCCTCAAAGGAAAAGGTCCTTAAAGACAGCAGGGCTGCTGGCAGGTGATCTTAATGTCAGCAAGTGCATTAGGCTATTCAAAAGCAGCAACTTTCACCTGTGTCAAGCTACAGTCAGGGTTAACTGTCATGTTAGTCCAATTCAAAAAAACACTGACCAGGCCCTTGCTGCAAACTCTCTGATGTCACAGCTCCTTCTGGTATGGAGAGTGAACTGTCTGCATCAAGCAGCAGAGAGCAGAGTCCAAATGTGAATTCAGAACAGAACTTTTCCTCAAAGAAAGATTTGTTTCCACTGAATAAGAGCATTGAAATAGAATCCCGCCCTAGGAAAAGGCCATGAAAAGACATACTGTTGTGTCTAAATGTATTTACTATTCATACACTGCTTTATACATCTTGCCACTATTCAGGTACAGACCTAGTTTCAATAGTACCTTCTGGCTCCTTTGTGCCTTTTTCTCAACATAAAACCGCTGTAAACCTGCCTTCTTTGGCCAATTAATTTGTTTTGTATTTCTGGAGTGGCACAAAGGGAACCCGCCCCTCCTTCTCAGTTTGATTTAATAAAGTAGAGATATATGAGGCACATAGGAATCACAAAAGTCAGAGAGGAACAAGAGGCATGGGCCAAATTCTTCAGCTGCAATAATTCAGTGACAATTCAAGAGGAAAGCTGCAATTTATGCTAGCTGGGAGTCTGTCTCTATGAGATTCCATAAAAGCTGTTCTGTCAGAAAATAAAATGACATTATTAGGCTACCTGTCACCAACATCCCCAAAAATATATCTCAACAAACCACTTGTGGGAATCTCTGAAAAAGGGGCATATGCTCACATTCTTTTTTATTAGATCACTTGTATTATTTCATATTAATTATGAACAAATGCCCCAGCACAGCAGGAGCTTATCAAGAAAGGCTAAGAATCATGTTGCATCAAGAGGATACACCCCCGACCAGAGTCAGCGTGGGGCTGTTTTACTTCCCTTCAAAGTCCTATTTTGAAGTTTGGAGTGAAATTTAAATCAGAAGTTTTGCCTTGACTTTGATCCAAGAATAAATCTCACCTGCAAGGCATGATGAAAACCTTAATAAACAGAAGCAAGGTGGATAGTAGAGCTGCTCCCAGTGACGCAATAGGAATTTCGCTGCTCTGGAGAGAATTGAGTCCTTATTGTTACTATGCTTACACATATACTCCACTGCATAAAAAAAAGATTATGATTTGATTTCACTTAACTTAAGCTATGATTCATTTCACCTAGATGCAGATAACTTCAATGTAGACATTTCTACCCGAGTTAGTCACATTAGCGTTGCACAGCTTTAGAATAAAATGAATCATTTTCTAGAAAGTCCTATTTTATTGATGTCCTCTGCATGCCTGTATCGCTGATGTCTTCTGCATTTCAGTTCTATAAATCCCGCCTTTGGCCTCTTAGTTTCCCACTGTGATCACTGGTGAGACAGAGCGAGATGATCCAGAGAGCAATTCAGAGCACTTGTGACCCAAGTTGTCCTTGAATGGTTCTTGTCTCCCCCTGTCTGTGTTGACTACAAAGGGAGCCAAAAGCGGTGGCTATAATGAAATAAACACTTTGAGAGTGGGACTCACCTCATGAGCCTCACATAGGATCCTTAGGAAAGTGCCTGAAATTAGGTGGAGAGCATCTGGGCCTATACATTTCTGTCTGACTCGGATTCACAAACTATACTTCTACACAGACGTATTCATTTAATGGTCTGGCCTTATAAAAAATACGAAAAGAGTGAGAGTAGATGATGTGCTGTAGCACCCAAATAGTTTTGTGACTCCACCTCCAACATTTAATGTCACATTTGCTGCACAGTGAAAGCAGCAGCTACTGGGAAGTTCATGCGTGGCCTCAGCATCCCTGAGATGGAAAGGTCAGATCACACACTACAGAGAAGAGTAAAAGAAAATGACACAAAACATGAAGCCTCAGAACTAAAGTTAGTTAATGTGAGTGAATATGGAAAAAAGCCTGCAAGGGAAAATGTTTGAAATCTTAGAGGAAGTTACTTAAATCTGCATCTGCACTAGCTTTTCGCCCATATATTCGCTGAAAGCAACTTCAGAGTTGTAAGCATGAGAATTGGCAGAAACTCACCTTTACTTCTGCACATAAAATACTCAAACATAAGAACTGCATGTTTTTTCATGCAGGCTGGGCACAGAAGTACCATGGGATTCAGGAGGCCAATCGTAGCTAATCAAGGATCAGATAAAAAGCGTCCCATTTATTTTGAAAGAATTACAGTACATTGCTCCATTTTCAAATGAACCCTGTCAAGACATAAAACAAAAAACTCAGAGAGACGTCTGTCAAATAAAATTTTAATAACATATGAATCAGAATAAGTTGTTGCCTATTGTTTGAATATTCCAATAGTAGAAAGGAGGTTAAATTCAAATAAATTATTCATTGAGAATATTTGCTCATGTCTAGTATCTCTCTGTATAATTTAAACAAAAACAAAGGTTTTCCACAGAATAAAATGAAGATTTTTAAATACTTCATTGAATCTAGGTGATGCAATTCTCCATCTCATTCCAAAATAATTATTAAACACTTGGGAAAAAAATACTAATGCATAAAAAATATATTCAATTGGCAGACAACAAATACATTATTTATTGCTTCAAGTTATTGATGAGCTTTCATACCACCTCGTCATTCTGTTTTGCTCTGTCACTCATGAGCTATAAGATCATCAGTAATTCATAATAAATAATGTATCCATAGTCAGTCTTTCGGGTAGCTACCCTTATTTATCTAGATATATGTACATGCATATGCACTTTTTCACCAAAAGAAATGGTCAGCATACTAAACAATACTGATTTGCAGATTTGTAGGCAGAGAATTAAAAAAAAAAAAAAAAAAAGGAAATTGAGAACTAAAATTTTTTTAGCAGTGTATTTTTTCCATTCTAAGGATGAATTGCTAGAGCAATATATAAATACAGAAGGTTATAATAGGATCAGTTCAAACCACTTTATGTATTAAACCTACAATATATTTTAGTTCCTCCCATATTTACTGTAAATCAAAATCATAATGAAATTCCATTTTAACAGATTTAATATAAGCAAAGGGAACAAATTAATACAGAGATTGGTTTAACTATTTGTGGATAACCTCTGTGTAGTGAATAGTTTTAAGTTTATGGAAAATATTTGGGAAAGGATAAAATGGAAAATAAATTCAAAAGGTAAGTTATTGTTATAAAAATGACAATTTCCACACAAAAATGACAAATTTCCACACAGCGTTGGATTGAATAGCTGCTTGGAATTATCAGTAATAAAGGACAGATTACAATACAGTAACATCATTTATAATAATAAGCAAATATCTAATATTTTTTTGTCCTGTAGCACAAGTGTTTCTGAATATTTGCACTGAAATGCTGATGCAGAGTGATCACTGACAAAAATTTCCTTTGTTTCGACCTGCATCATATTTCAAAGTTCTATACAGTGCAGCTATTAACTCTTTCTTCAGCTAATGAAGTAAAAATTGTATTGGTTCATGGCAGCTATATAATAGTATATAACATAGTTAACAGATTAATATGAATAATGATTTGTACTTTCAAAAAGCACCAGGAAGAGATGTTTTCTATACATATTTCGTCTTTGGGGAAATGAGTTTCTGGGGCCAATTGCTCTAATATTGTATGCTGTGTGTTGGATTACATATTTTTCTGTTGTTTTATCCACCTGTTTTGTATCTTGCTCTGCACAAACATCTGTTGTAAATGACTCAGGAGAAAATATGGGTGTATTAGCTGCATAAACTATATGGATCAATGAAATGTATAAACAGGATATACATGAACCATTGGTGCCTTTTGATTTAAAAGAGGCTAATGTGATTGTACAACAATGCAAACAAAATATTTCCATAGGTTACACAATATTAACTCCATTGTATAAGACCCTGATGATAATTTATGTAGAAATATCATAGAGTAGAAGTATCATAGAGATACTGTGCATATGTCTAACCATATGTATTCAAGAAAGACAGCTTCAAACTGGAGGAGAAAAAAAGAGGATTTTGTAAGAGAATGAGGACTAAAAGGGCTTATGTGTTTAGCTTACAGAAAACCTGACTTTTCATGCAAGTCAGTATGTATATTTTGCATGCATGTGTGTTACGCGAAGAGAGGGATAAATGCTCAAAAGAAAAGCTATTTACACTAAAAGAGAGTCTTTGGCACAAGAACAGAGGGGAATAAAATGTGGCCAGGAATAAACTTGCTCAGAAAATTAGAACATTGCCAGCGGAATTGTTTTGGAGCAAATTTCTAGAAGTAGTAGGCACAAGGAGCCTAACTGAAGAGGGAGTTTGATAAATCAATGACTAACACCAGGCAGAAGGCAAAGGTGCTTGATGACCCCAAACACCTTTCCTATGGTCTTAAAGACTAAAATGTGATTTTTTTTCCCCAGTAAAGGTGAGTACAATTGCACACAGAACTGCAAGGCAGTCTCAGCTCCTTCCCACCTGCAAGAGAGGGGGGAAAAAGAGGCACAGACACCTGTGATGCCTCTTTTGCCAGTGCTTCAGCAACACAATGTGGCGGATGGATGGAGGAGTAAGGCCCTCCTTATCCCCTGAATATGAGAGGAGATAGCAGAGCCTGTTCTCCCTGCCCAGGCTTCAGCCCGAGGCACTCACACAGCATGAGGCAGCTCCTCTTTATACACAGCCACTTCAGCAACATGGATGCTCAGTGATGGCCAGTACTGGGCCCTAAGCAAGCAGAGGGAAAAAGAAAAAAGCATCTAGTATGAAAAACAAAACAAAACAAACAAGACCCCCAACCTGCCGACTCTCAGCTGCTTTTTCAGTGCTCAGCTTTCTGGGACCATATGGCTAATGTCTTGTCTTAGCAGGGCACCAAGAGCTATGCTTTGCCGTTTTTATTCTTTTTGCATAGCACCTTTCTCTACAATAGAAAGGTAGAGACTGCTCACCAAGAAGTAACCTATATATACTGCTTTCACTTATTAAAAGAACCCAAGGTGCTTACAGAAACGACAGTGACTCATGCCAACTGAAATCAATAGGTATAGCAGTGGAATACATGGAAATAAATAAAGAGCTGGCATGCCAAAATCGTCAGTGTTCCCACTGACTTCAAAAATGAGTGCTAGGAAAATGTCCAAATAAATTTTGTGTGTGTTATTAAAGTTTTCCATCATGCGAGGCAGAAGTATCCTGAGGCCCCAGTGCTGCAAGGAGCTCTCCTGCAGCATGCGCATGCAGCCACACTACAGTTGGCGAGAATTGGAGCACGTCAGTCCTGCTATATGTGACTGAGGCCTTTGCGCGACTGCTACTTAAGGCTCGGATTCTGTTGTATGCCAAAAATCAGAAACCAAGCTCTGCCTTAGCAGGGTGTAGCAACTGAGTCCCAACATTTGGGCTCATTTGACACAATATGCATAAAGCAACTAATTACAGTGGCCAGCCAGTTAAGTGTCTATGACTATTTTTTTTAAGAATAAAATGAACGAGTTCAATTCCCTACACAATCTCGCTCGTCTCCTTTTCAAATCTCATATCTGCTTTCATAACCAAAATTTTACACTAGAAAGCAGCAGCCTGGAATTTCTCAAATGTGTAGATTTTTTCATATTGCACTGAGATGACAAGAGCCTTCCTAACCAACTGCGTCTATCTGTCACCTGCCCAGCAGCACTCGCAATCTGTTTACAGTCAACTGCAAGGAGATATATAAACTTCCCCAGATGAGGCAGATGTTGAATTTACACAGACAAGTGACAAATGAGCTCAGAATGAGAACGTACACAAGAATAGCCTACAGTATGCCATTATATCATGACATAAATATATGAGAAATAGCTCCAGCCAATGCCCGTGGCAAATGTTCCCATGTGTTACTGCCATTAGAGTAATTTCCTACATGTTGCAGTTTTTTTCTTCATCTCTCATTCTAAAGTAATAATGAATAAAATAGCACCTATTAGAAGGAGCAGACTGTGCTGTACTGCATGGGTTTCAGGACAACAGTCTGATTACTGCAGGTTTCCCTATAGTAAGTTAATGCACCTTGTTTCTTGTGGAGCAGCTTCCGGATGCCAGTAATACACATCACCAGAAATACACACCAACAAATATACATAAGAGATAAACTATAACCTCCCTATATCTAGCAGTATACCTAGACTTTGATTATAACAAACAAAATAACCTACCACATATATCTGTAGAGTAATACAAAGCAAAGCTTTCGGTATACATGAACTACAGCTTTTCATAAAATGAATGGACTCTGCGTAAATGTTAGCATGGGATGGGAGCTTCACCCTGTCAAGAAGCATTTCCAATTCTTTCAAAGCTTGAAAATCACACCTCTGCAGAGAAACAAAACCAAAATCCGCTATGCACAAGTGATCTCTTCCCTAATTCCTCAAAATGAAGCTTATGTTGCAGGAGGCGTTGCACAGATTGTGGGGTAATCATTTGGAGGTGAAGGAGTATCTCTGAAAAGGAGGAAAAGGTGGCATCAGCTGTGTCAACTTCCCCAATTTCTGCATGTTGCTAGCAGAGATGGGTGAGACCAAATCCTTGTTCCAATCTCCGATACATTTAACAAGTAACATCTCAGTTTTAGAAAGGTTACCTTTTGTAGCTAATGAAATCTCCCATCTAAAATACTCAAACTCAGGCGTTTACAATCTGAGGATTACACTTTTTCAGCTTGAAGCCTTTCCCTGTCATTTACTATTCATACCACTGCAGTATCGTACTGGGAAGTTACAATTTAGTTGAAGACCCAAGACAAAGCAACCCGCCTTCATTCAGAACATAAACAAAACATTCAGCAAGAGAGAGCTGAAGCAGGAGTCACTGCCCAAATGCAGGCCAGCCAGCGCTGGTTAAAATCTTACCAAAGAGTCTTGACTGAATGAGATTTTTTTGTAAGATGAATCCAAAACATCACATCAGGGAAAGGAGAAGGTAGCAAGAAAACATCTACACTGTTCTACAAAAGCATGAGTGGTAAAACCTGAAAAGGGAGAGCTGTAAATTAGATACTAGCTGGAAGTGGGCTTGAACTGTAACCAAGGATATTGAATCCTAGATTTGATTCTTAATATGTTCAGAAAACTGAGACTTTGTCTTCGTTTTTTTCAAGGAAGAACACAGCAAGGAAGTAGCTTGGAACTGACTCTATCAAATATTTCTATCTCTAATGGATATAATCCACAGGATACCAATTTTGGCTAACCACTTGGTTCAAAAAAGTTAATACTTTCTTCTCTGTCAATAAAAATGTGATTGATCTTGACATCTCATGCAACTACGTACTAAAGGCAAAGGAATTACAGACCTGAAATTGCAAATCAAGAGCCTCACCCCAGATACCTTCTCTGTGCTGGCCAAGTCACCAGCTGGTCCCTAGTCTTCCTACTCTGATATTGTGGAAATGTAATCATGGAAGGTGGCTGGGAAGGAGTCACAGCACATTCTGGCCATGTTCTTGTTCAGGATAATGGAAGGACTGGGACTTCGTATGAAGCCCCAGGTGGCACTTCCTGCCCACTCAGTACAGATGTGAGTGTAGTTACAGACACCCAAGCTGTACATGCAGTACAAATACTACTTTTTATTTATTATAATTATTTAATAATAATGTATATAATAAATATATATTTATTTTATGGTTTGTTTGCAGGAAAGGGTGCAGTACTGTCAAATCCTGAAACCCTTCCAGACTAAACCATCCCGATGCATACCAGAATCATTGCTTCTGCCACAAAAAGCCAGAAGACAGACAGGAGTTGCACTGAAGTTACTCTGATAAAAAATAGGAATTGCACTGAGGAGAAAGGAGCTTCATTATACCCTTACACAATTCAGTGCGTGAAGCAATTTTCAGCTTCAAGAATAATATAATTTACATGTAACCTCACATAGCCCAGAGGAGTCGTCCCAGTTGTCAGGCATATCCAGAGTAATTCAGGCACCTAAACAGAGTGCTATTTTAGATGCCCTAGAGTATGGCTTCAAGCCTCTCCTCCAGCTGCCTCTCTACAGATCTTCCTGAAGTCCCACGCCACGTTTGCTGCACCTGTGAAGTTGCATCAGGGAGCTAAGGACCTTAGATGGTCTAGACACTTGTGTCTAGGCAGCTGAATCCCACCCATTGTGTTTTCCCTGTTAGGTTTTTTATGTTGAAGCTGTAAAGAAGATGATAGTCTGTTTCTCTACCACCCTGGGACATGTTCGGTAGGAGAAGAATGGTTGCTCTGGCTTAACAACCCCTCTGTGTAAAATGCAGCATAAAGAGGTCATATCAGAACTGAAAATTGGGCCAAAGAGAGTATATTTTCCTCTGGATGCACAGTTATAATTGCTATTATGTTTAGGGAATTGGGCTTGATCACTGAATGCAAAACACTGCAGCTAAGACGGTTGAAAGCATAACTAGATTTGAATAATTGATGTTAATTTCCATTTGCAGAGTAGACTATCACAATGCTGAATCCAAATACCATACACTATTCTAGTTCATTCCCTCATTTCTTGTTGCCATAAATCGCAAGGTAATGCTAACTGGAGGGTCTTGTAGAGAACTGCTGTATGGATCACATCCCACTATACTTCTGAGATCAGGAAGAATCCACTCTTGCATTACTCATGCTTGCAAAGCAAGTTCTTTCCTTATTTGGCTATACAATTAACTTGAATGAAACTGAATGTAATGCCTTGAAAACAATACTAAATTAAATGGTAATGCAGTAATCCATCAATTACAAGGGTCAACTAATGGCTTGAAATAGCTTTGTACAAGAGTTTCTAGTTGGATTAATAATATAATTAATGTTATGTACTCACCATTAAAGTAGGAAATAAAATATTGTTTTAGTTAATCTCTCTTTGTCATTGATGGGAAAGTGTAATGCAACAAAAATGGATATTCATTGCAGTTTCTTGTAATGTAGTGCCTAAGTATGCAAGTATCTATTCAAAAAGAAAAAAAAAATCAGGATTTTCCAACTGTTACAACATAGTTGTTACTGACATTTCTGTAAGTTTCAGAAATAGTGAATATATTTTTAATACCTTATTTGTTCTTAAGGCAGTAATAGACACTTTAGCTTTGTACAGGTTATAGAGAGAGATCTGGATAATACTGTGAGCTGGTAGCCTCAGTATTCAGCTGGTTCACAATTGTTTTAGAGACACTATCATAAAAACAGAAAAGAGAAAAAAGTGAGATGCAAATCATCTGGCCAGCTGTAGCAAGAGGGACCAGAACAGTGTACATTTGGAAAATGAAGGGAAGCTCACTCCTGTCCCCTTTGCTGTTACAGATGCAGGTGATCAGCTAATGCCGGTTTTCAAATTTTCTACTGACATCAAGCAAAGCTCAATAACCGCATGAACTTGAAGGCACATGCATGTGCATAGTGTCCCTGTGTGACATGTGTGCAAAGGAGTGCACAGTAGGTGTTACTTTTTCTGATCTCTTCCATAAGACCCTGGATCTGAATTATGCTGACTGGCCTCTTGGTTTATTCAATCTACAAAAGCAGGTGCCCAGAGTTGTAAAGCAGCTACCAACTCCATGCTTCAAAGCAGAATATCTCAAATTTACTCAGCGGAGTCGAAAAAACGCAGCTTTTCCATGCTGGTGGCCGGCTGAGGTGGGAGAAGAGAGGAAGGCCAAGGGAGAGGAGATAGGGCAAGCTCCCTCTCCCAGAGCCTGCATAGGAGGGCTGTGCCCCTATATCTCCAGTGCAAGGGGGGCAACTCAGCACATCCAGTGCTATTTCATCAGTTGTGCAATGCTTGCTGCTGACCTAAAGCGGAGCTGTAAAAAGGAACCCAAAGATCTGATTTTGTGCAGCATGAGAGAGCTTTACCCAAAGAAAGCCGGTTAGCATATGACATAAGCTACAGACTGAAAGATTTAAAGCTATCATCTAAAAACAGAAATAGTGAAAAATATGTGCATAGACACATCATCATCATCATGGTATGTTTACAGTAGCCTTTGAAGCAGGTATTAAAAAAATCTCTTTTGCAGTAGGGATGGCTCAGAGAGTCCCAAAGAGAAGTGACTTGCTCCTGTATGCCTTTGGGCCAACAAATTAGAAAGCACAGATATTGTCCTAGTTCTTCCTCCTTTCTACTTTCCATCCCTCAGGTTTTGTCTTGCCCAGTGGCTGCATAGACACAGTTGTTTCTGAGCTGTGGAAAAGCAAGGAAATGACAGGTCTGCTTTACTTTCTAATGCTTTCCCCTGACTCCAGCAAAACACCCCATGGGCAAAGTATACTGAAAGAGAGGGGCAGCACATAGTACAGGGGTCACATGCAGAGCAAAAAGCTATCCTGTATTATTTACAAGAAGTACTAGATAACATTTTGGCCATGGAGACACAAAGAAGCATCATGAGATCATTAAAGCTTTAAAGTGCATGTAAAACAGAAGGGTGTGTTTTTGAGAGGTTATCAAAGGATACCACATGTGTATCAAGTCGACTCTAGCTGAAGCAAAAAGACATGTGCCTGTTAACATTAATGGAAATTGTAGAGTGCGTAGAAAGGCAGTAAGTCTGACTGTCTCTGAAAACTGGAGAATACAAGTTTCAGCAATACTGAGATTTTAACTTGTGGTTTAAGGCAATCTATACATTTTTGATGGGAAGCATAGCCCATTAGACATCATGTCTAATAATTTGCAAACACTAAACATCCACACGGGTAGATTTTTGTTGCTTATTATTTAAGTAAGGAAAATCAGCTACCTTACTATATGGATTTTATTCTAGTAAGGGAGGTGGAAGAAAACAACACAGGATACCAGAAAACCCAAGGGGATCAGTCAGGCAAAAGGTTAAAATAGCTATATGGGACAGGGTTGCCACTGACCTTGTGCATTCCGTGCTTTAAGTGGAAAGCAAGTAGAAAGAAATTAAAGAAAGCTACCTTTCAAATTGACAGTATTTTGTATTTCCTTGGTGCTTGTGGAAGAACTATAAAAATGCAGAAAGTGTAAAATCAAGCTTCTGTGAGATAGCTTGAATATGGTAAAATTAAAAGCATATCTTACCTAATTCAGGTTTTATTTTGTGTTATGGTCATGCCTAAGAATTTTCAAAAGATATATTGAAGATGATGATCATGGATAGTTTGTGGCTATACATTTGTGTCTCTCAAGAAAAGGAAAAACTGTGTATGAGAAAGCTGAGGTTTGGGAGAAGGAGCAGAGAAAAGGGAGGATGACGCAACCAAAGATGGGTGAGAGGTGGAGGGGAAATAATAGAGCGATAGCGAGAGAAAGGAAGAGAGAAAATCAGTTTGGAGCTGGATTGTGTGTGGGGGATTGCTTAGGGGTTTTTTGTTGTTGTTCTTTGATAACTGTCTACAATTACCCAAGGTGTCTTAACATCTGGAACAGATTTGAATTATTAAGGGAGTGAATAACTAGGAAAAATAACCTCATTTAATTATGAATGGATAAGTTTTAAAGCAGGAAAATGCCAGCTCAAAGAGAAATTCCTTCAAGTGCAGAACACTCTCCCCCTCAGAAACCGCAGCCCCCCCCCCCCCCACTATTTGGGATAGCTGGATAGTGTGACCAGGAATGTGAAGCTGGGAACAATCCTGTACGATCACCCTTTACTATAATTTATTGACTGCTGTTGTCGTATGTGGCACCACGCAAACACTGCCCCAGGGTGTTTATCCTCTAAATCAGACACAGATAATAGAACTCAGACACAAAATACCAGGGGAGAGCCCGAACCAGACGGAGATAATCCATTTTATATCACACGTGGATGGGACTTCCTTTTGGGCTGATTACTTCTTGCTAGAAGAGAGCTTTACTCCGGGATTTAATTGAAAAGTCGCCATCACTTGTACCAAGACAAAGAACTCTCTTGCAGGAGGTGCAGAGTAAGTGCACAAACTGTAAACTGAGATTAGGGAGCACCATTCAGAGATGCCCTAAAACTAAAGATAGTTTAGCTGAGGTTCTGGATGCAGCAGAGCCATTTTATGTAGTGCCACCCTTGAGTAATTACTACGTTACGAAAAAGCTGTTCTGTGTCTGCTGAACACGGAAAGAGGCCATGCTGACCTGCCACCTTGTTCAGAGCCAGCTTTTATTTCTGTGTCTGGTCTTGCATTGCACAAACTATATTTTACCCAAGAAGAAAGAATAAAAGCGAGTGATACTGGCAGGCTCTTTCATCTGCTTTGGCAATTTCAACACCCAGCTCTTCATGGGTCTGACCGTGTTTATGTACAGAAGGAGGATGACACAGTTGGACAAGCACTGAATCAGCCCAGACCATAAATTTTAGCAAACTTGCTGACACACCTTTAAAATCGTCATAATATATACCCCCAAATCAGAGTACCTAGGTCGGACAGCTGCACTGCCCCACACACCAAGACCATGCAGAGACTGCTATACACACAGATGGACTCATGGGCAATCCATAAAAGACAGAAAGCCCCAGTGACTCACATGAGAACATTTCCCACAAAACAATCACTCTCAGCCCTGATCTCAAGACGAATGTGCAAAACGTTTCCAGACATGAGCTTGACATCAAAAATTTGTACATCTACTGAATACCAAAAAATCACATAACCCATAAAGATACTGGTCTTAAAACTTTCTCCTTCCCATACTCGCCTGCACTCCTATTAATCTCTCCAAGTTCTGGAGGCTATGAATTAGCATTCTCTTTTTCCTTCTACCTTATCATCCCTTCCCACCAGTAACATCCCCTTTACTTCCAGCAGACCTAACAGTTTTTGTCTCATGGTCTGAGACTCACCTGATTAAACTCAGCTTATATTTAACTTCGAAATTTGCCATTTCTATTTTGAACCCAAAAAGCTATATAGAAAAGGTTATTTCCTTTGTAAACTCCACTAAAAGACTTAGTAAAAGATGTTATCTCTGCCTAGAAACAGATTGGGTGGAAAATTAAGCTGCTGAAAAATTTCTGGAGGGAAATTTCAAATTCACCAGCATCTTCCATATTTACCTTGATGAAAAGCAAAGCAAACACTATTTCAAATGTAATTATTTTCACTTGCTGAACATTAAGTTGTATTTCTCACATGAAGGAATCCCAGCTCCTGTACCATAAGAACCCATCCACTCTGATCAACTCAGGTTTTTTTCCAAATTACATCTTTTCTGATATACAGTGGCCACCCTTCTCATGCAAGTGCATAGCACCCCATGGGATTCACATGGTCATACATTTAGCTGTTACACTTAAAAGTGGAATTCACCAGCACAGAATGTTTTTCTTTGCTTCAAAAATTACTGCAAACTGAATTCCTTGAATCCTCATTCACATTTTGTCTCTTTTGCTCTGCAGTTAGTTTCACTGGAATGAATGGGACTACTCAGAATCTAATGCATGTCTCAGTGTGGGCAAGTATAGTGGAATCAGGCCACAACAATGGATAAAGTAAACACATTATTTTGTTTCCATCCTTTCTGTTCTTAAAAGCCCTATTTAAAATAACCATCAGACAAAGAAGATGATGAAAAGGCACAAAATGAGGCCATGAATAACAACACAATTCAGATTAAGAATTCTAGCCTAAAACGGCCTTCAGAATTAATAGGCCATCCAAAGAAAAAGAATACCCTCAATAAAAACAACTATTTATGTGAAATCCTCCCTTTATGCCTTCAATTTAGGCAAAGCTTTTTTCCTGAGCTGCTGTCTTGCATGTATTTATGTGCTTCAGTCCACATCCAGGAATAAAGAAAACCTGCCTATTGCACATATGTACATCTACAAATTGAGTCAGAAATACTGTCACAGTTATGGTAGACCAAAATATAGATAATACAACTTCATGATTCAATTTGATCAGTTGCTTAATGATATCTAAATTGTCACAACATTTGAAAATTACTGCCTGATTTACTATGGAAGCCACTGGTAGCAACTGTGTGTGTGTATTTGCATGAAGAAAGCATTCAAGTAGCTACAAACTGTAATGTTAAAACTAATATTTAGACACAGAAATCGTTTTTAATGCACTTTTTAGCCTTCTAATACAGTTTATTTGTAAAGTCTGTAAAATGATACTGTAATGCTTTGGAAGATTAGGGGATTTGCTCTTTGTTATAGGGCAGCAAAAATTCATGCTCCATGCTGTCACTTTCTTGAAAAAATTACGCACAATATCATAAGAATCTCTCAGCAGCTCCTCTCAAATATATGATTGACATTGTCCACTACAAAGACTCCTGAACAATGGGATACAAAATATCTTTTTAAATGATTTGTTATGTTTTATGCTCCTAATGTCTATTATTTTCCTTTCCAAAAATCTATTCCACCCAGAGAAGTTTGTACAGCCTCTATGTTTACAGGATTTTGTTAAAGTTGCACTGGCTCTTTTCTCATATATAAGTGATATTTCTTCTGGCAACAGTGCTAGCATGATTTTCCTGAAGTACTTCATTTTCCTAAAAAATTTCTATATAATTCAGACAAAGAGGCTAAATAGGAAAATCTATTACAAAGAAAATGGAGACATGCTCAGAGAGCAAAATATGAAATTCATTTTTTCACCATGTTGTACTCTGTTTAAAAGCACACGTGTGACTACCTGAAAAGCCATTTTGCAACTTGGAAAAAGGAAAGAGGAATAAGAAACCAGACTGAATCTGTGAACAAAACTGGGATTTTCTCCAAAGTACTCAAAAAATAGCAGAAAGCCCAACAACTTGACAAAGGAATTTGTTCAGATTGAATCAAGAAGCAATCAAGTGAGAGAAGGTGCTCAGAAATCAAATAAGTGCTTATCCAACTGCTACAAGAAGAGACATCCAAGAAAAAAGAATCAGAAATGTGGTACAAAATAGGAGTCTGCAAAAGCTTGCATGTGCTGCCACAAATGGAACATGCCAAGGCAATATCCCACCCTTACAGAGAAGAAAGAGCTCCAGCAGTTTTCAACACTGTGAGAATTTGTAAGCACACAAACAGTGGAGTTCATGACCATTAAGGCAGTGTATGAATGACTTTTGTGATTAGAAATGAGAAAAGATAAAATCCAAAATATTCTCAAAGGAGGAAACATCCTTTTTGTAAGTTAAGAGCAATGCAAGTCCTTGGTCTGCTAAAAATTTGCAAGGTGGGAGAAAAGTCATTGGAGATGTTGGACATGGCATAGAAAAGGTCTTAACAAACTACAGAAGGAATGTGAGCAATTGTGTGTCCAAGTCAATCAGAAAGTTCTCCCCGTTCTTGAAGCTCTAAGAAACATAAAGCAAAGATAGGATCAACTGACTCACCGCCCTCCACAGTCACTATAAAAAAAGTTCTGAGGGAGGGGATAATTGTCTTATTTAGGGATACCAATAAAATATAGATATAAAAATTGTTCACTGCTTAGAAACATAATAGCCAAGGGTACATAATGGATACTGAGCTTTCTACACCTTGAGTGTCAGGAATGTCATAGCTAGTGCAGAGGACGAGCCCTTGCAGAACATACTGAATTTTGTTGCAGGGAGTAGGTTGAATGATCTGCAAGACATTAGAAATAAAGATATTTAAAAGGAAAACTGAGGGCCAGTAGGGACTGGAATATACACATGCACACACACACAAAGTAAGACTGCAGGATTCTATATTCATCTCAAACATACAATATTTTACAGTAAAAAAAGAGCTATATAATGGAGCTTTTTTCTTAGCAAAAATTGGAAAGGTGGTCATTGACTTTTTTACATAGGTTGTAAGAAACCATAGCTGTGTCTTAGACTTCTTAGACTCACTTTCTTCAGATAGCCTTATGACATGATATATCAGTTCAGTAGCTGATTTTGCTGCCCACTGCCCTTAAATGGTGGGTATGACTATGCATTTTTCAGCAAATTACATGTTTTGACATAATCTGCTGAAAATCTAAATAGAAAACACTGAAAAACTCTTTAAAATCAGACCTTGATCCATATTTAGCACCACAAGATTATAGTTTGGAACCAGTGAAATATAGCTTGCAAGCTGATAACATTTAGTTTAGCTGAAATCAGAAAATAGGAATGTTTGCACTTCTGTGAAAGGCACTGGAGGCTTCCAGATGTGCAACAAGACAGACAGGGCTAAACAAAGCACTCAGTATGATTTGAAGGTGAGGAAATTTCCACTAATTCCTGAAAAAGACACTGAATATCCTTCCTATGAATACAAGTCCTTCCTTGTGTCCTGCCACAACCAGTGGCACCAAGGAATTAGCACCAGAGGTCCACCGACTGCTGTTCCAGTCACACAGGCACACTCCAAAAAAGCAGATATCACTTGCAATAAGGCCAGAGAGTGAGAAAGACTGGAGGCAATTCACCTGCCATCCTCTCAGACACACAACAGACTGCAGCCTCAGGACATGGAGACACCAGAAGAAATAGCACTGACAGAGTTCAAGGAAGAACATACATGTCTGTGAAGCAACGCATGGCACTTTGGAGACTTCATGAACATTATTAGCTAAGAGGAGGGAATGTGCATGTGAAATTTCACCATTCCTCATGCTGTTACTAGTTAATATCATTGTGCTTGGCTGCAGAAGAAAGGTGTGGGAAACTGAGCCTTTAAAAAGCCTTTGCAGGGGACAGCTGAACCACTCCAGCTGTTGAGCTATTCAGAGCGTTACATTACACAGCGGTGAGCAGCCAGACTCTGCATAAAGCAGAAATCTGTCCCACCCCCTGGTTTCAAGGGATTGATGGCCATATATAATATTAGCGAAAGGCCAGGGCAGCTCCAGCAACAGCTTAGCAGATCAAAAGCATGTTGCTCCCCACCGGAGAAGGGCCCATCCTGCTCTCCCTGGTCCCCATGCCAGAGAGCCAGCCCAGTTTGCACCAGGTTTGCTAGCCACTCCTTCAGACCGTTAGAAAAGACGTGTGGGGGATCTGACGAAACCACAGGACTGGTTCCCCCGACCAAGCAAGCAGCAGGAGCCCCTAGCCAGGATTACCAAGGGGAGTATGAAAGGTGGGAATAACCCTCCCTTGGTAGCAATGTGCTATTAATTTGCCTCAGCCATACACTGTGGAACAACAGCCAGAAATCAATCTCTGCTCAGCATTAACTGCAGCAGCAGAGCATTTCTGACAGACTAAATGTGCGCCGTGAATGGAGAGGAGAGATAGCAAAAGGTTTTGCTGTGCCATCCTCCTCTGCTTCTGGAAATTGAAAAAAATGTGTTGCCCCCCTCTGCTTTGGGGTAAAAGGTCTCACATTCCTCTGACCAATGCAAATCTGTGTACTGATAATTTTCCCAGGAATAGAAGCAGTAAACAGTAAATATTAACCAGTTATTAAGTGTGCTTGTCAGCTAAATCACCCATTCGGCAGTGGAATCGCTGTCCCTGTTATGTGGGAGGCAGACGTAGCACTGTAACGGGAAGGAACCAAATGTCAAGTAATACGGTATTCTTATTACAGCTTCAGAACAGATGTCATTTTTGTCATAGCTGCTGACATAATTTTGAAGATAAGAAGATTTGGAGATTTAGTCCATGATGTTTTAAAGCTAAACACAGACTGGATTAAAGCTTTAAATATAAACATAAGCTAGATACAGCCTTGCGACACAGGATTATATCAAACGTAGCCTAAAAAACATTTAGAAAAACATACTATTTTTAATTTATTGTAGCTGTGGTACTAATGCTACTTCAGTTATTATTTTACTTTCTCATATATTATTAACCACTATTTTCACAGAATAATGAACTAATCAGAAAACCTGACCCAAGTCCGCTGTTCCGGAAAAAAAAAAAAATAGAACTAACGAAGCTTGGTTTCCTTGGATTAAGGTCTATCGACTTTAACGTCTAGGATGATGTAAACTGCAGTGCAGGCTTTTCTCTCTGAGCGGTATTCTTAAATGAACATCTCTTGTGTGGGTTCTCCGGTGTCTAGTAGTGTATGAGTGCATGCCGTAGGATTTATTTCAGCTAAAGATGTTACAGAATTTCTCTCCACTCAGCCATGTGTTTTCAAATAGCTTTGTGGGTTTAATAACTGTCAAAACGATGCACCTTATTCAATTTTGACTGATTAGCCAAATGGTTTTGAATCTATTTGATGTGAGGAAAGAGACACCCACCAATGTCTGAAGAGACAACTATCACTTAACCCTTGTTTGAGAATATTGCCCAAAACAGTATCCACATTAGACTATTTTTAATGATTTTACAATTAAAAAGAGAAATACAGAACACTGTCTACATCACAATTAAAGCTGCAGTAGGAATTTCTTTAGAAATTGCCAAGTTGATCTGAAGCTACCCAGCCTGGGTATGGCCATCAGTACAGGCTAAGAAGTATGGAGTTTAGTGCACAGTACGGTAAAGATAAGGAAGGATAGCCCATACTGATCTCTGGTCTACCCCAACTAACCTGTTGATGCTCCAACTAGATTAAGCCAGTTTAAAGGCTGGGTATGCTTTTATATGCATGTAAACTGATGTCACATTGTTAACTTCAATGCAGACTATACACATGCCGCTGTATCCAGTTTTATTCCTGATGTGTATCAGTATAAATATGTTGAAGACAAACCATCTGAGGAAAAGGAGAGAGCACTCACTTCACACAAATGAATCCAACCCGTGAAAGCTTAACCTCTTATTTTGAAAAAACTCTATTCTGTAACTCTGGGTCCAAGGAAAAGCAGAACTGAAAGCTGTTGCATATTTTTTAATTGTTGCTGTTGCAATATTTTTTAAATATTGTGTAAGAATTTTCTTTTACTGATTAAATAACATTAGTAAAGGCCTCTCATGCAGCTTATATACTTTACTATGTAGTTTCATACAAAACCGTATAGTAGTAAAGTATTCTATGTACTTTCATATAAGCTTTACATGAAACCAGCATTTGTTTTCTACTGAGGTTTGTTCATGCTTACAGGTACTATAGCAAATCTCAAATACCTCAAACTGTATCACAGTTGAATGGTTTGAAACCAAATCAAAGTCTTGCAAAGCGAAAAGAAGTATTCCTAAGGCTTTTGATAGTGACTGAGCCTGGTCTTATGGGAGCTTTCGAGCCTTTTACTAATACCTACTCAAAACTCTTCTTCTATGTATAGTATCACTATTGGAAAAAAAAAACTGCAAATGCTTATAAGTCTCTATCACTTTTGATAAATTTAACAAGACTTTCAAATAAAGACCATAAACATGCTGCCAGTGGCCTGAACTGGCAAACTCACAATGAATAGACTGAGGCCTCTGACCGGCAAAATGATTTTTCTGCCTCTTACTAGACATTTTAGCAACCTCTTCACGATCCTCTGACCACAAGGTTGTTCATTGCTCATGTTTACTTCTGTAGTGCAAAGTTCATCCTTCCTGTTGCTTTGTGTCAGCACCTAAAGTTCATTGCTACTGCAGTTCAAACATTTTGGCAAGTAACATGCAACTACTGGTCTCACACTCGAACACAGACTAGGAAAAAATGTCAAACTAGCCAAGTCAGGCTGGCACTGAACAGGCAAAAGAACTGGCAGCAGGCATTAATTATTTGTGGCTTCCACTACCAGGGCAGCATATACAGTATTTTACTTTGTTTCATGCTGGTTGAATGTACAAGAATTTTCTAAAGCATTGTTCGGAAGTGTAAGCTGAGGAGGAAAAAGTGGAGAAAGACAGAGGACAACTAGCTACGTATGCCGTCAAGTAATTCTCTTAGGAAAGGGAGAACTCCACCATTTCATACAGGAGTGGCTTTATATTTCAAAACTAAAAGCAGTCAATCTAAGTTAAGACAGGCAAAATGGGACATTCCATTCGGCCTCTGTTTTGGTTCCTGATCTTGAGTCTTTAGGGGGTACACAGTTAATCTCTGCAGGTATGTCTGAGTCTCTCTGAGTTTTTCACGTAACATTTAAAATGATCTGCAGTGGATTCCTGAACTCAGGTATACCACCTGAAGTTACCTAACTAGTCTCACTAAACCTGCCTCCTTTGAATTGTCATCCTATCTTGTGACTTCATTGATTTATCACCACACCATGTTTTCAGAGATAAAACTTACCTCACTGCATGACAGTTCACTTACTTATCACCTTTTGCTGAGCCTTATGCGAAAGGACTTCTCATTGGCTCTCAAAAGAAGCCATATCCATATAGAAAAGGCAGATTTGAGGCCTGATGTGAAGTCAGCTTCATTAAGTTCTATTTCACCTGATGGAAAAATCACTAGCTAAAGTTAGTCCATCAGAGGACCATATAAGTCACTTTTCTGTTGAGGCACACTGAAATTTCCAAGGTGTGGAGGGGCTAGGGCGTTCTTTTTCTTTTCTTGTCTTGCCTTGTCTTTTCTTTTCATCCTTTCCCCTTGAATATTTTGCCTTAACAACATCCTAGATGTACTCCTACTCCAGGACTTGACTTGCTTTGGACTTCAGTAGGAAAAGCAACACTTTCTCCCAAGTGTGTGTGTCCATATCTATGCACGGAAGATTCAAATATTTAGTACTCTAGTACCCCATAACTTGTTAGAATTCCTACATCAATGTATTTTGGTTGTCAACACCTTGTCTATCATATTTTCCTACTGAAATATTAAGTGTAGACTTTTTTAAGCTTGAAAGGCATTGACTTTCTTTTGGGGACTTTGAAAGACTAGGGGATAGGAGGCCAATACAGCATTCCTGTGAAATGCAAAGTGGAAGCAGTTATGTTGTCCTTCAGCTCTGTTAATTCCTACAGGTGACTATCATCTCTCACGGGTTCAATACACAAGTAAAGGCTTGTGTCCTGAATTTTAATTCATGTACTTGTTTCTCTCTATTGATTTCCTGCTATTGAATTTTCAGAAACACATGGATTAGAGAAGCCTGTAGCTATCACTTTATACTCAGTCAGATAAATGGTTAAAGAACAAACCATCACACAGTGAAAAACCTTGCAATCTTAAGAAATGGTTTCAAACTAAAATGGGTTTGGCCCTCTTTTGATTCTCTCTAGCACAGAATGACTGAAAATGGGAATTTGTTATCTTCCTAGGCTTTATTTATTCTGCTTTGGTCAGAAAATTACTTTTCTGTTCAGAAAAACAGATAAAGCTATGAAAATCAAAGCTCTACAAACTTGTTACACTGTGCAGCATACAGGGTCACTATAAATAGCTGCTTAGGATATTAAAAGTGTTTACCAGTATAAAAAGAACCAATCAGAGTCTTAAGATCTAAAACAAATCAAAATGTTTGTGCTGACCTCATCACTATCCTGTTTTGCAGCTCTCACAGGAGGAGTGTCGGCTTTCTTCACTGTGTGTAGCTCGCTGTGTGGATACTCATGTACTGCAGAAAGGAAGCTGTGGCATATGGTGCTCTGGCTCCTGGGTTGCTCCTTCCCCTTTGCTCACCCTGAGTGCAGCCGTGTGCAGCCAGGAGGATTTCCAGCTCCTTGGGGTGGGCAGGCAAGGAGGAAAAAGGGAGAACCACTGCCCACAGAGACCTTGCAATAGGACGCAAAAAACACCTAAGAAGAAGCGACAACATGTACACATCCGGACCTTCAAATGACAGAACACAAAGTCTTGCTAGAGACCCAGCAGTTACTTTGTGGAGCTTTTTAATACCTAATAAAACCAGCAAAAGTTTTTGGACTTAGAGCAAAGATGACCCTCTTTGCAAAGGTGCAAGGGGCAGGAGGTCAGTCTTGTCCAGCAATTTTCCCTGTGTAAAATGCAAATGTTCTAGGCTGTGGTCTAGAAAAGTTTTGTTTTAGAGGGTCAAATTCCCCATTATTTTTACTTGTTTTTCCTTGAAGGAAGAGGGGTGGGCAGACCCACCTTGCATCCACCCTTTACTTGGGGCCTTGTCATAGCAACAACTGAGCATCTGACCTCAAATGGCTAGCTTTATATTTATTTTATTCTTTCTGCATTGTTACTCCTTCACCTTTTGGTGGTTTCCCTTTTATTAAGAAAATATTATCTCCTTATTATTATTTTATTACCAAATAAGAGCCTTTTCTTTGGAATCATGAACTTTCTCACAGTATTACATCAGACTCATTATCAGATTCCAACCCTTTTTGACAGACTAATGTGGCACAAAAATCCCTAAATCCACAGGGGCAAAATTCTCCTTGATAGGAATTATCAGAAAAAGCTGTAGGCTATTCCCTTGAACTTCTCACAGAGGAGTGTCCCAAGGAAGAGGAGACCCGTATCAGGGACAGGACTGATGCTACTGAGTGTAGCACTGTTGCCTCCTAGGTGAGCGGTGGCTACCAGAATAACCTGGCCCAGGAGCTGGATTCAACCATACCGATGGCCAAAGGCTGCTTTGCATCAATCTTATTCCCTGAGACACTGAGCTCTTCCTTTTTTTACCACAAATATTAAGCAAGTAGCCCCACATACAGAAAGAAACCTTCTTCTCAGAAAATGACATGGTATTTAAAGAATGAAGCTCTCTTTAAGAACCAATAGTTGAGATCAAATGTTTCTGTATATTTCAAAATTCAAAATTTTCCACAGTGCATGCAATAAAACCTATACATTTTCATCACTTGCTTTTGTTTACCTACATGCACATACATACAGAGTGCATGGCTATGCAATACACAGCACAGCATACTCATTTTTCCCTCTCCTCCCTGTTGTGCAGTAGCAGACTGAATACAGGTGGCCTCATAAAAGCAAGCATAAAAATGACAATCATTTTTTTATTGTAAAATAATCCACACTGTCAGATGTACCACCATCTGTGTTATTCAGTACTACTGCTCTCTGCCTGCTGCCATGAGCACGGGCCCATTGTCGGAGAAATTACAAGAGGAGATGCTTGGCTTAATGAGAGAGCTTGAAACCAGTCCCAGAGTTGACTATGACACAAATCCCAAAGCCAGACTTACGTGTGTATTCAAATGGTGTCTCCTGCTGCTGTACAGCCGTGGGCATATCTGAAGGGAATGGTTTCCACTGTTTCCTTGTCAGTGACCAATGTGTTAAGGTAACTTTCAAGACCAGAAGAAGCTTTGTGTAGCTGTGAGAGGAGAAATAAAGATCCCAGTGACTCAAGCTTGCTTAAAACATTCACCTCTGCAGCTGTCGCTGCTGTGGTATTCCAGAAAAACCCTTAGCATAGAGCCTGTGCATGAATCAGGCATCAAACCTGTAAGCCAACTTCCACAGAATTGCCAGAATCTAATTATTATTGGGTGAATCCTCATGAGAAAAAACCTTTTTCACAATTTGTGGAACATTATCTTTTCAGTTACCATATTACTTTAAAATCATGCCCTAATGAATGCCGGTCAACATTAACATAAAAATGAACATGCTTTGTGCAGAACAATAAATAAAAGAACATTAAGACCTTTTATGCTTGTAGTAGGGTCTTTGTCTTATTCCCTTTTCCCTCACAGCCTGAAGTGCTAATGAAGAATGCTTTCTGATATGAAGAAAACTGTGCTGGTTTAATTTCCAGTAGGCTAGTACCCGTTTTCGCTTTATTCTAGGCAGCTGTATTTTGAGAATAAGAGGTTATGAAAACCACCGTTGAATTAAAATATTGAAAGACTGAGGCATGTTTCCATCACCAAAACATTTTAACTAGTTAAAAGAAAAAAAATAAAAAAATAATTAACTTCAGTAGAAAGTACAGGTTAGTCGCAAATATTTTGCAGGTGTTGGCCTTCTTCTACATATGCATTCACAGATCAAACTGCCATCTACTGAATCACAAATAAAACCTGCCAGATGGACTAAAGATTGGAGGTAATGATTACAGATTAAACATGGACCAGACAGGGTCCCAGTTGTCCCATTTTACCAGTGAAGGGCCTGACAAAATGTGGGAAGGGTTCCTATACAAATACTGCTTCAGAATTGTTAAATAGATTTTTCATAGCCGTGACATTTTGACATGCCTTTACCAGTAAAATCATAGTGAAGAAGTGCAAAACAGCTCAGAATGACTTAGCAGTCAAACTACCTACTGTGATCCCTCCACAGGTTTGTATAATTTTCATTTTGCTTTCAAAAAAGCCTTTGTCTTTTCCAACATACTCCATGTCTGTGACAAACCTTATTCCCATTCCTCTCATCCTGCTCTGAATCCCTGAACAATCTGAAGCTGGTTGATACTTGTTAGTCACCCACCAACAGGTTTGCTAATGTAATATTTTACATTACATTGCAATAATATAATAATGTGATAATATAATATAATCATGCAATATAATATTCTCTTTTTCATTGCTCTGAAAGAATTTATGAGCGAAGGCTAAAGTTTGTCCTACTCCAAAGTTATGTCTTTCAAAGCTGACTTCTCTCTTGCACTGTCCCCTTCAGCTCTAACATGTGTCATCAGAATAAGTTGGTGTAGCTAGATAGACGTCCATGTTATAGTCACTCTTAAAAGATGTCACATTATAATCTTACAATCATGATGTTCATTTCACTGACCTTTTTGCTTTTCAGAACAGCTGAAGTTTTCATTCATTCAGGCTACTATTAAAAAACATTCACATATATACTGGAATCATGGTAATACGTCAGCATCTCTTAGAAGTATCAAAAGATGAAGAAATAGAAATCCAGAGAGCTCAATAAACTCTGTAAACCATGTCTGAAATGACAAAAAATGTACCACTGCAGTAGATTGTAACCTTGAAAGAAGGATGAGTCAAGAACATAAATAAACATAAAAAATCATTCCAATTCTAAAAATGGTTTAAATAGATAAAAAATTTCCATGATATTACTGAAACATTTATATTTGATGGTTTTGTCTTTCACATTCTTCCTTCCTTTTAGTGCTATGAATTAGAAGGAAAGAAACAAAGATGAGAAAAAAGAAACAAAGATGAGAATAAAAGAAATGAAGAAAGCATAAAGCAGAAGATTAAACTGTATTCTTCTTTAGTTTAGCCTTACACAAAACCCATCAAATTAAAAAAGGATGAAAACTTTGTTAAAGTTTCCTGAAAAAGAGAAGTTATTTTTGGTTCAAAAAATGTTGGCCAGCCAAATGGAATGAATGTAAAATCATGAACCCCGTGTCTTTCACTGATACATTAAAAGGAGACTCTTGGCATTAGAAGCTCCAGAATATAACTAATTTAACTTATATGTTGTTGTCCTTCATCTATTTCATTTTCTTTTCTTTGTTTTAAAAATGGCTCTTCATCTGTATTCCTATTGGTAGAAAAGCATATGCACACAGTTGCACTTTCACTTTCTTAAAAAGAAATTTACTTATTTTAATTGAAGTGCTGGTAAATCTGGAATATATTTTAAATAAATTTAGCTATAAGAAAGAAAAAAAGCTAATGAGAAATTCACCAAGCATGAAAATTAACTGTGGTATGTTAATTGAGGTTGAATTTCAAATGGAATATGGACTCTCATAGAGCTTCAATTACAAAGATGGTACATTCAGTTTAGCATAATAATAGTGTTCATTCTACCACAATCTGAAAATTTTATTGAACTCAAAAGTCAAGAATTGTCAAGAAATACGGGCATCACACCACATGGTGTCTACCGAGTATGCGTGTTTCCCAAACACTGGTCAGAGTAGTGTACTGTGTCACTGAGAGAGGGTTCATGAATAACTTTTGATTGAAATCATTCTTTTATAAATATGCTCAAATTTAGAACAAATTTGTGTCAAGGTTCCTTCTACCAGCAGTTGTTTTCCAGGACTGGATTGACAGTTTGACTGAGTCCATAATTTTCACAGTTTGAGTTTCATGATTTGTCATGCAATGGTGATTGGCGCAGTGTATTGGGAAAGTCCAGGATTCTCTAAATGCCCCAAACTTCATACTACGATTTGGCATGCATATTTTGATCAATTGGTCAGTGTTCAAGTCAGAAATCATTCTTTTCACTCACAGGCAGGAAAATATTCCTGATCAACAGTAAAAGGATAAAGTCCTGATTTTGAGGTTTATGTTATTGTCTTTGTGCCACTAGCATTTTTTCTTGTTTCTTCATACATACATACATAACTTATTGTATTGATAATGCAGGCAAAGCAAGCAAATATTTAGATCTTGAGTGAAAATTCCTTCTCGCATGCTTTCTGGGCTATAATCTCTGCTATTATTAAATCAAAGAGCTGCTAAGCACCCCCATATCCACTGAGTTAACTAAGACAAAAGGGTGGTTGGCACCTGGCAGGGCTGGGGATCTAAATGGTTTATAAAAGCTCAGTAGCACCTCTTCTAATTCAGCATAACTTGTTCTGAATATGATTTTATGTGTAAAAAGGATTTACCAGACTCGTAATAAAGATAAAACAGTGGACTATGATGAAGATTGGCAAGAAAAGTAAGGAGGAAGAGCACAGCATAATGGAAAAGAAAATAGAGAAACTGAAATGCATAAACAACTGAGAAGAGCAGAGAGAGAAAAATAAACCTAGTTTCTTGTGAAAATCTCTCCTTCTAGAGCTCCCTTTTGCCAATTACAACATATTAATACAGTACTCCCAAATCTTCCTTCTAGAAAAACCCTCTTTGAAAGTTTTTCCTAGAAACTTAGTGATAGTTGAAAATTCAACATTTTCTGGCGAGTGATTTGGTTACCAACGTTACAACTGTTGTTTTGTCCTTCTTTGTTACTCTGCCCAGTTCTGTGCACATCTTTATTTTTCTTCTGGCAGCTTATCTCCTCTAGTTTAGGTTCTTTTTAGTTTATGGACCAAGAAATCCTGCATCATCTTCTGAAGTGGGGTGCAGAGCAATAGCTGAGACTCCCAATTTACTCTTCTGACATGGTTTTTTCCTCTTACCCAGAAGCCCACAGGAGTAAACTATAGTGCAAAGGGGAGAGTAAGCAGCGGGAAGAAGAAAAGTCAGTGAAATAAATAGCTTACAAACAAGTGCAACTCAAAGGTGAAATGAGTCTGTGGGTAGCTGTTGCTCAATTAATGGAAGAAATGAAGGTAAAACATCAGCACTAAGACAGCTAGCTGTCACAGACTCAGAGCCTAGGTAAGCCAGTTTTTCCCAGACAGAATGTCACATCTCTTGTGCATTTTATAGAATGCATATCTTTTTATCTCACACTCTGTGTGAGCAACCTGGCCAGTGCAAGGAGGGCTGTTTCTTTAGGAGATAGACCTGTGCTTCTGTGCCCCAAAGACAACACTGGAAGAATGCTGCTGGAGCTGTGGGGTAGGCAAGGGATGGCAAATGCCAACACTCCGTTTTTTTGGTATTTTTTTCCATCTGAGTTATTGTTTAGCATCCTGTTTAGCTCATCAGGGAGTGCTCCATTCTGGACTGAAAACTTGCTAAGAGTCACAGGTTCAAGTAGCTGCTGAAAGCGTTTTTCTTTCTTTCATCTCTGCTTTGCTTACTGAATATTAATGCGACTCTGACTTTCTGTCACCATTAGAAGTCCCAAGTCATATGCTGGCTGCAAACCTGTTTCAGGAATTTTGCCTCATTTCTACTCTGACAGTTACCCGTGCCTGTTTATTCAATATATCGCCTTACCCTTTTTGCGAGGATGGGTTAAGTGCCCTCCTTTTCCATTATACAGACGTAGCACGCTACTCCTCTTCCATAATTAAATACCCGCAAAGGAAGTAGACGGGTGCAATGATGGATGTGTCAGAGCACAAAGGAGCGACGGTGGCGTGGGCACCTCAGCTAGGCGGCCGGTACCAGAGGGAGCGTCCTCCTAGGGAGCAGCCTGAGGGAGGGGGGACGCATAAGCACTGCGGTTTGGCAGAAGTGACTGTGCAGTCATTATTCAGATGAGATGTCTCCAGCCAAACAGAGTGCTAGAAACTACATATCTGTGAAATAAGTATACAGTCATGGGTCATTAATTCTACAGTATCTCTGTTCTCTATCTGATGGGGGAAATAACATAAGACTGAAATTTTTAAGAATGTTTGTGGTCAGAGGAAGGTTAGATTTTGTATTTGCCAGATCATTTTTTTGTTTGTTTTCCATATGAAAAATTGTGTAGAATATTCCTGGCTCAGTGACTGCTCAAGCAGAGCTCATATGTTCTCTTTGTGGTCAAATGATATCATGCATGTATGCTTTTTCTGGGTTATTCTGAGAGAGAATGGGACAACAGAGCTGGTCCTCTTCCTGCAGGTTAATCAGGATATTACTGACCATGTCTTTTCTTCAAGTACTACCTCTGCCAACAAAGCTGTTCCTAGGGCTATACCAAAACATAGATGTCCATGCCTTTCCCTTAACTAAGGAACTTCTAGAGACAGCCCTAGCTTTTCTGGGTGAAACCATTTTCTTTTCCTTTTTTAGATATGTCTAAACATGGGTGGAGTCTTGTCCATTACAATCTCACTTTCAAGTACTGCACAGCCAAATGCATGTTTTGGAGGATTAAAATTTTCATCCAAACCACTTGGCAAGAGACAGAGAGATGTCTTGTAATGACTCTATGACTTCAGACCCACAGTGTGGATACCATACTGTATCATCCTAATTTATTGGCGCTTGCTCCCTTGTGATAATTTAGACTTCATTAGTTAGTGCAAATATGGGAAAAAATTGAGCTACAGCTCAATGCTTGGGATTTAAAGTTTCTGTCTGTTCCATCCTAAGAAAATAAACAGATGAAACCCCTTAAATTGCCCCTGCTACACAAGTTTGCACTAAGCTTCCAGTTCTTACGGGGACTTTTTTAGCTATTACAAAACACCCATTTCTCTTTGGGATAATGAGTTACACAAACATATCCAACTCCCTTGTCTCTCCTGTCCCTCAGAGGAAGGAAAGCTCTTTCAGTTCTAGATGCAGGGCAGTATTGCTAAAGAATTTTGGTGTGGTAAAAGCTCCCTAAAGCCTCTCATCAGTATGCCAACGAAACACCAACCTTCACATTATTATTTATCCAAAATAAAAATCAGTGTGATCATTTTTAATGTCTCCTGCAGCACTGAACTGGAACTTCCTTTACCATCCATTCCTGTCAATCACTGTGGCAAAGCTTTGCCTGAAAGCAGAACTGATTCTACTCAGCATGGAAGCTGAAAAACTCAGCTACAAGGCATTTAGTGTTAATATGCTACCAGAAATGACATTAAGACAGTGAAAAGTTCTGACAAACAAAAGTAAACAAATTTAAAGCTGTGATGAAAATATGTTCATACACATATTTACAGTGATGTAATGGACCAGCTATAGTATGACTTTCTAGAAATACGGGGAAAGCTGTTTTGCCTTTAAAGGTTCAGCATTACGCACTGATGCTTTAAAGCAAAGCCCTCAAAAAAAAATAATTTTTTTTCTGAAAGTCTTGGTTCAGCCAAGACTTGCAGCCTGTCAGATCCCCATTGACTCCATAACATGCATATTTTTAAAAACAAGATTATGAGGATAAAGGATTGGGTATCTAAGCCTAAAGACAGTCATAAGTAGGTCTTCAGCCCTGTTTCTTTGTTGCTGTGCTCAATGCACACCACTCTCTCTCAGTCCAACGTGCTGAGCAATTATTTCCACCCAGCGTTAGTTACACCTTGAATCCTGCCCTCCGGTAAGACGAGCACAGCCCAGACCAGAGGTTTTCTTCTGCAGCCCTGTCTCTTGCTTTCTTTATGGAAGAAGTTACAGAAAACCCTGCCCTACAAGAAAAGGGGCAGAAAAGGAAACAAGGAACTGGCAGAAAGGAGATGCTCCATCCCCGTCTGTCCCCACAGCGCAGCATTTGCTGCCAGGGGATTGCTGTGCCCTGCTGCAGAGGGGAGTTGCCTCAGGGGAGCGGGGCCAGGGCCGTGGAGGTGCACAAGACGCATTGCCCCAGTGGGAGCATGGCTGCACCCCCCTCCCAAATGAAGAACGTGCCTCTGCAACCCAAATGGACCTTGCTTCCTCAGGTACATTGGAGCAGTGTTTTCAGACTGTACAGACAGAAAAGTTTCTTTTTCTTTCTCTCTTTTTCTTTCTTTCTTTTTTTTTCTCTTTGCTTTCTTCCTTTTTTCTTTTTCTTTTTTCTTCTCTTCCTTCCTTCCTTTTTTCTTTCTTTCTTTCTCACTCTTGCTCACTTGTGTCTTTCTCCATTTCTCTTCCTTCCCTTCCCTTCCCTTCCTCCTTCCTTTCCTTCCTCCTTCTTTCCTTCTTTCTCTTTTTTTCCCTCCATCTCTCTCTTTTGTCTTTTTCTCTCTTTCTTTCTTTTCTTTCCCTTATTTCCATGTGACCCCCTTTCACCAGGAAAGAAGTTGCCTCACTGTATGCAAAAAGATTCTTTAATGGTGCTGCTAAAATGTTCAGACACACAGTTTGCAAGCTAGAATCTGAAGCAGATCTTCCCCTAGGAGTTCAAAGAAGGAACTGAGTGCCCAAAACTTTGTGGAGATCCCTCAAGTTCACTTCTCTTCTTGATCACCACCCTTCAGATCTACCACAAGGTATTCAACTAATAAAAGTGTGGCCATTTTTATGCTTAACTTTTATGCAGAAAAAATAAAAATAAATAAAATTCTTTTCTGGATCATATTTTGTGCAATACACCAAATTTGAGCCTGAAGCAAATTTTTACAGCTGAGTTATGAAGCTTTAAAGGCAGAAGTCATAATGGAAATGATGACCAGGTCATTATTCTGCTAATAATAAAGTATTTCAACCATCTAAAATAATACTGTGGCATAACATAGAACACCAAACTGCCTCAGCAGACAGAAAGACTGAGTGAACAGAAGTCTGTACAACTATATCATCACACTCAATTGCACACTCCAGGGTAAATATTTGAAACGATATGAAGGGGACTCAGCCACATGATGCCCAGTGACACTAATGGGACCCCACACAGCTAACCCCCTCCCTGTACAGCTACTCCCAGATTTCTGATATGATAATTAAGTTACTCGATATGAAGGTGTGTGAACTCTGTTGCACCAATTCATACCTACACTGTTACCTCAGGCCAGAAGCCAGGTACCATCAACACAAGTAGGTTTAGATTCACGATACACAGTTCTTGTACCACTGCACCTTATTGAGATTAGAACATGTTAAAAATATTTATCTAGTTAACCAAGCAATGATGTTCTGGAGCTGTAACTGTAATCAGCCCTATTCATGGCAAATGAGTTCAGTATCATGAATGGTGTTGATTAGTCATAGCTTATAAGGCTTTTTAAACAATCAGATCACACAGTAGTTCATGCCCATTTTATAATTATTTAAGAGAGCAGTAAATGGAATTTTCACCAAAAATCAAGTAAATAATGCCTGCAATTTTTTTAAAAAAATTCTATGTAGCTAACCCTCTGCCAACTTTTCCATCGAGAACCTCCTATTGAGTTTTACCAGGCATGGATCTTGCTCACATTCCACAGACTTAAAAAGATATCTTTAACTTTGATCTTACTTTGTGTTATCTTCTGTGATTTATTGAGGGTATCACACTTTTGCAGAACAGACATAATCCTATATTTTAATACTCCCAAATCATTTTATTTTAAACCACCTTTTTAAATGTCATTAAATTCTATTTTAGCTCCATAACAGTGAATAGGCTATAAAAATCTTCCTGTATTAATACAGAAAGGCCTTAATCCTAGAAGGTAAAGGCAACATAAATAGTCTTCAAGTATTCATTAAGAATGAAATAATTTTGTTTCCCTAATCACTAAATAAAAAAGGGTCAAAATGTAATGGTTAAAACCATCACCAGTAATCCACAAGAGCTCAAGTTCAGCTGAAATGAGGTAGAGGATTTGTCTATTGAGACTGCTTTATTATCCATGCTGGATGACTAAAACAAGTGAGGAAGTCATCCATAGTATAACTGACCTAATGGTTTAAAACCATTTGGGAGGGGTATATTTTTCTTGAACTGTGCAATAACTCTGTTGGTCCCAGTAGCTCAGATCTCAGGGAGATCCCATACTAAAACAGTCAGACAACACATGAACTGAAGGGACGACAACCCCAGGGGATTTCTAGGCTGCGGAAAGCTGGACCTAGGCAAGACCAAAAAAAGCCAGGGAGCAAAGAACAGTAGAGAAGTTATGTGCTTGTTCTGCTGGCATAACCTGATGAGGTTAATACAAAACATTCATTAATCTTTGCAGGTATACCTGACAAGATTTATACCAGCAAGTATAAATCTGAGGGACTCTGAACAAGCTTAGCAGCAAGAGATTACTTGTCATTTAGCTACATATCCAACTCAAAAGGATTATTTTAATACTGATATCAATACTACTTTGTTTGCCCAGGCTGAGTGTTTGCCCTACTGTGACTGCAACTGAAGAGTATATCCTATTCCCTAATGCCAGTACCATGCCTTGCTTCTGTTTAATGAAAACCATCATGGTAAATGCTTGCTGTAAACATAATTTGAGGTACTGTTATGAAGGCTTGAGGGGAGAAGAGGAGGACTTATGTGTGTTGCTTGGATCCAAAAGGGGATCTGCTTGATCAGAATTACTCTTCCAGTAAATGTTTTTCCATCAGTTTTTATGTAATGAATATCGGTAATTACTGAGATTGATCTACACAGCTATGGTAGTGCTATCCAGTTATCAAACTTGTAACAGCGATACAGGGACTACTCTGTAGAGTGAAAGAGAGAAAATGCGAGCTTTCCGCCCACAGCAAAAAAAATGAAAGCAATATTTGCTGTGCACTATAGAAACTTATAATGCTCAGCACTCTTTAGATGACACATAAATAATAAATTAAAAAATCACAGTGACATATAGTGACAATATCAGTAATAGAATGCAACCAACCTAGAAAAAGACATCAAAGCCAGAAAAAAAAATCAAAATAATGAAAAAACAGAACATCAGAATATTTGTGAAATAAAGGTGTAATAAATATCTGGGTAGCACCTATTTATATCTGTATATCTTTATATCTTTATAGCTATAATAAATATCTGTTTAGCACCTATTTAGTACTGAACACTATTTTTGAAAATATTAAGAATGATTAAGGGAAGATTTTTTTTTGGAGTTGGCTGTGCTCTTGTGAGTGCAACTTCCCACTGCAGACACTGTGTCAATGTGTTTTGCAGATATGCTTCTTACAGGTTGTGACCTTTTTTGAAAAACAGCTTAAATTCTCTGTTAAAGACTATAACAAGTGTCAGTAGTTCTGTAAATAGTACGGAACTTCTATTTTTTAGAGATTCCACACCCCACAACCAAGAATAATGAAAACAGAATGTCCATACAATACTTAAATATATTAACAAATATTTTGTTTTCCTACTGTCATGATATTCAAAGTCAGCTTGTGTTAAAGTGCTGTGACTATTTTTCAAACACTTGTACTGAAAATTCACAGGGAAATCATCTATGTTTTAGTTTAGACAAAGCATTAATTTTTAGATTCAAGTAAAGGTCAACCACCATAGCCAAATGCAGCTGTAATGAAAACATGTTCTGCTGAAGAGTGAAATATTTCTTTCAGTATTCCGCATCAAATGCCTCTTTACATTAGCTATATTAAAACTGTGACAAAAAAGTGCCCACTAATTCTTCAACTGTCAGGTATGATAAAGAATGAGAGAGATGTGAATTACAGGGCTGAGACTGGAAAACAGCACCAAGAAGAAAATAAAACTTGAAAAGTCTGAAATATAATTAATGTTGTGGTGCTTTAAAAAGTAGCAGGGGCTACACTGATATAGATAACATACAGAGAGATATTCAAGAGGTTTACAGAATTTATAGATTTTACCCTATGAATTTTAGAACAAAAGAGTACAATATTATGACTGGTTTGGTCATAGTGAAGAACAAGGAGAGCTTTTCCTTAAAATACCATAGTTTTTGCATAGTCCTTGGAGCAGAAGTATAGAGTCTGCTTTAATCTACACATACCTTTGATGACCTCTTTATGAACTGCTCTCATATAGTGAGTTTCATGCTAAAGTGAGAACTTGGCCCAGATTATTTCTGAATGTGATTCAAATTGAACAACATTAAGACCTCATTTTCTGGATCTTAATGAAAATATACTCTAAGACACCATTAAAAATATTTAAAAAATTATGCTGTGCATCTCACAGCTCTATGTATTATTGATAAAATTGTATCTTATAATTGCCATGTTCACATTAACTTTTAATAAAGCTGTACTTAAAATTTCTAGGAATAAAGCTTTTATCTTAAAATTTGGACTCTAACCAAACAGATTTTAAAAGCTAGCCATCACAGTGCTTTTCATCAGAAATATAACTACTGTACTTCTACATATTTGCTGTTAGAACTATCTCCTTCTTTGTTGTCCTTTTGCATTACTATAGAGTATAGTTCTGTTCAGTTTTAAGGGTAGCTTGAAAGGTGATGATACTGATCCAAGCAGGCATTCACATCATTAGAGTTTGGAAGTTTTAAGCAGAATTGGATATTGAATGAAAACCATGCTTAAAGGCCTCCAACCAAGATCAAGATTTTGATCATATTTGCATTTTTATAAGGCCAGAAGGGTTTGGTTGAAATTGTAGACTTATGCCAGCATTTTTAAACTTCAGTGTCTAAATAAATCCACAGCTCAACAGAAAAACAGAATTCTTTCTCAGTTTGTTTTTATTCCCTATCAGAGCCAAAAATTTTCAAAATTTTTCCATAGACAGGATTACAAAAATAAAGCTAATAATTTATAGAATGTTGAAACCTTTCAGGTCAGCCATGTTTACATTTTGCTGTGTTAACATATAATGACAAAAAAGAATTGATAAATTGAGAAATCAAGAAATTCAAAATGAGCCATTTTGGCATTTTCCAAGAGAAGATTGCCTGAGAAGAAGTACAGCTCCATGAAACTTTTAACTCTACGTAAACTAATGTTTCTGTTGTCTTTTTTATAATAATAATTCTTATTATTCTAAGAGGAATGAAGGCAATGTGAGTGATCCAGGAAAAAAATTAGGCCTTCTTTAAAGGAACTACCCGAGATGCCCGAGCAGAAATATTCTGCAGTGCAAGATGGAAAGTTATCTCAATGCAAAAAAACCAAAAACAAAACCAAAAAAAATACTATGTATCTTAACACTATAATCTCTTTTTAAGGAAGGAATTCATCTAGCCTAAGTTTAGGCATCAGCAGTGCAGATAACAGTATCTGCGCTCGTCATCCCGGGCTCCTTGCATAGTCTGTCACCGAAGAGAAATAAGCCTTGTTAGAGCATGATTTATCTGACCTATTTTAGATATGTATCTAAGGATAAAATGAATCACATCAAAAAAGTGGCATTTCCTCTCCCATATGAGGAGCTAGTACATGGTCCTAGCTCAGGTATAGACAGCTACATTAGGGCCAGATGCCTCTCATCCGTGGGGTTTCCATCACAGCAGTAACAAAACCCAGGGAGATACCACAGTTCTACCTGTAAAGCATTCACATCATCCTGCTATTTAGAAGAAGAGAAAGGTATATGTCATCCATGTATCTATATGCCCAGTTGTTGCCTAAACACAGCAGCTGGAATGAATAATCCTTTTAGACAAGTTTGCCTTCTCTCTCAGTTTTTCTTTCTCCTGAAGGACAAGGTAAGATGTAACTTCTAATTTAATTAAATGTGACACATGTTGCTATAAGCTACATACTTGCAAGTACAGTATTTATGCCAAGTATGAGCAATACTAGAGTAATTATGGTTTATGTTTTACACAGGGCATGTCACTCAGTAGACAAGTTTCCTGAAAAGACTGAGAGAAAGAAATGCCAAAAAAAGAAAAGGAAATTATGAGCCAGAGGGTTTAAAGCTCCCAGCAGAATAAAGTGTAACTGGAAAGTCTCTTAATGACAGAGGAGCAAGATATGATGATGATCATCATCATCAAAAACAAGAGGTTAGAGTTTAAGGTCAGACTGCCAAACCAGGCAATGTCCTCAGGTTGCTGAGAGGCAATCACTCCAAGACTTGCCAGGAGAGGTACTTTTCCCAAAAATCTGCTCTGGAGCCTTTGGGGGATAACTCCCTTTTAATGATCCAAGCCGTATATGAGAAGAAACGTCAGTAGGTGGGTACAGAGGGGTAATGTTTACTGTGAGGGGTGTACATCTGTATACATATGGTGGACTCCATCTTAAAAATCATGTTACAGATTTCATGGTCCGGTGTATAACATCACTGGCAAAAGCCATGGGAGGGATCATGACAGGCAAAGAAATACATTACGATATTTTTGTACTAGATACAATTTGCAAAAACACTTAAATGCAAAGTATCTATATTTGTTGCCTCAGAATGGGTATTCAGTTTAGAGTGGTTGATTTAACGTTCTATAAACTCTACTGTGATTACAATTATATTGGCATTAAAGTATCATGTCACTGTAAGATATTTTAATGCCAATATAGTCATTATATACTATTGTAAATGTTCTTCCTCTTTTTGTGTGTGATTCAGCTATCCAGATAGCAACTCTACTATATTGAAATATTTGGGGGGGGGCTTGTAATTCTGCAATTACACTGATACTTAAAACTACACAACTATCATGTGAAGGGGCTGCAGTCTATCTGAATGTAGCAAAGGGTGTTCCGAGGGCTAAATCTGAGCCTTCTAAATAATTTAGACATATTTGAAAATTATTTTTTACTTTCACTCTTAGGGCCTTGTGTGGAAAAGGTGCATGCTCAGGACACTGAACCACTCATGCACACACACAGAAAAGAATGAAAGCAATAAATAACACACTATAAAATAAATCAAAGCTGTGGGCTAAGAAAATTGCAGGAGGAGCTGAGTTGCCTCAGTTAACTGCATAAAACTAACATGCATGAAAACTAACATAAAACTAACTATTTTCTCATCCTGCTCTTGAGTTCATGTATGACAGTTAGTGCCTATAAACATGCTAATTGCTTATCATTACAGCGGTGTCAGAGGATTATTCCAGGCACAGCTGAGCCTTCCTTGGGCCTGGAGATGATCTGCTCCTCATTAGCATCCTAGTTTCTGTGATCCTGCGGTAACTCAAACTTCTTCTCGGATGCCGTGTCAATACTGCTCCTGTGGCCCTCCTGCCCCTCTGTACCTCATAAAATTGACTTTCTGGTTACAGGGTATTTTATTCTCCCCAGCTTCTTCTATAATCTTATAGAGATGTCCTCTTTCTGTCTTTGGGGCCATGCCCCTCTGTGTTTTTTTTTTCCTTTTCAGCTTTACTTTTGGAGGATGCACTTTCTCCCTTCTCCTCAAATGCTGATTTCCACTTCCTCACATTTTTTCTCTAAGCTATCATGGACATTCAGATGGTTTCAGTTACCACCTTTCCAAACATATTAAGATGCCTCTGGTTCAGATTCATGTTAGGGTCAAATGTTTAACTTAGGATCCATCCCCCATAGATGAGTTATTATAGGAATGAAGTTCATTAGTTGCTGTCTATCCATTTAATCATCTGAACCGTGAAACCAAGTTCACCAGTGTAGGCTATCTCAAACCATTGGTATTCTGCTTCCCTTGCCATTTCTCCAGACCACTAAGATAACTGCTCAGTTTTCTCTCTCTAGCTTTAGATTGAGGTTTGGATGGAAAATCCTGACTTAAGTATTAACCTTAACACCTTGCTCTGAAAATGACTGAGTTACTCAATCATTTTAGGCTGTTTCAGAAGCAGAGGTCAGAAGCCACTGCCAGGGGAAAAGTTATGCCTTGCGCTCTCAGGAGTTTCCTGACAAGCCCAGCTGTCAAAAGAGTTGCTACTGAGGACTAGGATTTCACTGGTACTTTATGCCAATTACTCCGGGACCAAATAGGAATGATTCTGGATTTATCATGTATAATCACGACAAACAGCCCTTTTTCCACATCTGCCATAGTTCTTGTTAATCAAGTATAAAGCAGGCAAACAGCACATACAGTGTGCTGCCCATTACTCCATGCTGGGTCCTGGAGTCTCCAGCTCTGTCAGAAAGACAGGAGTTATGGGAAGTGTACTAGAGGTAACTTTAAAATCATTTCCAATTTTTAATCTCTGCATTGTGAGTTCTGACAGATCTCTCATATTTATGTAAAATGACTTACCTATGAAAAAGTTTCACTGTGATATGAATGACAATCTCTCTTTACCACAATCATATAGTTTACCAAGAGCATTACTTCTAATTTTCTATAAATTTCACCACAGCATCAGCTCCATGAACAACTAGAATTCAACAAATTGTCACATTTGTGGTTTTACAAGTGCTGAGACAATGGCATCCATATTTCCCTCTCTGTGCTGGAAATAACTTCTATGAGATATTTCAGGTTTGCATTTGTTCTGTTTTTACTGGCAACATCTCACTGGGAGCTCATAAAACTTCTTGGGATCAACAAATACATTCATGCCTTTCTCTTCCACATAGTTGTTTTCAATTGACAAATTTCCAGCACATAATAGGCATTCTTATTAATTCCTAAAAGCATGACCTTGCATACCGAATTATTTTATTTCATACCATTTCTATTACTTCAGTCCTCAAGGTCACCCGTGCCTCTTGCATACTGACGATTGCTCACAACTTTTGTGACTGGTGCACTTCATTAGCAGACTCCTGCCTTTGTGCCAAGTACTTTAATGAAAATATTAAATAAAATTGTCCCAAAATTGATGCTTGAGGAGCTCCACTGGTAGTCTCAGAATATCATTAAGCCTTACATTTTAATACTAATTATATTGTATTATTTACATTATAGCAGCAATGCTAGGCTCAACCTTCCTGTAGCACTATGCATATCTACATAATAAGAAGCAGTCCTTGTCCAGAGGAGCCAACAACCTAAACTGACAAGACAGGTGGAGACAGACTGGAAGCAGTGTTCAGAGTCTAGTACCAGATAAGAAGCACATGGTCACTCAAGGAATTCAACACAACCCTGCTGGCTCCAATTCTGGTATCTTTGTTGTAAAGCCACTTTTTTTCTCTTCAGTATTAGTCCCTCTATTAATTGGAAGACACTGTTACACATACACAATTTTTGAAGTTATTGCTAGAACTACGCTTTCTCAAACAACAGGGTAGATGCTGCTTATATTTCAGAGGATGTTTTAATCGAAGACGTTAAAAATCCTTAACTGAACATGATGCAGAGGGATCTGCATTATCTACTAAAGGCAATGGGCTGTACCTTTGATACTTCTCCGTTGACAGGGCACTGGCATGCAGCACACATTCAATATCAGACAAGTGAGCGGCAGTGTGTGTGTAGTGGGGAGGGGAAGCAGGGGAGCCACGTGCACTGGTTTCAACCGCAAGCACCAGGCTCAGACCAGTAAGCTCACGTTGCTGTTAATGGGAAAAGATAGGCTTCTCCAGAGGGCAGTGCAAAACAGCTGCATCTTGGTCTCCAAGGCACCTGCTGGACTACAAAGCAGGGCCCACCTTCATGCCAGTGTAGAGCAGGTAAACATCTTGCTTACTGGTTTTGCTGCCATTGTTTTTAATCATCTTTGGCACAGAGTCCTGGACTCTCAGATGGCTCGAGCACACAGGTGTGGCTTTCATGTTTTACTTATCCTGTCACTGGGCTAAAAAAGGCTTCAGACATTCCTTTTTTGAAAAAGCCTATCTTCATATGTTTCCATCATTTTTCGTGGTCCTGAAATTTGACAGGCCGTAGTCAAGATGTCATGATGGCAGCTGTAATAGTGAAGCTTATCTGAGAATTCAACATTCTTTGAAATTTAGATCTCTGATATTTGGAGATTAAGAAAAAAAAGTGAATTCCTGCTATGACTTATTCAACTACAGGATGATCTAAGGTCAGTAGAAAATTGAAATTTTCTAGCAATTGTTAAGCAAATTGATAGTGCTACTTTGCTTTGCTATTCAATCAATTATAAGGTCTCAAAAAGTATCAAGAGTTTTCCTCTTGATATTCTTCGCAAATCTGATGATTGTTGTTAAACAAAACTTCCCTGGATCTGTTGTACAAGATTCCTAGCCACTTAATAGAAACCTTTTTCAACCTTACTTTCAGAATTTCTGGATTTTTTAACCATTTTTCTCAAACATAAATAGGTAAGATAACAATAATAAGCATCAGTGAAGAACTGTTTGTTTTTGATTGGTGAAGTATTACAACTAGCAAATATTTAAGGAAAGTATCCTTTTTTTCTCTCAGTTTTACTTTGATTCTTTCTACAAATCTACAGCCACATTTGAATTAATTTCTTTAAAATTTGATGAATTTATTGAATCATTCCATCTGTTAGGAACTTAATAAATATATCACTGATAACTTATTAATAAAGCACTTCTAAGTAGCTGGACTAACATCTTCCATAGCTTGCCCTCAGCAAGCAGAGTAAAGGGACTGAATTTAGTACGTAAGTGGTTTCCTGGCACTTGGAAGCTACACTTCCACAGTGCGAGCAAGAAGTCAAAATGTAGTGACAGTGTGCATGCACCCAAGAAAGCAAGCCAATGAGCAGTGAGCAGGAAAAAAAAAAAGATCCACAGAAAATCTAATTTTTGTTTTCCTTTTTTGTAATATAGATTTATTACACTTCAGTGGTCTGGTTAACTAACTAACTAAAAGCTCTCCAAAAGCTATTGAGAAATCATCTTGCCTACGATCACAAAGCAAAAGTGACAGAAGTAGTGCTACTACTTATGGCTTATATAGAAATGTTCATATCCAGAGTGCTTGACAGACATTAAATTAATCCCACTGTATCTTAATTGTAACTGTCACAGGGCTTCAGAAGGTTCTGAGGCGTATCTGCCGCAAAAGTTAAGTGTCTGTAGCACCTATCCACAACAGGAAATTCTCAGCTAAGCTTCAATTTGTCATTTTAGTTAGTGAGAATATTCTTTCAGGGACATTTTGCTACATTTTAAAACCTGACTCATAAATATCCTGGTTTGTATCTTGTTGGCACAGCCTTAAGCTCAGCTCTATAAAAATGAATGTAGCTGAAGCTTCTCATTTGAAAGTTTCACAATGATTACCATGATGGTCAAAAATGACAATTATTTCCATAGGAAATATCACCAGTCATTTGTTTTTCTAAAGCTTTCATACACAGCAAACTAGGAACACAACAATATTTACTCAGTCTTTTTTCAGCAAAAGCAAAAACAATTATTTTTAAAGCACATTTTTTTTTTCAAAAAGCCCACCTTTTTTTCGACTCTGCATCTTTGTTCCAGGACATGTAACACTTCTGACAAACTCCTTTCCAAACACTCGGGCATTCAATCAGCTCTTCGCAGATCAGAAAGCAATGCCAGGGGGACCAAATACTTGGCAGATGGACATCCTGATTTCTTTCATGCTCTGAGAGCAATATTCTGGAAACAACAGCTTCTTCACTCACCCCCCCTCCCCCCACCCCTTATATCTAGCTTCATGTTATTGCCCTACCTAACTTCTTCTTTGGAGCATATTGGACATATGTCAGCAGAAGCAGAGCAGAGCGTGTGGATGTGTTTGTAAGAAAGAACTGTATGAGGTGCTGTACAAGTTCAAAAGGAAAAAAAAAGATCCTTCCTATTTCCAGAATGTCAGTAGATTGAACTGTGAACCCCCCTCTATATTTATAGGCCTATTTATTAATGTGGAATGAAGGAAAACATTATAAGACTTCAGAAACTGAACATTGCCACTGTGATAGTCTCTCTTTGTGGTTTTGATAAATTTTTGGAATCACTCTGAGAATGTAAGTTTTAGCTTGTATTCTGCATAGTTGAAAAAAAACCCCTATCTCACAAGAATGTGACGAGGATGCCTATATGAAAGGCTGTAACGGTGAAAACAGCTACCTAATACATAGGCAGGATAGCGTGTTTAGTAGTGCGGGCTTTGGATTTACTGCTTGCCTCTGTTGATCAGCCAAAAGGAGTTCTCAGTGATTAGGTTCCCAGTGCGGATGTGTTTTTTGGTATCCTAACGCTGTGCAGAGCTTTAGAGAACAAATTAAAATTTGTTTGAAAAGAATAATTTGAATAATATTCATTAAAAAAGGAGTGGAGGTGCTCAACAAACAGAAAAGGTTCTAACAAACTAGGCAATCTTCATCTTCTACACTCCAAGAAACAGGTTCTATAGGAAAAGAGGTAAGATGCAAGTAAAAAGAACATCATATTGCAAGCATAGAAGGGCAGAAAATTTTAGGTTGAAGGGCAAATTTCTTCCTCACTTCATCTTGACATTCATTTCACTCAGGCTTTGTGCACATAAAGCTGCTGATGGTAAAGTCCTTTTGGAGCATTCAACATACAGTATCAGCAGCATAATGATACCTATGTGCCTCCCAGGTGGACCCCTACAACCAAGGTCAGCTCAAGAAACAGAGAAGATATATACATAAAGTCATTTGGCACTCAGCATTGTTCACATCTGTCTAAGATTCTGTTTCCTTTATGGACTCCATTATCATCTTGCATTAAGTAATACAAAATCATTTCAGGTGCTGGTACCTGAGAAATAGTTAAAGCCTTCAGCATTACAGTGGCTTCAGTGTCTGAATTTTAGGCTGTCTGAACCACCTGATACTGCCACCTTTGCAGCATCTGTCTTTGCATCTGTCAATGATGGCTGTAGAAACAAGTATTTTGTTTCCATTTTCATTCTTATTAGTGAGGTGCGTGATTAGTAGGGTACAGACCTGGCACTCTACTGAGGTGATTGTAACGGCACCTACTTCTCAGCTCAATTTTTTTCAGGCATTTGGTAGGTAAAGGCAACTCTGCCTTGCTCTGTACACACTCAGCAAGACTACAATTTCTTTTGCAACTGTCTGATTTAGGAATATAATGGAATCTTTGATTCAATTATAATTAACATTGCAGATATAAAGGTTTTTGGCCATTATTTTCATGCTATTTAAATGTTTTATGAATATCCCATTAGTTACCATTTGCTGAAAGAGTTGGGTTTTTTTTTTTTGCTTTGTTTTTCTTTTTTCCTTCTATGCATCGAAGCCCATAAGGGCCTCTTTGCTGTTATCCCTTGCTGCTGACTTTGAACCGTACCTATGCATTAAGACTGATGGGAAGCCACAGAAGAAAAGTCAATACTAAGTAGATTTATTCTACATTTCCTGAGGTTGGTCTTGCTAAAAATATCTTAGACCTGAAAAAAATTCAATAAACACAATTTTTACCATTATGGCTTTGATTGTCATGCTCCAAAAATCTGAAAAGCAATTGGCTCCACTTTATGCCAGATAGAGAGACTAGAGCTGAGTAGGTTCCATCCTCATTATCTCATGTGACAAGGATGCTGAATGCCATGGTGAATTAAAACCTCACTTTCCTCTTCTGGCAGCTGAAAATGAGCCCATTTAATGTATATTTAACAAGGAGATAGAGCAAAACAAGCATGCAGCGAGGATTTCACTCTTCTTCTAGTGTTTATCGCATTGTGATGGCTATTGTTTTCCAGTTTATAAGGAGGTAATTCACTCCCAAGGCAGTTCAATTGAACAGGATTTTTGCCATTATGTTCAATGAGATCTGGAGTCCTTAATTCCTTGACTTCTTTTCTCCTTATACACCTTTTATTCCCCTTCTCCAGCAAGCCATCCTGCTTTAAGGGTTTCACAGAGACTGGATTCTAGTTTCACCAATTCCTTTTCCTTTTTCTGAATAGCATGGAATTTTTTTCCATCCTCAATATCATGAAAGGGATCCTCATTTGTACGGTGTCATCTCAAATCTTTGTCAGTTTCTGAGATCCACGATTCACATTTCACTGTTACAGACAGTATAACACTGCACTGGCTTTTGTGAAGAATGCATTTATATAGACAAGGAAAAACTCATCATAATATAATGAAGAAAATGTAAAAAGTCAAACCTGAGTAAACAGTTCATACTGAGGTCCACAGTTATTATCCATTTTAAATATTCACCTTGTCATCTTAATTCTGAAATTTTCATTTAGTTCAATACACAACAAAGATACTCAAGCATATGTCCAGTGAGGATGATGTCCATGGCAACACTGGCAGTTACTCATGCATGGGTTATATCTGTAAACTTCAAACACCAATAAACATATTCACCTTTCAGCTGAGACTCTGGAACAGACTCTCAGCTCCTGACCTTCATCTCAGCAAATACAAAAGTGTATACATATGTAAAGCTGCATTTGCAGATACCAGTATCTTCATGCACACACACTAAACAAATAACACTTCTCTTACACATAAGCGTTAGGATTTTCATTCGCAAACAAAGAGTTTTCATCTGCAACCCTTTAGCATAAGCAAAACCAATGTAATTTTCTCCACTTTCAAGAATCTACTTTCATTAATTTGAAAGCTTCACTTAAGCAACAAAATATTTGTCCCTTTTAATAGATGGTTCTGTGGCTGATAGCAAAAGCATCTCAGTAGCTGGGAATACAGAGGCTGAAGGTTAGATTTTGAGAAAAGCATATTGCAGAATACATGCTATTTTAGGCAGATCCTATGTTTTTTTGCAGGAAAATTCTTTCTTCCTTAAGCTTATTCAAGGAAGTTATGGGATACTAAAGTAGAAAATGTGCAACACTTTGTGTGAAGCATCTACTTTAACAACAAATTAACTAGGTAGCTATTCTAACAAATTGTTGCTTCTGAAACACAGGAACTAAGGTGGTAGACAATCCAAATGTATTTTCAGGAGTTAAAGGAAATTATGTTATTTAGGTTTAATTTTCAGTTGCAGCTAACCTTGTTCTATACGATTTTTGCAAATACAGATTATAACATTTTATATTTGCATTACCCTAATGTAAAACCACTTTGTCATTTATGCTTAAAAACAAGTACTCCTTGGAAAATAAATTGAAATTTAATGCTAAAACATGTATCAAGGCGTTATAGTTCTGATTTTTAGATATTTTTGATACTATCCTACTGAAATACTACTTTACTCTGAGTAAAGTTAAATTTAATAGTTCCTAATATAGGATTTCACAGAACACAGTATAAGAAAAATCAAACTTTTCATCCATTATATTAATTCAGCACACAAATATTAAAGGACTTCTCTAGCACAACTTTTGGTGTCTATAGGCATTAACCTGGAGACATACAGCACAATTAAGAACTCTGATGACTATTTTCTTCTATTATGTTGACTTCCCAATCACTGAATAATTTTTTTTTATGTAAAGTAGCAATGAAAAGATGACTGGTTCTACTACATCTGAATGCTGAAGACCAAATCAAGTATGTATCAAAACTGACTAACAGGACCTACAATTTTAAGACTAAGCTGTTGCACTTTTTATCTTCATTACAGTATTTTTGGTAAGACCATAGTGTACTGAGGAACCAGTGTGGATGAAAGAATTCTATGATATACTGTCTTTTCATTTACTCATTTTAAGATATCGTTAATCACGACTGGATATAATCACAAAACAATCCAGAAATGTTCCAAGGGAACACCATCAAACTAATTTATAATAATTGCTAATAAAAAAATTCATTGGTAAGATTTCCCACTTACCATTACTTGAGGTCAGAACTTTAGCTGGGGTCTGATTTGTAGTGAAGCTATGTAGATTTACATCAGCTGGGGATCTGACACTTGGTTTCCAGTATTTCACCACGCCAGTAAAGAATGAAGTGAGTACCAGTTATTTCAGGCATGTGGCACCAGTGTCTTTGGACAAATAAACCTTACAGAGGTCTATACTCTACAGCTTTAACTAGATCCCAGCTTTGTGATTCACCACAACACCTTTGGCAGCAGCCTGCGCTTTTGTGCCAAGGCGCAGACCTCTCAGGGAACACACCTAAAGTTCCACCTCTTTCCCCACACACTGGCACAGTAATGGCTTGAGCCCAAACCATCAGGCCATTCCCAGCGTTCAGAGAGACAATCAGCTATTGAAGCAGTCTGTGCTCATCAAACAAGCCATTCCCACCTCCTCCGACAGCAAGCTGGCAGGCCAGATGGAAGTCTCCTGTGGCACGGTCTAGTCTACAGGCCCTTGCCTGGATTATGTTGACAGCTACAACACATGGCAGTCTGAATTCAGGCATCAGGACTGAAGACAAAAACTCCCTTAAGCATCATATAAAGATAATATATTTAATTTATTCTACTATCTTACCACCTGCTTCAAAGCCACAGTTACAGAAGAAATTATATTTGAGACATAGGCCTGATTAAAGGTGCCAAGGTTCTAGCAATCTTCTGTGGCGAGACACTCGGTGCTGTCTCAATACTCTGCAGCATCTTAGGCGCTAGCTCCAAATGTCTGTTTTAAGATCTTGGGAAACAAGAAGTATGACAATCAAAAAGACAAGGAACAAGAAGGTTCTGTTGAATAAAAGACGGGGGGTTTTTTGCTACACCATTTGCTGTCCCTTTTTTTTAAAAAAAACTGAGATGAAGCCAGAAGGGGAAGGAAGGGCAGGAATGGAGGGTGCAGTAAGAGTAAAGGGTTAAGAAAATGCAGGAAAGGAAAAGGGATCGTTACCTATTCAGTCATGAATCCACAGCAGGATTCTGCAGAAGACCCCAAAATGGCTAGAGCAGAGGAGGCAACAGTAGGCACTTAGAAAACTTGTATTTGTGCAGGCTCATAAGACTCAAAATATTCCTTCCCTTTAACTATTTGAATCTTACTTCCTTTTTAACAAAAGTGTCTCACCTAGGAGGTGAATGCTATTGTTGGTACAGATTTTCTTCATCAGCTCCCTCTGGAAATTAGCAGGCAAATAGAAATTTTAGTTGTCACAGCTCATGAAGCACCCAGAAATCAGATTTTTAAGGTAACCAAAAGTAAAATCAGAAGTGGCCCTAAACAAAAATTTCAGGGAGCACAAGAAACTACACAAGAAAAATAATGTATTTGAGAACATTTTTAATAAATAATGTGGCAAAAATTACTTTTCTGATTATTGGATCTTCAGTATGTAAAATTATGGCTAAAATATGAGGTTTCTTACATGAACATAATGAAAACATTAATCACATGGATTGTTCCTTTAGTACTGCACACCCTTTCTATGTAACCGTTCTTTAAAAATTAGCTAAATGAAAAATTTCAGTCTTCGGTAAACACCAAAACACTTTTTTTTCTTCTTTTTTTTTCCATTGGGGCTAGTCCTGATAGCTGTCCATAAACAAACACACAATTTTCCATTAGCACCAATGACAAAGAAATTTTATAATTACAAAAAAGATCATAAAATCTACAGACAGAGGACATCATTTGGCAAATTCAATGCAACTAATGCCTCTATTTCAGCTTCAATGAAAATCCAATGTTGAGAGAGGCCACAGCAAAATTGAGAATTTTCTGTAAGTCCAGGAAAAGTGAGAAGTATTCTGATTATGGCCCACATTTAGGTTTGTTACTTTACCATCTGTCATCATTCAAATACTCCAAATACAAACATAGAGCATTAACAAAAAGATGAAAAATATCCCAAACAAATGCTTAACATTTTCAATAAGACAAAAAAGGTTAATAGTTACAATGGTTTACAAACAAAGTTTAGTGATTGTGCTTTTAAAACCAAAAAAAAAAAAAAAAAAAAAAGATAAGCAGTGCATTACAAAAAAAATAACCCCCAAGATCAAACAAAACTTCTTTAAGTGGCACTTCTTCTTTAAGGTGAATTGAGACAAGTAGAGGTCTGAGATTTGGGCCAGTAACAGTTAATGATATTATCCAATAATTATTAAAAATGTCCATTGATTTCCTTGCTTATTTTTATAGGCATTATTGAGGCTTAAAATCAGAACAAGTTTCAGATAAACTTCCTCATGCCATGATTAGACAAATAAATAGCATTTATATTGGCTTGCTTCCTGCCTATCCCAAAGGACATTTTTAATAAGAATGTACGTAATGATGAAAATGGAAAGACAAATTAAAGTACCACAGGGGATTTAAAATGAGTACATATTTACAATAAGAGCCACCTCACCCCAAATTGATTCTAGTTGCATCTGTAAAACTGTTGCTTCTGCAAAAGGTTAGCAAAAGACTGGCAAAAAACAAAATACAGTCTGTATTGAAACTGCAAGATACCATTTGCACTAACTGCAGACTACAGGAAAATCGCTATAATAAGAGCGCTCTGCGTGATGTTCACTTTATGCAACTTTTTACCCAATGCTGTATGTAACATTATTGATTGGCTCATTAGTGTACGAGCAGTGTACCGCGCACTGCTTTTTAGGGGCAAAATGTAGGGATTCCAGCTTTTGCAATCCCCTCCTGTTCTAATCCTGAAGCAGCAGCTGGCTTAAGCACCACGAAGAGCAGCTTACCTGCCTTCTTGGGCAGCGAAGGTGATGCACTTAGCATTATGGAAGAGGCAAGGGCCATTCCTAATAAGGAGGGTTTACAAAGAAATAGTAAAATAAAAACTAGCAATCTGATGGCAGAAAGAACAAAAGGAAAAATTGTACACTCTGATTGCACTGAAGATTATTTCTGGCGTCAAATATCATCAGACTTGAGGCATCTTAAGTAATATTTTTTTCTGATTAGATTTTAAAAGCCTGTTACAGTACTTCTCATGTTGTCTTCAGCTTTCTGTTTCCTGTTAAAAAATGAAAATCAATAGCTACATGTTAGATATTATTAAAGTTTGTTTCACATACATTTTAGAGATCTGTTAACTTTAAAGCAGATTAACTTTTCGTAATTATGTTCAACAACATGGCTGCCTGCTGGGCACCCCTTCCAGAAAGAGGATTTAAGTTAAATTAATACCAGAAGGAGGCAAAATGAGAAAGGAAAAAAAAAATTACATGTCTTTCAATATCTAATATAATCTAGAATTATAAACTTTCAAAAAATGTGAAAGAGCAGTGTCAAGGTGTTCTTGGATGCTCTACCTCTTTATTTTCACATTTGGAAGAATCTGGATAATGTAAAGTCCACATTTTAGTATTTTATTTCTGCAAGTTCTGTTCCATAACTTTTAGTATGGAGATAGTTACACTGTATCACATCTTACTTGGCTTTTATGTTTTTGATACATTCTTAAAGTTTCTTTTCTTAGATTAGGCATAATGATAATGGACAGATAAATTTACTAATTTTCCAAAGAAAAGTATTTCTGATTCAAAACTGCTTTTTCTTGGCATCTGTCTAAGAACAGAAAATGGCCTTATTCTGTTTATCTCTAGTATGCAGCTGCAGTTACCTCCAGCTCTTCTTCTTCTTCTTCTCCTTGTTCATACGCTCCCAGTACTTGCATTTCTGCAACATTCCTCCGGGCCATGTTTGCTTGATCTGCTCTCTGTCTACCTCCTGATCCTCTTGATGACATGGAGCTGGAAGAGCTGGGATCTCTAGGATTATTTGATGTTGGAAATGTTGGTCTAGAATATGGCAGGATGTCCTCTGTATAATGAAATACATACACTGTTATGTTTACAAGCTCTGAGATACTGTGATCCTAAAATTTCTGCACACTGTTCATTTGTTTTATTTTTTATGGTCCTCAAGGCATTTAAAGAGATGCCTGACAGGAATAGGAAGTAAAACTGTTTCCATAATAAAATTACAGAAGCTTTACTGAGGAAATATATAATATTCACAATGTAACATTCACCACAGAAAAACTAACTTGTGAATAATGTCCTCTTCATCTTAATTTATGATCCTTGCTCTATGTTCTATGGGAAAATGAAGAAAAAACCTGTTGCAATATATTTTCAACATGACTAAGTGGGAGGAAATACAATACATGCATGATATTTACCAGAATAAGGAGCTCATTGCATCTAAGTATTAGACCCTGTATTTTTCAAACTGAGTTTAATAATGCAGATATTCAAAATTAGTCGGCATGTTTTAAAATATCAGCACCATCCTTTAAGCTAACCTTCCAATAACTTTTCTCTGTAGTAAACCACTCAAACCAATAACAACCTTTTAGTTATGTGCCCATTTAACCAACTTACTACTCGGTCTCCCCTGATTTGGACCTTGGACACCTTGACTGAGAAAGGACTATGCATTTATATGAATCTTTTTTGAAAGCTTTAGTGAACACTAGGCAAATTCCATCAACCATGTTCCACTTATCAATAACCTTACCTACAGCCTTAGAAAAGAGATTATGTTGATCAGGCATGAGTCATATAATACCATGTGAGCTACTCCTTATAACCAGTGCATCACTACTGTACCTTTCTCACTTTTACACAGGACCAGGTACCACTTTGGTATTTTTCTCCTTTACAAATATTAGATAAAAATGGGTCAAGTTCCAGTTCTTTGGTAGAAAATTTAAATACCTGACTTACAGCATTTCAGTTATAAATTATATTGCAATTAGTTAAGATTAGATATAATTAGATTATAAATCTATGGTAAGGACAAGGACAAAGCTCCTTATGGCTCCTGGAGAGTATTTCTTCTCAAGCTTCTTCAAAATTAGCTTTCATACATGATAGGTGCATAAGGAATTTAAAAGAGAGAAAGCGAATCTATGTTTTCCGCAAGCTTCTGTTTCCATTTTGCCCTAATAAGAATCAGCAATGTGACCTGTATTAGCACTGCATAATTTCAGATAAATGGTCACAGTTCAGCAGATCCAACTTCACTCACACCAGCAATGCGTGTGACCTGGAAGACGGCCTCTGCCCTATGATCAACACTCAGTACTTTATTTAACCCAGAACATGCAAAATAACCTTGAAGAAGATGAGTTTTTGCTGGTGTGCCTTCTCGTTTTGGTGCTTTATTTCCTCGCAGTTTCCCGTCGTTTTGCTGTTCCTGTAATTCTCTCCGCTCTCCTGAATTTGTCCGCACATCTGAATGCTGTCTCCCATCCACCCCTTCCCTCCCCTTGTAGCTCGCTCCTTTTCTTTCTGCCGATCTGTCTGTCCTCGGTTCTATAGAAGCAAGTTTTGGCAACATGACAGGCCGCACCTCCAGCTGCGACTTGGACTGGGCAGTTGGTGATTTTATAGCTGGAGGTGGCACAGGAGGAGGTGGCAAGTCTAAAAAAGTTAGAAAAAGAATAACAATTAAAATGACATCATACACTAATAACATTAGGAAATAATATTTGACTGCCATTGAGGAAACAGGTGCCTATTTAATTTCGGCCTCCCCCCCGCCCTTCTCTCCCCGCCTTGAAAAGATTATGTTACTATAACAACTGCTAATGGATATTTTCCCAAACCTCAAGCTTTAAAAATGCAAGCTAAAGACCTCCCACTGCCTTTCCAAATCACAATATTCTCTTAAAAATCATTAGAAAAAATCTCTAATAATCTTTAGGCACTTGGATATTAACATTTCAGTAACTGCCTTTGCTGATGTTTATCATTGTTGTTAAGCCCATCCAACAGCACAGCAGCTTTTGCCACAGTTGTTCAAGGTCTTCAGCGTACCGAGTTCCAAAGCAAATCGGCCGAGGTGTAAGAATGTGTATCAGCCCCACCGCTGATATACCTATGGCTGAACTGAATTAATTACTGGATTCTTCTTTCAACCTAATAAGGAACCAGTTCATCTAACACACTCATGTAGACATTCAGAACTGGTGGGCATGTTTTAAAATATCAGCACTATCCTTTAAATCCGTCCGTGGGTGCGTCATGAGTTATTAAAAACATACTCCATCAAAGAAGTAACATGCTCATGGGGGGAACAAAGAAAGAAAAAAAGACAGAAAAAATTTTAGCCTTTGTCTCCCTAATTTATCTTTTGCTGCCATATTGCAACACAGTTCAAGGGTTCTAAAATTATCTGTATTTTAAACCAGTATTTTAAACATGTTCTTTACTTAGTTACATTCTAGTTTTAAAAGTCTTAATACAGGAATAGAAGAATGTGTAAACCATTCATCAGGGTCCAATAGTGCTCTGTAGAATATAAAATGTGAAGAAAAAAATTGAAAAGTCCAAATGAGGAAACTGCAATTCAAAATTAGTTCACAACAAAGCTATAGGAACAAATCACTTGCGTATAAGAGAAAAACAGATGAAAAATGTGAGATGGATGTGAAAGACATTCATGAGGCTATACTCTCAAGCGAGATTGCTAAAAAAAATGAGCAGCACTGTTAATTGAAAAATGTAACTTCGGCATTTTGTAATAGTGTGCATTCATTCTTACTACTTCCCCTCAAAATCTTGGAGCAGCTGTGTTTTTTAAACGACCTTATTATATGCTCAGCTAATTCACAGTCTATTCAAGAGGAGAACATTTGAACTGAAAACCAACTAAGCTGGCCCAGGAATAAAGGCAGTATTCCTACATAAGGAAAAAACAGGAACCTAACAGATACGTAAATAGTGGGATATGGCAGATGTCAGAAATTTTTGAGCGGTTTTCCTGTGACACAAGGTACAAATGAAATGATCTAGCCATGCTGAAAGGTGTAGCCATGCAGAACTCAGTGCTCTGTGCAAGCTCACTCGGCATCATGCTCCATGTTAAACTGGTGACATAAATTGGAATTGGCCTTGGCCTGTTTTAAATTAGTCTAGAAGCTGTATCAGTTGTAAGCTGGCCTGGGATGATGAGACAGAAAGACGGCTCAGAGCTCATTTCCTAAGTTTGGACATACTTCAGGTAAATGAGACAGGAAACATCGTTCTTACTGCATTAGCTCCGCTATGTCTTGGCAAAAAAATCCTACTGTTGTTTTAACAAAGAGTCTCTTGTCTTGAATAAGGGACCAAATCCATTTTACAAGAAATACAGAAACTTTCCTTCCATTCCTCTTGGCTAACTACAAATTGGGGATCTGTTGTAAATTCCATGGGTTTTTTTGTTTTTCAAACTCTGGCAGTCTGCAGAACAAGAGTCAAAGAAAGTATCTAGAAGTAAACAAGTGAATACCGACACATAACTCTAGGTACGTACTTAACCCTCACCGTTTTCAGATGTCTTTCAAGAAAAGGCATTGTCATTTCCAAAGCTTGAAAAAGCACAGTGTAAGTTAGCTGGAATGATTAAATGAACTAGAAGCCTGGATATACTAAGTGACTGAGATTTATTAGACTGAAAAGTAAGAACAAAGGCAGATCTGCGGGCAGTGGATCAGACTTGTTTGTCTGAGGGAAAAATAAATGTAAAATAAAGTCCTCTCTAAATGGTGGAGAGGCAACTTCTTATTCAATAAGGTGAGAATTACAATAGATTTCGGAAAAAAAGCACAGAATCAGTCATGAAGCATTGCTTCACTATCCTTAGCTCTTTAAAGGCAGTTGACTGAGGTACCCTCAGTCATATCCTCAACAGACACATACAACCTTTACAATGAAAATCTGTAATTCCAAAATCAGAGCAGCATTCAGATCCCTCTTCTGCGCATCTAAAAAAAGGCCCTATGTGGGCTCCAGCCCCCTAAGAACAAACCAAAACACCTCAGCTGTGCTGCCCAGCCCTGGAGATGCTTAAATTCAGTATGTGCCTACAGGTTCGGACACTTGGATCAACAGGACTCTCTAGCTGTGTAAGCTTACGTGTCAATACCTGCTCCAAAAAACGGTATGAAGAAGTAACAAATACTTTTTACATATATCCAGTTACAATTCAACAGGTAGCCGAGGAATCATGTGAACTCTGCCTAAGACCCCAGAATAGCCTGTGATATGTTCCAAGAAGCCCCAGCACATCAGGCAGTACGAGGTCCAGCTCAAAGCTTATCAAACGCAATCATTTTTCTTCAAAAACATTGCTGGAGGTGGTGATGGTTCCCACCTTTCACAGAATGCTTTCACTGATAATAGAAACTGCTCAAGATTTAGAAAGCCCTGACTGGACTCTCTGACTTAGCCTAAGGAAATTCAAAAGGTATTTTCCTTCACCAGGAAAACATCTTCCTCACAACATGTCTACTCTCAGAAAAGGACACACTGAGTCAGAAGTGGATGGAGACACTCAAACTCAGAATATCTAACTCAAGAAGCTTGGGCTTCTGGAACCACAGTGTTCAGGCAATATCTTGTGTCTCACATTCCCTATTGACTATTTCTATTAAGTTATCAGAGCACCGATTTGCCCTTCTGTGGAGCCCACCGGTGTGAAGGGAGGCACTTAGCACCAGCATTTTTGGTCACCCTGGGAGCCAGTCTCCAACAGTTTTGGTATGGCAATGCACTGGCTAGGTACTTAAGGCAAGGGACCAGAACCTCTCTGGTAGCCTATAAACTACAGCTTGGAACCAGCTATTCTATACAAGAATCCTATCCAGCTACACAAGACACGGAACAAAGTGGTGTTAAGTCTTGACTATGTAAAGGAAAATGCATTGATATAAAAAGTTTCATAAAATGGCAATAGCTCTACGGTACAGTAATAACTAAAGAAAAGTGATATTCTCTTTCGAGAGCTTTGGCACAACCTGCAGGGAAACTATAAAAATCTTCATTATAACACAGTACTCCTTGCTGAGAAGAATCCTTTACAGGGAAAAAAAGAAACTTTTCACAGGTCAACACTATTACACCCCTGTGGTATTTATTTTAACAGCTCAGATCACAGAGGAAATCCAGATTCAATCTGCCTGTTCTAGTACAAACCAAAACACTTGTTATTAAAAGGAAAATGGAAGCTTCCACTGCAAGAAATAAAAAATAATTCACAGAGCAACGTCAAACCAATATAAAGAACTCAGAAGTACTTGGTAAAGGTCAGCTGTGCTCATGTTTCATTTATGTCTCTGTATTGCTGTTGTATTGCTTCCCATTTAGCCAAAACAATTAATGGATGCCATTTTTACACAGTCTACAAGGGGAACCTTCCATATGTGTCTTTTGAAAGGAGGCACCACAATTTTCAGTCAGATTCTGAATGAGAACATACGTAGGAATCATAGGATAAACAAAACAACAGTGGGGAAAATAATCTACTAAGCTAGTGTTACACTGATGTGGAGAAACCACAAATTAGTACAAAAAGGATGAATCGTATGTAGTGACAAATGAAGTAAGTGGGCCTTATTAGACAGCTCTCTTTTTTAAGCTCTATCATGCTGAAGATTTCTACAGTCATATCCTGAGGAAAACAGAAGACAGTTACAGATTTGATACAATATTTGTGAAGTCAGTCAAATTTTCTCTACTGCATATTTATGCATGCATGCAAAACTCAGGATTGTTCCCAACTCAGTAAAACTTGAACTTCGTTTAAGACTTCTAGATGTGTAATAAACTTATCTAATATTACTCATGTACTAAAGTTATATTTATGCTTTATCTTTCAAGAAACATGGCTCAAACTGTACACAAGAATTAGGTGAACAGATACAGAAAAACTCAATATGATGTGTAAAGGCAGGGGGTCTTTATTTTTTTTCTTTTTGCCCATATGCACATTTATGCAACATTTTTATCAAAACAATTTTCATTCTACAAGAACTCCCTCAGTAACAAAATGAACATCAGCAGGTATTTCACAATGGAATCACAAGTGAAGACTGCAAAGAGATCAGATATCCAGACACTCTTATCATTCAATAATAAGCTTATTTTTGGTAGAGGTAGCAAATATATACCTACAGATTATTTTACCTTGTTGAAATATACGCAGAGTAGACTTTTTTGGTAGAGGGAGACAAAATAACAAATGGTGTTGGTATCCACAATGGCTTGCATTTCAGAATGGAAATTCATGTAAATATTTCTCAGATATTCATTAACATTTGCTTTTTATGAGAAATGCAGCTGCCCTAACTTCCTGTAGACGTCAGTGATAACATAGCCAAATAATTGTTGCAGGCTCAGCCAGATAGTTTTCATAATACTATTATTTTTTCCTACTGTCACTCAGAGAGTTAAAAAACAATGAAGATTTAGTTTGCAAACTGGCGTCATTGTTATAGTATCTGTTGAAAGACCTACAGAATACAAGCAACTACAAAGGACTTTTATTCTGTTTACTTAAATGCTTACAATTCAGAGGGCTTGTAATTACTTACAAATAAATTCAAGACAACAAGTTTAGAAGAGGTTTTCATACACATAATTTTAGAAAAGACAGAAAGATATTCTTTAAAATTTGATTTCTTAAATCAAGTATGTAAGTAGGTCAGGCAAGGTTGGGAAGGAGCATACATCTGTTAGTAGGTTCTCATAATGCACCCTTAGTATTTAACTCTCTAAAAGGCTAGATAAAGAGCAATTAAAAATTCATACATTTTAATCCTTACCACCTACTGGGCAAAGATTTTTAGCAACAAATATGGAGAACATTTCACTGCCTGGATGACTGTCAAGGAACAAAACAATGGAGCTGAAATTCTGTTTCACATAGAGTAGAAACTGATTTGAACTAAGATTAGCAAAGAATACTGAATTTCTACCACTTGTACAATGCAGAATAAACCAGAGAGCACCCTTCTTTATCTAAAAAGGGATAGTGGCAGGCCTTTTACTGCTATATTCAAAACAAACACACTTTTAGAAATACCACTCTCTTTTAACAAGCCTTTCTGTATAAAGTAAACAAAGACAGAATTTTATAGGACATACATACAATGCTAACAATGCTCTTCATATTTGCAGCCATTCATGCAATGACTGAATTTATTCGTGTATCTTTTCTGTCAGCCAATTCTGTAAATTCTTCATGACACAGGTATTTTCATAAAATTGTTAGCAAATATTTACTCAAGTAATTTGGGAAAACGTTCATTCCAGTAATTTCCTTTACTTGTGAAAGCAAATTCCTTTAAAAAGGCTGAGAAGGTAATGAAGTAATGTATTTTCATCTTTTTAATATTTATTTAATGATTCTAGCCATCAATAAATGCTTAAATTCAAAATATCTGCTTTCCTCCTCTACAAAACATTCATGCTCACTCACTACATGGAAAAAAAAAGAATTTTATTTGTATTAGGCACTCCTTTATAAAAGAAATAAATTACTGTGTGGCATCAAGACAAGAGAAAAACCTAAGAGGTACCTGGGAAAAGTCAGTTGTACTCAAATGTTTCATTCATGTCTTCATATCACTTTTCTCCACTTAAGGAAAACAATTAGTAGATGCTATTTTATAGCTAATTCTAAAGGGACAGTCGTTAGTTATGCCTATTAAAGTGAATGGTTATAATTTTCAGTAAGGTTTCAAATAATGTTATGTAAATGGACTGGGGTTAAAAAAAAAAAAAAAAAAAAGCAAGCCCTCCCCCCCCTCCAACCTTTGAACTGGGTTTTATTAGATCTGCACAAATTAAAGCCATAATTTGCTGTTCTCTAAATGACCACATTGTATTGCACATTAATTATAACACATGGGTTAGCAGAAATTCATATCTAATTAAAAATATGCTGCAGTAAGCAGGTGCTATACAACACAAAACAAATATTGATCATGATTGTCAAATCTGTTGCAATGTCTAACGACAGTGCTCTATGATTTAACTTGATGTAATTACTTTCACAAAAACCTGTCGTCAGCTGTAGGTCCCCCTCTTATTTATTCCTGTGTTAGAGGGAAGAAAATGACCACATAAAACTCCTGTCCAGATTTTTATTTCTGATGTCCTAGCTCCTGTGTTCGTACCAGGGCTTGATGCTCAGCCAGTTATTCAGTTAAGAGCATTCTCTTCAAGATAATAAAAGCTGATAAAATGTCCATAAAGTCTTGCAAAATGCCATTACAAGGGTCTCATAAATGTAACATTTCTGGTACAGTTTTGGGATTTACACCTTGCGTTGTCCTTTCACAGAAGCAAACATGCACAAAACCACTGTAATAACCTCTTGAAATCAGATAATATTCCAACAGCTCAGTTTCACTGACAGAAGGGGCCTGGGCATAAGCCAAGAGGCCCAGGTGCACTGTGTCATGCCAGTATTTAATGCAGTCTAATATCAGATAGATGCTAGTGAGAGAAAATACTCAGAATAAAGTATAGATAATAGCACGGACAACCACTCATTGCTAAATTACTTCTGCTCATCATGCTGTGAGCTTTGTATTAAATTTTTTCGTCAAGTGGCAGGAATCATAGGGAGAAGTGGCTCAAAACTCCCTTCTTGTAACCCTGGATAAGGATCTATAATATTAGGCTTTCATATGATAATGGCAAATGATGCCCCTCTCTGAAAAATTTCTGACTGGTAATGAAAGTCCTAATCAGATTGTTGTTGCTGAGAACCAGGACGTGGGGAATGATGCCTTTTTTTCCCCTCCCCCTGTCAGCAAATTTAGCAAGCTTGACAAGATGGGTTAAGTCTTTGAGAATTTATCTTACATGAATTTCCAACAAAGCCCTTGGGTTGTTTTATAAAACTGGAAGGTAGTGGTTTAATAAAAGCTGCACCACCTGAGGCATTTTCATTAAAGGCTCTCTCTAGACAACATCACAATGTTTGCATTATCCTTCTATACTCCCAAGAGAATACAAGCACTGGCTTTTCAGCAAGAGTTGATATTATGTGTGAAGGCACGAGAGAAGATTAGATTTTGCTTTTTGGTTCACAAAGTAACTGTTTGCAACAATACTCTGGCTAGGATTAAAACTCATTGATTTATGTTGCCCACCATTTGAATAGTACGAATTGTTTCTGTAAGAAAAAAAACACAATCTGAAGGATTTAGTATTTAGTCATTTCAATGAAGATTTTTAATCCTAACCACACATTACTCTCAACAACTGTACTATTTATGCTATCTGGGCGCTTAAATAATGACAGTAATTAGCCGATTAGGACACTCTAGAAAACAGGTGCAGGGCTGTGGAGTGGAAGAATCAATGTACAGTATTAAGGAACTATGGCATTTAAAATGATTAATCTGTTCAGTGTGTTTAGCAACAGGAAACACAAATCACCGAATTTTGAAACATAATGTTATCTCTGTGGAAAAATTTCACACACACACAATGAATGCATATTTAGAAAGGTTCACTGACGTTTTCACCCATTTCAGTGGACTCACCATCTGTGTAGACTTCTCTGCGCAGATGTCCTGGCTGGTGTTTTTGCTTTTTGGCAGGTCGGACCTTCTGTATTACAACAGCACTCATGTTGCTGTCAGTAGACACAGGGCTGGTGGGTCTAGGACAGTGTGATGCATGAAAATGTCTTCGGCCTGAAAATTGTTACAGAACGATCGTTATTAGTTTTCTCATCCAAAACCAGACATTTTATTCTTTCTCTTCCTTTACATGAGAACTATCTAGCTTTCTGGAACTTAAAATTATACTGTTAGAACACTAATATAATTCGCATTCTCACTGTGATCAGTTTTAGAGCAAGACTTTAGTTAAAGTGAAACATTTGCTATCCTATTAATAGGCAGGCTGGCTTAGTTTCACAGAAATTATCCAGCTGGTTTGCAGATACTAGCTCTTGCTCCAGGAACCCAAACTCTGTCACCAGTCAAGCACACATAGGCTTCCAGCCCAGCAGCCTTCCATAAACAACAAAATGTTTCACTTTCAAAACAGGTTTCACTTCCCCTGGCTTGGACGGTACCTAGGCTCACCCACACAAACAGCAGAGCAGGTCACTAGCAGGCCTTAGTCCCAGATGCCCCCAGCCCTGCTTTGAGTGAATTACTAAGGATGCATCTGGGATATATAACTGGCATTTTAGCACACCTTATTTGAAGACAAAATGTGCTGCATCTGTAGGATGTGCAGTCAGGTACAGGCAAGATCAATATATAAAAATCACTTCACAGCATGAATTTGACTACTGTAAAATTATTTATCTGTAATAGCAACAAGCTGTAAAAAGAAACCTTTCCTAAACATATAAATTTATATATGTATACACATGCATATTTATGTGTGTGTGCGTGCACATACGTATGCACGCACACACACACATACATACATTTTTATATATATATATGTGTGTGTGTGTGTGTGTGTATATAAATAAAAAAATGGGAAAAATTCTGGCCCCATGGGTATGAATGGGAGTTTTGCCACTTCTTACTTCAATGGGCCAGGATTTCATCCAAAATTACTAAATTACCTCCCCTCTCATTCTTCATGATGAACAGCTGTGTTGATATGAAACAAAGGGCTGTTAACTCAGAGAGGATATCAGAAGTGAGAGAGGAATTTTGCAAATCTGTGGAGTCAGTGCGGACACAGCTTTAACTGAGTTCCTCTTCTCTAGGTTTGGCAGTTTTATAGGATTGGCAAAATATTCATGGATCTGCTTGAAGCTAGCATTCCACACTGTGGTATTCCTATTTATTAGCTGAAATATAACAATATCCACCTGGTAATTATCAGGGCTAATCAGGTTACTGACTACCTGTATACATTCGGTATTACTAGTAACCAGTATGTTGTAAAACATTAAATATTTCGAACAGAGTATTTCATATCTCCAGTGGTGATTCAGGGGAAAAAAAGAAATATACACATATTTCCTTGCTGCATATTCATGGTCTATAATCTAACCCATCTCTAATGGCAGGTGTTAAACTGGGAAGCCAACACAAACCCAGTTCATCTCAGTAATAAAGCAGTAAGAGCTGGAACAGCATTCTCCAAAAGATAATAATGAAATATATAATAGAAAACAACTGCATTAACATTTTTTCCCCAAATCCTAGGGAAATAAATGTCTGAAGTTTTAATATTTCCTTGCACATTTCAATATGGGGGGATTAAATCTCTCATGAAGAGTGACTGAAAATACTGGGAGCCTTATATTGGGAAAGGGGTAGAATTCTCTAATGCCCTTTTTAACAAAAAAAAAATCCCTACTGGAAGAAATCTGAACAGAAACTTACGCATCTTTCTACAAGAATATGGGAATATTTAGTAAAAATGAAGATGACATTTTCTAAACTATGTGTAAGTTCATTTTACCTCAATTCATTGCCACAGGAAGCAACTGAGGCTGAATCATAGCAGGATTTTTTAAAAAAGGGCATCAAAGCAATGAGTTTGTGGAAAAAAGGATTTTTAAATCACTTTTAAGAAATATTTTTCAGAACAAACTGTCCCATATTTACCAACATCACTATCTCCGATTAAGCAGTTTTCTATGAAATACTGGTTTCCGAACTTTGCTCCACTGATTTGCAAGCGATGCACAGCTAGGCAAGACTGTGCTAGACTCATTCAGTGGAAATCCACCAGGAGGGTTGAGGTTTGGCAATAATCAATAAGAGCACATAATTAGGAACTACTTATGTCAAACAAGGTACTGCAACAATTTATTTAAGCTGTTCCACCAAAGCTCCTTTTCTGATTGTTCCCCTAGTGTAAACTGACCCCTTGGCTGTACGATTTGTTGCAAGAATGCTAATCTACAATATGTGCATGCAAAACAATTTTCTGCATGTGTTAAATTTCTAAATGTTGTAAGAACATCACTGTGTGATTTATTATTAAATTACTAAAGGAATTCAAGAAGAAGCTGTGGATAAATGCATGTCATAATGGCAATATTTTTTCTTCTCCTCTCAAACATAAGATGAACTCACCTCCGGCAGCATCCTGCATTTGACGTCTGGCTACTTTAAGGCCAGCGTATTCTGCGGCTGCTGCAACAGCCTGTGCAAAATCTGCATCAGTAAAAAATGATCCATCTGAAGAGCTAACACTGGACCGTCCACTTGAGATGTTGTCTTCTTCAGAGGCTGAACCCCAGCCATTGATCATGGACCCTGTCACAGAGCTCTCCAAATCCCCAACACTTGAGGCAGGTGTCTGCTCAAGGCCACGCAAAAGGAGTCTTCTGTTCTGCATCTTGGCAACCTCTATATCTGCTTCATCTTCTTCCTCCTCTGGTGCGTCGGTATCCATATCAGAGACCAAGGGGCCTGAGATATAGCCATAGGTATGTGGCGGAGAGATAGGCCTTGGAGGGGGTGGAGGACTCACAGGTTGACGTCTGCATAAAAATACAAGGATAAGAAGAATAGAAGTCACATAACGTAACGAGACGAGAAAGTAAATTGTTGAAAATATTTCTTCTACTTTGAAACCAGTTTAACTTGCCACTTTTAATCACCAGAATTTATATTTGAAAGGTTCAGGGATTTTTTCAGTTTTTATTTTTTCTTTAAATCAAACTGATCAACGATGTAGTTTGAAATCTATCAAAGGAAATCTGATTTTTCATACAGTTCCTTCAGCTCTGATTTTAATGAAAATGGGCTCATTTTGCATAAATCTCTTTATGTTTCTTCATACAGCTCTTGTACAGCTAGGAAAGAGACGGTTACAATTCTTGCGACGACTGAAAAATATCATTTGCACACCCTTGAGAGTATGCGCAAAAAAGTCTATGTATTGCTTTAGAAGCTTGAAACTACCAACAGATACCTGTACCCAAATACATTGCTCCACCAACACTATGCCCCTATCATTGTTTCAAAAAGATAGGAATGGAGATATTGCTGTTTAATGATTTCTGAAATTGGTCTAGGAGATAATATAAAGAAAATTATCTACTATCACGTTAGTTCTAGGTTTTAAGGATTCTAAAATGCATAAATATGCATAGATTAATATATTCTGAGTTTAAATAATCACTAATGATGTCTCCAGCTTAAGGAGGCAAAGTATTAGATGTCATTAGATCAATGTTCATTTACTTAATACTGGATTCAGAAGTCCATGTTATTAACATCGTCAACAGTTTCTCTTCATGAGGCCATGCACATGCTCTTTAATTGCCATTTGTGTGAAAGAAAGAAGTACGTGGTGTAGCAATGGCTGGATTGTTGACTTCACTTACCAGGAAATTCCAGTACAGTTTGGTTTGCAAAAATTTCCAAAGCAATTTTCCTCGGATTTCTCCCTTATTATCTCATTGACAAGATGGCAATTCTTATACACTTTAAATGTTTGCTTTTTGGGGGTAATTTCTCTTTTAAAAAATGGGAACACTTATTTTGAAAGGAAAAATGAGCGAAGAAAAATATAATATTTTGTGGCCTGAGAAAACTGGAACCTCCCTGGACTGTATCATCTAACCAGTGCTTTCCACTTGCTGTGTTAACTACTAAAATGGCAATGAAGACAAGGTCAGTTAGAGATATATACTCAATAATAATTTAATAAAAAAAAAAAGAAGCTGTTGCTGCCTGGGAAGTTCTACCTGCCTTTGACTAGAGACCTTGCCCAATAAAGTTTTACTGCCTTAATTTAAAGCTCTTGTGACATCTGTCCTTGTAATATATTTGCCAGCCTTCCTCTTCTCTAGATTTTGGTATTAGAAGACAGGCAACTGGTTACAAAACATGTTAGGGTTCTTGAAATTATAGCTTGCCTACCAACCCTTAAGGATAGGCTAATTGAGAGCAGCTGTTCATGGGCAGATAGATTTAACAATACTTCTTTCACTTTATCTGATGCAGTGGCTCTCGCTTTAACAGTGACATCGTCTCCTATCTCTGCTCTCGCTTTAACACTGACATCATCTGCTATCTCCCTAAACCTTTAGTTTCTCCTTTGCCTGCCCAGTCTTCCAGAGCACAGATTGCTATTTCAGTTTACTATAATTTTAGCAAGCTGACTGGACAGAGAAATGTTACCACAGACAATCATCATCACAAGAATCATATTCTAGATGCTGGCTTCTGGTAGGGAATGGAGATAATATGCAGTAGGACTACAAGGATCAAACAGAGCTAACAAAAAGTATGGCCGATAAAAACCAACATAATGTGATTTTAATATAGCAATATTTTAGGCACTGTTTTCACTATACAGCCACGACCAAGAAAACAGACCAAGAATTTGACCAAGAAAATGAAAACAATACAGAGAGATGCACCACTCAAAGTGTATTCTTAACTGGAAAGTATTGCCACACAGTATTCGAAACAGAAACCGTCTCCCAGAATGGGCTATAGCTGTTAAGCACAATACATCCAGCTCCTAAATAGCAATGCCATGGGTCATATCAACACCATTAAATGGAAAAGGTAGTCAGTCAAGCCTTGCTAATCAGGTAGATAGAACTGTGTGAATCTTTTTTAACTGAAGAGATAGAGGTAGCATACAGACAAGAAACAATGTTAGAAAAAGTAAATAGGAAAGACAAATATAGTCACTAACAATTCTAAGACCTTCAAAAAAGCTAGACTTAACCATCACAGGAATAACAAAATAATAAATACATTTTTCCATCTACTCAGTGATTAAGCTGTATGCCCTGGGAGTATAAACCACAACATCTTTCCAGATAAAACTCAGTCTTCTTCCACTATTTTTGATGGTATTTATGGTGACCAGCCATGACTGTGTCTGTTGAGAGAACTTTTTACTTTCCAGGCAGTTGCTGGCTTGTTCTGCATATTTTCATACATCTGCACCAATGCCTACTCCATCCTGTATATCAGTATGCATCTCACACTTTCCAGAACATGGTATCTGAGGTCACTCATAATAGGTTGCTCACTTAGCTTTTCCCTTTTCCATTAGTGTCCAGCAAGTTTGACCTCTACATAACCCTTGAAAACTGGAAGTGCTTAAAATGAGCACTTCTGTGCCCCGATACATTAGGGCCAATCAAAATTACAGAAAATATTATTTGCCACCCACTAAGAAAAAGAGTGATTATAAAGAATCAGGAAGATAAAGAAAGAGAAAAAGATACACAGTACAAGAACTGTTACCATAAAGAATAAAGAAATACAAAACAAAACAGACAAAGGAGAAGCAGGGAGTAAAAGTGAAGGCAGATATAGGCCCTTTTAAAACAATCAGATCAGATAACTACTGCATACTTAAAAAAGGAAAACTCAAAAATGAAGTAACTTTTCAAAAAAAATTCTGGAAAATAAATCCATAAATGTCCAGTGAACTATATTAATAAACTCAAAATTATCTCTTTATACAGCAAAAACTAAATTCATTAAATCACCATCAGGCTGCAGTTTTCTAAAAGCAGAAAGTATGGCTGGAATATTACAGGTAAGTTGGTAATAAAAATATGTGAAAACCACCAGAGGAAAAAAATTGAAAGGAATATATTTCTGGATGCTAAAGCTGTATTATCTTAACAAAAAGGCAAGACAAATAAGGATCATACATAAAGAGCCTCATTCAGAATTCACTGTTTTATGGAACAGAAGCTGTGAGAGAGCATATGCAAAATAGTTTGCGCTAAAAGCAACTCAGGGAAGAAACAAAATTTCCCTGTAACAAATATCTGTCTTTATTAATGTTGGTCATTTCTTTAAATGAGGGTAGGTGGAAATGTTAAGAAAATTTGCAAGTAATAATTTACTGTATTAGGATTTATGAGAGGAGAAAAATCTATAGGTTATATAAATTATATATTTATATATATTCATACATATTGGTGACAAGTTAATTGCACAGTTACTGTGAAATAATGCATGCTATTTTATGGTAATAATGCAGTAAATCTACTGGAAACAATGGAACTGTAATTATATGGTAAGCTGTGTTAACGATACCACTTTAATATCCTGATGACTGTGAATTTAACTTGTGTCAGCACTGTACGTAGCATAAAGTGATATACCGCATTTCTTTCCGTGGTATCATAATAAAGCAACTTAATTACATATTTCTAAAGTTACAAATAGTTCTAGCATCCCAGATCGTAAGTTAAATATTAACAGAATAAATATAACGGGGAAAATCTTGGCCTCACTGAATTCAGTAGGAATTCGCAGTGGGGCCAGGATGACCTTTGTCACATCTCGCTCTCTACATTTGCATTGACACACCTCCGGTCGGGTTGGTGTTGTATGTGTCCCAGATCCTCCTGACAGTCCTGTAACATGGGCTGGAGTTCTTCCTGGGGAGAGGGGGTGAGGGTGGCAGTTGACTGGTGGCTATAGGAGACAGCGGCTGGAGAGGAAGCTGCTCCTCGAACAGGTGGAGTAGGACCTCGCTCATCTTCTTCCTCTTCCTCTAGCTCATCCTGCTGCAGATACATCCTTGCAGGTGGGACTGGACAAGGAATTTCTTGGTCATAGCTAAAATTAATTTTTTAAGAAAATAAGGACTTAAATTTTTACTGTGTTATTAGCATAGCTGATATATGTATAAATAGCCCAGAAAAAATCACCTTTGTTATTTGTGCTCTTGAAAACAGCTTAGTAAGGATGCACTGACTGCCACACCACTGTCACTCAGCAATCTCTCTAATGAGCAACAATACAGCTAGTTGAGGAGCACCAGAAAAGCACTGAAGGAACATCTCACTGCCAGCTTGTAGGGCAAATTACAGATCAATTAGCTAGCTATTAAAATAAGACACGGATGATGTGTTCATGTCTCTTACCTTTCATCCACTGAAAGACTGTAATCTTCACTATTGCTATGGGGAGGGGGATGTGCTGGAGGGGGTGGAAGAAGATCTGCCCAGTTCATGCCAGCTTGCTTGGGAGCCTTTGGAGTACGAGCACCCTTCTTATGTCCTTGACTCCCTATGAATAAAAAGAGGTACATATTTTCAAGTTTTTAAATATCTTCTCACTGTTTACCCTTTGGAAAACAAAATAACCATAGTCCCTTCCAGATCCTCCTGAATTCTCTGGAAATTGTCTTGAGTGGGAATAAACTGGCATCCCACCTTGTTACATCAATTTATAGCTTCTTCACAGAATTATTCCACATTTTGAAGCTGTTGATTTTAACTAGAAACTTTACTATAGCAAGGAAAAAGCACACAGGATACATAACTTGAAATGTTAATAAATAGCCAAAATGCAATAAAACCATAAATGAATTTTACAAGCAATGTCATTAAGAGTGAGCTTCCTACTTCTATTAATTACATTATAGATTATCATCTAAAACAAATGAGCTGTAGACATATTTTCCAAAGTGCCTTTCTATTATTTAATTGCTGGAACCTAAAATACAATATGATACAGATATGATCTATTAAAGTTCCACTGTTGCATTAAGTTGCTGAATATATGTAATTTGTACTTGTCCACTGAAACGTTTTAGGCACAATGAAATTACTAGTTTTAGTCTAAATGGCAGGTGCAGCTGAAAATAATTGCGGGAAGAACTAAAATAACAAAAAAAAGAAAGAAAATCAATGAAGTATGGCACAAATGTTTTCAACTACTATTACTGGGAAATTATAGCTCATAATAGAACAATGCAGCTTTAACAATTCCAATGACTTTGAATCAGGCCAGTTATTCAGTTGCTCCTGAATTTTAACTTCGGACATGGCTATGATCAGAACTGACTCTACCATTGTTCATTTGTATACCTGTTATTCTTTCTTTGTTATTGTTACTTCTTTAGTGGTAGGTAAAGCCATTGTATTTTTGAGCATGTTTTAAAGTTCTTGATATTTATCTCTTCAACTGAGACAGTTTTATACTAGCACACTTAAGCCTATTCCCATAACTAAAGATGTTGCAGTGAGACTTAAAAAGCTTGTTTTTCTCACTTCTGCTGCCTCAGATTTTCTGTTCTCATGGACAATAGTTCTGCTTCTTATTGTCCCACATTAACTGCCAGATATCAGTATGTTTTAGCTACGTACAATTATTTTTCAGGTATCTTGGTATGTCAAGCAAGACCTTAACTATCCCAAGAAGACCACCATCTGCATTCTGCTCCCTAAGCACCATGATATCTACTAGGTTCAGTACAATTAATTTATTACTCTGGTCACTTTGCTTCATTCCTGCTGGAGTCCTTGGTATAGGATTATAAATTGTTAGCGTTATGAATAACGATAATAGGTGTCAGCATGGAGAATGCTACCTTCTCATTTTCATTTTGCATGGGTTCATACCCCTGAGACGTTCCTTGCTGAATTTCAGGTCTGAATGCCATTGAGCACAGGCTCAGCACTACATCCTGATGCTGTAGATCTGGGAATGGGCAAAAGGCTGGCTCCCAGAACACCCCTGAGCAGCTGGGAGAATCAGGCACCTTACTTATCTCACCCCAATAACTGAGAATTCAGGTCACCCAAATGAACACAGCAGGCTCATTTACATGTTTATACCTCTTCTGTGTCCCAGTTGCAATAGATTAAGATGGAGTGCAGGTTAGGATTAAGGCAAGTAGGCTATCAAAGGAGACAGCAGAACAAAAGGTGAAAAGAAAAGCCCTGATCTTGGTTAGCAGAAGTAAAGTCCAGGGAGATTGTGACTATGATCCATAAATCACCATATAATCAGCTTAATGTAGGTAAACATGGGCTAAGTATCAGGTTTATGGTAAAGTCCCAGGCCAAGCCTGTGTGTAGCTTCTGGATTTAGCTCTGAATATTTCACACACCTCTATCAAAATTCAAAGCTGAAAGCTATTAGCAGGTAACGCCAATATAAGAAGCAATAATTTTTGAACTAAACCCTGCTCTGTGGTTCAAGAGCACAAAGTGCAATTTCAGTGCCCCAGTCAGATTCTCAGGCACAAAAGACTAAGTTTTATCTCAAGACTTTTACAAAAGACTTTTAGACATGGAGACGCCTATAGGAAACAAAATGTGACTAATTATCTATTGTCTACATTTGAATAATGTACAAGAGTAGTTTTGACATACAACCACTGAATCTGTAAAAATAAAGGGAGATTTACACACCCGAATATGTTTGCAAGCATGTTCTTTTATCCAATAAAATGTAAGGGATTACATTAAAAAATGAAAAATTTCTTAAAGTAGTTCTGTTAGATACCATACAAATGTTCTGGTATCTTCAGCCCCTTTCATGAATACGATTGTCTTGGGTGAGTAGAGCCAAGAGAGGGAAAAGAAGTCAATAAAGCACCAGGAAGGTAATACGTAAATTAAAACTCTATTTATGTGACAGTAGAAAAGAAATTTCTATGATTTGTCTATTTGGAGGTCATACAATTAAACAGTAGTGCATTAACATTTCGAAATCCAACTAACTTACTATTTGATTTCATGGCTTTTGGAATCTTGGTCAACCAATTAATTAATTTATACGAAGATGATACTAAGTGATCATGACAATGTAAAAGAAATACAGACATCTATTTGGCCAGTTTTTATGCTGTTTAACAACCTTGTGCTATACTATTTTCAGTGCCCCGCCTTTCCATCCCTTCTGGAAGTTGAGTAACTGGTGCTAAATACAGCTATAAAGTCTGAAAAGAAAACCACAGATTGGAAAATGTAGTATATACTCACCAGATGTACTACTGCCTCGATCTGAGCTGTTGTAGGATCCACCTGTATTCTGGTCATATGACTGGTTGTATGGAATAGTTGGAGCAATGTTGTCATTTACTCGGTAATCTGCAAGTTTAATAGTATAGTTAATACTACCCTTCAGAAAAAGATAGACCTTTATATACCTGCTTTATAACACAAAGTAAGACCTCCTGAAAATAGTGAGGAAGAAGTAAACTGACTTTCTGAAAGGAAAATCTTTACGTTTTATTTTTATCTTGTCTCTAAGCATAAGTTTAGAGAGAATCATGGGAACTTAATAGCTCCACAGCAAAAATAATCCTATGCAGAGGGTTGTTACAATGCCTCTGCAATGATTTAGTCTCAAAGGACGTATATGACCTGTGTGAACATTTTGCATGAGAATAGTACTGTCACCTTGATTGATTATCCATGGATTCTGCTTAATTTATGCATGCAGGGCAGCCAATTGGCTGTGGTAGTTATTTTTTGAATTTCAAAGGTGACAACCCTACATGGAAGTCAGCCTACAAGGGCTGAGTGATCTGCTGGAGCAACAGTGCAGCTTCCCTAAATTCAGTTTTCAACAGCACAGGCCTTGGTTCAGTGTCTACTGTCTCCAGAAAGATTTCTATTTATATTGGGTCACACAGGTTCTAGTTATACAGGGCCTTTTTTTTTTGCTAATGGCTACTACAGTAACTTCCCTCTCCAACTCCAAAGCACTTGATAAACATTACTTTTAAATCCAGTTTTGGCAACCAGATCTGCAAAACTTTAGCAGGAGTAAAATACTCATCTGACAATATAGTACTTTCATGCCAAAAAGTGTTTATAATTTACAGAGAACAGAAATAAGCTGAGTTGCTCTTCATATAGCAAATAAAACTGAGTCATAAACAGCACCATGGACATAAAGTAGTGACAGTGAAGCACAGCATGTAACACATCAAATGGTTATTTCTCATTACAAAAGCTATAGGTATAATTTTCAGCAAGATGGTTTTGACTTAGGAAATGAGAAAACCAAGATCAGAATATTGACTCATAAAATAGCAAAGCAAAATAAAAATAAACAAAACTAAGAATCCAGTCCCCATCTGCTGTAGCAATGTTTGTGATAATGTAAGCATGGGAAAAAGAGCTAAATGATAAATTCCACACCAGAGCATATTCTGTAATAGTTTCTCAGCCTAGTTGCATTCCACAGACCATGGTGAAGCCCTACATACCACATACGTTTACACAGAGGATAAACAATAAATCAACACTGTGAAATATGTATATATGACTGTCAGCAGACAATGCTTTAAGGGGGCCTTTCCACACTACAATATGCTAGAGAATATGCAGCTGTAATATACACAGTTTGAAAGATGCAGTGTATTCCAGGGCATAAAAACCAAACATGTTTTAATTCTGAAACAGATATGTAATACACAGTTCATGAAAGTAAACATAATTACAAGAAAAATAAAGCTTTCACCCTCCAGTAAAGAGCCACAAAAACTGAATTTTCTCTTGACATGTTTATGTCAAAGGAAAGTGTCACATTTTGTATTGCCCTTTGAACTCCTCTGTGGGTAGACAGGTCCGGTAAAGAAGTCAACATTCTTGTAATGAAATGTGTCTTTTTACTGGATAACTTATCACTATATGATCATCTGAGTTACAACAATCCATTCAAAAAGTACAAAGTTAGAATGGGTCCAGTTCCTAGGGATACTGTTTTGCAAATCAGGTTATTAAAAGAGGTTGCATGGTAGCCTGGAGGACTAGCAAGAAATCACATACCTATTTCTTCCAACTCCCACACATTATATTAAAGAAAAATGCCCCCAAGGCCACAAAAGTACATTCTGATGTTTCACATTAACACTGAAATCAATTTATTTTTAGCTTCTGGATCCACAGACTTCAGTCAGGGTAACAAAGGAATTTAGTTTCCAAAATTGTGTGCAGTAGAATTGCCTCTGAATATGTGAATCGGAGGCTTGCTAGGAACATGTCTAAAATGAATTGGATGGCTCCATTTCTGTCCCCAGTGTACGACACAATACAATTTTACAGAGTCTGATATGCAAAATTTCATTCGTTTACATGAAGATGTAGATTTAATTAGTCTCCATCCACGACTGGGAAGAGTGGGTTGACCTATTTAAAATTTAAGGTAGAATATAATGTGACTACCATGCATCTGGCTTATGAATAAAATATCTGGTCTCTGTCCTAACCAATCCCTCAACTACTATTAAATTTAAATTAACCTCAAATCCATAGGAAATATATTTTATTTAAATCTTTTCAAAGATACAGCTTGCTATTTGTTATAATAAATTCAATCTCTGAAGGTTATTGTGGTGCTAATTAACTCTCTGACACTGTTAATTGTGAATTTCTAAATCTAAAGAGAAAGAAGTCTAAAAGCACCACAGAGGTCTGTACTTGCTAACCCTGAAAGCTTTGGACTCCCAGCACCAGAAGGTCACAACTCCTCTGATGCCTAGAGAGCAGAAACAAGCTAAAAGCTCTTCACCTTTGTTTAATTTGTTTTGCTCCATAATGTTGTACTGTATGGGTGCAACCTCTTGCTTTTGCTGAACAGAGGGTTTCCAGTGTTTCTCATTCATATCCCCGCTGCCATTGTTAACATTATTGCTGATATTTGACTGGATGAGTTGAGTGGTGGCATAAGGAGTGGGTTGCCCAGGTTGGCTGACAAATCTTCCATCCTTTAGATTTGGACTATTGAAGGTTTTCATCTCATTGATTTTGTTGCTTAGGTCCACGTCACCATATACAGTTGACTCGGGCAACATCAGGTTTGTTTGCTTGTTGTCCAGCTGATTGTTGTAATTTGCTATACAATCGGCTAACCACAGAGGAAAGAAAAAAGAAAAGGTCATTCTGTTCGCTTACGCTATACTTTCAATGAAATACCCTTTATAAATTTTCTAGTGCATAACTGTATGGCTCGCTTCCATGAAACAGAGACAATATAATTAACTATTGAAATCATGGAGCATAATTTACCTTTTAAGTCACTGCTCATACTGCTCAAGCAGCCAGACCAAAGGTTGTGTTCAATGTTTTGGTCCGCTGTACATTCAGATCTACTGAACTGTATCTACTATGACTTACCTTTTTTTTTTCTACTTTGGCCATATAAATATTTACATTTAGACACTATTCTCAAGGCAGTACATGTATCTAATGAACAACTGTGGTTAAAGGAATTTAAAGGAAATTTAAAGGAAAAAATGCATTTAAAGGAAAAATCAACCAAAACCTAACAGTAGGAATAACTAAACATGACAGTCATCTCATGTCTATACAGAATGAAGAGCACTTCGGCTTTTTGGTAATTGTGGTAAGAAAGGGAGAATACAGCAGATTTTTATGAAACAGATTAGAAAATAATTACACATTTACAGAGTTAATTAAAGAGAAACAGTACAGTGTGAAAAGTAACTCAGTACCCTGTAGCAAGACTTTATTTGACCATTGTTTCCTTGTACAATTTTATATTTTGGGTTGAAACAAAAAGACAGAAGAGCACTTTGGAATTTTTGCAAACTATTAGTTGCTTTGGATACTGCAGAGTAAGTAATACCATTATAATACCATTGTCCTGTATGCTAAATATAGACAGTATGAATTCATTCTTTGAATAGTTATTGTACCATGAGATCAGCACTCATTATAGTCATACATTAATTAGGCATGTACTGATGCTCTGGCCACTGCTGTGTGAACCAACGCGCCTGCCTTTCAGGATTTTCTTATCTTCTGTGTGACAGGAATGCTACGTATTTTTTTCCTCTCCATATCCAGGCCACTGGAAGGATGCTGAATGTAGTAACACAGTCCGTGGGTAGGCATTTAGAAAGTTTAATGAAACCAGCGTTCAGTGATTATTAAACAAGAATGACAATTCATCAGCTGATTAATGCAGCAGTAAATACATAATGATCACTAGGTATATAGTCTCCCTCTTTAAAAATACGTAGTATTTATGTTAATGAGTTTGATTCAAACGTGAAGTCCATTCCCTGTGGAGGCCAGAATTAATTTACTAGAGAGGGTGCCAAGCAAAACTAAATACAGAATTCAGGATCTGACCATAATACTATATGAAATAACCACTACATACAGAGGACATTCCATTTCAAAATAGTCCCTAATACAGACATCTTTCCTAAAAAGTAACTCCTGAAAAAAGGGCAATAAAATAACATTTGAGAAAGAAAACCACTCATCCACATTTTCAATGATTATGGAACAATATCAGAAGATGCCACATACAACTTATTCATTGCACATTTTATGCTTCCAGCTTCTGTTTTTTGAAGGTTTTACCATTTTATATATTTTTCTTTCTTAAGTGAGCTGTTATTTATTTATTGCTTCACAGTCTTCAACTTCTTGACTTCTACTTCTTAAATGTTTTAATTTCTGCTTTTTCTCTCACCTATTGAAGCCATCCTAGTCTTTACCTCTTTTCATGCCTATTCTGTTAAATTGGGTACATATCCAGGATTCACATTCTTTCCTGATAGCTCTTGCTTTGCTGTAATATCCTTGCAGAGCCACTTACAGCATATATTTTACCATTTTCAACTAGATACGATTTTTGTGTAGGGCAATATAACTGATACAGTATATGCGATAGATACACTTTTTCCATAGACTTATTAGAATTCTTCATACACAGTACTTAAAACTTGTTTACCTATATCACAGAAGATTTATTCTGTTAGATTTTTTCATATTGTCTACTTTTAAAACAATCTGTTCCCATTTTGTAGAGGTGGAAGACAGTACTATATTTAAAAGAGACTAAAAATGTGCACTGTTACTCAGGATATTCACAAATCTCAAAAACTTCCAGGACAGAGGAGACCATTATAAACATTGTCTGACCCCAAGCCAGTAAGTTCTATTTGAAAGGAAGGAATGTCTTAGCAAGACAACCAAGCTTAATACAAAAGCTAAAATGAGAAAGAATCCACTGCACCTCAGGACAAGATGTTATAATAGTTTATAATCCTCAGAAATGCGCATTCTCTTCCTTTTCTGAATTTGTTTTCATTTACTAGAACTTGGAATGTTTTTGCTTGCTACTCTAAAGGATCTGTATATCGGAAATCTTTTTACATAGGTATTTGTGGACATGTTATCCTTAGGCAGGGTAAGACACTAGTCTCCTATGTTAAAATCTCTCACCTTCCTCTGAAGCACCTGGCACTGGTCACTGTCAGACATGATACTGCAGTAGATCAATTATCACCTTCACATTATGTCTGGCTTCACATTAATTACACTAGAGGTAATGCTGTTTTGCACTTACACAACTTCACTATGGATAATCATAATCTCTCTGCAAAATGCTGGGAAATGCTACCAGCAAAAAGCAGCCAGAGTTGCTAGTAGTGTAGAAGGGATGGAGAAAAAACTCATTTTCTTTCTTCACCAGCAACACTAGCAGGGTTAAACTGAAAGGAATGTCAGGTCTGTTTAAAACAAAATGCGTAACAAATAGCACTTCCAGATATGTTTCCCCTGTTGTGTTCCTGGGGAACTCGCAAGGTTTTTTTCAAGAGCACAGTGAATCCTGCCAAGCTCCTGAGAACTAACACTTAACCTGACATTTCACAATTGCTTTTAGGTCATGAAGCTGACTTTCACACCCACACACTCTAAGCTATCCATTTTTGTACAGAATGGAGCCCCACAGAAGATTTTAAATGCAACCAGGTAGACTAAATATCTTGCAACTATCTGTAGCGATGAGCTAGTTCTTCCTTCCCATCACACCCAAAACAGAATGAAAATCTCACTAGCATCATTTTGGAACTTCTGTTTCTCAATCCAAGCAACACAAAGATATACAAAACATCCTAAAAATGAAAAGCTATCTGCACTTTTTCAAATGTTGGAATATATCATTCAGCATGACTTTTGGTAACACGTAACATTGCAGGGGCTCATTCAGCTTTTAACAAAGCTTGTTACAACTGGCCATAAAAGGAAACAAAAGCACAACCACAGCAAAGAGGAATGAAACTGTATTAAGTCTACGCATATCGAAAAAGAAAAAAAGAAGCCTATTCTCAGGTATTGTAAGTATACACTGTGCAAAGAAGATTCCATGGCAAGGTAGAAACATATCTAACCTGGTCGACTGTATGTTGTGAGGTTGCTATCGCTGTTTCCATTGCCAGAGGTGCAGCAGTTGATGGAGCAGTCGTTGTGATTGTTCCCTGTGTTAGGCCAAGTATCTGCTAGCCATGGCTGAGTGGCTGGTTCACTGATGTTTAGGAGTCCTGGCCTTTAAAAACAAAGTTTGGACATTTCAAAAATTAAGCCAAAGCATTTTCAGCTTGCAATTATATTCTTCTCAAAAGGTTAGATATTATGAAATAATATTATATATTTAAAGGCTTGGGCTCTAGGCAAATATAGCTTGATTCAACTATTTAATAGTTTCTGGTCTCTTACATAACTTATTTCTCAAATATGCATATTTGTTCATGTGCAACCTTTATCTGTTTGGAGCACTTTGTTTTTGGTTTGGGTTTTTTTTTTTTTTTGAGGGGGGGAAAGGAGGTTGTTTTTACTTTCCTGTCCCTTCTCCCTCCTTCTTTAAGAAAAGATGGTAAAAAAGTGGAAACTGGCAAGTGAAACAAAAGCAAAAAATTCAAACATGGAAGTGAGAGGGTGATGCAGAAATGAACAGAAAGCAGGCAAACACTGTGGTTGAATTAAAACCTAAGTTTGGATCTGGACAGTCCCAAATTCTTGGTGATTTATGAAGCCAGGTTCTAATCACCATCAGATACTACTACTGTAATGGATCAAAGGGGAACAGCAGATTACAGAAACCGCTATCGCTTGGGAGTATTTGGATCCTGCTAAACACACACAGTGCATGACACATCTGTGTTAATGAGTAAGCCACTTGCTTAATCTTTAAGTGGGTGGAACAGCGGCAGCTCCTAAGCAAGTTTAAAGTAACTGGGAATACTCGACACCTTTAAAAATACCCAGATATCTCTGCTGCATGTTGGTTGCATTTGGGATAAAGTGTGTTTCTGCCATCAGCAGAAAAAATAGTATTCCTTGGTTTCCAAGTTACTGAATTTTTCTAGTCAGTATGCAAGGCACTGAGAAACATTTTGTAGAATCTCTGGTGCCTCTTCAGTTTGAACACTGACAATGCAACAGCATGTCACAGAGTCCCACGTATGTGGCATCCTCTAACAATTTGACAGTTGCTTTTGATCACTAAGATACTTTTAACAATAGATAAGTTTAGCCACAGTCATATCAAAATGACGGAACGTGGTCTCTTCCATCACGGGTTTTAACCAGCAAGTTTCCATTGTAAACAGTAAAGAATCTAGCCTCCATACTATTAGATGTGATGCTCTTAAAAAAATAAAATATGCTAATCCTCTTAAACTGCAAACTGAGAATACCGATTGCACTGGCAGCTAGTTGTGGGGCATACAGTTTGCCTATGCCACAGGCTTAAGTCATAGTCTTAAGATGGCATTTAAAAATATATATACATATATACATAAATATATATACACACACATATATATTTCTGCACTGCATGTGTCAGCTGACAATTTAACATTGGAGCTGATGAGGCATGACACTGTCAGGCTAACAAACCAGCCAATACACACGCATTAGTCAAGAGTTCTTTGTAAATCTGAAATAAATGTACAGCTATGTAGCCCTGTGAGTGGTCCAGCTGATTGGAAATTTCCTGCATGTTTTTCCTACCACTTTTCTGCTCATGAAATGAAAATACATCTCAAGGCATTTTCAGGACACAAAATCTTCCAGAATGTTTCAGCACTTTCAAGGCCTGCATCCTGGACTTCTGGATAGAGAGCTAAAGGCCTCTCTCTTTGTTTCTCAAATTTACTTTGCATTTGAACAGGCTGTCATGTCAGAAATGTGCTGTATTATAAGTATATATAAGTGTATATGTAAGTAAAAAAAAATTCTACTGAAGATATTTAGGTGGAAATGTGCAGAACTGGGAATTATTTTGAAATATCTCACTACAGTATTTTTCGTTCTGAATGATGCTTTGACACGTTCACATATCTGTACCTGGCAAAAATGCTAAAACTCCCCAAAACATTACAAATGCAATATAAGGAAGTGAAAATCTCAAGTTTGAAATTCAGAGTAAAGGCTTCATATTTAAAAACAACACTTTTTTAGATTGTAGAAGTATCCTCCATATTCTACAAAACATTGCACAACATTAGATGTTCTGTAAATACTATATACTCAAATGAACAAAAGAACCATGGATTTTAGCACCTTGAATCAATTACACAGACAGACTATGGCACTGATCCTTAAAACTAGGACAGCAGAAAACAGTGCTGCTACTCCAGCAGTACCAGAATGACTGCATATGATGTATACACTTCTGGGTTCATTTCTGTCCTCTGTGTGTATGTGGCTGTGCTTTGCCTACCTTGAACTACAGGAAGAGAGAGATAACCCAGTGGCACAGAGAACACAAAACCTGTTAACTGTGTATCTTGCTGAACAACTGTATCAGGGAAAGAGAGGTTCATCTCTGTTCTCCCTTTTTTTCTCACTGTCCCATGGTGAAGGCAGCTACTCAGTGATTTACAGATTTATCCATTTAAAAATCACATGTTAACTGTTCTAGAGGTTTTCCTCCATGGTTGTATGGCTATGACTATGCAGCAGCATACAGTGCTGGACAGAGATATCTGCATTAGCTCTGAACATGCCAGGTGGAGTACCACCTCTGCACAGCATTCAAGTGTACATCAAGCATATCTGATAGGAATGTTTAATTTTACGCCTAATCTTCATCACTACCAAGTTTTTGTACAGTCTGGCAAACCAGGAATCACAAAATACCACTGGTGAAATAGGAACTTACATAGCAATTTATGACCCAGCTGTTCTCTGAGATTTAAAGGCTCATTTCAACATCATGCCGGACCTTTAACTCAAATGCTTACAAAAAAGCATGCCTGCAAGCGACCTGGAAAAAAACGTGTGCTACTAAAGTGACACATCTCTGACCTGCCTTTTTGCTAACACTGTTACTTTTTCTTCTGAAGAAACATAGATCTCTATGCAGGAAATGGAAATTACTGTTTTATCCATTGTCATTCATTAGGTAATAAACTAAACCCAACAAACATGTTTTAGTTAAGTCCTCAACCTGGAGTGGACTAGGTTCTCAAAGCACAGAGCCTTTAATTAGAAACCTACCTGCTTCCCTTTCAGTGTACCTTCTTCTCTTGCAAGTGATGCTTTAACTATTTTATATTCAGAGCAAGATTTTTTTCTTTAAAAGTCACCTTATAAGCTCTTTGTGTCTTCAGAAAATTCCTCCATTAATTGTTTTTTTCTTGTAGTATTTGTGAACCAACTATATTTCTTAATCTTCATAAATGCCACGACTTAATTACTTTTACTCCCTTAATCAGCTGCTAAGTCAGGTCTTTATTTTGAAGTTAAAGTGCTCCCTCTGCTGCTTGTTTTTTGAGATGCAGTTTTTACAGGTTAACAAAGCAACTCAGCTGAAAATACTGTGACTCACTCCTTGGAGATCAATGTAAAGCTGCAAATTGCATATTCTCATTCTAAACAGAAAAATATATGGCTAAAATGTACCGTGATATCATAAATTAAAAATAACTCTGCAAGTGATTATTCTGCCGTCACTTACAAGCACAGTTGTACACCTAACATCTTCAAATTTATTAGCCCACAATTTATAGTTTTAAAAATAAAGCACATAATTACCTGCCTCCACTGCTTACGGCATCTCCGCCTCTCTGATAGGTTACTGAAATATTAAAATATATTGAAATATTAAAAAAATAAAAAGCATAAAGAACGCCTTAAATAGCAGTATTAAGTCTGCCTTTTTTCATTTTAGCTAAGACAATAAGCATTGTTTATATTTTGAGTCTCATTCTGCAACTGTTTGTTATTCCTTCATATGCAAGTTTATACATAATATTTGTGTTGCTTGATAACTGTTACTCTTAGCTCCATCAAAGTTTGATATTTCAGTTGTTATAAAAAACACAAACATGTATCACTTAAGAAAAAAGGAAGCCATACATCAGACTGAACGTATCTTTAATGTAACTCTGCTGACTTCAGTGCAGTTACTCTGTGGAAGAATTTAGGTCATATATTTACTTCAAGAATGACCAGATGTTAAAGCTTTTCTCTATCTTAATATTTTGGTAACATTAAGGAGGTATCATGATTTTGTAACAGACCTTTACTTCCAGTGTAAACAATGGCTCATGACAGCTGAACCTACTGCAAAACCACATGCTCTTGCTGAATGTTACTGCATTTTACTCATGGAGCTAACACACTTGAAAAGTCCATGTAAGCTTACTATTTTATAACATTTTTCAATTGGATTTATTAATGATCCTTTACATCTAAAAACTTAAATATATAAATCTTGGTAAAAAATGTCTGAAAGAAAGAATACATCCTAAACTAGTAGGAACAACTGTGCTAACATTTCATAAGTGCATACATTAACAAAGCGCATGTCCACATGCATTTACTTGTTCACATGGATTGCATCTACTGCAAAGTTAGCTTTTTAGGACGCATACATCCAAGAAGAAAATACTATAAATTCTCCAGGTTTGCACTGGGTTAGGCAAAGGGTTAAGGAGATTAGCCTCCCTGCAAATGCTGATGGGTTCTACATTTTCCAACTAGGAATGTGTTGAAAAAAAGCAGCCAAATTCTGCTCTTTAGAAGAACTCCAAGCTGGGAGTCTGCAAGAGAGAGATAAATACTGGCAGTGATTACAATAACAGGATTAAAATGTAGGATGCATTGCTACAGGTAAGTCTTTTACTATAGGTAATGCTAAAGAAGAGAGTTTGGTACCATCTAAAGTCCATGGAACTAACGATTGGGATCCTGGCTGATTGAAAAAGGATTTCTTTTCCTTTAAATGTTTTACATACTTTTATTTTTCCATTTTCTTCTTTTAAAATCTCAGTGAGGCTTACTTTGCAGATCTGCCATCTCTTACAGAGCTCTGATATTTTCCTTTAATGTTAAGAATCCAACTGAGAAAATGTGCATTAGCTCACTCACCAACCTCTGCAGAATTTCAGTAGCATGCTACAACTGTGATTGCACTAGAAGCCCTATGTTAAGCCAATTAAAGTAACAGCAAAATAATAATAATTTGAATTAGTCTCCACTGTGGATCTCAAAGGACTTCAGAAACATTAAGGGCCACTCTGACTCATGCTGAACAGTAAGCAACTCCACTGAACTTAATACGATGACTTTTGAAACAATATACTATTCAGTGTGATTAAGAACATGTGGATAAGAATCTAGCCCATTAAGATTAGGTCTATATGGATGAACGCAGACAGACATGAGATTGCTTCATCTGCACTCCAAGCTGAAAGGAAGCAACTCAGCTGCTGCCCAGAGGCCACATTAGCACAGTGCTGGGTTTGAGCTAACATCCCCTGCTAACCTGAGTGGGCAGAGGAGTTTGGTCTTTTTTAACCTGCTTGGGTATATGTGACTTATAAGTCTCATAGACTAATGAGACGCATAGTGAAAATAAGGGATATAGACAAAGGAGGAAAATATGACCAGCCTGCTCACTCAGGTTTTAGCTGAAAGGAATATATGTAGTATAACGGTGGGTCGTGAATGTGTAGAATTGCATCCTGTATTGAGGAGAGCAACTGAACTTCCAGACTGTGGGACTGACTCAAGGTCAGGTCTACAGAATGGAAAGGCTCCCACTGACTCTGGTGGGCTATGGCTCAGTCTATGTTATGGTCATATTTTATACATTTCTAAACAAAAAGAAATAGAAGATGATTTTAACCCACCCTGAACACGAAATGCAGCTTTGCCTATGTAGAACAGGATAACTGTTTTAACATTTCATAGCACAAATACAGTTTAAGGCAGCAAGCAAAGAAATCTAACTGATACAATATTTTGCTTTCCGTGTCTTCCAAAGTAGGCAACTCCTAGGACACTGCTTCAGTAGAGACTTGGAGGAAAGAAGAGAAGCAAATGTTTCACCAACTTTAATCCCAGTGGACCCCCTTTCAAGTCAGTATCTGGGCTCTGCTAAATCACTTCTCCTCCATCAGGAGTACCTTTGGCATTACTAGGTGCCGATGGCCACACTACTGGATAGTAATGCAAGAACAGAGCCCAAGTTAGCGTGTACAAACTGACAGAATCATGCTACAAAAAGGTATGCTTGCATTAATATACATCAAACGGCATGTTGCTAAATGGTATGCACAAACGGAAAGGTGTCAAGTACAAAGCAACTACACGACTTCTTAGAGACCATGAATAATGATACTTGTAATTAATAGAATTGTTTAAAAAACTTCAGAACAGCTGGGCTGGTTATGTCAGAAAGAGAAACAGTACCACAAACACATGCTAAAGTAACAAAGAAGGGGGGAAAAGTGCAAATATATACCTGTTGGTGTGAAGGTAAAAGACGGGACTGAAAAATCAAAACAAAATACAAACTGGTTATTAAGCTGAAGAGAGAAAGGGAAACATACCACATCATTAGTACAAATCTAGCAGACAGCTGAACATAAAACAAATGCAAATAACTAACCCAGTAGTTCATTCACATTAATTTAGAAATAAAATTAAATTTGTGATTCAGAAAAAGCTTGTCTCCTCAAGTACCATTCCGAGAAAACTGCTCCTGAGGGGAACTGAATGTGGTTTAGCCTCTCAGTAGCCCTCAATTTGGTATCTTATGTTTTGCTGAAAAGCCTAGTACAAACAAAAACCCTACGCTGTTAATCATTTTAAAATGCAGAATGACAAATTCCTTAACAAAGCCTTATCAAGGTCCTATTGAATCTTATCTGCAGTTCACTAAGTAAATGCTCATTACACTGAACTAATAGGCCCGCTTAAGTATTCAGTACGGAAATAATAATCATATAAAGGAACAAAGAGAACTGCTGTTTGAGTCTATCTGAATCAAGAATGGCACCAAATTGCACTGTAATAAAGGCACTAAAATCTACTACAGCAATTCATTTTGTTTTCATAGAAGAGGAAATAAGAGACAGAGTTATTAATCTTGCTTTCTCAAATAATCATTAGAAAAAGGTAGAAGGCATCTCTAGCCATACCGCCTTCCTACCATGCCTTTAAGAGGAAAAGGTTAACAATGGAACAATGGCATTGCTTGACAATCCTCACTCTCCTGGCTACTATAAATCCCCTTCGGATCAATAGGGCCTCTAATCCGTGTACAGAGCACCAGCATCTGCTCTTCCTATTAGCACATGCTCCCCCTCCTGTTGACAACAGAGTATAGTTCTTGTACTGACGATGGGTAGAAAAAAGCTAGTATCATCCTTTTCAATCTAATGGAAGTAAAGAGAAATGCAAAAGAAATAATATAGTCTTCACTAAAAGAAGATGAAGTTTGATCAGCAAACCTGTCACAGACAGGAAAGGCTGTGGCTAAGACAGCAATTACTTAAAGAGCTTAATGTAATTTTTACAATAACTCCGATGCTTTGGGGGGCTCCAGAGTGTCTTGTTGGTATAATTTAGAACATGCTGTAATTTTTTTCCCCCTCTCTTACCAAGCCAATCTATTTCCAGGAATATGACACTGAGCAAAAAAGAAAAACCTCTGAACATTTTGCCCATTTCAGGCTTCATTTGTAAGACAGCTTTTTATCTTGGGAATTCCATTGTATTTCCTTTGAGCTAGCCCTTTTCACACAGTCAGTGTAATTTAGCTACATTCAGAAATATAGAACCATAGTAACAGCAGGCTTCCATTAAAAATAGAAGGTGCATTTAAACCAGAGCTATTCAAAAGAGAATGAATTGTCTCAAAATTAATTTGCAATCACAAGGACATGAAAAAAATCTTCAAATATCTGTCTCATTACTCTGCTGTGAGCTAAGTACTAAACTTAGTTTAGGTTTTAAGGAATTGAGAAACAGATGAACAGAGGCTGAACTAAATGAAAACTGCATAGCTACCACGTGAAAGAACAACTTAATTCTCAGAGCTTCTATTAATAAACTCTTGTGAGTGTGTAAGAGTGCTCGTACAATATGTATGTGTAGGGGTAATGAAGTATTTCAACAGATGTCAGGTCTGAAGCTAAACATAAAAATAAATAAGTAAATGCAAGACTGAAGAAAGTTTGCACTCACGGTCCTAACTCGATGCATTGTGGAGTGGAAAACACTTTGCAATTTCTATTTCAGTAAAGATGCTTTTTTTTCTTGAAGAATACTTGTTAACGGAGATGCAGACCCTGCTTTTCTGTATATTTTTTATTGAAATACCCAGTAAATTATACAAAAGATATTTTTACAGCTATTGAAAAAACACAGCTGTTTTGAACAATAGCTGATGTCATTGAAGTGATCATTTTTAAACATATTATATGCCTTTTGCTTAATCACAGATACTGCTGAAAGCATAGTGATATTAGTTTTACAGCACTGTAGAAAGGCAGTGTGGCAGCATGCTATTAGTAAAACAAAACAGAGCAGGCTAATGCAGCAGTACGTCAGGGTCTGTGTTACCTAAGAAATCCTAGAACAACAAAATCAAAAATGAAATTCATCCTTGATTTATGTGGTTGCAGCTCTACTAAAACCACTGTGACTGAAGTCTAACATAAGTTAGACTATTCAATAGTGTAGAATTGACACTTCAATAATATGGGGGCCACCTAAAATTCTGCTACATGTCAAAATTATTTATCTATCTCCATTACGCAACTCAGTTGCTATTTTTGCCATTGTTTTCTTCTTATTGTGACACACAACTACTGTTCAAAAAAATTTGTATTACATTGGCCTATCTCTCTGACCCATCACACATTCATACTGAAGTGACTGAAGAATGTAATCTCATGACACCTTTCAGAACACGAAGATGTGTGCACCTTTTAAGCCTAAGCCTATCTTTTAACTGCTAAATCTCCCAAATCCTCCCCCTGATTCTTTAAAAGGAGGATTGCTCATCCTGATTCATTCTATCACTCTGTGAGTGTGTATGTGGTACGATGTAACTTTGAGTTGCAATGAACAGTTGCTGACTGAATTCAGCTTTAACTTGAGGGCTTAATCAAAAGACTATTCAATTGGGAGAAAACAAGTTTTTATTCCAGAAGATCTTCCAGGCAGAGATCCTGGTTTTGTTTGCACAGATTATACTGTAAAGCACTGCTTGCCACCAACTATCTGATATAAAAGGTATCAATAACATGAAAATGAAGAGTGCTTTAAGTTAGTCCCAGAGCTGCCATTCTACCTGAATGCAAATGCTAGATTTGATATAGCCCCAGAATTCAGCCCCAAAGAAGGACCTCACAACAGCATTTATGAAAGGGTCTTGGAAAGTATTACTGTTGTGCTTTCTTAGACAGTCACTTTATCGCATTTCCCCAGAATGTAAGGAAATCCAGGTACACACACCAAGAGCATTACATTAACTGACACCACTGTTAGTATTCATAGCAGCAGGCAAAAGACTGAATAAAAGGGACAATGCACTACCATCCAGTTGCTTCCTTTTCAGATGGTACAGTGTCAGATAGCAAGGGCATAGTGGAAGCTGCCAGCCTTAAATCCATCTCATACATTTCTCCTCTTGTTCGTATGAGTATCTTCTATGAAAAGCTCATCTAGGTATTTTGCTGAAGGCTCATACTTAAAAGCCAGGTATTACATGTTGTGTAGTTATTAATGTCTCCTATATGGGGTTCTGATCCAAACTTCCTGACAGCTTTGAAATAGTTTGGTAAACCCTGCATCAAGTCTTAGAAAAGTAAGAGACGGGTGATAAAGAAAATGGCTCATAGCTCAGTAAACAGGCATTCAGCTGCTAATGGATTGAAACATGTAATATGGCACCTTTTCTGATACCAGCGTAAGTACTAGTGAGTCCATTTCGCTTCTTCCTGTGGCGATATAGCCAGATGCTGAAGACCATAAGGATAATCCAACAGGCTGCACCAATTCCCGCAATAAAGGCAGGCTGTTTTACTACATCAGAAATCTGCTGGGCTAAACTGACTTGATCTTCTGAAGACACGGGGTTTCCATGAGAATCTGAAAAAAAAAGACACCCAAAATCACCAATGAATTGGCATGAGCAAATGTCAGCAAACATCGCAAGACAATGAAAGCTGAAGTACAAAATAGATGCTTCGACTGCTCTTACGGTTTTGTGAAAGCATAAATTCAACTACATAATCATACATTCACATAGAACTGAAAATCACAGAAGAAACACAAATTCAAAATACATTCATAAGGTTGATATTGAGTAATGAACTTTAATTTAGCATTTCCTGATACAGGATTTGAATCTTATACTACACAGTCTAACATTCTCTTTGCGGTCTCTCACTTTGACCTCAACTCAAGACGACTGAAAATTTAAGAGTACATAAAGAAGTAAATGTACAAAATAACCAATTCTGCCCTCCTGACATGGATGAACAAGCTAAAGGATGACTAAAAAGGAGGTATGAATTGGTAGAAGCAGTCGAGCAGTCTCATTATTACTGGAAATGTAACCCTCTTCAAAAACTGTTTACTCTTAAAGATCAGATCAAAACAGAGGATGCATTTTTTGCACGTGATTTTTAATTTTTTACATAGGAAGCATCTGTAAGAAACAGTCTTTTGTTCTCTTTCTGTTCTACTTTTTCAGGAACCTTCTAGAAACAGTAGTGACAATATTTGGCTACTGAACAATGCTTTCCAACTGTAATGAAGCAGCTCAAAGATAAACTACTGTCTGCCTTATTTTTACCACCGCAGTGACTGCTCATTGCAAATTTCATTAGTACACAGAGTGAGGGCAAGAATTTGAAACCTTTACTCAGAGTGGATATTGCTTTACACATTCCACAGCTTAGTCTTTGAAATACCCTTTTTTGTTTTAGCGCAAATCCGACAGTTAGTTGTTTTTCTGCTATGGATAGTGACATCAGATTCTGGATCCGAGATTAGTGTTTTAAGGAGAAAGGTGCTGTTTACTCATGGAACTATTCTCAAACAATTGTATTAATAAATATGTATGAATATTTTAATAAAATATGTAACGAATGAAAATCTATCCACTTAAAAAACAACACTTTTCCCTAAAAATAACCAGGTGAGTAGGTTAATTTTTTTCGTTATGCTGTCTCTTGTTTGTTCCAAAGTAAGCTTAAATAAGATAAAAGCAACCACAATACAAACAGGATATGGAATTGCAACAAACTGTACAAGTAAAATCAAAAGAACTTCCTCTGGAGAGGACACCTTTATGAATGGGAAATGATTAAAATAATAATAGCTTTTTTCAAGTGCAAAATTCCAGATTTCTGTTTGTGTGACATCATGGCCAAATACCTATTTTGCCAAGGAATCGATGCCTTTGACTGTTAGCTTATTGAAATTTTTTTTTCGTATTTCAAATCCCTTTATCTTCTGTGATCCTAAGTGCACTGCCTAGTCTGAAAGTTCACTAGGCAGGCTCAGGCTTTGCGTACTAATACACCCTTTGTGTCTGCTGGGTTTAGAGATTTCATGCCTATTTGTGCAAGGTTAAGATGGCTTGCTTCAGATTTTACAGAGACAGCCAAGTGAAGTTCCACACAAGTGGCCAGATGGGCTTAAACGTATAAAGTATACTGTGACTAATGAATTAAAACTGTCACTCTGTATCTCATCTTTTGTCTCTTTGCAGCTGAGGCCATATTAAGATATGAAAACTTGCATCATCACTCTGATTTCAAAATGAGTAAGCTTACATTTTCTGTATTTTTAAACTGCTACACTACCTTGTATCTTTTAAAAAGATGCCTAGAGCACCTGTGGTTGCAAATAAAATAAGAGGAAAGTTGATATTTTTTCCCTTATCCTCTAAAAACATATGCTTAAAGCAAAAAAAAAAAAGCACTCCCATTCCTAAAACAAAGAGTGAATGAGAATGAGAAAATGAGAATGTTTTATAAACACATCAACAATACAGCCATGCATAAGGATAACACCTTTGTATATACCAGCATTTTGCATTGCTCAACCAATACATGTCTCAAGATTACAAAATACTGAAGAACCTCTTTGAACATTTATTGTTCTAATCTTTAATTAAGATTCATTTCATGGTGTTATTTTGCTGTCCCTTGCAAGCATATGAACAGCATAATAATATATTTGTTTTTAAGAAACCAGACTTGGGCCACACAGTATATGAGTGGACTGTTAGGGTCATTACATTAACCGGTATATATTTATACACACGATAAGGAGAAAAATGTGTTTGTGTGTACAGTCATATAAACAGCATCATAGAAAATAGCACAGAAGAGCCCTCAAGAGACCACATTTGACCCACCTCCTGCTCCTCTTTTAATTTAAAAATGGAAAATAAGCTAAACATAAAACAAGGGGAATTAAATCTAGTGAACTCCTTATTGCTAAAATTTTCAACATACATTATTTAGGAAGCCCTTCTTTGAGAAAGGCATCTTCATTCTTTGTAATAGTCCAGTGAAATGTGTCAGGAAAAAAGCTCTTGGACTTAAAAAGTGCTTTTTCTTCATCCTGGGAAACTTCTGGAAGCTTTGATTGAGAGATAAGTGGTTCATAATCAACATTCCTGTTCCGGCTTGCACTCCTCAGGGAAACATGCCAAAATAATAAGTGAACATAAACACTCTAAGGCAAAGCGCATCTTACTGCCAGAGCAGCAGCCACAACATATAATGTACTTGAAAATGCCTCAGAATTGTTGGAGCAGGCGGATCACTACTCCCTGAAACCAGCATATTATCACACTGACTCATCCCGTCTTCTTCTGCCCCAAGAGAAGAGACTTCTTTTGACCACAGATAACTCTTGCCGTGCCTATTGTTCACAGGGTACGGGATCTGTCCCAAAGCTCCAAGTTCAAAATTCAGTAAAATCTTATTGAAATGTATATTGAACAGAATGGAGTTCTCCAATTTAAAATATACATGTAAGTAATAATGTAAAAATCAATGTTAAAGTTGTTAAATGCAAGGTCAAAATACAATTCAGATTGGAATGCCAAAGATTCACAACAGATAGGAAATTCCAGGTTCACAGGTGTGCAAGCAACCTTAACTTTGCCCTGTGTGTGTACACCCTACGGCATGCTATTTTCCATCTGCCTGCCCGTCTCTTTCAGTACACAAAATGTATGAACAGTAAGTAGGAAAATTTAGGTCTCATGGAGACTGCTAGTTCTGGCAATCCAGAACTTGCAAAGCACTTGAAATTTGCAATAATGTCTGAGGTTTCCTTGAATATATGTGCATGAGGCAATATGAAAATTATTTGATAAAATATTACCAGCTTAAGAATAGACTGTTTTGTCTCCATTTCCATAACCGGAAAAATATCATTTTTGCACTTCGATCTTACGACATACAATTTGTGAGGAGACAGCACCGAGCTGGTTTGGAAGGGCTTGCTGTGAGAAAAAACAGTCTACTTCTATCAAGTCATTGGCAGGCCACAAGAGAAAGAAACATATCAACAAAAAACCTTACAACTATTGCACTGTAGGAGTACTTGAGGGGCTGAAAGAATAATATCCCTAAAGGCAGGCACAAATCACAAGTTCACAAATCATATCTCATAAAGGAAGTGATTAGAATAATAAAGATTCAAGGAGACTTGTATTTTGTACACTTGAGACACCCACTAGTTGAATAATGCACTCAACATCTACAATTATTTTACAGACATCTCTTAAAAATAAATCCATACAATATATTCATACAAATTATTTGTTTATGAGTAATATTAACAGCAGAGCTATCATAAGCAGCATGCCATCACTAGCAAAAGTGAGACTAGAGATCAGCAAATTTACTTTGTTCTGATAATTCTCAATTTTCTGTACAGAGCATTTTTGTAACCCTTGTCCTGAAGGTACATATCATTACAAGACAGAAATCATGACAGATTTCTCACTACAATTTTACCTCCACTGGATAGTATGATAAATGAAAATACTTAGAGTGAGCTGTGGCAAGTTCTCATGAAATATGTATTTTTGCCTTAACACCACAGGTCTTGCAGTCTTTTACTTATGTAAAATATCAACTTTTGTCTTAAAAACAAACAAAAAATGGGTTTCTGGCCTTTTCAGTTTCAGGGAAAGCTTTAAAAGGTGGCTCAAAACTAAAAAGAAAATTTAAAAGCCCCAAGAGTAGTGTTTTAAGTAAGATGCACCATTTTGTGGTTGGTCTCATGATTTTAAACCCTGAAATGTGACTGAATTGAATAACAAGTGCATCTATGGTTGGCCTGTCCCAGGTGGCACTGGAAGTCTGAGGTATGGCAGCTCAGTGAGCTGCTTCATGTCAGCTGAGATATGGAAAACAAAAGAGGTTTGAGCTCACAATTTGTACCTGTCTCGGTAAAAGGTTAAGTGTGCACACAAGGTCAGTTATCAGAGCTTGGCTGATGCACGGGGCAGCGATTGCATATCTCAGCTCTCAGAGAGTCCAGTTTCTCCCAGCCTCCCCTCTCAGTCTGGAGCGCGGCCTCAGGCAAGTGCAGCTTCCTCACGTCATGCACCTGTGGCTGAAACTCTGCCCAGGAGCCTCTCCCAGGCAGAAACCTGGGAGCATCCTGCATGGCGCACAAATGAGGTTGTGCTCTGCAAGGGAGTGTGTTACATCGGGGCAATAAACTTGCATGACACCTCTTCTTTGGATGCTCCGCAGCCAACCAAAATCTAGCCTCACATTTTTGTAATGAAAACACACTAGGAGGAGACGTACCTTTGATTTTTATGAAAAGTTGTTCAAAAAAATAAGTCTAACATGTAAATCGCACAGTATATCCCAATTGCACACATGGAATTCTTAAGTCAAAAATGGAAGTATTGTATTAATTCAGGCATCAGGAAAAGATTTACAGAAGGAAAAGTTGGGATCAGTGAAAGAAAAGCAGAATCTTGAAATCGACTATGGCAAAAATACAGTTTGTTGAGCACATAGATCCTTCCCCAGTCTAGCATCCCTCCCCTCTCTCTGTAACCATTTGATTTATTGCCTGTGAAAGGTGCCAAATGATGACATCAACAAGTTAATTTTCTTTCTTCAGAAGAGCTACCAGCAAACAGCAGTGCCTGCTCCACTCTCGTGCTGGGAGCATGTCCAAAAACCGAGAATGCAGCCCTCTGTGGGGGCTCTAAGAGAGCTGGTATCAGCGGGAAGAGTTAGGTAGCTTGGAGCCATTCTTGTGCCTTGATTTTAAGCTGCTCGGTGCTACTAAAGGGCACTCTTCTTAAATTTAAGTACTAATTCTAAGTAGCCTCCTGCAGTTGCCTAAAGCAAAGCAGCACTCTCTAGAAACTCCTTTGTACTGCTTCCAGCGGCATGGATCCCCACACGTCTCCTGTGTCCAGATCTTTGTCATGCAACTGTAGTGACCAAATTACAGGACTTTTACTGTATGTATGTACAGGACTTCTTACTGTATGTAGCTCTGGCCACTTAACTAGAAGCAAGCAGTAAAAAATATGAAATCACACCCCAATCACATGGGAATGCATGGCTACAAAAAAGGAAGCTGAGGTGAAGATAGGGACTGGAGTTTTATACCAGCCATACCCATGCAGGAACTAGGAACAAACCCAGTTCTCCCTTTCAGGGAGCACAATGTTTGTTTTAGCTTAGCCCCGAGAAGTATGATCTCATTGCCCACTGTCACCATCGCTGGCTCATACAGCTTGCAAAAGTGTGGGGTTGATAGCCAGTTACAGATGGACATAGGCAACACTTTGATCAACAGTCTGTCAGGGACCTAAATTTCAACAAACTTCAAAAAAATGTCAACACAGTGCTACAGGGATGATGCATTACTATATCAGCAAAGGAGTGGCAGAGGGCTGTGCCTTAAAAGTATAAGACAGCCTTAATGGCAAGGTGTTTGCTATGATTTTAACACTTTCAGATACTGTATCTACATACTGCATATGCAATATTCAGCCTATGTTGAAAATTATAGTGTTAATTATTAATAATATCAGGTGTAACAGTTTTGCCAGTACTTTAGGAACTGAACTCTTAGCACGGACACAAAGGCCACTAAACATTGGATTCTAATGAGCTAGTCCTTACAAAGATAGATAAATCGGAAAAATATAACCTGGAACAAAGACACTTTCAAAGGCAACACTGAACACCTGAATTATTTAGTACTAGTTTTGCAGTGCCTTGATATTTAAATGTCCAAGTTTGAATGAGAGTTCTTTCGCTTGTACTGTACTATAAAATGCATTAGAAGAAGACGTGCAAAGGCTAGGAATTTGACTTCTATTGGCTTTTACAAAGCTATAGCCATACTAGTACATCTGAACATCCTCTGAGTTGTGTGATCACTTCATGCTTTCCAACGTAGTGTCAATAAAGGCCAGCAACCCAGGAGCAGGGAAAAGATCCTGCTCTGATTTGCTCCTTTTTCTGCTTGCCAAAAAGCCAAACTGATTATTAGAAAATTCACTTGCAATTAGCATTTGTTTATCATCAGAGAAAAGACAAAAGTGTGGTTATCAAGTCTTTGGTTTTGAACATCAAGGTTTCGCCATTATTTTATACTTCACTGATCTAAAGTTTTCAAAATCTAAGCTGTATAGAAAGAACTTTAATTCCTGAGAATGGAAGCTGCCTTAGGAAAGAACATTCAAACAAACACCAATCGTTTTCTACGCATATTATTGAAGTACCGTGTAAGCCGTGTGTAATTTTGTCATAAAATCTCTCTTTATGTAAATGGAAATCATATGCTTATGTAAGTTAAATATGTTGTAGATGACCTTCATTTTAATAGTCAAGGTAACGTACATGTAATTTTCCAAATATATCAGTTGTTCTGTCCTTTTTTCATATCCAATAATTATAGACTTTTAAATATAAAAAAATCAAGTAACTAGGAAGATATATTGATGACATAAAAGTAGAAAGGGACACAAAGTCCAAAGCAACATGCTGAGTTTGCTTTTTGATTTGATAACACAGATTATATACTGTAATGATAAGGTATTCTGATAAAGGCCTACTGGCAAAGCAAGGTATGACTACACCTTTATCTTGTTCTTCTGCTAGCCAACAGCAAAAATGCAATTCTCCCAGATACATCCAGATGCAATGCCATTGATCCTCATTTGTGACACAGAGATGTTTGGTGTAGATAAACTTAGGAGATGAAGATTACTATAAATCATCTACATACCTCTTGTACCTGTACTGCAATTGTTTACTTGCTTTCTCCCATAGTTGATACTTATTGTACGTAACTGTAGCATGCTCTTGGTTTTTTGCCTTAATGAAGAAAGATAAAATCTGATCAAGACGAATTACATCCCTAAGCTAAAGTGAGCCAAGACTTGTGATTCATACTGCTTTACATGTTTTATTACACCATTCTTACTGTGAAAAATTACTTTGAAAAATCAACAACCAAAAAGCATTGCTGAACTGGGAGATTAAAAAAAATAGCAAGAGATATTGTTATAACCTCATCTTTAGAATTCAGTCCTAAGAAAAGTTTAAAGCCAGAAATGCCAAATCCTGCTATTCCAGACATCAAGTAACACTATCCATTCCACTGGTCTTGAAAATATTTCTGGTTCCATAGAAGACAAAAGCAAACACAACAAAAGTCACTGAAACCAACAGGTAGGATTACCAGCAGGCTTACCTAACTGGATAAACTGTGGATCACTTTTCACTCCAGGTCCTGCTCCGGTACTTGCTGCCACTTCCACGCTGTATCGAATACCAGGAACTAGGGAGGGGATGACTACGGAAAAGGTGGAACCATCCACTGTCTTGTTTATATGGTATCGACTTTCATTGCCAAGGCACCAAACCTGCAGGGAAGTGAAGTGTATTGTATATATAAATGTTCAAAATTCAACACTGAAAGGATAACTGGATGGAAGGATGACATAATTCCTTTCTGCTGGATAAAGAGAGTTAGAATTTGTCACTGCTAAAAGCTGCAGCCATGGATCACTGTTCTAGGCACTGCATGAGTACTAAAAAGATACTTCCTGTTCCAAAAAGCAGCTCCAACCATTAAAATTATTTGATAGGTTTGTCCTAATACATTTACAGTTCAACCCATGACAGGAGTGCTAATAAAAATAAAAGCATTTGTAACACTGGACAAATAAGGTAAGCCTCTTAGCCAAAAATCATGCACATAAACAACAGAGTAAGAGCATTCAGTTAAATGAATTTGCAATTCTCTTGTTCAAGAATAATCCATCAAGCAATGCTTTCTTCACTCAAGTGCAAGGGCAAGTCTTCCATCACACGGCTTCACAAGAGAATTGATATTATGCTGGAATCACAAAGTTGTCTTTTTTTTTTTTTCTCTGAACAGCAGCTAGTGGCAAGGGTAGAGTAATATGCCATCTTCTTTTGAGAGGCAACAACATGCTGTTAGATCTCATCTTTTGGATGAGATCAGGACACATCTAAAGGCTTCAATTCACCATTTTACAGATGACCTCCATGATATTAAATGACTGTGAGAAACAATCTGATGAGGTTTTTGCTTGTACAGCAAATGCTTTTAAAAGTATGGTTGAACTCTCAACTGCTATTAAAGATGAAGCAGCAGCCAATCTAGGTCCGTTGAAAATTTGATGAAGCTGTGTTAATTTCTTTTTTATTCCCTTTCCGCAAATGTGTTACTTTACCATGGACATTTATCCAGAAGGTGAAAAAATTCAGCACTTCCTCTGTGAAGAAACAACCTTTCCTGGGAACATCAACATTTCTGAAGGAGGGAAGATTCTGACATACGGAGCTCCTAAAAGATTTACTACCCAGGTATCTGTTCTTAGCCCCTTGTGCAATTCTGCTGCTGCAGAGATTATCTGGTGAACAAGCTTCACTTTTAAGGCACAGAACAATTGGTAGAGCATTTTGGGGGGAGTCCTTTCTGCTTGGATACTGTAAACCTTCTTTATTTCACCTTCAGGACACTGTAAGACTGTTTTTCATTCTCTGTATGCCAAGGACTGAAAGAATGCTAGTGGGACACTGTGAGGATCTGAAATGTTTTTTAAACTCCTTAGAAATAAAATGTCAATTTAGCAAATACATAACCGTTTTTGAAAAGCTGGTCAAAGCACACCGAGAGAACAAAAGAGAATCTCCATTTTATATTCCGATATTAAATACATATTGTTTCAGCCATTAGCAGTAGTAGTAGCGTTATTATTACTGCTCTTAAATTCTAAAGCATAGTCTATGGAAAAGCTATTATTTATGTAAGAACTTCATAAAAAGTAAGCAAAAATAGATATAAATGTATATTTTGACTTAGGAAATTTTGACAGAAACTGTTGCCACCACCTTCATAATAACATATATGCAAAAAATAAAATCAATGTATCGAGCATTTGCAAATATGCATTCCCTATCTGCGGTGAAAATGTGTTGTTCTTAAGTACTCAAATACACAGAGAAATTCACAAATTGAGAATATCACATTAAACTTCAGGTTGTTGAGTGCTTGCCAATACTACAGTCAATTGTATACCCTAAATAGGGAAGTGAAAACTAGTTTTTAGAATGTTATGAAATACAGAGGAATTCTCACTATAATGGACACATCAGTGAAGAAAAAGCCAGTATAGCAACTGACTTTCTAACTTCGTGATAGGGGATGACAGAATGATCTGTACTGTGATTTGAATTTCTTTTTCTCTCTCTTTTTTTTTTTTTTTTTTTTTGAGCGGTACTGGCACTTCTCCAATTAAGATAGTATCCTTTTTTCAATTTGTTTTATCTTTAATTAAGTAGGTACACTCTTGTCCTGGGTGTGAGTTGCTGAGAGAATGAAGAATCCCCCCCCCCCCCCCATACATACCTTTCTTCTAGGGAAAAAATAGGAGACAGAAGGTGGAAAACAGAAAATTTTACAAGATCTGTGTTTCTATGCTGCCCCCAGTTATTGGTTCTTAATTTCGAAACACTGCTTTTGCATTTCTTTAATTTTTAGACAAAAAAATATTAACTACATACTGCTCCTACAGCAACTACGTATGTGTCTGTTTTCTGTCCAAGGCAAACACCACAGAGGAAAATAATGGCATCCCTGCGCTAAATGTAGGAGTTGTAAAACGTGCCACTGTGCCATCTAATGGTACACGGGCACTACAAGATGTTTGCTCTTACACCTGATAGCCTCTTCTCTCTAAATGCTAGGAGGTACGTTAGATACTATATCCACTCTCAGATGTGAATTTCTTGTCTTCTATTGTTTTGTGACCACAACCTTAACATTCCTCTACTGCAGTTTCTTCAGGGGAAAAATTCTTTCTCTTCAGTTCAAGGTCTGCCTTTTAATGAAATACCTTTGTGAATATATATTTTTTCCAATTACATTATGTATCTGAAACTAAGCCACAAACTGATTCTGTAGCAGTCAATCAGTTTCTGAAAGGTGTTTTATTATTCTAAATTGACCATGAAGCTTAGAGATCTCTTCCTTTTCCTGTTTCTAGTGAGGGGAAAAAAATGCAGAATGGCGTTTGTTGGCTAGGAATAAATGTCCGTATAACAGTTTTTTACCTCAAAAGAATAGCCAGGATCAGTAATGCCAATTTGCAAGAGACTGAAACAAACCATCCTGCCACTCAGTGGCTATATAGCAGACCTGATATCCATGACTAGCCACGTAAAATGTCTGAAGCTTGCTCAGGAAAAATCAGCTTCATTTACTTTGCTATGTATCTCAGAGCAATTTAAGCTGAGAATAAATACAATGTCTGTTGCTAAATGAACATCAAATAATAAATATTTTATAATATACTTCCAATTTGTTAAAAAAATACATAGCATAATGAGAGCTGTGTTTGTGTTAAAAGAACAGAAATGTTTCTCTACATTATATATATTTAATTTTACACAAACACATTCTTTATTGGAAAGTTTTCCATTTGTTTTAACTACCCCAGTTACATATAATTTACTCAGATCTTAACATTGTTAATAATTATCCCTGAGCTTTTCAACTCATTAAGCCTGTTTATATTTATTACATCAGCCAATATCTTTCAGTCACAAAATGGGTCTCAAATAGGTATATTTCCCTCTCAGCTTGTGTACACATTTCTCAACGTATAATGAAGGCAAGAAGGTAGTTATTTTAATTATGAATGTTGACCCTTCGCTTTGATTTATGCAGGCTCTTTTAATTGCTTTTTACCATTTGGACAGAATTACTAAATATGGAGTTTGATTCAAAGAAGCAATTTTCTACCCCATGTGCTCTTACTTTAACCAGTAGATGGAGCCAAGCATCCACAAACAACTTATCCATCAATACCTTGTTGATCCTTGCCAGGAGATAAACGCGTATTACCTTATATTCTTGAACCATCCCATTCTGGTTATCCTCGGGGGGTGGCTGCCAGGTGACCACAATTGCAGTCCCATTCCCATCATTTTTAGTCACTGAAACGCTTTGTGGCGGAGCGCTAGGAGCTATTTATTTGGAGGGAAAGATCGAATGGTTAAGTTTGTCAAGTGCAGCAGCCAGCTTTTTAAGATGAAGCCAGCTTCTGAACTACATGTGGTCTATTTTGGGCTATGCAAATATGTTTTTTTAACTCCCCACCCTTCGTTAAGGGCAATTCTTGCCCACAAGCTAAAATGATGTACAAGGAAGGGGATGTGAACCTGCAACTGGGCTCCTGAGTTCTGCTGTAGTCTCTCTCTGTAAGATTGGAAAAGTCTCTCAGGTCACAAGATTCGCCTGAACTCAGGTGCCCTTTACCTGCATGCCAGAATTTCCAAGCAATGAATTCCTCGCTGGTCTCAAATCATCTCATCCAGGATCCACAGTTTCGAGAAGTACAGCCTATAAACTGACCCTGATGAAATGCTAAACCCCAGTTCCTCTACTGTGTAAGTAATAATAATACAAGCTGATTAAAATCAAGACAAAATGCATTACCATTAACACTCCTATTTTGCACTTTAAATGGTCTTTGTAAAACTAGATGCCTAAATGATGCTTAGGATGAATGCATTTAACCACTCTGCTTGAAACACACACAGAAATAATTTAAGCCAGAGCTAAACATACCTCTTTTGGGGAGGGAGAGAATTTAAGCCAGAGCTAAACATACGTCTACTGGGGAGGGAGAGAGAAGGGAAAAGGTATCACATCCCAACAGATGCACTGAAATCCCTACTCAGAGGCACTGGACATCTTGCATACCTATTATGCCTGAGTTACCAGAACAGCTACGACAAAAGGAACAGCTTTATGAATCTTCCCTTTTTAGCACATGTATGAGATGGAAATACATAATTTAGTCCACTATATCTGTTGCCCTTATTCATCTTTTCATTTTGAACTAGTGACTGATCCAGATATAAAAGCCTTTTAAAAAATGTGGTTTCCATTCCCTCAGCTACAGTGCTTTGATGATTTCTGTGGTGTCTGCTATCTACTCAAGATAGTGATTAGTAAGTGTTTGAATCTGACAGAAGTCACTTGTGACCAGACCATGAACTCAGCAGGGAGGAGCGCACACAACACTGAAGATAAAAAGCACATTTCCCATTGTGTGTTGGAGGGGGGGTTGCACATCCCTCTCTCTCCCCGTCTCTCATACATCCTTCTGAATATTTACTTCTGTGACACCAAACAATTCACATAATGATTGGTCCAACACAGAGTCTCCTCTGCTGCAGACTGCTGTTCTCCAGCAGCCTGCACTTCAAACAAAATCAAACAGTGAACAGATTGGAGAAAGGCAGGCTGGGATACTACTTCAAAAAGGCAAGACGAAGACAGCCTTGCTCCTACTTGCCTTCTTCAAGGGTTTTGGCAAATTTCACTTCACTGTCCGCTCCTTGAAACTCATTGAAAAAAGGGCGGGCTTTGATTTCATAGTTTACACCTTTCTTCAGCTCTGGGATGATAACACTGTTTTTGGTTGGAGTCCTCACTTCAAAAATTAGCCATTCTGACTCTCCATAGGATGCTGGTGTAGGCCGGTACAGAATTTTATATCCTTGAATATACTGGGATTGCTGGTCCACCTGGCAAAACAGCAGAAATGCACATTAGGACACAAAACAAAGTGTTTAATAAATATGAACTGTCTGTGACATTACGCACAGTCCTCTGACTATTTTATTTTATTCCAAGTAAACAACACCACCGAACTAGATAAAAGCTCCCTGAATTACAGCAAATTACAGGCCTGATGCACAAGTGCATTAATCCGTTTGACGCTGGTAGAATGACACCAGTTCCAGTGGATTTATGAAGGCATTAAAGGGAGATAACGGAGTGGTATAATACGCCCTCAAGCTGCGAAAAGATCAACCTTTACATTCACGGAGCGTCTGAGCAGAGCGGAAGGAGCTCTGCACAGGCACAGACTTCTTGCCCTCCCGAACGTGCTCTGCAGACGAGCCAGCACAAGGGCAAAGGGAGGTGGGCGAGGGCAGGGGATCTATAGCTCAGCAGTGCAGGATGATGAATGCAGAGATCAAACAGAGAAACCTGCCACCTCTCCTGAGGTGTGGAAGCCTCCCAAAATCCATGAAATGAGCACTGCTTCCTCCCTGCTTCCTTCTGGAGAAAGTGATTTAAAAGGGCAGCCAGCTGGCACTATCTGCCTTGTGCTGATTAGGTTTGCCTCAGGCAAAGGGCAAATTTATCCAGGCACTTCCTCCACCTTCACTGACTCAGCAGGAGGCTACTCTGCTGGAGAAAAGGGGCTGGTTTAAGAAGAGGCCCATAAAAATCAAGATGGCAATACAGAAGAGGACTACTTGGAAAAGTGGATCAAAATGATAGTCAGTAGTCCTGACTGCTTTTTCGACTGAGGACATAACACACATATGGAAAAAGAGACCATAACGCAAATGAGGAGGGACTCAATGTATTTGGTGATAACTGAGACAGAAAGTTATCTTAAAGGAGCAATCTCTTGTGAAACATTCACTGTCCTTTAACTGCTGGTTCCAGTTTCTGATGAATAAGGAAGTCCAACAAAAAGAAAGGCTTTTTAAAAAGTGCATCAGATTTTCCCTGTTTTCAAAAATGTCATACAGTGATATAATAAAACTGCTTGCTTGCAGTTTTACTCCAAAAAACAACATGCTTCATTTTTAATAATTGTGTAAAGAATACATGTGTTAGCTAACATTGAGGTAATGCTTACTTTTGAAATTGCAGAGAAGCCACAGGCCACCCAAGAGACTGACAAAAACTGGCTGTCTGGAAAAGGTTGTTCTGTAAGTAAAGGTCAAACAAAATTGCGCTAGGAACCTCAGAGATGTTATTAGTTAAAACCTGAGGTTGCCTGCTGCAGGTGGCCTTACTGCAGATGACAGTGTAATTAGTGTGCAACACAGCAGATATTATTATTTGTATTCTTGCAGCAACAAGGAACCCTGGTCATGGACAAGGACTCCATTGGGCTAGTCAAGTGCTTTGAAAAAATAGTCTGCCATCACCTGGCAGGGGCTATATCCTTTGCTGTCCTATGCTCTCCCCTATACACTTCTGCAGACAGGAGCTCTGAAAAGACCTCCAACTTCCACTCCTTTGGGATTTATTGCCACACCAGTATAATTGTCCCTCATTTGTTCTTCATTCTGCATTCTGTTTTAAAACTGGTCTCTTGAATTACATTTTCTTATCGTTTATTACTTTGTCTTTCCTGTGTTCTTCTTCCTCCTCATTTCTTTTTATTCCAGAATGTCTTCCACTCTAAGCCATTTCTAATTCTTTCTTTCACTGAGGCATCAGCCTGGTAACCTTTCTTGAATCTGTTTCATGCATGTTCTCATTCCCCTCACTTTGGGACTCATGCAGTATATTTTCCTCACTCTCTCATTTCCTCTTCTACTACATTCTCCATATGTCCAGCTTCCTGCTTCCTCCTGTCAGAGCCAACCTCAACAGACCACCCCACCACCGTTTGCCATTTTCCTCTCTTCTCCCTGCACCGCATGTATTGACTTATAATGCACTTGGGAAGAAGTGTAGGTTCAGATGAGGCTTTAAAGGTGTGGGTGTATGTAGGATGGAATTAACTCTCTCAAACAGAATTATGCACTATATCCCTCCACCTAATGACTGACAGACTGGGAAGTGCCGATGTTATCTCAAAGACATTAGGGGACTGATATACTTCCTCCTGAAAGCAGTGCAAAAGCCTCAAATAATATGACTTAAGAAGGCTTTGATCAGTCCTTTAGCTTCCAGGGGAGGACTCTGAAACCCTCACTGTATTGTAAGCAGCATTACCTACAGAGACACAAAATGGTGAAAAGAGGTCAGAATTTAATGATGTAGGTTAGCAAAGGACAAGTAGTACTTAGTTCCAAAGAAAAACATTGGCAAGTATACAAACTCCATAGCTTCTTACAGTGTGACTCCACAGCCGCAAAACAGTGCAATCTAGCAATGTATAGAGCCATCTCCATGATACCGATCTATACTTACGGTCCAATGAACTTCAATTGAGGAGGAAGAAAGGATAGTAGGGTTGTGTAGATGTAGTACCACATCCCCTAGTTCTCTCTGGACTTGCTTGTGATCCACACCTTGACTTGTTGGTGGAATATCTGTAATAATTTAAGATTCCATTCTCACAAGTATATTTATTTGTTTTATATATATTTTATATATATATTATATAGTTATATATATAACTATATATATCATATATATATAATACTACATATTAATAATATATTAATATAATATTAATAATAAAATTAATAATATTAATAATATAATTAACTATATAACTATATATTATATATATATAGTTATATATATATTATATACTTTATTATATAAGCATATACTTATTTTAACAATTACATATATCATAAAGTATATGATGCTATAATCAGTAGTTTACCCTGAGTACCTTCCAATTATGTAAGAAGCAACTACAGGAAGTGTTTTCTTAAGCAAATCACCAATGCTTGGTTAGCACCCAATCAATACACTGCACTTCCTTTGACATAACAAAACAGGAGACAAATGCTGGATAAAAAGAAAGAACCACTCTCAGGGATATCTATGGTAAATGACTATAGCAGCATCTCTTTATTCTTTCCTGCAGGGAGGAGAAAACTTTCAACTACCCAGTTCAAATTCCAAGAGACCAGGAAACCCACAATGAAGGGCAAAAGCAGAAGTTGTGTCTACAAATACATTCATGGGCAATCTAATGTAATGTTTTAATTACAAAAAAAGTGTAACAACAGAAGAGAAGAAAAACGAGTCATGCGGCTGATGCTTCTCTGATAGCAAATGACTTCTGTAAACAGGAGGCAGACCACAGTTGCTGTCTCACTCTCCCAATATTTGGTTTTGGCAGCTTATAGCTAAAAGAATTGTTCATACACATGAAAGAGAAATTCCCCTCAAAATATTCAGCGGTTTCAGCTTTTACAATGGAAACACATTTTCTGCACGCAGAGCTCTTCTGCAGAAAGCATACTTAACTGAAACAGAATGACTGTCCTAGACATATATAAAATTTATAGGGCAGTCACTAATAGGGTGGCTAAAATATACATGTACTATGGACAGCAGAGTAACATAGTTTCTATATTGATTTCATATGTCTCCCTTTGATCACCTCATTTTAAACAACTACCATGCTGACAACAGTTAAAATCACAGACTGGGAAATTCATGAAAAGTACTTAAAGTGATTTTTTTTTTCAACAATCCCAGATACAGAGTAGTGCATTGCATGCACTTTGCTCTAGCCTACTATTTTCCCTGTCTTTCCTCCTCCAGTGATTAGGCAAGATCAGGAAATCTTCAGTGTTTCTGTTCTCTGAAGTACTTAGTAAGACCATGGTAATTTCCATACCTGCCTGCTCACAAGAAGGGCCAGAAAGGGTGTACACAGAAACAGTGCATATATTTATCTACAATTCCAATTACAACTACTGTAATAAGTCATTGCAGGTTTGTAGACTATCTTGAAAGCTGAGGTGGGGATAGTGCAGCAGATGCCAATACAGAAAACGCACATATTAAATGCAAGTGCGACAGTTGTAACACATACTTTATATCACGGTGGTTATATTTTCAGTTTACCAGCTTTTGTTCATGCCTAAATAATGATAAAAATGTTAGACTGCATTAAAAATACTGGCACAAAGACAAGTTTCTTTTCCAGAAATACAGCTCCCATTTAAGAACAGAAAGCCCATGTCACTTTGCACTTTTGTCATACAGTTTTCCCAACATATTCACAAGAAGATTTATTTAAAGTTAAAGAAGTAAAGTGAGGTTACCACAGAGCTAGCGGGTGACAAATCTGACTTCTTAGAAATGAGCACAGAGAAAGAAAAAAACGCCCACCTCTGAGTCACTGCTGTATCCACGTGTAATATATTCTCTCAAATGGTCCATGTATCAGTGCATTCTGCCTCCCTCAGTTTGACAGTCTTAAAGATAGAAGCTTCTGTTTGGAAGTTGCCTACAGCTCTAGCCATTCTTTCCACTTCGGATGTAACAGAAAAGCCAGCTGAATAAGTAGTGATATCTTCTCTACTAGCCATGAGAGATGAGTCACTACCAATATGAGTAAAACCACTCATAGGCTCAGCCATTTGCACATCTGTGCTATACAATGTCTATTGTCTACCCCATATTTTCTTGTTTACCTCTAAGCTTCCAGGACCAGGACTGTCCTGTTACAAGTACTTAAACACGTTGTTAATGTTAGTAAAGCTGAAAGACCAAGGTAGGTTGCTCGTCTGGACATGCATTTAGCACAAGAATGCAAAGCCCTGTGAATGAAAGTTAAGTGGGAAACTTTAGACCCAACTTAGCTAGACCACAGCTTACACAAAAGTGAAATCATACTGGAAGAAGAGTGGAACTGCTTTAAAGAACTTCTCTCTTTATAACATTCTTACTACTGATGAAAATTGTATCTGTGGGTTGTTAATTCCCTGCTTAGGCTTTGGGTGGTCCTTGATTCTTCAGCTCCACCAGCTGCCCAAAGGACTGCTCTCCCTGCTGCCTCATTCACCATTTATCAGAGTCAGGCCAGTGATCACTTCATCTGGGACATGCAGACCCGATACTGCATCTCATCTCTAAGCATGAAACCACACTGTATGAAAAACTGGCTAATAACACTGCAGCCTACTGGCATAATAGCACACGTTGCCCTATAGGCATGTGTATTCCCAGGAATACAGAAATCACTGAAAAGCTATTAAATCTCTCCTTGGTAACAGACCCAGAAACTTGTGGGATCCCCACTTTCTATCTGGCCGTGACTCTAGTATGTGTCTACCGAAATTGCCACCCAGCAGGAGAAATGCATAATGGCAGAGGACTGCCGTGTGAAAACTATTCATTGCCCATCAGAGACAGGAAAGACTTGAGTTCAAATTGACTTCAGAACAAATAAAAAGTCACTAACTGAAAAAGCTTTATTTCCCTTCAGGAACTTCCTTTCAAAAACAAACATGTACTTACTTATACAAACAAAGAAACAAACATACAACAGAGATGCTCTTTATTAATGAATGGGTCTAATTCTCCAGATAAGTAGGGAAGTAGAAAAAAAGAGAGATATGATCTCCATTACTTTTACCTTGAAAAAGAGTATGTTCAATTTATTCTCTATTTGTTCTTAAGAATCCAAGTGTTCACACTGGAAAAATGCAGGCTGCAAACTTGCACTGCATTATCCCTTGTACACTGCCATAATTGACATTTATTTTCTATACTGAACACAAATTTATTATAAGTTTTACATAGCTGGATTCAGGAAGAGTGATGGTAGCTTAGAGTCTGTTCTCTGTTATTAGCCAGCATTTCCAGGGCAATGTAGAAGCTCAGATTCTACTACCTGTTGGAGCTCTCTTCCCTACTATTCTGCTTTCAATAGTAGTACTACCGCAGTACTTGTAACATATTGCCAAAAAACTCTTATTTACTGACTCATGAAAGCCGATTCCTCCAAATCTTAAATTTTTCTCTTAAATTCTTCTCCTAATGCAGCAGACAACGTGCTGTTTCTCTCTCTGTCTGAATCTTAGGGATCATTCGATTCTTCGGACATAAAGATAAGGTTTCCACTGAATTCTGGAAACTGTGTGATAACTTCAAAAATCTGAGATTACTTTTGCTGTTAAAAAGGGCTACTCTGCAAGATGTAACTATCTTTTGGTAAGAAATGCCAGGGTTCCCTTAGGCAATGCAATAGGCCGTCTAAGGAGCTTTAAGAATCTCTGTTACGGGGAAATGCAAGTTTGAATCCTTTACTTTCTAATACATATTACAGCATGCATAGATGGATAGTTAAAAGCTAGCAGAACTCCTGTATCCAGTATTGCTTAGTCCACTTGTGACAGCCATGCTGGTACCCAAAATGTTCAACATTAAAAGCTTACCTTGAGTTTTCACTGGATCAGATATTTGGCTAGGGTCACTAAGTCCATATGCATTAGCTGCCCTCACAAGGAATAGATAAATTGCATTAGGTTTTAGACCTTTAACTGCGAAACTCTCAGTTTTCACATTTTCAGCTACAGTTTGCCAGCTGCTACCAGATGCATGGCTAAGGATAAAACACAACAGCAGGTTAGCACATGCTTTTCTCTAGCAATATATTATTTATACAAACATAAGTACAGCAAGATCACATGAGACTCATATACCTGAAGGCCTCAATTATATAAGAGGTTGGAGTTGCACCTGAATTCAAATTAGGTTGCCATGACAATGTTACGGTATTTCTGCTGACATCTGTAACCTCAGGTTTCAATGGAGCACTAGGAATCAAGTTTGGGTCAGTGGGTCTCGGTGGTTGCACTGGGACTCCAAATTCTAACAAAGGAGAGAGAAATCCAATGTATAGACAGGAAGCAGCTGTAAGCTGAATACTGTTCACATTCGCATCTGTACTGGCAATTTATGACACTGTCAGATAACTGCTGCATTTCAATTTCATTTCAATTTCTGATTTTCTTTTATGTATTTTCTCCATGCAGAGCAACCCTAATTGATTTACCTTGGACCTCTATGTAAGCACTCCATGTAGCTTCGCCACTTGGGGTTGAAGCAATGCAGGTGTACCGACCAGTGTCACCCAGCTGAGTGGGAAAAGAGAAGAATAAATATTTGAAACAATCAGGCACTCAGTGGGCTAGAAAAGTAATTACAGATCTGGACATTCCCCCATGAATATGGATAAACATATTAGAATGCAGAAACTTTGAAGCAGAAACTTGTAAAAGTAAAGGGTATGATTTCACATGCTATAAAATGAAAAAGGATACATATTTTTGAGCATTCTTTAAAGAGCTGGAAATGCTGCAGATACTAATTAAATATTTCCCTTTCGCTAATGAACAGAATGAAGGCTAAATCTTGCAGCATTTCTTCCATGCTCCGCAGAGCTCTTTTCAAATAAATTGAGAAGGAACTTGGTTGACAAGGCCCCATGCAACCCTCAACCTTCTGCCTAAACAATGCCTAGGGATTTGTCTGGACTTGGACTGCAACACTGGAGAGAATGTCATCCTTAAAGAAAGCTTAAATATTGCACAGGGCCCCGTACTTATTGGGTTCTCTCTGCTAGTATAAATTTCACTCCACGGGAGACCCAATAAAAGATCTCCATATGCTATTCTCATCCATTTCTGAATGCTGGATTATTTGTCCATATGTGACTTAATCACATTTCAAAAGAGGGCTTTTTGCAAAGAAATGCTACTCTCCTGAGGTCTCAGTCTCAACAGATGAGCTAAAAGGGAGCACTCACAAATCAGAGGTTCAAATTCTACGACAGCGCAACTTGTAATTGGTAATAAGGCAACTCTAGGGAACATAGCAAAGTCATATATTTGGCCTAATTTTAAGAACTGCTATGTCTCAAACCACAGAAAAGACAGAAGAGAATAGCCAGCACGCTATAAATTGACAGCATTTTAAAATGTTTTACAGTTTGGTTGGCATGACTAGCAATACCAACCAGGTATCTTGCTCCAGTTCCTTAAGGAAGCCATTAATTGACAGGTGCTTAACCATTTTAAAATATGCTTAAACTGTCAAGTAAATAAGTTTAAAATTTTAAAACTACTTCTAAAAAGCTGTGTACACTGCTTTATTACTGCAGTACCAAAGGTCTGCTGAAACAAGGATGCTGAACAAAGGTATGTTTGAAATTATTAGATCATTTTTATCTATGAGTGCCAAAGCCCAAATCATTTAATGATTCATCTTACAGAAATACAAGCTTTGCATCCTCCCTCATGTTTTAAGTACCAAATAATTCTCTTAATTAATACTTCTTAGAAGCATTTTTCTTTACGAAACCTGAAATAATGTGCCCTAGGCTGAATAAGCCAAGGTGTTAAGCATAAAGAATGAACAATCTGAAAGCATAAAGTATCAAACTGAAACATTTTAATGCAATTATTTAACATTTCATTAATTCTAAAAGTAGGATTTGCTATACTAAAAGTTCCCTGGAGGTAAAAACAAAGTGAAACAAACAGCAAGAAAACTGAGCACAAAAAGCAAGGCTTGTCAATTCAAGTTACCTTGGCATATCGGATCTGTAACGCTCCTGTCTCTAACTGCTTGATGCGCGAGTCCTGGGTAGACATCAGGGCCCCATCTTTTTTCCAGAGGATAGTGGGCATTAAAGTCCCTGCGGCCACACAGTTCAGTACTAAAGTACCATCCACAGCTACAGTCTGATTCACAGGACCCTGTCGAATGACAGGGGGAGGCCGGTCTGCAATCACTGCCAGAAGAAACAACAGGAAATAGATTTCTGCAACTGGAAGCAATTTGGTAATCATCTAAGCAACAGCAGTCGCTTGAGGCTTTGAAACAAACTAAAGATAATTAAACAAGTAATTAAAGTTGGAGAATGCATTATCCAGGGCAGGGTGCATTAATATGATGCACAGCTACAGAATTTTTACATGATACACAACATAATATTTTCAGAAGGGAAAGAAGCAATGCATATTATATACTGGTATCTGCTAGACATTCTTTAAATTCCAGTGTCTTTATGAAGTGATAATGAAATATATGATTTATAAAGTGATAAAGAAAGGACATCCCAAATTCTCTGTAAAGGCACAGATTTCACTTTGCTCATCCTCTACCACGTAGTAGGTCTATATACCAGAGTTTGTACTTGTAGCATTTAAAGACAGAAAATGAGGAAAGCAGGCAGGGGATAACCTGGAAAATAATGTATTTTTCAATTTTTCTTTTCTTGTGTACCATGAACTCATCCTTGTGCTGTTTCCTAATTGAGAGATGCCCAGCACGAGGGTAGAATAAACACAAAGCTAACAAACAGAACCATATTAGATTTTTTCAATTAAGAAATACTTTTCTAGTAGTTTCTAACTTGCAGGTCTGTGATGGCTTAATCTGTCAATACAAGTTCAAAGTCACAAGGAGAATCTCACAGTGCATTTGCATCAGTTTTAATGTATCTTTCACACCATAAAAATTAAATGTATATGATGAGTTACTTAATAACTATGCACAGAAAGGTACAAAGCAGTGTCAGTGCTCACAGAAACAGGAATGACTGTCTATTTATTTCTTTTTCCTTATCAATGGATAATTAATATACTTGTTTATATTTGTTTAGCAGTGTCAACAGTTGCACTACTGCAACTTAAAAGTGGCTTTGGTAGCTGAAATATAAAACTGAAGTTCTCATAACTTGTGAACATTAAGTATTCCTAGATTTCTTTTTGAAACAGGAGGGTGTTAACACTGCTTTTTTGGCTAAATTTCAAATTTTGTAATTTCATTTGCATGTTTAAATGACACTGCATTTTCAGTTGCATAATTTATCCTTTACTTCTTGTCTCAACCTGTTGTAATGCACTGTAATGCACTGTTAGGTCACTACTATCTTTCTCTTCAGAGACAGTCAAAACAAACCCACATGTAGTTTGTATTTAACTTTGACAAGTTTGTAAAAAGCTTTGCAGTTGTCAATGATAAGAGGTTCTACATAAAGTTTGGTCATAATTTTTCAAGCAACGTATTTCATTGGGGCTTTATAGTTATGCTTTGCTTTACTATTAATTAACCTATTTAATGCTAAGTAAATTACAAATCGGCACAATCATAAACAGCTATGGCAGCATGTTGATGTAATGTCAGATGTTAAAAAACATAAACATAATCAGAAGTAATATGGATATATTTCTATTCATTATCAACCAGAGTTGATTTCATAGTGTCTTTATTCCCTCCACCTGCCCCAATAGCTACCCAATAGCTGACCAATCTGTGCTCTACAGGTGAAATCCAATACCACTGAAAGTGGTGAGCAAAGGTACACACAGTAATAGGGATAAAAGGTTAGGCAGCAAACAATCCAAAAGTAAACTAAATCTAGTGGGAGAAACTAAAAAAAGTCAGATAAATTAACAGACCAGACAAAAATCCATAATCTGAAGTGTACTTATTAAACAAAAAGTGGCAATACCACATTCCACAATATCTAAAATTTTAAACTCCTGACAGAGATAGTACAAACAGAATTTTTAGATTCAAAGAAGTAATGCATGCAATCTGCATTTATGCAAAACAGATATCTAAATAGTATTTAAATAAAAATAAAAAACTTGAGAATGATAAAATAATGGTATTTTTACCATCAGTAACTTCCAAGTAGGCTTTTGTTATGATACTTCCTGCAACATTTAAAGTCTGGCAGATATAGTACCCAACATCAGATCTCTGGACATTGGTGATAGTGAGGTCACCTGTCTGGGAAACTGAAAAACGGCTGGATGACTGGGGGGGCTGGTATGAGAAAAGCAGATTCTAGAAGATGTAGAGGAAAGAAAGTGAAAAAAAATGGGTTAAGTAAATTCAAACATCAATAAATTCAAACATCAATAATCTTAACTTCAATATAACTAAGTAAGTTTATCTTTTCACATCATACACATAGGTATTCTGCTATTCATACATTTCTGCTATTCGTATCTTAAGCATATCCCTTCATACAGTAATGTGAATAACTTTTTTAGGCTGTTTTATGATGAAGTAGGTGCAAATATACACATATGACTGCGTAAGTCTTTTTGGACTGCTCTAATGCCCTCTCTAGTCAATGGTGGCTTTTCAGCAAAGTTTAAGAGGCACTAACAAAGGCCTGATATGTGTAGACACTATAATGGTGCAAACAACTGTGGTGCACCTAAAGAACTTGCTTCAAAACCCTTTTCTCAGAACCTATTCCAGGGCATTCTATTTATTCTATTTCAAGAACAAATGTTGGTTTACTTACTGATATTTAACTTTGGACTTCCTAAGAAAGAAACAGTTTTATAAAAAGAGATGCTATGTAAGTCTCTCTGATCATAGCATTCCTGTTCTATAATCGGTCTTATATTGCATAATTAGATCTTATGTCAGCTTCTGCTTAGACAGTTTTGGTACAAAGTGCATGGTTTGCTACCAACAGTGGTCAAAAGTCAAAACTGAAACCATAATAGTACAAGTCTGTTACATCAAATACTAGTTTCAAATTTCTACCCCTGGCTGAACAATTTGTGAATGAGAATGAATGTGTATTTTCAAAAAGCATCCCATCCAAATCCAAAGGGCATTCCTAAACAAAAGGAATAGGACAAAAAATCTTCTATTTTACTGTTGGCAAACCCTAGCCATTGACCTTCTTCTCCACTTCCCTCCTTCATCATGAGTGGCCAACATTCAGCATAACCAAAATTGAGCCAGAAAAATCATGTACTGGACAAACCTTCAGAAAAAACAGGACATACAGAAATGTAAACATAATATACCAGTTTACTTATAAAATTAAAGATTATTATCTGAATTTGTTTACTAGTCTAGATTTACTTACACATTTAGACTGAAATGCTGCAAGCAAAGTAAAGGAGCCAAACTCTAAAAGTTCTCAGTTTCTCTGGGCTATTATTTTATAAAGGAAAGAACTCTGTCATATGCTATTGCAACTATTCATTCCTTCAGTCACAGGAAAAAAAGAATTCTATACTCCTTCAATAAATTATACTTTGTGTAAGATCACTCCTTCAAAAGATGTCCTTGAAAGAAAACTGTGATTCTCTTGCTCTGTTATATTGTGTTTCATCCACAATCTTTTAAGATTCTTCACAAAGCTGAATTTTTTCCTCCCATTCAAATAAGGAAGCTGGGAGAAAAAGTGACCTACTCAGATATGACCTGCCAGCCAAGTGACTGAGTGGGAAAATAAATCTCCTTAGTCCCAGATGAGTGTGCTGTCCCTGCAATGATGCAGATCAATATGGCACAGGTTAGTTAACCAGAGACACATAAACAGGGCAAACTAATAGCTCCACGATAAAGCCAGAGCGAAACTTTCTGAAAATTTGGGAGCATATACTAAGATACAGCAACTCAGAAAACTTCAGTATTATTCATGTCTTCATCTCTTAAACATTTCTCCCTGTTAGGTGAAAAAGATTTTCATAGTAGTGAAACATGGTATGTTTCTAGTTGGTTCACAAATTTATCTTTATGTTCATGGGTCAAAAGGGAGATTGAGCAAAACACAGCTTTCCTTTTCAGTAAGGCTGACACCACCTAGCATGCATGTGACATAGAATTTGAGAAGAAATGTCCAGCATCTCCAAGCTCTAAAGCTATTTTCCAAATCTTAAAAATGATAATTATTTTTTTTCCCTTGTGTGACATCATCTCCTCAAGAAACTGCCAGGAATAGTGGTCAGAAAGTCTGTTTTACCTGACTTCCCTCTCTCCGCCAAAAGATGGCTGGCTGAGGGTTTCCAGTTGCTTCACACTGGAAAGTCACTGTTCTCCCCAGTGCAGCTACCTGATCACGAGGCTTTACAACAAACTGTGGAGGCTCTGAAAGAGGAAAATACAGAAGAAAAAATTTACACTATTGTTAGAAGTTTGCCTATTTGAAAGCCACAATTTGCCTACTGCCTTTAAATGATGTGAAATAGAATAGTTACATCTCTCTAGCATGGAGAGGCAGCACAAAGAGACATCAGTCTCTGACAGTCACTGCTTCATCTTCACTCAGATCATCTCTTCTGTTGCTGGACCTCCCCATTAAAATTCTGACTCTGCATCACTTGCTTTTACTCATGACCACTTATAGAGCAAACTAACTCCCACTGACTTAATGGGTCGACCTCCAGGGTAACATTCACCAATCTGAACAAATTTGTTGCAATTTGGTTTTAAAAGAGAAGAATGGCTAGAAGTCACAATGGAGAAATCTTTGAGTGACAATTGGCTCATAGGCCACACTTTGGCAAGGGCTATACTAAACATTGTTGAGTAACTATGAATTCAGGTCTACAAGGACAGAAGTCAGCATCTTTGATGTAGAAAAGTTGAGGAAAGAAAAAGCCTTTAATTGCTTGTATAAGAGACTTTTGATGTAGTCAGGGTCTCAAAAATTTTCAATTTAACTCAAAAGCCCCAGAAATACTATTGAACAAATTATATCTGTTTAAAATCTTCAATCCAACTACTGAAGAGGAATGAATTTAAAGCAACAGTGGAGCTGAATGTCTCCTTCATTTACATAAGCAAGGGCATGTTCAAACAAAATATATATGCAAATGAAGGCAAATTTGAAACATCTGCTCATCCTAACATTATAAATACTGCCAGCATTGTCCAAACTCTGATTTATACAGACTTCAACAACCATTCTATCCAATAGTAAACAGAGCATCAAAAAATTGTATCAGTCATATTAAAAACAAAAAGTTAACATAATTGACAGCATTAGATATGCTGATGGGGCTAGCAGAGAAAAAAAATCTAACTTGTTTTAGGCTGTTCCCTCTCACTTCTTGAAAGATGTGCATTAAATGAAAGTCCATTTACTTAGTGTTTATGCATTTCCATTTCCTTTCTGATCTGTCCAAAACTAATTATTCTCTCCCTCTTGTCTGAGTTGAAGAATAAAGTGAATGTTTTGAATCAGACTGTGATAACCTGAATGTTTTTCTTCTTCTTTTAAAAAATCCGTATTTACAAGCTTTTCTTTAAATAGAGTGTAAATAACATCATTTGAAGATACAGCTCAATGTGTTTACAAAACCGAAGTAATTGTGACTTTAACTAGAATGAATTCAATAATACTTGAAGTCCTTTCTAGACAATTTGTTTTCATTGGTCATGTGGGTCACTATTTCTAGTTATCTGTTTCACTTGTCTGTGTCTCTGCTTCCTGTTGATCTCATAGTAGAATATACTGTTTCTATTACCCTCTACTTTGGGGGGAATTTTTAAAGCATAACATAGCATTATTTACATTTGGATGCAAATGCTACCATTCCCTAGAATTTCCTTAGATAAGAAACTGCATGAAGCTAAGGTCAAACTGACCTACAGTAATTACCATACTTCAAAACATTTAACTTTGAAACATTCAATCAAGATCTTGGAAGAGGATGTGGGAAGATTTTGACAGGACAGCATGTTTAATTTAGGATGGAAAGTGAAAATGTTAGGATGGAAAGTGAAAATGTTGGGGATTTGCCACAGGGTTGCAAGGTATGATTGGGAAAATGGAGATGAGGGAGAAGAACCGTCGTTACGCTGTTGGAATTTTAATAGCAAGAATAAATTTAGTGCATTTAGGGCTTGGCTAGCTCTGTACTAGACTGTGACACAATACCAAACAATATGGAAGTTGGAGTTTTTAAACTCTCTGCTAGAGCATATGATTTACAAGGTTTCAGATTTCACTGCACTTGAAAATGGATACAGTTTTCAAGAGATTACAAAAGTTGTGATCACCAGAGAAAGCTGAATCCTTGTGATTCCAATACCTGACGAAGATTGATCAGGAAGTACTGAACAGGAAAAATGGGGGGAAATTTAGCCTCTCAGGTAACTACAGTAGAATTTACAAACTGTAAACATGTATACACCTCTATGTATACTATCCTAAATATGTATTATGCCTGTCAATTATTCTATTCATGTATTTACACATAGGTATATTAGTCTAAATCTACTCCCATGACAGTAAAAAATAAAAATCCTATTACCTTTAATGCCAGAAGAATTAAAACAGGATTAAGTGAAACTTTGTTTTTGATTTCCACTCAATGTTGAATGCACTGGAGGCATTTTCATCATTTTTTTTTTAAATTTGTTTGCTTTCACACCTCGGGTCACACATACATGCATGGTATGTAATGAATATAATGTAATAGATGCTAAAATAATAATGCACTTAAGGAAAAATAACTTCTGCTATCCTTGAGACCTTTAAAACAAAAATGATTTTATTTTATAGAACACTTAAGTTCAACTACATGCAGTCACTGGAGAGAGAAGATATCAGGATTCAACTCATTACATCATTTAAAAACAGACAGAAAGTTAGCAACGCATTACCTTTGCTCTTTGCCATAAAGTTACCCATACTTCATGCAGAATCTAGTCTGTGCGATGTGTCTTGTCAATAACAAGGAAAAGATGGGAGCTGACTGGTTGAAGGACATGGAAGGGAATGGATGGGAAGGGGAGGAGAAGTTCTCGTCACAGTGATACGATGATTAGAAGATGGCCAATAAAATTTCAACTTACCAGACACAACTAAAAACAAAACAAAACAAAAAGAAAACATGGAATAAATAAAATCGAACAGACATGAAACAAACCAGAGTAAAGCAAAATTAAAAAGAAGAAAAAAAAACAGGACCTGTGGTAAGACCTTAGAAAGCACATACATATTCTGATCTATGAAAAGTAGGTTAAAAATGTTGAACCACATATTTTGCATTTGATTTTTAAGCAGAACTCTATCAAATCTTGAAAGAAGGCTGCACAGTGAATGGCTAACAGACTAAAATAATGGTCAGGCAACTTGTGTTCTAGTCCAAGCCTTTCCAATGTACTGTGTGTAACCTTGGATTAAATGTTTTTAGTAGCAGTAACATAATTTGTTTCTATTAATTTCTCTGTGCCAAGAGCTTTCCATAATAAAATTCACCTGAAACCTCCAGTAAATATGAATTTACATCATTGCTGAAATGCAACAATGACATTTACACCCTTTCTAAAGGATTCAAACATCTACAAATAGAAAATACTTTCCTGAGGCTAACAACTATTAAATAGGAAGTTTGTTCAAAAATTAATAAAACGGTGAGGCATTTAGCCTACTTACCAATTTTTTCAGTATAATGACTGCTGTATCAAGGTCCTAATGCTCAATATTAAATTCCAAATGCAAACTAAATGACTATTAAGATTAATTTTAAAACAGTCCTAACCCTTTTCCTTGCCAAAAATCTCAGTTTCAGTAAAATATGCAAAAAAGAGATTTATTGCAAAACATTGTATTTCTCAACAGAAGTTTTCCAGTAGTAAATTATGCTTCAATCATAGTTGAAATTTTTCATAACCTTTAAAAAGGCATAGATCCTGACAGGCTAATTTCACTTATAAAAGAAAAGCATTTTCAAAAGCGCTCCAACAACATATCTCTAATTTAAAGAACAGATTCAAATAAAAAGGTAAAAATCATGCATTTCTAAAACAGATACTCAAATATCGACAAAGAAAGTCAATCAGAAAAAGGGTAGTTGGTATAAAATAATTACAGTAAATGGCCAGAAATATATTATTTTCTTAATGCATCTTACAAATAACAAGCCCTTCAAAACTTTGGTCTTGTCCCTCTATGTTGAAACTAAAATAACTATTGTTCAGAAGGGGTACACTTTCACAATGGGTCAGTAAGCACCTGCAATACACTATTCTGTGGTAAAATGCTCGGAGGAAACTAATAATATCCAGTCTGCCAAAACTCATTAGGTAGGAGGAATACTGACTTACTGTTCAAATAAATGAAACATACAGAGGACTCCAGGTGTACAATGAAAATGAAACAGAACAAGAATCAGCTATAATATTGGAATCTGGAGAGTTCAAGCCAAGAAGCTGCAACTGAATGCGCCCAAACCAGGTCATCTACACAATTCACTTTTGATGTTAATGGAGACTTTTTTATGAAACAATCCCAAACAGAGGAAGTCGAACTGACAGTATTTTAAAGATTTTCAATTTTAAGGAAGGATTCTGTATGGATGGCAGCCTGCTTTAAAGGTGTGGGTTCAGTGTTTCTCAAAGAAAGCACCAGTACGTATTATTCTGCTCGGATTATCTATCCTGGCAAATCTAGGATTTACAAAGGGAGCGGTCAAGAAATGATATACAAGAATTTTTGAGGGAAATACATTCCTCATCTCCAAGACTCAGCTCCTACCCACTCTCTTCATCATATGGAAGTATATTACACAATAAGCACTCCTTTTTAACTGCAAAGCTCTCTACTAAACCTGGGGTCTAGAATACTTGCAATTACAGTCTGCCCTGTTCTGGAATTTGAAATGCTTCTCCATAGAAAACAATTCATATTCTAGACCAAATAGGCTGATAAGAGAAATAATAGGGTACTCTGATGAACTGAAATTCTTGCACAGTGGATGTAACTCTAAATTACCAATTGTCCATTGCTTAAAAAGTGCCTACAGGAGAAAAGTTAAGTCTTCTTGGTAACTATGCAAATCTGCCTGCAAGTCCTCTGCTGAAAGTTCACTTGAAATTTCCAACAGATAGGAATCTGTCTTGGTTGCTCAATTACATTACCACAAATTGAATTAACTTGTAAGTGCTAAATTTCCACCTTTCTTTTTACCAGAAGGTTTTGTTATTGTATGTCAAATATAACCCTGTCTAGCAAATGCAGTTTTTGCCCACCTGTAAAAACACAGGGGATACTGATGCATGAAAATAAATCCCTATAGAAACAGGGCATCACATTTGTGGTGAGAGCAAAGGGTGAAATTTTATAGAAAATTATAAACAGGTCTGTCAGAGGGGCATTGTGTGGTTTATAACAACAACAACAACAAAGCCACACTACCTTCTTGGTTTAATTTACATGCTATTGATACTTAAGATTACTAAAACTGGAAAGTGAATCATTTTTCCTCCATTATTACATATTTTATTTGACAGCACTTTGCTCACAATTATTAAGGAAATTAATTTCCCCTGTGTTTATCACAGCTTTTCATATGGCAATTAGGGGGAATAACCTGTTTGTAAAGATAGTGAAGCACCATGTGAAACCACAAATAACAAAAAAATAATATTTTTGTGTTTAAAATAATATCCTCAACGTGTGAGATTTATCAAGGAAGACACATGTCCAGTCACTGAACAAAAAACAAAAAAAAAGTGGTTTCTAGATTAGTGCATGATCTTCTAATACCTTATTCGTGAGAGCAATCCTATCCACCTCACTGCAACTAATTGTCTCATTAAATCTACTCTCAGGAGTATCAATTTGTAATTTCAGGACCCAAACTACAGGCTGGTATAGTTGCAAGATGTTAGTGGAGCAACTACTGTACTTGACAGATGTAGGATCACAGGCTCATAGGACAGTTCAGGTCGAAAGGGACCTCGGCAGGTCTCTAGTCCAAGCTCCTGTTCGAGTGGGCTCAGGTGTGAGGTCAGACCAGGTTGCTCAGGACTTTATCCAGTTGAATCTTGAAAACCTCCAAGGACAAAGACTGCACAACCTCTTCGGGCCACCTGCTCCACTGCCTGACTGTCCACCCAGTGAAGAAATTTCCCCTTATATCCAATCCGAACTTATTTTGTTTCAGCTTACACCTGTCGTCTCCTGTCCGTGCACTGCTGTGAAGAGCCTGGCTGTCTTTGTGACGACCTCCCCATAGGCACTGGGGGCAGCTGTTAGGTCTCCCAAAGCCATCTCTCCTCCAGACTGAACAACCCCGTTCCCTCAGCCTGTCTTTACAGGACATGCACGTCTGAGACCTCGACATACCATATGTATACTGCTAGGTAACACATTTTGTAATTCCTCCCACAAAGGTGAATGCAAACATAGATCTACTGTTTCTCTATACGTGATCTGTTGGTTAATATCTAGAACCAATATTATAGACTTGGGCCTATTCTTTACCCTGATACTGAAGAAGCTACAGTCTTCACATACCTCATTCTTGAAAGCTGTGGTAATAATTATCTACCTCAAAAAGAAACAGTAAAACGATAGAAATTTTCATTCAATAGTAATAATAAAGTGCTTTTGTGATCTGGAGGTTCAAGGTAGTATTTAATTACTAAACAGTATTTTATTCTGCTTATTAAATAGTCATTAATTATTATTATGACTATTCCTATTTATTAATATCTTTCAGGCTCTCAGCCTGTATCTTGCTATTCAGCTGACACAAGTTGAATACATTTGATTTAAGCTCTGTACATTTTATTTTTGTTTATTTGAACAAATAGCTTTATGTCTTCAAGGACTGCCTGACACCCTTAGAGCAGATAGAGGCTGATATACAGGAATGAAGACAATATAATGCTACGCCAGAGAAATCAAACAATGGCAATCCCCAGGCCAACATTTCTACACAACATCTTAGTTTTCATATAAATCCTTGGGCTTATGATAAACCTAGGATATGCCAGTCACAGCGAAATTTCATATCACTTTCAATTATTTTGTGTCACATTAATCTTAGTTCAAGTGAAACATGACCAGACGTTGGCTATGCCTGTAGAAACACAAACTGAGAGGCGATGGGACGCGAGTTTGAGGCTACTTGCTTGTGTGTGCTGGAGGAGACAGCAGAGCTCTGGGAGCAGGCATTTAAGATGTAGCTGGCCAGTTAGAGACTAGACAGAGAGGAAACTCTAGAGCTAGCAACGGAGATAGCACAGAGATAGCTATGCTCTCTGGAAGGAAACACTGCAGTTTTCCAGAATGGCTGAAACTTTTTGAATCCTCAGGTGTTTATAAGTGGCTGAACAAAGTACAGAAAATTTGGGTAGCAGAATTACATGCAGAGGAAATGTTAGAGTTTGAATATGCTTAGCAAACTGGTCAAACTCTGATTGCTTGCTCTTAAAAAAAAAAAAAAAGACATTCTGAAGATTTTTACTCTTTTTTTAACAATAGCTAAAAAGCTGCCAGCCTCTTCTGGTCATAAATACCTTTCATTGCTGAACCTGCTAAATTCTGAAATCTAATTAACCACTTTTTACTTATAAAACCATACCTTAAATCCTGCAGGCATAAATATCTGAAAAAGGACCACTCAAAGCCTTTCTGCACAGCAACTACCAGATTTCTTTTTTCTGTTCTGCAAACAGTTTAAGGCAATGTGCCGTCTTCCATTTCCCTTCCAATGATTTGTAGGCAATTTTGTTCTTATCAAAGCAATCTGAAACCTCCAATATCCTTGAGATGCACTTTTCTTTGCAGTCATTTGTAGAAAGTATCACCTTCTACAGAGAAATAAACAAAGGCCAAAATGTCTACTTCTGAGAAAATATAAATCCTGCCACTCATCTGTCTGCAGGCGACAGCCTGGGAAAATTATGGGAAAATAATACCAGGTACATTATAGAAGAACTACGGTATCCTTTCTCACCCTCATTCTTTGGTCTCTATGTATTCTCAGCTGTCACTTCTTGATATCTGGATACACATATAAGTAATTTATATTTTCACAGATTTTCTGCTAAAATTCACATTCATAGAAGACCATACTGGGATACCCTTCCTCACCATGAATGCTCATACAGTACATAGAGCCCCTGGGCATCAAATATGATTTTCTACAGTAAAAACTTCTGAGGAAAGGTCTAACAGCCTGGCTCCAAGTATGCCACAAATATATAGTTCAGCCAAAATGTTTATATATGCTTTTTAATGCTTCAAATCAAAAGTGATGACTTGTAATTCCAAGCTTCAGCAAGGAAGTGACCATAATTAATTACATTTATGGCAACCGGAAAAACTCTATTATTTCAGATTGCTGCTGAGATATCAGATAATCCATCTTACATTTATAGGAATAAGTGACCATGCTAATTTCAAAATGCACCTGATGAAAAGGAAGATGACAGAAATCTAAAACTGTTGTAAGAAGAAAAACAGATGAATTATTTTCTGTAGTAGTACTAGAAGCAAGAGAAAGAAATTCAGAAAGCAAGCAGTTGGCTGAATATCAGGAAAAACAGTTCTGATAGGAAAAAACTGACACAAAGTTTCAGTTTCACACACAGAAGGGCTAATTATGGAAAATCTCAATATCAGTTAGCTGCCGGGTTCCCCAACATACCTCACGCCAAGTTTATTGATTCATTTTTTTCTAATATTTTATCTATAATTGACCACATTCACTCCTCAATAAGGAGTCTGAGTAGTGAAGATTTGTCATGTGTTGGGCCCTAATGCAGAAGTGGGCTGGTGAGAGGCTGTGCCCTGCCTGAAAGAGCCATGTTACAGCATTCATGGACTGTGCATTTATCGTGCTGCATCTGAGCCAGCGGCCACGAGGCAGCTGCAGTCTGGCTGGGGACCTGGGAGCCACATCAGCAAGATGCTCACTCGCACTGAGCAGGGCAGGACTTATTCACTCAAATTCAGCACACAGCATGCAACTGGCAGGCTGGATTTGGCCTGGTGGCTTGGTACCCAGAAGAGAAAGGGCAGATGACCATGTGTATTCTGGAGAGTTAATGCGGGCTAGAAGAAAGTGGTCTGAGGAGGGAAAAGGCAAGCACTGCTCCTTAGTGCTGACAGTGTAAATGAAGCCTTGAAAATGTAATTACATTTAGAGTGGGTACATGTATCAGGGCAGAGGCACATGTGAGGCTATGTCATTACAACATATACGTAAAAATGTATGTCATAAAATAAACTGCATGGCAGTTTAACAACATCAATTCCAGAACCAATTTTAGAGATCAAACTAAATTGCCAAATGTTCAAAATCAACTATTTTCTCTATTGCAGCAAGCAGAAATGTATCTGTCCTCAGCTCTGCAGTGGGTGCAACAAGGGGTTTGTCACTTTTATTAACAGTGTCAAAATGTCACTAAGCTGCTTAACTCTCTTCAGGGGCTTAAACCCCATCCTGTGCTGATAAACAGCACAAGATGTAGGCACTAGCCAAACCCTTCTGCTTGTGGGCTATTTTGCTTTCAGGAGCTATCAAAAGGGTATTTTAATTCCTAATGAATTTCTGGCCATTCTGAGATTTAATTAGGACCAAGAGGTTTTTCTCCTAAATTTACTTGATGGGGCTGGGCAGTAACATCTGACTGTATCTCAACCGTCTATCAGTTGTGCAACTATATTATAACAATACCTGCTTCACAGCACAGCAACAAATCTCCCTTTCAAACATTTCAGTATTTAAGACAAGGAGGGCTACACGAGTGAGTGTGTGTGGAGGGGTGTGGGGAAGAACCTGCTGCAAAAATTTGTGGGAGAATGGTGTGAAAAATGTACTCACTTGAGATTTTTTGACTTTTATATAATCTGGCTGATACCAACTACAAAATACTAAAGTCCATAATCTCTCCTTCTGCCGGAGTGAATTAGGAAGATTTTTACAGTAAAACCTAAAATGTGGAAATAGACTTTGCAGTGTGGTTTTAAAAGGTGGCACTTCTCAGGTCAATACATGTAGCACTCTCAGTTTAAAATGTTTATAAGTCCTAGAGTCATGCCTTGAGGTGACAGGGAGAAAGCTGAAATGGGGGGGCTGAGAAGAAAGGAAGGATTTAAGTTTTTCTAGAAGTTCACTTCCCCACCCTCCATCCTTGCAAGACGTGGTCCTCCTAAACCATCCTATAAGCTAAAAACAATTTAGTGAGCTTACTTGAGACTGGTCTAACTCTATCTATTTAAAACCTGGAGTAACGCAACAAACTCGAGAATTCTGGTTCACAGGCTTTATTTTTCAGAGAAAAATTGTCTTCTCCTCTGTTTAAAAAGAACCTAGGTAATTTTGGGCATTGTTGCAATATAACTAATTGTGACTACAAATATTTATACTAAAGTCTTTTAAAAGAGTGAAAAAAGATAGACAAACTTTAAATAAGCTATAATGAGCTATAAATGAGCTATAATACAAGAAGATTATGATACCTGGATACTATTTGAACATTTATTAGGAGCTTCCTACTGCATTTTTTGACTTAGGAAGAGGATAGTAGAGCTGAAAAGGCAATGGAGTCTGATTTTTTTCTCAGATGTTTACGATAGCACAGTTTTATATTTGGAAAAAAGTATTTAAAATCCATAGCAACCATTTTCTAATAAGTTAAAGATATTTGTGAAAAGCAGCCAAAGCCCAATGATAAATGGATACCAAACACACATGAAAAATGGAAGGACCATAAATCTCTACAATGAAGTAACTTTTCATTATTGTAAAATGTTATTTGTGACATGCAATCCTCAGTAAGGAATACTGTTGAGTGAAACGGATACTATTTCAAAAGAAATCTGTACTTTTGCTTGATAGTTATGTCCTCCCTACCCCCGAAACACACACACAGACACACAACTCAAGTCTCCCTGTGGCAAGCTAATACCTGAATTTACTTTTGTGATTGTGTTATCTACAAGGTAACCATGACATTTTAACAACTTTTAATTTCAGGTAGCAAACAACCACAAACATCTAAGAATTACATCTAAGATGGAATTAGCCATCAGGCCTGGGAATTTTTATGGTGATGCAGGTAGAAAAGGGAACAAGCTGCTTAGGGAAACGAACTCAATTTGAAAAAAAAAAAAAATCTGGGACATAGCAAAACACTCAGCCTGTCCTTCATACAGTGAGCTCTATCAGGCAATGGTTCATTTTTGCCAAAAGACTGTAACACTATATAAACTGTTGGTAGTCTTGCTGCAGCTATGATAGTCTAGAGATATTAGCAAAAAGAGTTTTGAGTTAATACCTTTAATTAGGCTAATTATATTCTTTGGGGGGAAAAATCTGACAAGATCTGAGCACTCAGTAACTCTGGAGGAAGAGGTAGAGGAAAGGCCATCAGACATTGCTGGTGGAAAACTGGACCACCGCATGACTCTGAGGTGACTTCCCGCTCTGCACAGGGAGACCCAAGTATCAGTACACTACCTTAACTGTGTCAAAAGAGAGAGCGGCTATTGAACAGAGGGAAATGCAAGTGCCAAGGGACCTCCTTCCTGCTCCCTCCCTGAAGCAGGCAAGGGGCAGAATTCCCTTCACTGTGTGTTTAGTGAGCCTGGGACGTTCATGAGAAGGTGGCATGCAGCGCTGTGCCTGATCTCCATCCAGGCAGCTTTGCCTGCTTTTTTGTTCTTTAATCCTCTCATCCTTTTCCATCATCAAATGAAAACATATCTGATCCCAAACTTTAGGATTTCATGTGTGGTCATAGGGATAAGAGGAGCAAGCAGATATCTGCTGCAGAAACTACTGTGGACATACTTCTTATTTAGCATTTTAACCTGAAGAAGCAAGTCTTTTCTTGCACTGGAAAATCCTGACATTGAGCCTGCTAGGTGACACAGCTGGCATATGAAGACTGTAAGGTACTTTATTACCAGTATTTGTCCTTGAGTGTTACTCAGCACCTAACAATAAAATGTTTTAGTGTTCAATCAAAACAATTCATAGTCACAAGCTGTACCCAAAACAGCTTATCAAAATAATGTTTGAATGCACTGTCTGTTATTAAAATTCAGCCTTTTTTGTCAACAATTAATTCACAGAGATGACTGATTTTAATGATGCATGTAATCTAAGAAAAATAAGGGAGTGTATTTCTTTAGATTAAGGCAAGTTTGTATTTTGTTAGGTTTGAGAGCAAAAGTTATTAACCTTCTTTTTATACTTTACAAGGAACATTAACAACACTGCATTAGAAGGATACTTCTAATTTTCATATCAAACCAAATAGATAGATAACCTTCAGCGTATCTGTTTTTTTAGTGATAATCACTACATAGTCTATACGAAAATTAACTATCGGTTAGAAAGAAGGCAAAAAAAAGCTTGGGTTACCATTTTAAGCACGTCCAGCATAATTTAATATAGCCTAAGTTTATTTCAAAATGAACATAGAGCACAGGCACTTTTTTTAAACAAATTAACCAACCAATGAAAGTTATTATTCCTTGCACTCTGTTTAATTTTACACATAGAAACTAAAATCCCCACACAACAACTTGCAGTAAAATTCTACTTTGTCTTATTCCAATGGCAAAATTATTGAAATGTTATCTTCAGAATAACAGCCACAAAATACAGTCTGCAACAGTAATGCCTGCCACAAAAGGAATTGATTTTTCCCTGGCCACAGGGCTTAGGAAATTGCAGGCACTGGAAAAGAGTCTTCAAATTTTCTTTGCTATATTTTAATTGAGTGCAGAAGTATTTTATAAAATCTATTTTCTTAAATTCTCTGCAGTGAGTGATTAAAAGGTATCATTTTTAGGAACTTTACAGCAAATAAAACTTTTTCAGCAGGAGAAAGCGTCTGGCTTCAACATATTTTCATAGCACTATTTCTCCAAATTATTTGGCCTTTGCTGTTCTACTTACTGAGAAAAATCTGTCTCACCTCCTTCTTTCAAAGTACTAAATTGCAGTAAGGGATCTCCAAACTTTTTCAGCATTATTTCCCTGTAAGCAATTGCTGTCAGTGTCATGAGATGCTACATAAAAAATTAAAACTTCAGTTAAAAACCATAGAAGCAGCTATATATTAAAATTTTACATGAATTTGAAGTAACTGTAAATCACTTTATCTTTTTTATGTCACCAAAATATTTATTGATTCCTTCTTTTACCTGTATTTTAGCAATGCTTCAGGAATCTTAGTGTTCATCACTCACATCAGTAGAACAAGCACCTTCAGGGCACTAATCTCATCTTCACACAGTTTCCTCATATATTGTTCCTCTGATTAACTTTAGAGATTTATATTCATTCACCAGAAATAGGTGGCAGTCAAACTCCTCAGATCATTGATAGAAATCTCAAGTGCTGTCATAGTTTACAGCAGTCATTAAGGGGGAAGGGCTGTTTCCTTAAGCTACACAAATCACAAGAAGTGGCTTCCCTCATTTATCCTGCCACAAGTTTATTAATTAAGAACTCCTGAAGATCATAGGAACAGTCACATATATTCTTCCTCTCTCTCTCATGGAGACTGAAGACAGAATATGACCTAAAACCAGTTCTTTCAAAAGGACACATATTGACATATAGGGAAACCACACAGACAAGTTCAGATTTAAATCTGGATCCTGGTTCTAAAATTAGTGAGTTTAAATTCACGCATGATCCAGTGAGGCCTTCACTGTAACATATACCATATATCCGAACACTGTAACCACCATATATTTGAATAGTATTTTTTTAATTTCATGAAAATTTGCATTTTCTCCTTGTTGTTTTAATGTATGTAGCTCGGATACCATAAAGCTATTATATTTACAGCCAGCTATAATGTGTACCAGCAGTCTGACACAGTGGAAAATGTATATAAAATCTGGCAGATAAAAGAGCAAATCCCATTCCTTTTCATTCAGGGTGGTATTCTCATCCCCGCCCAGAAGCCCAATCAGATAGATGGCTCTTATAGCATGCCTTGAGGCTACTTAGTACCAAGACGGGGTGGAAAGAGGAGGAAATTCCAGACCTTAAGCATGTGCCGCCTTTTTGGATTAAAATTCTTTGTTAGTTGACCAGTGCAGCAAAATCACAGCCAGCAGCCATTTATTGAACATTCTGGTCACCATCAGCCTTACACATAATCTCTGCTAACCCTAAACGTAATGGCATCATAAGCCAAAAACTCCTTGTTATCAAAGATCACTGCTGTAAAATATGAATTTGCCAGAGTCATTTCCAGAGGAATTCTTCTTTTTTCCTGCCAAAACAATAACACTGAATGTCTTCAGTACCTTTGAATGCCAAATTTTACAATTCACCGTCCAGTTACTGCTGCTGCATGTGTATGTGCAGGGAATTTTAACAGGTATTGGGAGCTTCTCCAGAGTTACTGTCTGAGGAAAAGAAGTTAAAGAAGTTTGAGGATTGTTGTTTACCACCATCCTGTTGGGGACCGACAGGCAGTCCCCAGCAGTGGCAGTCTTGGTATTATTCTTGTGAAGTCCTCGTCAGCTGACCGGCTTAACCTGTTTCTCTTTCAGCTCCTGCTGAGAAGCAACTACACTGTCATTGCTGCAATGCTTCTTGGCCAACTGCCTAGTAAGGCTTCCACTAGAACCACAATTTCCAGTTGTATCAGAGAGGAAAACTTGCTTCAGCATAAATCATAAAACAAATATAAACTTAGATGCTAAAAAAAGCTTAATTAAGTACTGTAAATGGGAGCGAAGCAAATGGAAGTAGGGGAAAATTTGCAAAACCTTTGGTTGTTAGACTGACTTAGAAAGGCCTTCATGATTAAATGTGAAATTTGCAGGTTTTAGAAGAAGTCCTACTACGACTTCCATCAATGGTAAAGCCAAGGCTTTTTACAACTTGAGTTCTGAGGCATGTATTTTTGATAATTTTGTATATGTCCTAGGAATATGGGCTTCAGTAAAATTGTATACAATACTATCATATTTGCAGCCCTGCTTCAAGATATCAAGCTAAGCAAAACACATATTAGAAATCTCCAAGAACACATGAAAAGCATCTTGCACATATATTAAATACATCCACCATAAATACACCTAACTTGCTTAGGGCTACAGCAACAGAGAGCTGGGGTGGGCCCAGATGTACACTTTCTGCCATCATTTTCGTCTGCTGGAGCACATCAGCTACTTACTACAGATTGGTAAAATATAACATATTGCACTCTGGACTGTTTCTTAGCAGTTCCTATTGACTGAGGTATTTCTTTAATAGTTAGTCATCTCCTGAATGAAACTCTTCCACATGTATTAGTAAAGCTTCTAGATGTGCTACAATGTGCTACACATTGCTACAAAATGAAAACAGTGAACTGAGACATTCTGATTTTAGCAAGATGCAAGCAACAGCAGGATTAAATTTTTGTTATTTAATTTTCTAGGGAGAAAATAAGTTAACTTGACAAACAGTTTGAAAGGACAGAAATGCTTTTAAGTTGTAACAGTAAAGGACTAAGTGAAGCGTTCAGATTTCCAGGCCAATAGAGAATCTGAAGTTTAGTTTAGGAACATAAGTGAAATTGCAATAGTAATACTGCAGCTGCACATCACCTAAAGAGAGGAAACACTTATAAATCCCCAAGTTTGGAGCCTGAAGAGAGGGAAATATTGCTTCCAATAATCAGCACAAAACAAAATCTGTAACGCTGAGTGTCATGAGCAAAAAGAACGTTAAAATGAAATTGATATACCTGCCTATCATTTGTATTTTCTACAGTTAGCATCCAAATATGCAATTATTGAATAGCTGAATTATCCAAGCTGATGATTCTCCATTCCACAGATAGAGACAGAGTTTGTACGCAGAAGTGCCAATAGCTTAGATGCAGCATTGTGCGGTGTTCCTGAGATATGGAGCACTGTTGGACATGTCTTCTACAATTCGATGTCTGCTAGATGGAGTACGGTCAGTGCTGAGCTAAAGCTAATAAGACAGCTAGATGCAGGCTAGCTCTCTGTTGAGACACTAGGTTATCAGTTCACCATATTTCATCAACCTATTGTTGTATGTCGCGTTTCAGTCAGTACAGCAATTTGACTGTATAGACACTTACAAATTATGACTGCTCCTTTCCTAATACAGATGTACTTCTTCTGGGGTTACCATTACTAATTCTTGTATTCTTTCTTTGGACAGTAGTCTGGCATGAAACCACCACAGCCTCTCCCTGAGATACGGATAGAAAAGGGGAGGATCTTTTCATCTTTTGCTGAATTTAATGAATCTACATGGTGGCAGACCTAACTCTTTGAGGCTGTAGTTTGTAATATAACCCTCTATTTACAAATATGTAACAGAAATAACTCTGGCAAAACAGAATGCACCCTTATTTTTTAATCCTTAGGCCTCACCAAAAGCACAGAAAGACTTGTCATTTCCATTCCCTAACTCAACCTGAGAAAATACTCTTCATATTAAAAAAAATATTTTCCTCAATGAGATGTGTGTCTGTGAACACTGTCAGATCAATGTCATTTCAGCAGTGAAAAAACAAGATCAAATCTCTCTCTCAAAATGTAGCATAGTCAATAAGCTGACCCTTTAGAAAAAATTGGGTGTGTTTTAAACAAGAAGGAAAGGGAAGGAAGAGATAGAGAAGGAGAGGAAGAGGAGGAAAGGAAAAGGAGAGAAGAGAAGGAAAAGGAAAGGAAAAATGTGATCAAAATCTGAATGGAAAGCATTTTTTCTAGTACAGTCCTTTTTTACTTTTTTCCATAAACCTAGCTATCCTGAATATTCTAATAAATAATATTCTAATATTCTAATAAATAATAATAAATAATAAATATTCTAATAAATAAGATTTAATCATAATTTACTACATCACAAAATACAACTTAGCCCCAGACATTACAATTTCTCACATCAATCCATTCTATGAGCACATTAGTACAGAAAAATGGCTCAGAAGGTAATCCATTCTCATAGGGAGACAAATTATCGCATAATAACATCCACAGAACAAAGCTGTTACAACCTAAATATCTATTGTGTAATACAAGTACTTACAAAAAATTACAGAAAAGATAGCAGTACCAGTATAGTGATGACTTTTAATAAGGATTTTTTAATTGCATATTTCCTATCTCAATATATTTCTCAATTAAAAAACAAAAACAAAAAAATTACAAAAAACGCCCAAAGGAACTAATCCACACCGGTGACTAATATCTTACATAAAAAGCTGCTCTGAAATACACTAATAGTGCTTGAAATAAACTAATACTGCTATTTATTTCTAATCTACCAAATACTAGAAAGAACAACTCAATTAAAAAAAGCCTGGTGTCCTCCCATATCCTTCTTTGCAATGAAATGTCAAATATAAAATTTCAAAAAGTAGAATTTTTCTCAGAATCAAGATATCACCAATTGTATAGGCAAGTGCTGAGAGACTGAAGTTCAACAAGACAGTGTTAGGACTATTGGGAATTCATCTTTTGAGCACGAAGCCTTCATTCGATGATCCTTCACTTAATGTAGTGAACATCTTTAAGCCTGGTAAAGTCTAATTCTATACCCTGAATATATTCCTACATTCCAAAGCTGACAACCCCAGGAGATAATGAGCTGCTGCAGTACATTTTCAAAGTTAAAAAATATCCATTATAAAATGGCATGAAACATATCAAAATGCTGCCAGTTATCCCAAGCCTTGGACAGGTTCTCCCCTCCTCCACATGGGTGTTGATTTAGAGAACAACTCAAACACAGGACTCCCTGAAAGCATGTCTCTCAGTCTCATGAATTAACCCTGGTTAAAGCATGGTGGTTTTTTTACATGCTTTGTAAAAGCAGAAATGAAACTAGGCACATGCTGAAGTGCTCTGCTGAATCAAGACTTACGTTATGAGGCTGTTGCTAAAATTACTGTTGTTTTACCCAAATTCAGAAGATTTCACTCTAGACCTCTGATATCTACATACTTACGTCTTTTTATATCTGTGTAGCACCGTTAACCTAAATGGGACTACATGACTGTGTTTGCTTACTATGAAAATAAGACTATGAAGGATTAGGGCTACCAGTATCTTAGTTTCAGAAATGTAACTGCTCAGCCAGTCATAAAACAAGTTTCCTTAATGCTAACATTTTAATTTGGGTTTCAACATTAACAGTTGATGTAAGAAGTGTTCTCCAGAACAAATCACTGATTTTAAAATAGTTCAGTCTTTTTCTTCTGAATAAATGGTGTTTATTTTTCATGTGTTAATCTTTTATTCTAAAAAAAGAGCATAAAAGCTGATTATTTTGCAAACATAAGGTATCAGTTTTGATGCATAAACAGCATGACGACTAACAAAACAGCATATCTCGAAGTGCTTGGTTTTATGAGAACTTCAACAAAAGAATTCCTTCCCCTATTTTTCTAACAGCTACAGATGTTAAGGACACCAAATGTTCTTTGTGTCAGGCACTGGAAAAAGCTGAGCAGGTTAAGGACAAGATCTTTCCTGTTACAGTAAATGTGTCAGAATAGGGGCCTATTGCTAAATAAAATACTTCTAAACCTATACTTCCCCAGAACTCCATAATGACTAATTCCCACTGAGCAGAGAAAACGACAGAAGGAACATCAGCGCTTAGCAAAAAAGCATTGGTATGACATCATTGCCTGTCTGCTAGCCAGGAAAGGAAGAGAGGGATTATCTGAATGGTGAACATCTGGATTGTGTATATAAAGGCAATGAAGAATTTTTATACATATTAGTTCACTGAGTTCCACTGAATTTTTATCTTACAAAGAAACAGTAGTACTGTGATATGCTTTTGCAATGAAAAGGCAACAGAAATGCCAGTGGTCTGGGTTAGTGTATTAAAAGATATACACACACAAATTTATCATACACTGCTTCTTTACTAAATTGAATTGAAAAAAATCAGCAGATACTTGAACTTATAAGTCTTTCTTTTCAAGTTAGAGCAATGTGGTTTGGCAACACTAGTTTCTTCTTTCTGTTAGGCTTTCAGATACAAAAATTGTAAGCAACATGATTCTAATCACACCTAAGTTCAAAATGTATTTACTTCCCCATCCCAGTACTGTAAAGATCACTTACAAAAAAAAGCTGAATCTGAAATAATTGTTTCTTAAGAATACTACTCAAACCAAAACTGTATTTCCACATGGTTTCTTTTACAACCCTGCACAGTTACTTATTGTTACAATAATGTCACTGCATAAAAAATCCATTTTTTTTATTCTGGGTTAGAGTATTAGATAAAGAAACATTCTTACCTTGAACTGTTAGAGTTGCTGATGCTTCGGCTTTTCCAACCATATTCTCTGCAACACAAGTATATGAGCCCATGTCTCCTGCCATGACTTTCCGGATTTTCAAGGTATGATCATCACGGATTTCATATCTTTAAATATACACAGTAATAAATAATGACTACTACAGGAGTAAGACAAAAATTTGTACAATTTCTGTAAAGTGTAGGAATATGGTGGTTTTGCTTTAAAATATTTCTATTCATATGCTTCCTTGAGAAATAAAAATATTTATAAAATGCTGTAAACTGATAATGTAAAAATCAAGTTTTCAAAGCAAAAGACATTAAATATTTGAAAACCTCATTCTGATTTCATTTGCAATGTGTGAGTCAGTTTCACTGACATCAACAGAAGTTCACTGGTGTAATACAGATAAAGCTCTAACAGAACTTTTTACTATTAGAACTCTTTTAACACGTAAATTTAATAATATTTATTATTCTCCCTAAAATTTTTCCATCTGAATCTATGAATTTGTTAAGTATGGTCAATAAGAAAGCATTGTTCTCAAGAAGATAACTCAAGAACTGCTTAAAAGTCAAGATAAATCACAACTCATTCAATTATTTTTTAAAGAAATGATGTGGCCTTATACTATTTCCTCTCCTTTCATCACCTTTTTTCCTCTTCTTTGTATAATGCAGTCAATATGTTTCTCTTCAAGGAAGGTAGATTTTCCTCTTAAAAATGCAATAGTTATTATTAAAGCTATAGACTAGATTAACAGGAAACTGGATTTAGATGACAAACGCCAATTGTTACAGTGTTTCTTCTTTCAACCCTCCAAACCCCCAACAGCTTTTTCACTGATGGTTGGGAATTTAAACAAAATGAAGAAATAATCTATCACAGAAAGCATTTCTTTTTAATAAGGTGTTTTACTTTTTTGCTCTGAATTAGACCAAGGACAGAAAAAAAGTAAATGGGAGACTTAATAACAAAAAACATATGTTCCACAAGCAGCTTTGTACATTAACAGACTACATTTTATATCAATTGCAATTCCAATATACACTTCTTGATGCTGCAACCTAATTTATTATCTCTCCTGCATTCTTCAAAAGTTGTAATAATTACAGTAGACTCTTCAACTGAAGAATTAATCTATGTTGGGTATTACTGACTGATCTTAGTACTTTTTCTGTTGTATTTGTTCTGTGTTTTCAGGATAAATGCCTGAGCACGAGCGCTTCCTGAGTTTTAGTGTAATTTATAACTGCAATAGAGCACCACGGAAATTAGGAATGTCTCATTAGATCAGCCTGGCCTCCTCCACTCAAGCAAAAGAATTGTTGGATGTCAAATGTCAAAACGCTACAATATATACCGAACTGGATCTTATCAGAAAGATAGCTCCATGTACTGCACCTTGTTTTTGGTAATTCTCCATCATCTTTCCTCCATCTTACTGTAGGGACTGGGTCTCCTCTTGCCTCACATTTAAACTCAGCGCTGTCATCCACAGTTACAGCCAAATTACTCGGTCTCTTCACAAAAGATGGTCTTTCTAAAAGAAAAGGAAGGAAAAGGGGTATTAGAACTACAAGTCTAGCAGTTCCGTGCCTGAATTGCGATTTTCCCAGACTTCCTGTTTTTAGGGCAACAGGAGCAGCTCCACAAATGTGATGGAGGCGATTCTGCCACTGTTCCTCTAGCTGCTGACCCCAGGACAAGTGTTCAGCCTGGCGGCAGAAGGTCCACAGCCCTGTAGGTGGCTGGCACTACAACCACCAACAGTGGGGGCACATAGCCTCAGTGGCGGCTCAGGATCCAAACAGAGGCTTCTTTACTTCTTACATAACATCATATCAAATATAGCTAAAAGAAACACTACTTATGCAGAAAATCTAAACACATACCAGTCCTCAAACAGAAGCAGGCTTGCTGCAAGGCCCTGGAATAACAATTACTCACCTGCTGCGCTGCTTCCAAAGACAGAAGGCGCAAACTACATACTGTCTCACTGGACGTTTTGACACCACTGTGCATCTATACACCAAGTCTAAGCCCAGCACAGTATCTCTATGAGAGTGTTTGCAGGTGTCACCAGCGACTCGTATATGAGGCAATCATTTCAAATGCTCTATTAGAAAGAGAACATTTTCTTTCACTAACACACAGAGAATAAAACAAGCCAAAAAACCCCACAATGTCTTTGTAATTCTTGTTCCTGAAAATTGCTGTTATCTCTGAATCACATTCTAGGGCATGGATGAGCAAAGCCCTGGCTCACCAGAGTCATCATCAGAGAGATTAATTACTGCATACTTTTTCCGAGGCTTTCCAAAACAATATAGGATCTCAGTACAGGCTGTGTAGTTCTGGCAAATCAGCTGCCAGTTGGAAATTTCAGGGAGGGCATGAATACACTTTACTACCTAGACATAATAACAGGGTCCATAGCTTTATAATGCAGGGATATTAGTAGAGTTTCACTCCAGACTGAAGGGCAATGAGGTTTGCACATGCACAAGGAAGAAAATGTTGTTAACAATTAGTGGGATACTCCAGGAAGGATCACCCATCTAGAGAAGCAGCATCTGATGACAAAAGGATGTCCAGGTTTTATAATCTGTAAAAGAACAGGAAAGGTTTAACAAGGGAGTGTGCTTTACAGTTTCCTTTGCCTAAGGCAGATGATCTTGTTGCCTATAAAGCTGTGAAAGCTCTGAGGGAGTTTGGAAGACAGCTGCGCGTTTTGACTTGCACGTACTAAAGATAGAAATATCATCTCCCTGGAACTGCAGGAGTCTCAAGCCAATGGCACAATCAGGAACTGCATACCCCAAAACATGCTGTAAGTTTCTCCTAGAGAAACAAAGAACTGGACAGAAGGATAAAGAGACAACCCCATATTCTTTGTGTCTGATATTTGTGTTAGGTTTGACAAGGCTGGTTCTGAACATCACTTTGGCTTTGCAAATAGATTTGGAGTTTCAGTACTAAAAAACCTTAGTGAATGGTGCAGAAAGGACTGAAATGGAAGTGAGGACTAATCAAAGCCCTATAAAAGAACTTCCTTCTTTCTTGAGGATGTCCAGACCAACTGGACACTTGTGTTACAGGAAACTTGCCTGTGTCTGCAATGTTAGGCAAGTAATGTTAGATGAAATAACAAGCTGATCTTTAAGCTGTCAGTCCTAGGCTAGCAGTATCTTCAAGAAATGAAAAATAAAACAGTGACTTAGAGAAATGAACGTAACTGTGAATTAAAAAATACATATATAAACATCCTAACCCCACCTATTTTCTTGTAGGTACAATAAGCATAAAATCTGTATGCAGCACAAAACATTCCAGATTAAACTTCACTGTACAAACAGTTTTGGGAAGAATATTCAACTAAATTATGAAAGAGAAAAAGGGCTGTTCTGGCAAGGCTGAGACTGCTGTGCAACACCAAAAAACACAAAAGGCATATAGTTTTTAGACCAATTTCCTAAAGGAAGAGTAATAGTCCAACAAGAGTTTTTGTCTGCCCATTCATACTCCTCTTTTCAAACACATAAATGGATGAGGGAAATCAGCACTGATACTAGTATAAGTACTTATCTCTGTCACACAATTATTTGGTAAATAAAAGGAAAGCTTAGCAAGGATCACTTTGAAGCTTTCTAATATTATGGTTTCCGGCATATAATCCTCCCCCTGATTTAAAGTAGAGACCTAAAGCGAAAGTTCAACTTCCAAATAACCACAAACGATAAACAGAAGATTTATGTTGAATGATATTAATGTACGAAGTCAGCACGCTTCTCGATCTAAGACAGGCCTGAGCTGAAAGAATAAAGTGTATTAAAGACTTCTAGACATAGACTGATAAGACATTCAAAGCTCTACTTTCCTGTTTAAAAAGAAAACCTTACTTGTTTCTCCAGGCTGAAAATCAGAAATACATTTGAAGAGAAAACCAGATGTAGAAAAGGAAGGCAAAGCAAGCCATCTCTCTGTAATGAATCTCTCTTAAAAGTTTTCAGCAGGAGAATTAAAGTAATACTTTCCAACATTGATTATATAACAATCTATATTATGATTCTTTGCTTAGCAGTAGAGTGCCCTGACGGATAGTTAACCAGTACAATTAAACAGGAGCCTAGTGTCAGTACTATACCCATGAGATGCCTTCAACTCTACATTTTGCTTGGAAGTTCTAAATCAATTTGACAATAAATTTCTCCCAAAGTGCTTCAAAGTGTCTATCTACAAACAAACAACAAAAAAAGGAAACAACATAGCAGATCACAGGAAGTCTTTCTTAGCTTCTAAAAAGTTACTGCACTATCTCGCTGGATGTTGGTAAGATTTCAGCAATTTTAAGATAGTATATGATCTCATCTCATTAAGAAAAAGCCTGCTTCATATAAAACTGTGAAGAGGACTTCAAGTTCCATATGCCTTGATTCTAAAAAGCAGTGAAGACAGATGAAAGTGCCAAAGACTGAGAAGACAGGTCTTAGACTCAAATTAAAAAATAAAATAAAACTAAAAAAAAAAAAGGCAAGAGCCAGGACAACTACAGCAGCATGGTAATGGAAACAGAATAGTTCTGAACTCACGGCTTGGATATTCTCAGGTTGGACAATCCTGTGATGATAAAATTTCTATTCCTTCTGCAAATAGAATTTAGCTACCTCACACATTCCCTACTTTGAAGTAACATTAGATGCAGTTCGAACGAAGACTTCCAAAACTGTAACTACAGAGATCAGGAGACAACCCTTACATGCTGAAGATAGTCTGAGATTTTGCAGTGGAATTACAGCTTCTTTTCTGCAATGGCAACAAAAAGTATAATTTTCAACTAAGTTATCTTGAATACAAATCTATTTTTAATGCTAAGAGGAATTATCATTAGGATCATTTGAACAAGAAACCTCTTGTATCTTTGTAGCACACTACTATAACTTAAAAGATAATTGTTTGGAATAAAAATTTAGAATAATTCTGATTTTCTTTAATGAGAGAGAAATATTAAGGGTCTGCTTCATGATATTAATTTTTGTTCCACTATTTTTATCTTTCTGATGCAGTCAGTAAGCGCTGGAATTATTCTCAATTTGAAAGCCAAGTACAAAAATGAGTTCTGATAGCAACAACATTCCAAGGTGGGCTGCTAAGGCATTAATCATCACCCATTTGCTGGGACACAACTGTGACAAAACCATTTTCAATATAAACACTGAAAAGGAAGCAGAGAAGAATGACCCCTAATAAAAAGTTTCCTAGGAAAAATGAAGGTTAGACATTTTCATTTTCATGGACATTATCTCTAGCACAGCCTTAAAAGAGGAGTTCTTACCTAAAACAGTGAGCTCCGCCACTTCACTTTCCCGCTCTCCAACCATATTTGTTCCAACACAAACATACTTGCCGGCATCATTCTTTCTTGTATATGCGATCATAAGCTTTCCTCCTCTGATCTAGGAAAATCAAGGTTATATTCATTAACTTGAAAAAGGCCTTTTTGTTATAGATAATGACAAAAAACAAGTTAGCAGTGATTTTCCAAACCATGAAAAATCAAAAAACCCCTCAAACTTATTACTTAGTTTCCTCTTCTTATGCAAAAACTTGCTTATCTGAGTCTTATTTTTACAACTCTGTTTTAAAGTCTCTTTAAAGTGTTTTAAGTTTATACTCCTACTACTCTTTTTTTAATTTCTGCCTAATGTAATACTGGCTTTTCAATATTCCATTTAATGCTCATGGGCCAGAAGCAGTACACTTCCTTTCCAAATACTACTGTATTTTAATATAATTAGACAGAGTACTAGAAATTAGCACTAGATATAAATCCTATTTTCACATCAAGTGCTGCAATGACTTTTTCTTGGTAAGAAATGTATGTATTATTCTACTATAGGTCAAGCTTGCTATTCTGAATGAATTTTGTTTTTATTTTGGTTTTCGTTTCTAAAGGAAACAATGGAAACTTCTTACCCTTTACGTCTTCACCTTTAAATAAACAATTTTAAAGGCTGATAAGCAGCTGGGCAGAAACAATTAAATCCTAATTGAGAAATGAATTAATAATGTTCCGCTCTCAACTCTTAATTCCGTTCTTTGGAAGATAGTGGAAACCAGGAACCCAACACGAAACAACATATTTCCCCCATGTAATTCCAAATTTCATTACTTTATTCAAAAATATATTAAAAGCATATGAAAAAATCTGAGCTCCATTTATAAACATTTATTCTCTCCCTTGTTTTACAAAATGGTCAAAAAGTTTCAAAGTTCAACAAAATGCAGTGAAATTGCATAGACAACTGAATACATACCATGTTTACTGCAATTATACTAAAATATTACTTAATTATATCAATTACATTTTTAAGTGAACATATGCTTATGACTCAAATCACATATGATAACCACTGAAGTTCAAGACTTGGGTGGAATAAAAAAATAAAGCTACACTAAAGCGTCTAATGTGGTCAGTGACAAGGAGAACGTTCTCAGTATGACGTACTTTGCTCAGCTTGCCTGCAGCTAGAAATCTATCCCTGAAAATTTGACATCTTGAGCAGTGTTGTGCTCTTATTATCATTGTAAGATGTACGCACACAAAGATGACAGTCAGTTATTGAGATAAATGAACATGCACATGTAATGCAGATAGTGTTGCATACGAATTTCATTCTTTTGCCTTTGGCACTCATTGTTTGAGAACAAAAAAGGTATGTCTTTTATCATCCAGAAATCTAGTAATGCTGAAATTTCCATGGGGATTTGAGGCAGGAAGAATGGAAAAAATAAAGGTGACCTGCAAATACATTTTCTACATGAATCTAAGCACATTTTTAGATTGTTGATTGCCTCAAATGGTAAGCATGAGAAGAGAATGTAACACATAACTAAAAGTCTAACTATATTTATTCCTGTTTTACATATCCCTAAATCAGAGGATGTTATTTATTTTCAATTAAGGTATGCAAAAGGTTTTAAAAAACAATTTCATACAGATTTCTCTGTGCATTTTGAGGTACTTACATAAATATATCCAGATATAAGTATAAAAATGTATCTTTTCATGTGTATGAATGTTGGAATGCATTGGATTAAACATAAAAGTATATTTGCATGTCACAAGAGTCACAAGAATTACCTGATGATTTCAAACCCATGGCAGTTGAAAAGTCGTGATTTTCATACATATCTTAAAGGGCTTAAGTCCCACTGATGTTCAATAGCACTTGTGCTCCTTTGTGATTTTAGCACTTAAGAAAATCCCATCCAAAGCCTTTACAATATGACATAACTGTGTATTTTGTACAAACCCAAACCTCCAGCAAGAACTATTCTAGGAATGTCTTAGAGATCTTATTAGACTCTAGTGAAATGCTGCCTTCTATCTACCTGCAGTGTCAGATGCTTTATTCATCACAAGTCTCTCTCTTTTTAAAGGTTAGACAGAAGAAGGCACTAAAGCAGAAACATTTGAAACACCTAAAAGATTACTGAAAGCTGCTTCACTTCCAACTTATTTAGAGATTTACATCAGGAAGGATAGATAGTGGAAATATTCTCTCATGTCCCACATAAACCTACGGAGTCTCTCTTTCCAGCCTCAAGGCTAAGGACTAGCCATGGACTTTGAGACACAACTTAGAAAGAAGACACGATATGCCTAGGGAAGGTAGTTGCGGTTCCAAGGTGGAATTTTGAATGCATTTTGTTTATTTTTTCTAGAGTTTTTTTCTTTGTTGATCTTTTTTTTTTCCTTAAAGCAGCAGAAGGGTTTAGAATTTTAGCCAGCATGATGGCTATGTGGGTATATCACACTTCCATTAAAATGTGAAAAATTACACATTTCTGATAAAACGTGTAAGTGCATGTGGAATTATACATGTCTGCAACTGAGCATTCATAGATGGCTAAAAGACAAGTGTACTTCCTCCAGTGGTTCACTACCCAAGTTTTCCACTAATTTTTAATGAACATCTATCCACCCTGTGGGTAAGAAAGAGTGATGAAGCCCTTCTATTATTAAAACACTGCAAATCAAAACTGTAGCTATGACAAATACATATGCAAAGTCTGCCACATTTTTGCTCAACAGGAAATCCTACAGATACCTATAAGCTACAGACCAATTGCTTTAACTAACAGAAAGTACACAATGAAATACACATGTGCATTTTTGTAGGTATATATATACAAAATTACTTAAAACTCATTTCCTTGTCCTACTAAGCTGTAAGTTCATATCCAGGATTTAGAGCAGCAAAAAGCCAAACCACCTTTCGAGGTAGTATCTGAAACGATGCAAATTAAAAATATTCATAGTGTGTGGACCCTTAACAGTCACTGGGGGTCTTAATTTGAGTGTTTTGGCTCTTCCCCTTCATGTTTGTGCCCCTGCCTGAATATATCAGGTGGACTTTATAGCAGCAAATGATAGTATTAGGGGTTGAAAAAGTGACAGACAGTGTAATATTTCATCCCAAACTACCACAAGAGTTGTTAACATACTAAAACCAAAGAGAAGTCATTTCTCTTTAGTAAACAAGATACACCGAACTGTTCTATTACACCTCTGGTAGATACCACATACCATGGGAAAAGAACTGATTTGCCATCTGCCAAAGCTTTATGTCTAATTCTGAAAAGACAGAAGTAGGTATCATGTTTCATTTTCACAGAAATGATGTTAAGGTATTTTTTGACCTTTTATATCTCCTCAGGATTTTGTTTTGTTCCACACCCACCAAAAATTTATTGGGGCTGTGCAAGCAGAGAATGCAAAACTAACACTGAATGCTGATAAGAGACACAGGTTCTGATAAGCAGTTCACAGATGATCTTCAGTTGCCTGTAACACATATGGATTGTTGCGTTTATATGAACAGAATATTTGATAGCATGGTGGTTTATAAAGATCCATTGAAAGCTATTTTCTGTGACTTGCTTGACCATATTTTGCTCCTCATGAGCAAATTGTCCATTCAAGCAAACTCATTTCATTATTTCTTTCAACAACAGTAAGAAATGTTCCTACAGAAAACTGGAAGCAACCATACAGTTAATCAGGCCTAGAATTGAAAATTATGACTACCTCGCAGCAAAAAATCATATATAAACAATGAATCAAATTTCTCTTTCAATAAACTAAATCCAAAAAACTTATCCAAGGGTTCTACAACATATCGTCAAGTGTTCATATAGTTGTACACATATATACTTATCCTGAGACCATATTTTATATATTTATGTGAGTGGGTATTTGTAAATTTCTGCATGTATAAATCACATCATTTGTCTGTGTTACAAATATTTTGCACCTGTGAGTGACTCATCTACTTTTCACAGAAATGTGATATGGAATATGAGAAAGAAAGAAGCCATGAGAAAAATGTTTGGGAAGTCCAAATACAAAGATCACTGGCATCTTTTCATTTAATTTCTTTTAACTCCTAGTTTCATTCTATTTAATAAATGCAATCTGCACTATTGCAAATTAATTCTAAAACAAACTTAAATCCACTTAATAAATGAAATCTGTACTATTGCAAAATAATTCTAAAGCAAACCTAAATCCATAAGGAAATGAAATTCAGACTGAGGAGTTAAACACTGACCTCTGTTCCTATAACCTCAGCTTCTGCATATGTAATATCACAATATTCACATATACATAATATCACATATTATTTAGAATGAAAATGTGAGGGACGTGATATTAACCTGTCAGACATGGTCCTTACTTTAAAAGTGTACCATCTAATTATAAATGACAATACAGTGGTTAAAGAACAAAGTGAGTACAGGCAATTGTAATTAAAGGTGTCATCAAAGGTAGATACAGCTAAAATAAGAGTGCTTTTATTTCTGACTGGGGAAACACAGAGTTTGCACGTTTCTCCCTACGTGGCCTAGTATCCCAAAACAGATCAGTATATCCATTTTATTACATACCTTTGCATCACAGATTGTAAGGAATGGCATGTCAGCAATAGAAGACAAGTTTGAAGCTTTAATGGAGAAGTTTGGAAAAAGACAGAATACATATATCTAGCTTAAAATTTTATTTAAAAACACGTATCTTGTTCCAGGCCTTGTGAATTCTGTGACTACTTCCCTGCCCACTACAGTTTATTTAAAGAGCAGACACTAGACATAAAAAAAAATTGGAATAAGTCTTCAACAATGATTAAAATTTGTTTGTGTTCACTAAGGTTGAAAAAGATAAGTCTTTCCCATTTTTGGTCTGACGCTATTAGACCTAAAGAAGCTAGGTCTTGCCTTCCCTGGATCAAACACATATAAAATTCTATTTTAAAGAAATTTAAAAGATATTTTTATTGGCCTTTCTATACCATACATATATCTACCATGACAAAATGTAGGTCATTTCACTTCCCACTACCATGCAGATTAGCAAAGCAGTCTTACAATGATGATAGGCATGAAAACAGCGTTTATAATACATGGTGCCAAATGCATAGAAAGATGGATCTACTTAAAAAGAAAGAGGATTTCAGATAGATATATTGACAACTGATCCAAGCTGCCATTTTTGGCACCCCTGCCAATCTATCCAGGATATGTGAGAGTCAAATCAGATTCAATTCTGCTCATGAGAAAGCCTTAGTGTTTCTTACGGCCTCTTCTTTAAAGACTGAATCTACAAGAAAATTGATATCCAGAAAGCATTAAGGGTTTGCTATGCTCTAAATTGTTTGGTGACTTCAGAGGAAGTTGAAGGTGATTCAGCACTTGGCATTATCACAAGACATCAAATATCAGAATGATCATGTGTCGGATATTTCCCCCAATTAACAAGATAGTGGGAACAGCCAAGACATATGTACAATGTCACCAGTAATCTTCAGGAAAGAAAAAACCCTAGCTTGGCATAGAGAGCTTTCAGAAATTTAAAATGATAACAATCCAAAACCTACTTTCTACAAACATTTGACTTTTGTTAATCACAAAGGAAGATTCAATGCAAAATAGGCCGTATTGGCTCACATTAATCAGAACTGATTTCTGAACAGTCAGCTATGTTTATATGAAAATATTTGAACCAGTAAAATACTTTCCTCTAACATTTTCACAGCTATAAGACAAAATATTTATTATGTAGTACTTCCTTTGTTATTATAAACCAAGATTAAAATCCTCCTACAACAAAAGCTTTTTACAACTATCCCCATGGCCTTAAATCCGTTTTACTGAGATCTGGAAAAAAAAATGTGTAGTGACTCCCTGCCTCAGAAACCGCTTCTCACTATAGTATTTACTGTGTACAGAAAACCTGCTAACCTTAAAACTAATTAGCAACACACAAGCACATCCTTTGCATCAGGAAAAAATCTATGGAGCCAACCAGTCTTTCTGCAACACAGAACACACAAGTGAGCAAAACTGTCATTGACACCAAGGGGAATGATGTGCATGTAACTGAGACTAAAATATTTCTGTAAGATTGTAAATCTAGGCCATGGCATGAATCTATCCTGGATGCACTGGGGCATATATAGCTTTCATTGCAATCAGTGATTGAAATCAGAAATAAAAATGAACTTGAATTGAACTCAGTGTCTGGTATGTCTTCATTTCTCTCCCCTTAAGCAAGTCAGATGATTTGAAGTATCTGTTACAAAGGATTTTCTTTCAAGCATCACCACCACTGAGTTATTTACACACCTCCAAGGATAAAATCCTAGACCAGCTGGGGTTAATTAGCCACACAAAGTCTCTTAGGTTTTTATTATGTTACCTAAAGTACCACACATGTAATACGGAAAAATAAGCCTAACAAACCACAAATTTTAAAGACCTTTAAAAAAAATCTATCTGCTAACCATGAAAGAAACAATATAGCCCAAATCTATAAAGACATTTAGCAGCCTATTTCCCACTGAGCATGTTTACATTGCAAAAGACAGATGAAAGGCAATTCTTTAGGGCTGTGTTGAAAAGTCTGCAAGAAAGAAGCTAAGTGTGGTTTCAGCCCGGCTCTCCAGAGACCACATGGGCCTATTTACGTGACCAGAGCCAGTGATTTAGCGTGCTGAAGAGTATGCCTAACCCATGCAAAAGTGGGGGGAAATACTATTTCAGAGGACTCTGCTGCTGATTTCAAGGGGATTTCAGTTCCTAATTGCCACTCTAGGTAGGTCTAGACGACCTGTGTCGTCTTTCTTTTCTAAATCTGGAGTTACATTGGGTGGACAACGATATGGATTTAATACAATTCGATATTATGGGGCATATTTCCCACTTACTACATTTGAAAAACTTTACAGATTGAGACAGAGACAGATTTTTTTTTTATGAGAATGATTTTTAGCTTGGTGACCAAGCCCTAGAAATCATATTCAGATGCCCTAAATTCTGCTGATAGGACACACTGAATGCAGAGTTCCAATTACGCTCTGACAGATCCAAATGTCCATTTATTATCTGCATCAGTTTGGGACAAGCCCAGAAGATACAGTGATAAAAAGTTACTCCCTGTGAACAATCGGATCTCAAAATCACTAAGAAAAGGGAAGCTGTGCAGCGTATGGGTCTCCAACAGCAGAATTTTAATTTTCAACTTCAAAGCTTAGAAGCACCAATAGAAAAAACTTCACTAAGTCTTTTAATCTGACGAAAGTCATTTCTCAGAGTGCAGATGCTTCACTACCATGGTATCAAAATCAGTGATTTTTCAAGGTCCTGACATAGGATCTTCTACAGGGAACTGGTCTGACAGCATTCAAGTTATCAAGAGCTTTGAGGTGGAAGTTCACAGGCCTACAATGAGCTCCCAAAAGAAATTGAAAGGCTTTTAAAATACAAAAGCCATATTTTACTAGACTTAAAAGTACAGTAACTTCTGAAACAACAACCACTAAAAAATCCTCACAGTCTGAGAAGAGAGAATAGAAATAAAAAAATATTTTATGCAATTTTTCTCTTGCTATGAGTCTGTGCAGCAGGTCACTGTTTTCAGCCTTAGTTTCAGCTGTCTGAGTTTGCAGCAAATAAAATTTGCTGGGTTGCAATGAATTTTGCTCAGATCCTCCTAGCCTAGAGGAAGGAGGATGATCCCCTGAGTCTGGCTGGTCACTGCTGGCTCCTCACTGAAGGGAATAGGAATTACAGGCTCCCAGATCCTTCCTGCGACTGCCTCACTTCCGGCACTTGATTGTCTGTGCCAGCCTTCCTCCTGTGAGCTGGCTCTGTAGCTGCCCAAGGGAAGGAGGAATTCCTTCCCTCCTTCCTTCCTCTGGTGGTAAACCTGAGCTACTTATGGTACTGGATACAAACCAAGAGCCAAACCAGTCAAACAAGTCTGTCAGAGATGGCAGAAATGCAGTGTTGTTTTTTTTTCAGACATTTCCAAATGGATATTTTCATAGTTTTGAATTTGGAGAAAGATTTGACTTCTCATTCAAAATATTTTATTTTGAAACTCCTCAATCAACTTTACTTCCAAAGAAGTGTCAGAACTACCAACCTCGCACTACAGACACAGAAATGCTTTGCAAAATTTAACCTTGAAAAGTTATAACATATTTTTTATAATATAAACACTAAAAACCTGCTGATTCTCTGACTTTCGGCCAAGATCAAGTGTTGTGGAAATTAGACCACAGTTCAAGAAAGCACATAATCCCAGGTTAAATTCCTACTGCATTTTAATTTGATCAAGCCTAGGCTTAGCAGAGCTCCAACTTTTATTGTAAGACTATGTTGGACATTGAGTTGTGAAAACATAAAACTTCTTGCACCATTTGTGTAACATGATTTCAAAAAAAGGAACACACCCACTCTAGTCTTCATTTTTCACATGACAGTTAAACACAAAAGTCATGTGTTTATCTGCCATATTTCATTCTCCTATCAGTAATCAGTGCAACTCTGTCAGCAGCACATGCAAGGCATAAATCACCAAATTCCATGTATTTTCTGTGGCCTGTACATGAGCTCTGTGCTACAGAACTGACGTAGAAAAACTGGAGTTGCAGCCAACCACAGACAAATCTGATTATTATTTTCATTTTTATTAAAGGAACACTGCAAAGTTACTGTGCTGGACATTACAGGTGCAGGAAACGCCCCTACTCTGAAGATCTTAACATTTAAAATTACAAAGAATAAGAAGGAAAATGCATGCACAGAGAGGTAAAGGTCAAATCCCCAGATTTCCCCAAGCTCACACAGAAGTCCGGTGTCATTAATTTTTACTTCCCCTTCATGCGCAAATTCAGATCCCCCGGACAGACTCGAATGGCAGTGAGTGACCTGTAGAGATCTCAGCCAGTTCCCAAATGTTCAGTCCCCTCTTGCAACCAGGGTCTGTGTGGTACACACCAATCTTCAGTAGTGGTCAGTGAAACCAGGACCAACTTGGGAGTCTCTGCTATGGCTAAAATAAGCCAAGAGAGGTTACAACCGAGCAGAACGAAGACGATATTCCCACGGTTTGTACATAGTGGTCATTGCTCGCCTGCACTCACACGCTTCCCATAACTGTCCTTTAACCACAGCAGCTCTGAGAGCTGTTGTCTGGGGGCTAGTGCCAGGCTTAGCACCGAGAAATATGGGGCCCGTCCTGGTGATAACACTGCTTGCCTCTGCTCTTCCCACTGAGCCCTCGCCGTGTGTAAATGGAGTCGATTACAGTGTGAATAGCCGAGGAGCTGCGGGGACGGATGCCAGAAGAGCAGTCCCTCTCTGCTCGCCTGCCCACTGCCACACGCTCTTGTCTGCTCCCGGTCGGGGGCTGCCCAAGCTATTGAGGGGGGCTCTGGCGCCCTGTGGCGATAATTGCTTCCTTTGCAGCGGTTCCTTGCTATTCCTCTCTGATGCCATGGTGAGTTTCAACTCCCGGGACAATTTCTGTTGTTGCTAAAAGGCTATCGTAAACTGCACCAAAGAGGGGAGGGAAAAATAAAAAGAAAGTGGCTGGACATAGGGAGAAATTGTTTTGGACACTGGAAATCTCAGCTGCTTAACTTTTCTTTCATTTGAATTTACAACATGAAGAGCAAGTTGGCCTAGTTCTGTGTGGAAATTAGTGTTTCCTGTCTGTGGCAGTTTGCTGTTGGTAGAATGGGCTTGTAAAAGGCCTGAGAAATTAAAATTACTCAGCACTTTCCTTTTCCCAGTCTTTCCTGTGGCTGTGTGCCAGCCTTTTTTTAAACTAGTACTATCTTAACTTACGTAAGAAACCTGCATGTCTTCTATGTGAATGGTATGACAAACATACAATGAACAGGAAGTGATATTTAGAGAAAACTAATTAAAACCTGATCAGATTTCAGTTCCTTTGGTATGAATTAACTTTTTTATTACATTGGCAGGAATTTAAAAACTGCTATTGCATTTCTACAGTAAACTTTCCTCCCTAAATACACAGAAACAGCCACACTAAGCCTCCAAAAGAGATAAAAAAGCAAAAGTAAAAGCATCCAGTCTGAATTAATTACTTAACTTTTAAAGACATTAACTCTTTCAGCCAGCTATTTAGCATGACAAAAGGAAAGGATATATACCTTTTATAGTCCATTTAAAGGACTCATCTGCTTAAGATCCTGACCAAGCTTTCCAAATGAAGATGGCTAAAGTTAGGTGTCCTTGGCTGCTGGGTATAAACAGGGGGATACTCAACACTTGTGACTATCAGACAAATGTATTGCAATCCCACTTTAAAAATCTTGTCCCAAGGGCACAGCATCAAAAGGCACTGCTTGTAGCTGACAGTATGCGTGGACCGAGTGCTGACCTGAACAACACGCTACTGCTTACAAACCTGACGAGTGAGAGCAGCCCTCAGCTGCAGCCCCCACCAAGGTCTGATGGCACAACTGTTGTGATGCTCTACAACTGCATGCTGCACCCCTAACACATGCAACCATTTGCAGGAAAAAAATATTTACACAACTGGCATTTCTCAGTAGTATTCCTATTACTGCAAATTTTTCCTTTGCTGACTTCCTCCCATGCTCATGCACTTCAAAGAAAAGTAAGACAAGTAACAAAAAACATGCACTAAAGAGTGCTGGGAAAAATTAATGTATTTGAGCAGACATGAAAGACTCTATCTAAAGGACTGCCTTGTTCGCATCTATGCAAACAAAAGACCTTATCGATAAGCTTCCTCAGTCTTCTAAAAAAAACCCTAAGTATGATAACTTTAAAAATAAAAAATAGTCAACTGAGGAAAGACTTCATCAACTATATTATGCCTTGTATTTCATGTTTGTCATACTGACTTTTTCTAAGACAGCCACATTGCTGGGGGGGGGAGGGGTTGAAGAAAAGAAAGCCAAACTCCCCTGAAAATAGAAGACTGTCATGACAAAAAGTCAGAACTTCAGAGAATGATTGATACACGAGGCCAAAAAAAAGAGTTCTGATAGTTCCCTTTACTTCTCAAACATTTGCACGTGCTACCACACAATTGACAAAAGTGACATAAAATCTTAAAAAGTTTCCTTTCTTAATGAGAGTTAAAACATCCAGCCACTTGCAGGCTCAGTTTTGGTTTAGTGATTTCAGTGGACTGCAATAAAATGCCACATGTTTTCCCCAGAGCTAAAGTTTTGGCAAGAAATATTTGGCAGAATATAATACAAATATTTCTACTGCATTGCCGAACAATGCTTAAACCATTCTTAAATTTCTGTATACTGAATTCTGAATACTGAAATATTAGGAGGATCTGAGAATTTAATGAGATTCACACTTTTTTAAAAGACTTACAAGGACTAAAGGAAAAACACTGTACTATAGATATTACTACTGACACTTTCAAACATCTGTCCAAACAGCAATCTGACATACAGGCCATTCTGTGCGTATAGTATTAAAATACTGCATACACTGTAGTTAAAGTTGCCTGTAAGCGTGTCTTATAGATTGATACAGGCTCATTCTGTTCGCACAGCAAGCTAATTGCTTTGCAGCATTGCCGGAAAACATACCACAGACAAAGCGGCATGAGCTTATGATCCTAAAGGTTACTTTCCAACAAACCCTGAGGAGAGGTTCCCGCTGAAACTGCAGCATGGCCTTCTGCTGAGCCTGACACATTGGGAGTCCGAAGCAGCATCTCGGTTTCTGGAACACACGAGGAGGAGAAAACCGAAGCAGGAAGCGAGATGTAATGAGCTGCACGCTTTCCCAAGGAGTGGAAGACCAGAAACTTCTCAAGGGGGAATCTGAATAAGTTGATCATATGGAATTCCAGCAGAAAGAATGTTTAGATGCTAAATTAGTCAGATATGCATGCAGATACTAAACCGGTTTAAAGTGCCATTTCCTTTACTATACACTGTGATTATGTGGTTAAGTAAAAAATACTTTTCCTTTTATGAAAGCTCTTTCGTGTCATTATCATCTAGTATTCAAAAACTTTCAAAGGGACAAGCCTATGGTATCATAGCTACCTGGAGTTAACACAGTTATGCTGATTTTTGTAAGCCTCCAGAGAAGTCTATGAGAAGGAAAATGACATGACTCTAACTGAAAGCAGTAAGAGATTTAAGGCTTGCTACCTGAAGTGTTGTGCTCAGAAAGATCAGAGAGAGGACAGAAAGGGATACGGCACTGCCCCATTAATATCTCACCTCTCCCAACTGAATATAAAGGGAACATAGGGCAGCTTACTGTACAGTCTAAATGCTGCAGGCAGTAACAGCTAGGTGTAACACCTAGAGGCCTATTTTAAAGACTGCATTTTGTCGAAAGTAAGGAAAAAGAACACAAAGGTATAATATAGGAGGCTATGTGTTGTTTGGAATTAAAGGTCATCTCTTCCATCAGTGGAAGCAAAAATTGGATTGGCATTTCCTACTATATCTGAATAAACAGATCATATTAAAAATATTATCATATTATAAAACATTTCAGTGTTAGCTACTGTTAATTCTCTAATGAGAATATGTGAAAGTTATATGAAACAACGTTGGAGGGAAAATAAAACTGGTTTGATATCTATTCCTTTTATTATTTCATGAACACAAAAGTGACGGGCATAACAGTACCCAGAAGCAGACTGGGCCAGTCAAAAGGCGTATTTGTTGTTTCGGAGGAAATTCTTGACAAAAAGATGAAGTTTGCTGAGAGCACGCTTATAGGGCATGATGCATTAAAATAATGCACATTAATATACATTAGGAAAATCAGTGTCAACAGAGATCTCTTTTATAAGAGTTCCCTTGACTAGGTATCAATCCCAAAAACAGCATTTACAAATATAATTTTCTAGAGAGATAAAAACCCATTTTAATCATAACAGGCTAAGTATCCAGGCTGTTACTTGGTAGGAAAAATTGAAATACAGAAAGTGCCACTAACATGTCAGTAGCTAGAATTTATCCCACAAAGCCAATATGTAGTGATGTCCTTTGGTCTGTAACCATAGGCTGTTTTGCACTGCATAGCTATGTAGTATTATAAGGAACAGCGCTGGTATGCAGCTGCCAATTTTCAAATGCAAAAGTAAAATGCTTCCTGAAATTTTAATTTTAGTTCATAATTACATAATTGTTATTTTACTAAAGCAGGAAAAACAGGGATGAAATGGCAGGTTTTTAAATTTCACACCTATTTTTACACAAATTAGAAATAAACATAATTTGGTCTCCAAAATAAACAAAACACATTCCTACAAAACAACAGTAAGAGACTGAGTCTTCTGTTTTAAGTTGTTTGGAACTGTCCAGGCTGATCCAGGATAAAATGGACAGGGATCCTGAACACAGAAATGAAAACTACGAATTGTAATGATGTGTTAACCTTGGTGACAGCCAAAACAGACGGGTCAAAGGTTCAGCTGGCATCCCTGGGGATGATCCCCCAAGGTAAATCTGAGACTTATTGGCAGTGCAGCATGGTAAAGCTGACACAGCAGTCTGAGATACGTATCTCTTAAAAAGATTAAGAGCTGCATTCTTTCTTGAACTTAATATTTGTAACAGTATAAGAAATGGCATTTATTGAGATGGTTAAGGCATGGAGAATGTGGTTCTCCACCTGTTGAAATCCTTAAGACAAATATTTTCACAGGTTACCTTCTATTTTCAAATCAGAAATAGTTAGCAAAGCAGGCCTGCAGGTTTATCTGCTGTGGTTATTCCATCTACTCCTAAACATTTTGCAAATATTAAGTTATTTCCCTGTGTTCTACTTAAAATGTCCAGATTGCTGACACAAAGTTTTCTCCTCCCACCGCAAAACCTAGATTTCTTAGCTGCAAGAATAAAAGCTTGATATTAGGTAATAATTTCTTAATATAATAGAAGTCAAAGTTATAACTGTCACCTCCAGTTGGACAATTCTTAATATTTAAGAACGAGAAATGCAGGAAAGACCAGCTAAAAACATAGCAATGAAATTCTTTTAGCAGAAGACTCATTAGGAAAAAAAAAGGAGAAGGAAAACGGAGTGTCCATAAAACTCCAGCTGAAAAAAGAAAACTATCTTAATGACAAACAAGCCAAAACCAACAAACAGTGAAGTAGCAACAACAACAAACAGATGAAGAACCTCAACTCATTTTGCACTTCAAAAAAGGGGTTTTCACTTGTTTTAAAGGATACTATATGCTCTCATGGAAAGGGTGAAATATTAGTCCCAGTGAAGTCAATGGTAATATTCACACTGATTTCAGTAATGCCAGAATTTCACACTGAGAGTAGAGGATGTGCGCAAATTAAATTTGCATAAGACATCCTAATCATACAGTCTTTATGAATGCCAATCTCCCATAGGAATTATAATCATGCAAAGTACCTACTACAAGGTCAATCTTAGTTTATTAACAAACTTTTAAGACCCTGGACTTCAAAGGACAATAACTTCAAAACCACTCCGACACTTTGGCATACAACTTGTACAGGGAGGGAAATGTTTTCTTTAAAATAAAATCTCAAAATATTTACACCTGGGCTAGATCCTGCAAGCATTTAGACAGTCACAAACATCTGGAGTGGTGCATGGATCTGGGTATGTGAGTGAAGATATTACTCTCCTGCTTTGTCTGCCAAAAAGAGGAGGTTGATGATACTGGAGGTACTGGTGCTTTCCACTTTGGCAAAGTGGTGCAACGCCACTTTGTTGTAATAGCGTCAGAGTGCTTTGCAGGTATGAACGAATTCACTGTCACAACTCATGAAATGCTCAACGAGAAGTACTGAACAATTTCATGGCTTGCTAAAAATCCCATCAGAAGATTGCAGTAGCGGCCCAGGGAATCTGCTCTGCTCAGCTTGTAGACTTTCTGCCTCAGGGCAATCTTTCCTTCGCTGTACGATAATTTTCTCTCTCAGAAAATGTTTTTCAGTTCACTTGTAAAACCCTGCTGCAACTAATTTACACTGTGTGGTAAAAACAGTGTATCTTTAATTCTATTCAACATACAGGGCGGGAGAGAAAAGCACCATTCATTCCTGCAATTAGGAATATCTACCATGAACTATACCATGACCCCAGTCAGATACTTGCAGCTTCTATGATAACATTAGACACCAAACAAGCAACTTTTTTCCTACTTGATTTGTGTCAGGTTTTAAAAAAACTTGGAGACAAAAGCTCAAGCTGAACACCAGAGTTCAAAGCAGTCTCAAGAGCCAAAGAGCTGCAGGTGAATCGGAAGAGCAAAATCTACAGAGTTTAAAATGGGGGAGGAGGGGGGCACGGGAAACAACATGTTTCGCTTTCAAAAATTCAGTTTTCTGAATGGCATAACTATTTGGAAAAGTCATGATGGAAAAGTACTAAAAATTACAGTCAAAAGATCTTGAGTCACGTGCATTTTGTTCAAGGAACCGAGCTCCAAATTTTGTGAGGGAAGGCAAAGCTACACAAGCATACATCTCCAGGGCTAGTTTCAAAATTAAGTAAGTATATTCCATGTAGCACTAGAGAGATTTCAGGATCTACTTCAGGAGAGCACTTCACTTTCTCAAGCTTTATTTTTTAACCACACTATATTCCCTGGAAGTTTGTTTTCTTTTAAACTTGCAGGGGGGAAAAAAAAAACCTTTACTTTTTCCCCCCGGTATCTGAGTAATTTATTCTCCTTTATGCCTTTTCCCGCAGAACAAGGAGGCCCAGCAGAGGCAAGTAGACGACTGTCAACAACAGCAAAGACAGTGGCAAAAGAAAATCTGTTGAGTTAGAAGAAAATTAATATAATTAGATCCAACTCCAACTAACCGCCCACACTTCCGCTTTAAAAAAAGGACAATCTTTACGTGCCATGTGCCAAACAGATTCTTGTTAGATAATGATTTCTGAGGAGGAAAAAAACAATGAATTGCTAAATGCAGCAAAAATATTAGCACCAAATGACCTATAGCTAGATAAGGAACAAGAGTGGGGTTTGGGTTTTTTTTTTTTTTGTGAGGAGGGAAACCAGAAGAAGGCAGGCTTGGTCTGGAATAACACCCAGCAATGTGTATGTTAGTCCCATGCTATTGCACATGGTGAATATCTGAACTTGGCAGTAAGTAATTGTGAGTATATTATTACCTGGAGAGAGAGAAGTACTCTGTTGGGTTGAGGAAACCCAAGAACTGAAAAATTATTATTTTTGTAGTGCTGTGATTTGGACTAGACTTTTCATATAACCAGAAGCATCACAGGAAATTTTGTAAGGCAAAACTATCCAAACAAAGTGAAATAAGCAAAAATGAAGTTGACAGAACTTTCAAAAAGTAGACCAAAAGAATCAAAGCAAACCAAACAAGAAGCTCTAATCACTTACATCTGTTTGAGGCTCCAAAAATGGGCACTGTTCTTCTCCATTATTTTTATTCTACATTTTTCTTTTGATTATGAGAACATAATATTTGCAAACTCAGCACACAGATTGTTGAGGTTTTATTAAACATGCTTTTAGAGTCAGTGTCTTTTTTACTTTACAAAACTAGTTCTTAAAAAAAGCATGATAAACAAAATTTCAGTTAGCAGTTATCTGATATTTAGATTTTAAGTGACAACATGTGGTTGCTGCTGTGTGCAAGTGACTAGGAATAACACAAATGCCAAAAACAATCAAACTTATAATGTCCACTGGAGACTTTCAAGAACAAAAATGTAATTTCCCCCCCCAAAGTAGAGGGTTTCAGTGTCTGGAAAACAGAACCAGTGAGGAATTGGGTCGATTCACTTCACTAATACAGCCTTGCCACAAATAATCCACTGATTTCGGTTGGATAGTTACCTGTTAAAAGGTCTTTCACTCTGTATCAATGGAAATATTTTCTGTCTACAAATACAAAGTAAGTGTTTACTTAAGCTTTCCTCTGGACTTGGACTTGTGCTTCAAAGGCTCACAGGTGCAGGAATCCGGACCAAAGAACATGGGAAGACCGGAAAATGTCTAGTGCTATTTTGCACATTTGATACGCAGGGATCCTAAACCCCATGTCTGCTGGACTGAACTCTATCCTGGCCATTCTTTGCATCTGTACACCCTGCACATGCTACACAGCATCTGTCCTGAGTGTACCTGTGGTAGACCCAGAGCGTCAGATTCAGTCTGTTGAGGCACGTTCATATGCTCAGCAGATCTGACATGTTGGGCACCAGATCTGCTGGGCACTGCCTACACTTTCATGCCCTGGACAACATGAGAAATAATAAAGATGGAAGGAATAAGTCATTAAAACTGAGCACTGCATGTTAAGCTGTTTCCAGGGACCAAAAAGTAGGACTATGTAAATAAAAGCAGTACAAGGCCCACGTAAGAGTCTCTTTCTATAGCTCCAAAACACATACATTTTTTCATGTAAAAAAATACCACCTTAATAGGTAAATTCTGATAACTGCACATGGATAGACTCTAGAAAGTAAGGAATCAGGATTGCTTATTTCCCCCTTTTTTATTTACTTAATACAACCTGTAACACAAAGAAATGACTAGCGTTCAGTGCAAAAGCTCTTTGTGCTTGGAGACGGTATAATGTTTCATGTATCCTGGATACATTTTTTTTCCAGGATGTGATTCAACACTTCAGTTTTAGCTTAAAGGGCTCTTAGAAGTTTGATTCTTCAAATATTGCTTTGTCTCTCACTGCTTTTGCTCATGATTTGGAATCAGAGAAGGCACACAGCACAGCAGTGCCAGAGGCTGGGAAGAACAGTCTCTCCAAAAATAGATTTTGGACTCAGAGAAGGATGCCCACACTATACATTTTGGATTCCCATACAGCTGATGAGGGGAGGGCAGGAGAAGAAATAACTTTCTAAAACTGATTTTCAGCTTTATTGTGCGCCTAATGCAAGCAAAGTCTCCCTTCCCGACTGCTTAAAAAACCCCAAGCATACAAAAATGTTTCTTTTTCATTAAGAGAATAAAATGAAAGAAGAAACAATTTCCCTCCCATATCCTTCTTTCATCTCCCTTACCCATCCCCCCAAAAACAACAACTAGAGTATCAGTTAAACAAAGCAAAGGACTCACTTTCTCAGCATAATAAATCACCTTTGCTCCTGGCCATTCAAATCATAAAGTTCTGCATGCTCTGGATATCTCAAGTAACCTAGTCTGAGATAGCAGCCACCTGTTTTTCTTTTTCTTTGATTTTTTTTTAAGGAGGAGACGCTTCCCAGACTCCACTTCTATCATTTCAGATGGTCCCAGAGGTTCAAAAGTCTCAATAAGCCATTTTAACAAGAAAATCCTCATAGTCTAATGCCTAGGCCAGTGGAAGTCTCAAAACTCAGATATCTAACGCATATCCTATTTGCTGCAGGCATTTATTTTCTTTTATTATCTAGGTCATCAGTTCACAACCAGGGACAAAAGAAATCTGTGGAGAGTTTTGACTCAGTCAAGGAGCTTTCAAATTCCTTTAAGTCAGTAGAGCATCTGCAAGAGAACTTCATTCTTTTTTTGCTTTATTTTCATATTTAAAAGTAGAAATCATTGTAAAATAAAGTTGAACATAGAAAAATGCATACTTATTTCACACAAAGGAGTACCTGCTATTGCTGCCGGGTCAAACGATACAGAGAAACCATAATTCTACATGTCTGCGTGCCTAACACATTTTAAATGGCAAGAAAAAAACCAAAATAGCTGAAGCAATGTGCACCACTGATGCAAAAGGAACATTTTTGAAAGTGGTGAGAAAACAGAAAATTTAGCAACTCAGCTGTAGGGAGAAAATGATCTTCTGACACTGGGATCAGCAGTAACTTGGTTTAAAATGCCAGCAATGAAATGACCACAATCAGCCTTCTAATCTAACACTGAATTATGATGAATTTCTATTTCAGTAGTTTCAGTTTATGTCTCTAAGTCTCATAACCTCACACAGCGGGTTACATTATTACATGGCATATCTTTGCAAACACAAGGTGGCCAGCTTGGCCCTAAATGAAAAATTGAGTCTCTGTGAAACCCAGCACAAGCCTAACTGGACCTGTCACCCTCCCCAGTCTGCGGACGTTAGATATTCACCCATTTGCCACCCTGCATCACGATACTCCCTCCCATTTCAATAAATCCACCCACCAACATTATCTTTTGCAGATGTCTATAGAAAAGACAGGTCACTTTGGTTATTCTCTACCAATGCTCACTTTCCCAGAGCAGTCTCTGGGAAATTAGCCTTCTCCTCTGTTTTCTTCTGTGTAGATTCTTCCACAGTATGTACTGTCAGTGTGTCCCAATGCACAGCCTACCATGTCTTACACTCTATCCAACAACCTTGCATAAAGGGCGGGTGAAGCTCAGGGTTAAAAATGAATCATTTAAACCAATCAGAACAACTTCTGGCTTTGCGTATGACTCATAAGCACTTTAGACTAGCTGGCTAACTGGTGTTTTCCTGCAGCAAGCACATCACACCAATGAAGAAAGCAACTTGCCCCCCAAAGAAGTATTAGAGACAGTCGAGTGTAAGATGCTATTGAGAAGGAAGGGAAAGTCCACACGGGTGTTTTCAGGCCATTTGCATTGGCTTGGAGTGTGAACACTGCAAGCCAATGCAAGCTCCTTTTGCCTTTACGCTCAGCACAGCGGAGGCTGTGCGGCCGTATTAGTACAATACAGTGCCTGAGTGATCTAGCCTGTCTCTCAGCAGGGCTTATTAGCTCAGGCTCGGCGCCACATTAACCGCTGCCATATGGCTTCTGGTCGATTCAAAGAGCAAACTGAATGAGCTCACATCTGCCTGACAAAGCTTGCATAGCTATGCTCTTTAAAATGGCAAACCTGCAAAGAGCTGCGAGGGGAGAATCTCGGGGAGAGTCTAATAGGTTGGGATTTTCAATCCACATCTACCTTCAGTGCTTGTACGAACAGGACCTATCATTATTAACAGCTGTGCTCAGGGTTGGACACTACTTGTGAACAAGTGAGAGGTGAAAAGTTTTGTCTCAAGGAGCTGAGTGGGAAATAAGATGCAAGTATCTCTACATGGAGTGGAGGAGGAGAAAGAGGACAATGAATATGAATAGAAAATTTTCTGTTCAAAATTTTCTCTTATTCTTTTGTTAATAAGTCAATCATCCTTTAGCAGTACTTGGGCTATTAGAATTAGTCAGATTTTTTCAGTTTTCCAAGAAGAGCGGGGTCTTCTGTAGAGGAGGGTAATGTTTTTAGGGCTCAGTTAAAAAACAAAAACAAAAACAAAAACAAAAACACTCGCGATGCACAAAACTAATTGAACTACTAAAACAACGCAACTAATGCTAGCCATAAAGATTAACGCACCAGTGAAAAGTGCTCAGATATCGCTGCGATAATATAAAAGTGACATGGCAAGTAACAGCATGGCAGAAGATACCATTAGAACCCTTTGCCTAAACGCTGGAGCCGTGGCGATGCAGATGTGAAGAAACAAGAGTGGTTTAGATACGGGAGGGAGGAAGCAGGCATGCAGGGAGGACTGAAGAAGAAGGCAAGAGATTTGACCTGAGGATAATGCAGGAGACAACAGAAGGCCACGTCACGGTCCGAATAGCCAACAGGGAAGACTGGTCAGTAGATATTTTTTGAACGATTTCTGTGCGCTAAAGAATCTGCAGAGTAAAGAGAATCCAGCAAGAGTGAGAGGGACCCTGAAATAGAGCTTTAAGAGGCAACACAGAAAAACAATGTCACATTTTGGAAAAATTCAGAGCAAGAAACAGCAGGACACAGAAGCATTCTCATCGTCCTCTGGGATAACTATGTGGTTCCAAATTCTTTCTGACGATCTTTTACATTTTTTTCCCCTTTGGGTGCCAAGTTAACTCACAGCAGCTCTAATTGTGTTGCCAGAGGAAGCAATATTAATAACAGAAGAAATATAAATCATCAACAAAACCTGCTCTTGATCCTTGAGGAAGCCAGCAATGGAGGGATCAGCAAGAGGAGGAAAAGGAAAGGTAGAGCGGGGAGCCAAACCTCTCAGGAAGTGAGAAAAAGATGGAATGGAGAAAATGGACTGGGAAGAAAGGAAATTGCTGGGAGGACCAAATACATATTGGGAATCAGATGAAAAAATATACTTCTCTTTCTGACTCTCCTGGGGCATATAGGAAATTGCTGCCTGCCCTTTAATCTGCTCCAAAAAAGAAAAACAATGAAAATGAAATAAAACACTTAACTGTAGTTACTTGGCCCCCTACCCTACTGCTTTCTGCACTGTGTACCCAGCCCGTGATCTTGTGTGTAGTTCTGCACAGGACAGACTATGTTATCCTAGGAGTAAGCATTACATTTTCTACTAGAATATACATTCCTTTGATATGTAACTAAAATATGTATTTTGGGGAGCTGTTGAATAAAGATTAAGAAATTGATTTGAAAAAAAAATAGGAGGCCCGGAAAAAAGAAGTGAGAAATGGAGGAGAAAGAAATCAGGCTAAACACCTGAATGAATTGAGAGCAGCATCACAATAGTACTACAGGAACACAGCTTTATGAGAGTGTCATCTGTGGCAGGAACACGGCTGTTTTAAAGAGTTGAGAGCATTATTCCTGACAAAAAACAAACTCTACTCCATCAGTTTTCCCTTCCTGTTTCTTGATTCACCTACCCTCTGCAATTTTTCCCAATGCAATTTATCTTTTGAAGGAAAGGGCCCTTTGGTAGATAGGGAATCTATTACTGCTTTTCCACTGTTCCCTCCAATCAAAAAAATTCTTTTTTTTTTAACCGATATGCATAGTAGTTTCTTCGATTCCTTTTTTTCTTTCCTGTTATGACTGACATGATTTTGGGATCACATAGGTAGTTTTAAACTTGTCAGAGCACAATGAGGCTGTGAATGGCCTCCACCAGTAAGAATGAACCACGTTCTTTTTGGTAATTCATTAACAAAAAACTTGGGGCAAATAAATAAAATGTTTTCCTGTGGATGATACCTCTAAGGAGGTGCTCCTGTCACAGCAGAAGATCAGACGCTTTATTTTTGCCTATTGTCAAAAACATTTTCAGCACTCTGTTGTGTAAAAGCAGCACTGTGCAAGACACAACGACTGCTTCATATTTTTGACGTGCTATTTAAGGGCCAGGATAAGAAATGGGAATCAGGAATTCAAGTTACAACTTATCTAAAATAAGAGTGTAAGTCATTCAGAACTGTTGATGTCACAAGACAACCACACAAAAAAGGAATGAAAACCTGTATGCATTATTCATCTTGTAACTTTGATCTTAAAAGCTAAGAATCTTGAACAAGGAAAGATAAATGGCTTCTCAAGGTTTTTCTTTTAAAAATCAAATGAGGATGATTCAGGATAAATGATAGATAAGACTTAATATGAAAGGGGGAAAAATTGCAATCACAGTACTGCACCAAAGTTCCAATGCAAAAGCTTTGCTTTTTGTATTCAGTTACAAAAGGTTTCTTTTTTTGGTACCACCATTCTTTTTCATGTATATGTAAAAGATTTTACCTATTAAAAATTCATGTTCAGTATGCACAGTTCCTTTCTTCCACCACCCACACCATTACTTCATGTGAACAATTAAGCTGCATCCAAAAGTAGGGGCTACGGCTGGGCAAGGGGCAGGAACAGAGGCTGCGAAACTCTGACTTCTAATCCTGGCTCAGACATGGAGTTGCTCTGGAGCTTCTGCAAGATATGTATACATTCTCCCACAGGGCAAGCATTGATAATTACAGGCACTCTGACTGCACTGTGATTTTTTTTTAAATTTTAGTTTATTAAGCAGGCATTGCCCCTAAAACATGAAACAAATTGAGAGAGATCCAAAAGCGCATGTAAGTTCCTCTGTCTAGGTGAGAGATCCACAGCCTCCTCTTTGAACCCTTTGAGCTCCTGAGAGTCTGTAATTTTTGCTAGTCTTTGCCTGAAGATATGACCAGAGGTGCCACCATCTTGGTTAAGTTTCTGACGTCAGCATCTCCTGCACAAGCAGTCGCATTTGGGATTCACAAAGAAGGCGAAGCAGCAACAAAGTTCCCTAAGGGAGGCTCCAAGCCAATCTAACGCAGACAGACAACACTACATGCATAACAGATCACAGCACAGCAGCCAGTTACATTAAAATACCACCGAAGGAAGAGTGCCTTTACATTACAGCATGGAGCAGGAGGTTTTCCTTCTCTGAGCTTCCAAATTATTACCTCCGCACAAGCAGTTAACACCAAACAGATGATGGAGTGGGGCTAGACAGGCAGAGAAAAAGGCTACGTGGATGGAGGGATAGATTGCGAGAGGTGGAGAATGAGGCAGACACTTCATTATAGTGGTGCGTGGTAGGAAAGCAGCAGGGACACCATTTGGAAAGCAGCGGAAGGTTTTGAGGTGTAACAGGAAGATAGCAGAAAAGAAAATGGAGGCGCTCTTTCTGTAGGTGTTCACAGGCTTACAAGCAACCTGCCTCCATTGCAATTCCTGTCAGTACCCAAGCAAGTCATTGCTAATGGCGCTCATAGCTACTGATGCTCCTGTCAACTGTATGGAGACAAAGTCTGGAAAGACCCAACCCAGAGATTAGAGCAGTCAGCAGAAACTAGAAGACTGATTCCATCTCCTCCTTAACCTAAGGGAATCAAATTCACAGCCTCTCCCTCGAGGTAAGTGCCTTAAACACTCAGCTATGTACTAATACAAGTGGGCTGCCATGCAAAGAGGACAGACTGATGGGGTTGGGAGTGTGCCCGTTCCTGGTGAGGATACCGAGAACCCAGGAGTCCTGGCCTAGATCCTCACTCCACAAATTTGATCTGGGCAAGGCAACAATTACAAACGCATGAACAACATGGAGGTCTGGAACAGGACGAGGAAATTCCCCGCCCCAGTGAGTTACCGTCTCTTTTATTCATATTCATGATCTTTTATTTCCTTTCAGCACAGTGGCTCAGCTTCAAGATCAGAGTTGTTGCACAGCCTATACACATCTCCTATAGCAGATTTTTTTCAGAAAATTGGAAAATACATTTTATTTTTTGAGAAATTAGTTCCATTCACTGGACTGCACTGGAGTACTCCCTTTCACCTATATATATTGTAGGAGGGATTCTTGATCCTACAATGATCCCCAGAGAAAAATTAACTAGATGTGCATAGCATCTCACCAGTTTGGCTCCGGCCTCATGATAACTGTTTCTCAGTTCAACAAAATTAAGTTAAAGATAAGCATTTGCCTCACATGCAAGACTCTCATTCCTGCTTCATTTGCAATACATGGAGAGGGAATAACCACATCTACAAGCATATGTTTTCATACTGTGGTGCAAAGAATACGCATAAGAAAAACCATGTTTTGTTCCAATGCAATGAGAAAACTGTTTATAGACAACACGTTCAAGAGCAAGGAGAAAAAAATGTTTTGACAATGATTCTTCATCAGATGCACCCAGTGGAAATGTGTACAGGGAACAGCCTATACTGAGCCTGACTTGTGCTAAAACTGAGGAGTACTGGGAGAGCTACACTCAAAGAGAACACATGCTTCTGTAATCCAGCACAGATAGCTATGTGCCCGTACCCCTACTTTCATTTCATATTTGTTCCATTCACTACTGTTTATAACCTGAAAGACATATAAACTTATTTCTCTTCAAAGCACATTTATTTGCCCTACAAATGGACCAAAACTATGCAAACGCTACTTTGATTTTTATTATCTCACCTATATAAACATATCAATTTCCTTAACCCTACCAGGACAAAATAATATTTTCTTTTTATTGCATTCCAGAGGAAGTTATGCCTTAAACTTGGATCTTATTTAACTGCTATTTATCTCAATCTCTTAGTTCAAACTTTGTGTCAGGAACCAAGCTACCACCTCTGTTTCTCAGGCACCCTTAACACTCAGTCTCTAAAGCCCAAGTCTGCTGACTCCAAGATTAACATTGTTATTGCCCAGGAGGAAAAAAGTTTCCAAATAATTACAAGAAGGTTCCTTCATGGACATACCCTCTTTTTGCAGGATTTATAGATATGAATCAGAAAAGAAACATCAAGCATCATCCCTTATTCCAAAACAAGTACAATCTTAATGGTTATTTGAAATCTGTTGTCAGAACAAAAAATGTTAATATTAAAAGTTTCAAACAGCCTTTGACACTTACAGATGGCAATGAGTCAAAGAGGAGCAAGTGTTTAAGAATGAAAACAACTGGAAATGCTTTAAAAGTGGAGCCACTACGAATATTTCCATTGATAATATGTCTACTGGTATTACATACATATCATGCACCGCCACATATATTTTGCCATTTTCTTATCTGGTAACTTCATGACTTAAAAAGAGGAAGGGAACTCTTGTAAATTATGTTATCTGAAATTTAGCCTTACTGATGTGAATGAGAATTTTGCCATCCATTTTAATGGATCTATGCATTCACTTTATATATATATACACAAATGAAAAACATTCTGAAAAAAGCAGGTTGATTTCCTGTAAAAAAGAAGCGTCTATCACTTAAAAGCTGACAACTTCATTCTTATTTCAGTTACTGTACTGATTTAATTCTTACGTTCCTATCATTAAACTGAAATAGAAATGACCTAAAGAAGACTGTAAATAGAAATGCAATAATTCTAAGTCAGGTTTCCACATTAATACTTTTTGTCCATCTGTCCTTTAGTGCCTTGCCCATTCCAGGTTCCAGTCTCCCCTTTTCTCCCAGCCACAAGCAAGAAAATACAGATGGTTACTGCGAAGCTGTTAAGACACACATCTGAATGCATATTTATCCACTTGGCAAGATCCTGCTACAGCTGTAAGTCAATGCAAATCTGCATTACAATGTAGCTTTAGTCTCTCATCTGTGTGAGAAAGTGGCCGTGATATTAATAGTGCTATTTAAGACAATGCCAGGCAAATATTACGTAAATTAATGCAGTTGAGCTAGCTATCTCAGCCCTGTTAATTTACACCTCTGAACATAAACACTCATTTTGGCATGTGAAACAAGTGTATCTCTACACCTACATCAAAACTCATTTCCATTTGTTTGTTTTTGGAAGCAGAAACTGATAACACAAAATAACTCCAGCAGATGTCACGCTGAAAGAATACAAGGTAGGTATTCTTATATAATCATCAGAAAACAAAACCAAAATGAGGGGCTTTATTCTATCATTAGCACAGTTTTAATAAACTACAGGTCGTGATGCCAATCAGTGATACTTGCTTTTGTTCTGAGTATGTCTTTGTTCTGACAGCTGGGAGAGGAGACATTTTAATGCACAACAAAGGAAAGGAACTGCAGTACAGATCACCTGAAATTCCTTCAAGAGAATTAACTATAGCAATAGAAAATGCAAGTGTAGAAAGCATTTCCTGAAGAAAAAAGTAGTGCTGGAATCTTCTGTCGATTGACTTGTAACAGGAGAAAGGAAATTGCAAAGGTTTTTTTGTTTTTTTGTTTTTTTCGTATGATTGGAGGTATTTCGTTAACAGCAACCAGTAGAGGTTCTATAGGATACTTAAAAATTTAAATGTATGTGTACACCACAAGTGTGGGATGCCTGAGCTTTGTCTGGTTTCTAAGAAATGAATGAAACAAGGCAGTTTAAATCTCCAACAGAAGTTGTAGTTTTGTACCTACATTACTGGGTTTTAAGTGTTCTTTCATTATACATTTCCTCATTTCAGCATATGATTAAGGCATAAAGTGTACATGCCTCTGATCTTCTTTTATGATAGTATATTACCAACAGGATCCTACATGGTGTATACTTTCAGATGACACAGTTTCCCACCATATGGAGAGATGTTTTGGATCACCATGTTGGCAGCATATAAATGATTTTTGAACTCCTTATTCGTTTCCATTTCTACAAGCCATTTAGGGTCAACAGTTTATTGTTTTACATGTCAAAAACTAAAAGAATGATAGTTTTCTGATTTGAGAAGCTGCTTCTTCCATACTCTTGAATAATTGTGCACTGCACTCAGCAAGCTACAGATACAAATGAATATGACAACACTTCTAATGAAAAACACCTCAGTTTGAGAGACTAGGATAAGCCATTTTCTCTCTACAGAAATGCAGCTATATCCCCAAAGTCTTACTATCCTTTCTAATCCATTGCATATCTTTACTGCACTGATTCTTTTTGACGGAATTACAGAAAAGTCTCACTTAGACTACTGGTGGTTCCTCTTTCCAGCTAAAGAAGGCAGATTATGTAGCTTGCAGAAATTTGTAAGTGGATAAAATGGAAGAAAATTACAAGATAATGAATGAATTTCATTTTCAAAAGCTTCTAATTCCTTTAAGGAAGAGAAGAACATAGGTTTTGCACAGTTCTTGTTAACAAACATAAACACATAGCTTGCAATGAGACAGTGTAAGACTGAAGGACCCATTACTAGCTAAATGCAAATTAGCATTGCCTCCAAGGCAAAGAAAGGACCGAGCTCCAGCATGGCTGGAGGCTTGCATGCTCAAGAAACTAATAATTTTAGATTAGCTCATTTTGCCACTAAACTTTTTCAGACAATGCCTTTTTACACTTACTGTAATTCTCTCATCTTTGTCATCTAGAGGGGTCCCATCTTTCTTCCACGATATTGTGGGTTCTGGGTGACCTCTTGGGGGCTGACATTCCATCACAGCAGGCTCCCCCACAGCTACCATTACATCTGATGGATTTTGTCTGAAGTCATCCCGCAGAACTGAAAGAGTGAAGAAAATGAAGTCAAAAATTACACCAACAGGACAGCACTGTTTTGGCCTTTAACAGCTCCTTTTATCAAGTTTTTAATTAAATTAATCAACAATCCAAGTAATGAATTTCATTTGGCATCTGAGGATGAGCTCTAATGTTTCCATAGAGTAACAGAGAAAACCCGTTTATCCTATCATTAGTATTTAACGTCCAAGATATGAGCAAAGTGACTTTAACAGTGACAGAGATGAAAAGCTGACAGAAACATAGGAATGTTTGGATTGAATAACTGCTCTAATACGTGTACCTGGCATAACTTCTGCCTAGTGCATAAGTACAGGACTCCAATCACAACTCAAGGATATGAAATGCTATTTGTAATGTTGAAAGTCACTTGGGGAGAAGCAACACAGAGACTGCTTTCTGCCCATCTTTTTCCAAGGCACAAGGTCAGCCTGCCAGTAGCTTACAGGTTTATGGTTAAGGATTGGCCAATGGCCATACGAATTGCATTTATCTCTGTATTTAGGGCAAAGACGGACAAACTAGCTAAACTTCCCAGCTCTCAGATGACATTATAAGGAGGACAAATATCAGGGCAGCCTAAGCCAAACTACTTTTTCTAATTTGTCTTTTGTGTCTTTTCTAGGAAAAAAAAAATTCTTTCCTGATTCCTGGGAGTCACCCCTTTATCTGATCCAGGACCACATCCTTCATTTGGCAGAAGTCAATTTTATGACCTTTTCAAGGAAGGAAACATTTTTATTGTGGCATCGCTACTAGAATTTGTTCGCATTATTTGGCCAAGCCTAGGCCTAGGAGACTCTATTTCCATCCACTCAGTCCTTTCATGAATTTCATCAATAGCTGTGTCATTATTTTTCTTCTTGGGGAGGAGGAGAGACATCCTACTGTGCTCAGCAGACCATTTACACAGGGCAACAGTTTAACAGAATAATGGCATTCCTGAATCTTGCCAAGTAAGTGGCATTAGGTTTAATCTAAAAATAAATAACTCAAATGATAGCACATATAAAATTTTAGACCTCTCCACTGCTGTTACTCCATCCACACTGAGCAAAGCATATGGTTATGGAAAAGTACATTAGAACCAAAGAACTCTTATGGTTTTGACTCAGCTTTGGGTCATTCTTGCTACCTGCACCCATCTTGTGTCAATAGAAAATAGTGCCAAGAATCTGCAGCAAAAAATATGTCCCAAGAGCCATGGACCTCAGATACATGGCCATTCATTACTGAACAGTGGTTTGGTTGTTAATACTGTTTCAAAGCTTGGCGTGATTTATTATTAGACATTAAGGAATGTAGGTGCGCTTACAGATTGGCAGGTGGGGCTCTCAGGCTGCTAAGACCTTTCGAAATGGTCTGAGGACAAATAGGGCATCTGCCTTGGGACAGAGGGGAAATACCTTTCTTGCACCTACTTTCTGCTATGCTGTATAATCTAAAACAAAAAGGTGAGCAAAAAGGACTTTTAGTTCTTTGACTGTTTCTCTATTCTTTCTTCTCAAATATGTCTACTTCACATCCTACTACCCTATGATTCAGTGGTTACAACCACATGCATATGTGCTTAGCTATGTTCATTATAATATACAATAGGAAAATTTCAAGATTAAAGTGTAAAAGTGTAAATGGGAATCAAAAGCAATATATACAGAATATTTTACCACTGCTATAGAAACAGGATATAACTTCTGTAAGTACTAAAGAATATTTGAGTACCAAGGCTACTGAAGTATATTCCAGATGTTACCAAGCGTCTTCTGAAAATACCCGCCCTCTTCCATACTGAAGCACTGACATTTCAAATACTTTAACTTAATAATCAAACTTTCTGAATGTCCTGGAATCAATAGATGCTGATGCATTGAAAGAAGATAATGGGAGTAAAACGGCTCTAACACTTTAACAATGCAAACTACTACAAGAGAATGTTCAGATTTAAGGAAGAAGAAATCATGGAATAGTTTAAGTCGGAAGGGACCTCTGGAGGTCATCTAGTCTATAACAATGAAATGTTTTTGGATGAACATATTCTCTTGTCTCAAACAGACCTTGTCTAGAAAGCTTATTTCAAAAATAAATTTGGTGCACCTATTGTCTGGTGTAAAAGACTTGAGAAAGGATGCTCCATCTAAGAGCGAAGAACTTCTCTCTATAAAGTGCAAATAATATGGCTATTTTCCTTCTATGGACTAGGGAAAACTGACAGTTTTAAACAATAAAATTTATCCAGGTAACATCTAGGTGAAATAAGTTTTCAGAAAGGGGGACTATGTCATTTTTAGTTATCCAGAAAGGCAAGCCAAAAGACAGATCAATCCCTTAGCTTCCCTTCTGCTTTCAATGAAACTTCAGTAAGTTCACCTTACTTACTCTTAGAGCTTCCTTACTACATTATCCTAACTATTGATGAAACAGAACTGAAAACACCAAAATACTTTGGTTATGGAAGCATTGAAATAGCTACATACACACACTGAAAGTCAAATGCTTATATTCAATATGGTATTAATAATAGGATGTGAATTTTTTTGTTTCTAAGTAACCCCCAAGCCATCCAGATACAATAAAATGTGTAGTATAAGGCACTGGGCTGACACTGCTTCTGTTGAAGTCAAAGAATTTTTTTCTATTTACTTTAATAGAGACTGCATCTGGCCTGGAGCCACTGCTCATATTATTACTTCTTTTTTTTTCCCTTCTCCAAACAACAGAACATAAAAGAAACAGCAACAAAAGTTGCACCAAGTTACTAAAAAAACCCCATACATCCAGTTCCCAGTGCCAATAACATATGGAAGTGTAGAAGAGTTTATCTGCTACACCAAAGTTCTATTACAACATAATAAAAGGGCTGTTTAGACCACAAATAAGAAGCCTCTTATTACTGCTGAAGATTAGATCACTTGGATAAAGCTAAGAGATATATAAAAAGAAGTGCCATAAAGTTTTAAAAAAATCAAGTGAAATGATCTTAACAAAGCATAAGTGTTTTTCAAGTCTCTAAGACCTCATAAATCTAAGAAGAAAACCTTTCAGATAGCACCTCGGATGGCTTTTAGCACCTTTGAAGCAACAAAGAAGTCCAGTACTTGCCTAATAAAAGCAAATTACTTGAGTAACTTCTACACTTGTTAGTCTTAGATCAGCTTTACAAGCATAGTACCTTGTCTGTAAACCAAGACCTTTCACAAATTAACCGATTCATAATAAAATGCCTTAGGAGAACATCAAAGGTCCAGGCCATAGATACATCAAAATATATATATTTTCCATTTACTATGAATTATTTTGGCTCTAACATTACATAATGAAAAGCTAACAAAATGTAATCCATTAGAGATTACTCCACAGATAGTGGTCATGTAATTATTTTTGCAGCTGTAATGTAGATGCTCTGGTTTTTGCCTTATGCCCTGGCAATCTTGCATAAAGTTATAAATTTAAAATTTTCTTCACTTAGTGAAAAAAGGCAATTTTTCTTTTCTGTCCTCCACAGTCAAGGTTCATTGTAAATTGAGAATATATTTCCTTTTGAAGATATATTAGAAGTATACTTTGAAATCCAGTATAGTTGGTGCTTTCAGTTACCAAAGGGTCAAATTTCACCACGTGCATCTCATTTTCAACATGTATGCAGTTGGAATGAAAATGGACAAAGCAAGAGGATGCTTTTTAGAAATCCAGTGTAGAATCTTTTATGTATATGTGTGTATATATATATAAATCTACATTTCTGAAACATTGTGGGTTTTCTAACATTTTACTCTAACATTTTGTAAAACACAACAAATAATGATCATAATTGTTGTCATTACACAGCTAGAACAATAATGAGGTCCCTTGCACAGCTGAATAACTCCTCTGTGATCTCCCTGTGTGAAGCCCAAACTCCTATGCTTGTGCAGAACACACTTTCATGCTATGCTTGTTGAATTAGTCAAGTTCAAGAGCAACTTTGGTAAATCTATTTAAAAGTCAGCTACTCATACAACCATTTAAAATCTGGCACTTTTCAATCAATGAGGCAATTACACTTCCCCCCAGAATCTTTCCCAGAGCAAAAAGGAATTAGTAATCGCTTGAGGATAAATTTTTATTGAGAAGCAACATAAGTAGAGACAGCATTTTTGTGCAAATCCTAAATGGTGCTTTCCAATATGCAGCAGCCAGTGGTTTTTTTGTTTTTTTTTTTTCCCCTTGAAGCTCTTCACTTGCTATCATGAAATAGAGTAGGGAGCCATTACTAGGTGAAACGGCAACTATATTTAAAGATTCAGATATAAAGAAGCTGTACAAAGGTGTTATCAGAAGGAATGAAAACAGTGTCCAGACAACGAAAGAAGAGCATAGCTTTCTTAAAATTTTATACAGCCAAATGTCACTACTACTAGCTAAAACAGCTCTCTTGCTAGTAATACAATAGTCCAAAATGATACGCTAAACCCCCAAATGGTCTTCATTCTCCTAGTGGTGGCTATTTGATCCATACGTTAATCACCTGACAGTCATGGATAACCCAAGAGCAAGCAGTGTTCACCGCATCTTCAATGGTATGTTTAAGCTTTGTCTTGTAATGGACCAGAGTGAGAAGCATATGCTTATGTTTAATAGCTAACTTTGACTTAATCTCATCGCAGAAACAATCCATAAACATGTGTGATGGTAACTGCCAGGTAGGCAGTTTTTGCACACACACATTGAAGACATTTAAAAAAGATGACTGCTAAAGGTTATCATTATATAATTGTACTCTAGTTTAAAGAAAGTAAAGATAAACAAAGCACAGCACAAGAAAAACAAACCAGGCAAAAAACTCTAGGCACTAAGCCAAAAGAGTGAATTTGTAAGGAACATGCTAATTACCATCATACACTGTATATAGGGGATGCCTTACCAGGTGGTACCATTTAAGAACTGGAAATTAGAAAATCTCCCGAAATTTTTGATTATAGGTTTTACATTCTACTCAGACTGGCTAGACACTTCACACTAAACCAGTTCAAAGCAGTGCACCAAAATACATGCAGGATCCCTCATCAATGAAGATATTACAGCCATGGTCACCTGATAATACAGAACACCTTTGGAATAGGCTGTAAAGGCAGAGAGGATGTTGAGGGCGCGGTTTCATGATCGGATTAAGGTAACCTTAATCCATTCCAATTCTTCTAAAGACTTGCTTCTTGCTAACCTTCTTGCATTGCCATGGACAAATCTTGCCATTTTGCAAGGCTAGCTATTTGTCAAATGAGCAGAGATTAGTGAGCAAAAGTATCTCACAATTAGAAAACAAAGAAGATCCCAACAATTTCCGCTCTTTCAAGATGAAGATAATTTAAATGTTTCTTTGTTTTGTAGCACATGCCTCAATCTTCTTTCAAATTCTGACTGTGTGCATCATAATTTTACCTGATTGCCATGTTCTTACTCTGATTATTTGGGAATCACAGGGAAACTTAATGTGGAGAGTACTTCTTCAATGAAAAAAGTAGAAGAAATGATCATTCCTTACAGGACTTTAAAAAAGAACCAGATCTCAGCTAATGAGCAAGTTTTCTCTCATCACACAAAAATGTGCTAACAACAAACTGCGTGCTAAGCTAAGCAATGCAACCTAATTGTCCTCTGCCCTGCCTTTTGGCTAATTCCTTAAAAAATATGCAATAGACTAATTTTCTAAATATTCACCAATTCTATTATTTTAATTCCTGTAAAGTTACAGCAGTTGTTTCAATGCTTCCATTTCTGACCTCAACGAACCAAAAGAAAGTTTCATCTGACTAATAAAATGCAAGCAACAAGCACTTCATAGGAAAATGCTGTAAAATTTAGAAAAATATTTTGGATCCAGGAAGTTAAATAAACATTCTAAGCTCAAAATCCCATGAACACATAATCAAACAGACACTAATCATTTTTAGTCAGGACTGAGCTATTACTCAACAGCAAATCAGTTCCTGTAATTTAGGGCTAGCAATGATCCCTTTCCCCCCTACCTACTGAACTTTTTCTACTTCTAATTTAGTGAGACACCGCAGACATTTTTGACATTGAAATATAATATGAAACCATTATGTCAGTTGAAACAGCACTTCTAACCAGGTGCTGAATTTTAATCACAGCTCACTTAAGCATTAGCCGGAACTATGTTTTCCTGTTTAAAGACTTTGCTGGGATAAAATTTATATCAATGTCAGAATATAATTTTTCTTAATACATGTATGTCAGTGATAAGTAAGTGTTCTGGCCCTCAATTAAGTTCAAAAAGAACAAAAAATGTACACATGGCCAGATTTAAGACAATATATGTGTTGCCAAAATGTATTTTGGACCATATTAAACTCTTTAAGGATGTTACCTGGTTTGTTCAAAAACTTAATCATTTCCAAATTAGAAGAATCCTGTTCTGAAGGCGACCCCCCAAAAGTTTCCATCTAGCTGTATAAAGTCGAAGGAAAAACTGGTTCCCTGAAAAAACTGATTTATTTTCCTCTCTGAAGACATTAAAAACTGCGAATAATCCGTTAACAGCAACTACAGTGCACAGTTATTACAACAGAACAGAAGGAAAATGGCTAGAAATAGAAAGAATTTTTAAGGACAGTTGCGATCTAACAAGCTCACTTACATAATACAGGCAATACTGTTATGCAGTGGCTGAGCCCAGCAATACACAGCTGAATATTTCAGAGAATGTCTACTCTTTTATAAAGCCTCCAACAGATTAGAGAGTCACTTTTTTTTAGCAACCTGTCTAGTGGCTCACTACTTCCATCATTTTCTTTTCGCATCTTTTTCCTCATTTGAAGCTTTTTCAGCTCAGCTACTGGATTCTGTTACTCCTTTGTCAGCTGAAATAAAGAGCCTTCTAAAGGCAGGCTGATACCAATCAGTTCAGTATCTAGATCTCAAATCTTCTTTAAGGCCTCTCTGAACTTCAAAACTACTGAAATACTGGGCAGGCGACCTGATAGTTTAACCTGTCTGACACAGCCAGCCCTTCTCAGGATGTCCCTGGCGATGCAGTCTAGGAAGTCACATTCAACAGGTTGCCAGATGCACGCGACTGCTTGTTGTAAAAAAACTGATCATAAGAGACCACCATCACTTAACATCATCACAGTACAGATCAATTGCAGATGTTCAGCCGGACATTTATGGCGACAGATTCAAGGTAATATACTTGTGTAGAGCTGGCCTGTTCTGCTTTAAATTCCACCCTTCAGTAAGCAACACCACCTCAAAGCCAAAAAAAAATTAAAGTACTTTAAAAACAAGTGATATTATTTGCTTGGTATTCGAATGTATTAATATGAACTTATGTTGACAGCCTTGTCTTGAATCTTCACAGCTATGATCAGAGCATCATATATATTTGTATTTCAAAATCTCCTTTCAAGCTTAAAAAAGCAAAGTTAAAAGAAGCAACCACAAAAATTCCATATTTCTTCTACTCTACTACAACTGAAACCAACTAATTTAGTTTAAGCAGCTGGTTCATAAAAGCTTCCCCTACGACATCACCATGGAAGAAACAGTACTGTTAATGAATGCAAGAAGAGATTATAAAAGGCCTTTCATTTTCTAAGTTGATGTTGAACAAACTTAAGATCTATTATTATTATTACGTTTTTTTCTCTTCCTAGCCTTTCATATAACATGCAATGCTTGATTTTTAAACTTTAATTTACACCATTTAAAAAATTTTCGTAGGCATTATAATAGGCATGCCAAAAGATAAATTATTTTCTTAAATACCAGTAGCTTTTGAAGTCTCTTCAATATTCTATGGTGTGTTTCCATGTACTGCACCATTTAAGCTTACTTATTAATTATTACTGTGTGCAGATAGTAGGAAAAGAATGCTTCTAGATCCTCTATTGCTCCTCACTTAGAAATGTACCAACAAAAGAATTATTGAACAAAACAGCCCATATATGAAATAGTAACAACTCATGGCGTAACATACTGAAGTCCTTGCTCTAATTAGTTCTTAGCTCTAAGTCACTTAATACCGTATTGAATCAAAAGAATCACAATTGGCTGCTCTCCTTGCATCTGAGGGCAATTGTACTTCACACAGAAGCCCTTTTATTTCAATTTACAACACGAACAAACCAAGGTCAGCTTTTTCAGTATCTAGTAGAATTACAGGATTTACAAATCTTAGCCAGATTTTTAGAGGAATTGCTAATTTTGGGTACCTCAAATTTAAAGCACATTAAATGGGACCAATCTTCCAAAGAACGGATTAATTTCTTTTTTAATCAAAATCCTTAAACAGGACTCAGAAAAATTTGAAATTGAGGTATCCAAAATTGCTAGCCTTTAGATGTTTACTTGTACTAATCTATTGGCATTATATTATAGAAGTCCACCAAACACAGTTCAGCTGTTTTTATCCCACAAAATACACCAAATGTGAGAAAATGTTTGGTTAGTTTTCTATTTAAAAACTAACAATTATATTTCAGCTCTCAGTAAAGTAGGAAACAGAACCCTGTAACTCAGAGCTGGATCATGCAGTACAAAGGAAAGATAAATCAGACAAATGAGTACTACCAGTAATTGTAATATCTGATAATAAAACTGAATTAAAGAGCAAATGGTACACAAAGAATGCTTTAAATAATTCTGGGAAAAGAAGTTCAGAAAACTTGTATTCCTGTTCCCTACCACAGCTGAACAGCATTTAAAGCAATGGAAAACTGCCTATTTTCATTTAATGTGCAGATCCAATAAATATTTTACTGAATCTGGTACCACATGCTTCTGTAAGACTGCTAATAGATTAAAGGTGTCAAGGATGGGTATTAAGTACATGAAAGTACACTTTACAGAGTTATGTAACTTAGTATTAACATTATTAGTACTGCCTAGCAGGTAACACCAGCAAAGAGCACTGGTGGACAAAAGAACTAGGAAACACAGCCTCATTTCAGCGACCATTAGCAGAGATACAGTCAAGACCCAGTTGAAATAAGAGTTAAATATAGGCACTGGATGTATGAAACAGCAGCAGCCTCACTGGCTTATGAAGTTAGATCACACTTTTAAAACATTAACAAAATGTACTGCCTCAATTACTGTAACCTTTAAGTTGCTTTAAAATGTACTTTCTCTGAAGAGCAATGTTTTTCATTGATTGTTTTTTATACAGCAGCACTAAATTGGTATATTAATACCTACTGAAGGTTAATAGTTACCTCCTCTAGAAAAAGTGTCATTCCCTATTATATTTAGCAATGCATGTTAGTGAATATAACACCGGCATGTTTCTATTCTATTAATGTTGAAAAAAATCAAGGAATGTGGCACCTGCTGCATCGCATCTTTTAAAAGGCGCTGATGACAAATAAAGTACTAAATCAAGCAATAAGCCACATTGCAAAAGCAATTAAATGCTGAGGTATTTGGCAATAAACATATTGAATACACATATAGATGTTAAAATAAATATATTTATCCCATCATTCATTATTTGTAAGTGGTGTTGAGACACAATTGTTCATAGAAAGAAATATGCTTAAGAAGCAGGCTCCAAAAAAGACTCCTGTAAAAACCATTGGCTGCAAGTTCTAGATGATAATTATAGAAAAGTTTTAGAAACCACGCACGGTCAGTCTGATTTTCTTTCATCAGTTGAAGACCTAGACTTTTAGGGGCAGGAATGTTTGGGGAAAGACAGATGTCATCCCATAACAATATTTCAATGCGTGAAAAGGACAGTGTAAATGAACCAGATGATAAACTGGGAATCAATTAAATGACCAAATCTGAGAAGTCATATAAAAGCAGTATTAGCTCCTGTGAGAAAGGTAACTGACAGGCCTAAGAGAACACACTGGCGCACTGGGAACCCTAATTAAACCCCGAAGTATCTGTGATGCCTCAGGCATATGACTGAGAATATCCCTTAGGTTGATCAAAAATTGAAAATAGATAAGGAAAATGGACCTAATTATTAACTTGATTGACTGTGTTACAAAATGGGATCCCTCCCAACATCTTCCACATATTATGATCTAGGACAAGGCATTTACTACCCATAATTCAGAATCTGTCTCCTATGAGAGTAAATTCATTAGTACAGATGTGAAGAAACAGCTTGCCTTCACTTTTTCTAAATACCTACAGTTAGTTCCTTTCTTTTTTTTTTATTGTACATTTCATTTTAAAGTTCTTGGGTTATCTGAATCATGTTCCATGAGAAACAATACTTTCAGTGTCACTGAACGCAGCAGATTTCAAAAATTATGGACACAAATCAATGGCTTTTAGACAGTTCACAGAAGAGCTATGGCTTTGGGAGATCCACAAATCAGTCAAAGAAGTGTCTTCATTTTCAAAACCAAGGATTTGGGTGTATTCTAAAAACAAAGCACTTTTTTTTGTACACTGCCAGTCCAGGTCCCAATGCTGAGTTTGAAGTGAACTGTTAGCTGCACTAACCTTCCCTCAAAGCAGAAGATAATGGAGAAGAAGAATCAGTTTAAGATGTTGGAGCAAAACCTTGTTTTGGCCTTCCAAATTAAAGGATAAAGAGATAACTGGAAAAACAAAAGCAATATAAGGGACCAAAAGAAGAGAAAGAACAGGCGAGAAGACACATTACCAAAATGCCAGTGTCTGCCTTGACTACTTCACAAACCTTGCTGCAAAAGCAGGATAGTTTCCTCTCTAAAGAAAGAAAACTTGACCCCACCCAGAAATGCCAGTGTCCTTGGCTGCTTTTGCCATTTAGCATTCAAGGGAGAAAAAAGAAAGGAAGGAATTCAGCTACAAGGACAGAAGTAAAGACTTAGCCAATTTTTAATGAAAACTTAAAACTCTGATATAGGCCACTGGCAAATTGAGCCCGACTGGAATTGATTGAAAAGGTGTTGCTGTCATGGCTGTGTTGGCTTGAGATTTGACAAATTGACTCTCTTCCCAGAGCTGCTAAGCTGGAAAATCCCCCACTGTAGGTGAGACCTGAAGGAACCTTATTTGTCTTAATTTACCTTGTTAAAAGAAGAGATGTAGCTATTCCACAGACTTGCCAATGAAACTATAGCAGTAGTGTTTCTGAAGTATAGGCAAGATTTAAATGGCCTATGCTTGTGCAATTACTCATACTCATTCTTTAATTCTGAGGAAACCTAAAATGTATTGCAGAAGATGTTTTTAAAGAAATAAACAAGCATGTGACAATCCCATGGTTAAGCATTCGCCCACCTGGGAGTGACAAGGTTTATGCACTGTGCACAACTCTAAATCTGCAGATGCACTATCCTTCTGTTTTGCTAAGCTCCTGCCTCCAGGCAACCATTTTAGCCATGTCCTTTGCTTAGCATACAAATTTTAGTGTCATAACTGTACCACTACACTCAAGAGTCTTCTGAAAGGACCCTATTTCCACGAAAAAATCCCCATTATGCTATTAAAGTGGTTGAAAAATGGAACATGTTTAAATCAGAGAATATACACTACCATTACCGCAATCAAACGGCTAAGCCACTACTGCTTTAATATTCTGGAAAATATTATTCCACCATTATATCCGAGGTCAAGTCTGAAACATCATCAGTTAGAAGGTGCAAGACACAGACATTTCATATGGTTAAGTGGCTAATTCAGAACAATAACAGAGCTGCAAAGAGGATGCAGGATTTGTTGGCACTAAACACTATGGCAAAACCACATGGCTTAAAAATATTGCTGGACTGTTAGATTCTTCATATGTAATTTTATTCTACTGAAGGGAACTATTAACCGCACAGCTCCAAACTCTTCTCTCACCTCTCTGGACAATTCTACAGGAGGAATATGCTTTAGTGAGATAGTAGACTCTTAGTTAATTATACTCTGTAATTCCAACTGCATGAATATATATCATTCTTGTGGTAATATTGTTTCTCTACCTTCTAAATCATTTAAGATGTAAATTGACAAGACTGTCACAGTAAGAACAGATAAACTTTTTCAAAATTTCCTTTACACCAAATATCATATACTTTTCAACTTACTATTTCCTTAATTTTGCTGGCTTTAGAAAACATTCTAGGAAATCATCTCAGAGAAAAATAGCAGATGGCCTTATATAGAGGTCAACAAAGAGCAGAATAATTGTCCTAGAGACAGTCTTCACCTAATTTAATTGACTGTTTTGAGACAGATCCCACATAGTACAGACAAATGTTTGCTCTATTTTGGACATATTCTAAGATATGAATCATACTCCTTCCTCAATGTAAAGAAACATGGCTCAATATGATATACTCACTGTTTTATTGTTCAAAATGTGAAAAATCTCTAGACAGATGTTATGCTGATGTACAATGTTAGCTCTTTGTTTAGCCTTAATGTTCTGAAGGCTTCGACTACTGCAAAATCTATCCAAAGTACTACAGCAAAAAGCAAAGCTAATAGCTAAAAAAATGAAAAATGGTATTGTAAAAGAATAGACATTACCAAACCCACGAAGCCTGAATTCTTAATTGCAGTTCTTAGAGATATATCTGCTACAGCAAATGGCAAAAGACAATACAACCATGCAGAAAAATACTTCTGTATTTGGACTCTTATTCTGGCTTCAATCCCTATGTGATATTCAAAGGCAACATGCCAATTGATCAGTATGTTAGTTTTTAATGTACAATAAATGCTACTGAGTAAAAATCAGAGTTCTGTTCTCAGAGTATGCCTTATTGCCGGCAGGAAAGAGCACATGAAGTTTTGGATCGCCCCATGTGGTAAAACAGCAGCCAGAAGTCTGATTCAGAATTGACGAAGGGAAACAGAGGGGGATGCTCAGCCTGAACATGAGTGCATATAAAGACAAAGGGATTTCATTACTGAAGATTTTAATTTTGATTAAATGCTTCGTTTTATATTGGGTCACACTCATTGTTTTCAACTCTGTGTTTTCATTAATATTTTAATATATACAGAACATGAGGTTGCATAACTTCAGTATTGTGGCTAAAGATAACATCTTTAATAACAGTTACAAAAGAAGAGAAGCTGGCATGCATTGCTGTCTAACTTAATAATGCCGCGAGGCACAATGGGCTGCTATGGACTTTGCGGCCTGCAATACAAAATGCTACACCTGCACTCACCACCAAGTCAAAGCGGTTGATCATAACATTTGTTTAGTCTGTTTGAATAAGAACTTATAAATGCATTCAAGACAAACCAAAACAACATAACAGAAATGGCTGCTGAAGTCTGAAAGAAGCAAGGCAGTTAACCTTTACTTTAAAATGTCTAAGAAACTGCAGTACAGTGCAACTCCTTAAAAACTACCCAGGAAACAACTGCAATAAACAAATCATAACATGCATTTTTATTTACTGATTGTTGGATTTTTTGCTATTTCTAACCCCTAGTAGGGAAAATCTGGACAAAATTCAAGAGATGATACCTTCTTCTGATAAAGTGTGAGCTGGGATACAATTAGCAGAAGTGTTTAGGTTCAATTTCCCTTGTCATTACACCCTGAGGTATGTGGTGCCACACTACAAAGGCCTACCAGCCCTGTAATTCACTCCCTATCCATCCTAAGCAGCCCATATAGGTTAATTTCCTGGTAAACCACCACAGTCTTATGTTTCCATTAAGAATCACTATGGAGAGAAAAAAGAAAAAAGAAAAGCAAATACCATGTGAGACCCTGAGTGGGATTCTTTTATTTATGTTTACCTATGAACTCCAAATATGATCATGTTTTCAAGTCAGTTAGTGCAGTGCATTGGTTTTTTCTGTATATTTAAGCACAAAAGATACTGCAAAGCAGTCCTGAAAAGCAGAATGAGGCTCAATCTAGATTATCAATAGATGCACAATAATAAAAGTCACAGATATATACATTTTTAGGATAGTTTAAAAAAAAAAATACTTCGGGACTAATTTTGGTAAACAGGATGATAAAGTCAGTAATTTTTTAAGATAAGAGCTATGGGTATCTTCTAATAAATCACATAGAAAAACAGAGTGGAGGGGAAAAAAATAAAAACAAACAAAAAAATTCTCTGGGTTACCAAAATCCTTACGCTTGTTTTTCCAGCATACTGAGAAAATATTTGGCTATCATAAAATTTTCTAGTAATCAAAAGTTTCAGCTGGTTCAGCGACGCTTACTTCCATTGGCAGGCATGTTGAAACTTACTTTTGAATGGCATTGTGGAGGTTATGTCCCTATTTCTCATTTTTATTAGTGCTGGCTAATAACAACATTGGCTTTAGCAGTCTTCAATCAATAAGAATTCCAGCTTCTGCTTTCTTAACCTATCTAGTTTGTTTCTGCACAGAAACTGTATCAAGCAGGTCAGAATTTCTATTCATTTATTAGGTTTCCTGTCTGCACAGTTATGGGGGCTGACCTCCAGTAAATATACAAGATATAATAAAAGCAAAGGAATGTTAACTTCAACTGCCTTCCAGTCTGCTCACAAAACAGAGCAAAAATAAAATGCAAATGCAAAATGGAACTCCCTCTACGGATGCGCTTATATCAGTACTTTTAGTTTGGATCAGGAAGGTACTTCTGAAGCAATTCTCCCCTTGCTTTGATTCATACTGGGGAGCAGGCTTGGAATGCAAAAGCTGATTTTTTTCTTTTCTGGATGCAGCTAGACCAAAAGATGAACACCAGTTGCCAAAGGATGTTCAGTCAGCAGGCCAAATTAGAGTCCAAAGTCACTACCCATGAAGCATGCACAGTGTAGACACCGGCTCTCAGCCCCAGCTGTTTCACTCTATAAATACACCTCAGCTAGGCTACACTACTTGCAACCACTTGCTATCAACATAGCACATATACAGGAGAACTCACAAAGCCTGGTATCCTAAAGATTTTCTTCCTGTATCTCCTTCTTCATATCCACTCTAACAATCTCAGTCCTTCCTCCTTCCACTTCTTTCAGCCCCCCCCCCACCCCCCCCATGGCCTGTCCACCACTCCCTTCAGCAACACCATGCCTCTCCTCCCACATGGCCACTAAATTACTAGGGGATCAGAGGAATCACAGGCCTCTTGTCAATATTTATGTGCTGTTTGCCCAGCTAGGAGGCCAAACAGGACAGACAAGTTTTAAGTTCATATTACAGCTTCTCCTTCAGCGGATGCACTCATTTGATAGATTTTGGCCCAGTGAGTTCAAAACCAACTGGGAGGAAGAGGGCTACCAGATTGATGACACAAGCCTTCATTTGTCAGGAAAGACAGCTAAACACAAGAAAGCAAATAAAAAGCTTGAAAGTCATAATGTTCCTTTACATAAGGGAATCTAAAACAAAAGGAGAAATTCTCGTTGCTACAGAAAGTGCCTGTTGTTGTTGGAGTGCTTGAGCGACATTGATTGGCGTCTTTCAGTGCCTTACAATGACAAGTGATTACTGAGAATATTTTCTTAACTTTCAGGCAGAGGCCCTACCCTTACTTCATGTAGCAAAGGCTTCTAAGTAGACAGTCCTAATGTTTACACGGACTGTAAGGAGCATGTAATTACGCAGTTTTCTTTGTCATGTTTCTTTTTCCCTTTCTAGTGATGAGATGCTTGTCTGAGAACTGAAAAGCACAGTGTACTACATAGAATGAAAATGAAGAACAGGTGAGCGCTAAAGCTAAATGTTCAGATATTTTTGCACATTTTTATTCTGGCATATCTGTTCTGTTCTTACTAAAGACACAGAAATCAATCATATTATCATATATTCACAAATCAGGTGAATCAACCCACCTGGTCTAAAACTGGAAAGCTTAAGAATGTAATACTAAGCCTAAAAAAAAAAAAAAAAAAAAAAAAAAAAAGGATGTATGTAAGTGCATCAACCAATAAACAGAAGTAAGCAGTTCTATTCTCATTTATTCCCATCACTTTTTGCCAAACTTTTATTTTCACTATAACTGTGAATAATACCGAGGTATTCCTTATTATTTTAAAATATAAAACTGTATAACAGACACAACTGTGTGATCTTCTTTCAGAGGAAAATTTGTTAGAGAGCAAAGTGGTAACTCTAAAAGCATTCATCTTAAAAACAACAAAAATCTAAATTCTATCAGCATTCATAGAAACAACTGGGATTTATACATACATCATTTGGATACAGGCCATTATCAAACTATCCAGAGAGTTAATCAACAGAGGACACTTGCAGCAAAACAAGACTGATGCCACATAATCAGAAACACCAGAGCTGTAAACAATGAAAATGCACATTATTCCCAAACAGCATAAATAATTTAAGACTTCCAGAAATGAAGTTAATCTACATACCATTTGAAGCACACACAACCACCAATTCAGAGAGAATAATAAAAGGTAAGGAAAAAACATATGGTAATTAAAAAGATACTCTCCAAGTGGGAATATACTTAGCTTGGCAATGTTGGTAACAAGTAAAGAAATACATATTAAGGAAATCCTATTACACACATGAATATATTATATGATTTTGTTTTCAGAGGGGATTGGGATATTTTCACTGCTGTGACTGGACACCAAATGTGCTAGATCCATCAACACCTATCTGATTAGCTCTTCAGCTCTTTGAAGCGTCAATGTTTGATAGCACATTATTTGCACAGAAATTGAAACAACCTGAATTGCCAGTATTTGAGATGTGCATTCTTCTTTTAGTCCCCATTGCCCCAGAAGCCCATACCCTTTCTTCCCCAGATGAAGTCTCAACAGCTTACTTCAAAGGAAAAAGATATTCATGGTGTCTTAACCTTTCCTTTGAAACTGAATCTCTATATCCAGTATCATCTAGCAAGGCTAATTGCACAGTATGCAAGGGAATTATTATTATTTCAATATAACCCACCATAGAGAAATGATGAAAGCTGAAGCACTGTTGTAACAGGCTTTACATAGAGAACAGTGCAAACACACTATCAAAGGTGAGCATCTCACACAGGTGAAACAGGAGGCTTTCATAAATTATCTTTATAACCTTAACAATTACATTCAAGTATCAGCCTTCCTATCCTGAGAAGGAAATCTTAGGAGAAATAAAAGAAAATCAATGAATAGAAATATGAAGAAGGTATCTGATTTCACAGCTAGATGTTACTATATGGCTTTCACCATGTTAAGTCCTATTTATTTTACATTTCAAATCTCTTCATCCTCTACATATTTTACATTTTGCTATACTACAAGTTCAAACTAGTCTACAACTCGATTTCAGATGAAGTAGAAAGATATGGAAATGCAAGTAAGAAACTGGGAAGAAATTTTCATTGAAAAAACAAAAGTTAGCAATGTCATTTTTTTCATTAAACATTCATATTTAAGACTGTTTACCTACCTAGAAACCTAGGCCATATATTTTAAATATCTTTTACAAGTTTGTGGCAAAAAGTAGGCAGCTACTTGATTATTTTAAATTAAATATTCATATTTGATACTGTCTATCTACCTAGAAATTTAGGATATATGTTTTAAAAATTTAGTGATAACATTTTTGTAAGCCAAAAACTGAAGAACCAAAAAGCTTTTTCATGTTAGATTACTTACAAACTCTCTCACCTCTAGGAAGTTATTTTCCATACCACAGGAATTTGCTGTAAGTTATACCTCTTCCACTGACAGATTTTCAGACAAGTTTCTTTATTTTTGTGGACTCCTTTTTTAGCAGTAATACAGGCATATATAGTTAAATACATTAAAGCTATTGCTAGACTTGGATTCTCTAAAACAAGTGGTGTTTGCATATTGCAATTATATTGCCTGCAAAACAATCCACAGTCCTAAAAAATTTATGGAAAGAGTTATATGCGCAGAAGTAGAAGATCCGATCTAATCAGCAATTTGTCAAATTCTTATCACATTGCTCGTATTGCAAGAATGAACACAAAAGGTAACTAATTTGGAGACAACTAGAAATTTTAAAGTAAAGAGGAACCTCCTACTCTTCACTATGAAAATTTATATCTCAAATCAGTTCCAAGATTTCCATCAATGTGAAAGTAAAAGATAAGCACTGGAATCCAAGTTGGAAAAGTATTTAAGCATGTCCCAATGTACTTTGCAGAGCAACAATTTGTTTAGGACATGCTCAAAAGTTTTTTTGAATCACTGTGAAACCTGTCGGTTTTCCCCATAAATGCCGAAAGCAGTAAAACGGTCTTCATTCTTGCTAAAATGCAAACACAATATGGTGTTCAGTTCACAAACAGCACCCTAAATAACACTGACAACCATAAAGTTTCCAGGATGGGAGCTGTATTCTCATATTCATTTCTTACATAAGTGTAGGGAGGTACAATTACCTTAGTTACAAGGAGGCATGTTTTATGCTACCTATAATTACACACCAGGGTCCAAGTAAAATCTTATTCAGAATGCAACAATTCAACTCAAAGTGTTAAAGGCCTGGTATGCAATAAGAAGATCGAGCTCCATGTGAGATACCAGGGATTCAGAACAGCTTTGTCCACTTATATGTTCAAGGAATTTTTTACATTTCGCATATTAAAAAGTTACAAATGGTTAAAATTATAACAGAACAAATGCTTTTGCACAGATACATATATTCCCATACTGTCCAGACACTTGATCACAATATCTTTTGTCTCTTTTGCTTCAGAAGAAATATAACTTACTTGCATGTATTACCTATCATAAAATAAAAAATATCTAGAATTCATACATATCTTTATTTTAGGCAACACACTCAATCCATAACAAGTTACATTTTTAAAGGCAGCCAAACTCTTCAGAAATGGAATGGATGTACTTAGTAACTTTAATTATTTTTCCATATGAGTGAATATTAGCAGCACTCACGTCAGCAAACGTTGAAAGAACCACTCAGTACTTTTAAAGACATTTTACGTCAGATGTAAAAGCTAGACCTGAAATCTTTGATTAATATGTTTTCTGAAGAAACAGCCATGAAAAAGAGCAAATAAATAAGGTTATTTTTAATTGAACTCAGAAATTAATATCTAGCACAAAGTAACACATTATTAATGTGCTAATTGAAAATATCATATTCTGAAAGATAAATATATGAGAAAGCCAGAAGGATCTGGCCTTATTTTATTGTGTATTTTAATAGACAGCAAACCTAGTTAAACAGATGGCACTCAGGATTTCTCAATGAATTCAGCATCTGTGAATACATGTTGCATAAATGCCAATTAAAATGTGTCCGAGTAAATTTAAATCCCCTGCTGATAGAACGTAAGCCAATATAGCTGGCTTAAGATCAAGGTTAAACTTAATCGTCTGCTGAACTTGCAGCAAGTTGCTCTCAAATTGTACAGAAATTCCCAGTGAAATAATAAAAACAGAGCTCCTATTGATTTATATTTATTTACATCCATAACTCTTAAGCTTTGGGCTGAAGCACAAAGGGAAAAGAGTACTAAGTGAATCATTTGGCAAATCTAAACTGAAAAAATACTTCTTTGATTAAAAATGTTTCTGGAGGAATGTTCTGCAGAACCTTCCCTTGGGGTAGTTTTATGAAACAATTACTTTAAAAGTGTCTTGATAATTTTTTATTAACCACACAAGCCACTTGCCACTTTCCTTTTTTTAGTCTGTTAGTGACAAATTACCAATATTTTATATTAGGCTGCCATCTAAATTTTTCATACAATGCAAAGTAAATGTTGAATACTTAATTCAGGCAGGATATATATTTTTAATTTGAAAATGTATCATGTAATAAAAGTTTTAGAGAAAATTTAAGGCAGTGCCATTATGCAAGCCTACAAAAAATCTGTTTCAATCTGACACTGCACTATCTTGTAATAAAAAATGCAGAGATGCACAGAGAAAATAGTACCTTTTTTTTTAATTAAAAAAACAAGGCTCTAAAAGTTCAGTGTACATTTGAAGAATTAAAATGTGAAGTCTAGCAAGTCTGTACCCAGGAAGGTTGAGGATCCACTCACACGAAAAAAAAAGAAGGCATCTTTGTGATGTGCTGGGCCATCCATAAAGATTCGGTATCACTGACTGAACTGCGGCAAACCTACACCAAGTCAAGGCTGGCTTTTTTGCAAAGCTAATGAATTAAGTCCCTTTACACCATAATCCATGCACACAAGTCCTTTCCCACACCAATTATTTCCTGCTAGCAGTGTGGTGAGTTGAGGAAAGAGCCTATCAGAAACTATAAAACTCATACAACACAACAGCAAATGAAATTAAATGTGCAAATTAATATCTAGGAAAGAAATTCTGAACTATTCATGTACATACACATCCTGGTAATAAATTAAATGCTGGTGGTCAGGAAAACAACCAAAGTGTTATTAGGAAGAGTGCAACGAAAACACTGGTGTAATACTCAGCAGCCATAAAATGAAAGTGTTCGTTGAAAGTGGGGAAAGCAATTGGTTTATCACTGTTTTCCACATAGTAGGAATAAACTGACCAGCAAAAAACCACACATCCCTATGTATCTTTAAATTATAGAAATCATACTGGATTTTGAATTGTTGTTTATTATTTCAGCAAAATCTGTTTCGTAGGCAATTCTGGGAGACTGGATACGGAAGACATGAAAAAGTCTTTTACAGAAGCTCAGCAGAACTGCCCATAAATAGCCTGATTTTCAGACCTATTCATCACTGGCCTATTGAAGCTTTGGCTGAGAAGTTTCACTGAAAATCAGGCCCATAAACATTTTAATAACAATAGACAGTGGTATCACGAAAGAAAGGAAATAAAAAGCCAAAAAGTCAGGGTCCCCAACAGATGTGCTTCCTAAATTGAATTATTAATTCGGTAATGAATTTAACGAAATACGGAAGGCACGCTGTTCTCAACTGCCTTGCAACTTGTGGCTTTTCATTATGGCACAGAGTGACTGCGGTAGGAATGGTAAAACATTAAAACATTGAGGTAGTTGAAGGTCATATAGTACAACATGACTGACTATATAATTTACAGGGAAAAGAAGCACCTAGTCCAAAATAAGGTGAGAAAACTTGTCATTTGAAATATCATTGCCAAGAGAAATAAAACCAGAAACCTTTGGAGTGAATTTCTGAGAAGAGGCAGCACTAAACACAGGGGGAGGCTGGGGGAAGCAAGGTCCAAGGGGCAGAGTAGCAGGGGAGGGCCAGAGAAGAGAAAGAGAAGGTCTATGTGGTGTGTTCTTATTTTGTGCTTCTGTTGTTTTCCAGTTGCTATTCCTGATTGCAGCTGTGCTTGCTTTCATGTACTGGCTAATATTTGCAGCCTCTTCAAAGATTTTGGATCCCTGCATGTAAAAGTTTCATTTAAGACACGACAGGCCCCTTCCGCCCATCAGCTGCAATGGCCGAGTGTCACGTACATCACAGCAGACGACAGGATTTTTGAAAGTGGATTCAGACGTTTGGATGGAGGAGGCATCCCTAGCTTTACAAATAACAAGTTTTGCAACTGGAATTTCAGACATTTGATTTACAACAGAGGTCTTGGAAAATCAAAGGCAGAGCAACTAATAGGATGGATCAAGCCCTACCAAAACCTTTCCAAGTAGCAATCATCACAATGACTGCAATGATACTTGGATTAGATTCTTTACTATAGCTTGCAAAGCACAAAATTATGCTGATAATGTGATTCAGCAATTGCTGTAATTCACTGCAATTGCACAAAGAATAAACACTTAAAGATAAAGATTCAACAGAGCAGCTTGCATTGTTTTCTAACGTAAATGCTGCCTTATTTATTCAGACGAAGCAACCTTCCAGTAACCTTGTTTTGTGGCTATGAATGAATGGAAATTTGAGTTTGACCTCAGTTTGTAACCTCTATAAAAAGAATTACACTACAATGATCTTGCATCTTTATGTCAACATGCCAGATAAGTATTTTATTCAACTCCTAACTGGATAATGCATTTTCAAAATAACCCACAATGCTGAGTGTATTTTGAAAAAATATTGCTAAATGAAGCAAAAATGGAACTAATTCTGTAATATTTAAATAAATTTGACATTTGTGAAATATAGGACTCATTTGCCCCGCAGAGAATGTATTATGCATTAAAAAAGTTTTAGCTTCCATTAAGAAAAATTATCTATGAATAATACATCTTTTTCTAATGTCTTTTTCTGCACACAAAAATATCAGTTTGTACCTAGCCTAAAAGAAAGCTAAATTACAGGTAAACCTTCTAATGTGTCTCTTACTACCCTCTGGCAAGCTTAGTCGAATCAGAGTTTTTCCACTAAATTACCCAGATCAACAGAAACCCTGTACAATTATACCCTGCTCTCTAAAACAGCACATGATCTTTGCTCATGTGGGTAATTGCTAGGGTGGAAAATTGCAGTGAGGATGATGGTACAGATATTCTTTTTCAGTTGACCAAACAAAGTGAAAGAAAACAAAGAATTCCTGTTCCATATTAACTTCTATTTAAAATGTGCTGTTTTATACACACACACACACACACACACACACACACACACACACACACACAATGTGGATTTTCAATATATTTTTCTCATGTGAGATTACATTTTTCTGTTGAGGGTACAAGAAAAGATTGGACTTTCAGGTAGAGAAAGTATTAATAAAGCATCAGCATGTGAAAAACTTTCAGCGTCTGCAAACAATAAAAACATTCACTATAATATTTACTAAGTTAAAGTTGTTGAAGAGTTTTGAAGGTAAGATAGATACATTGGATAAAATCTTTTAAACCTGCATGTGAAGAAAAAAGACAACCAATCTCAGCACAGACAGGATAAAAAAGTTTGGCTTGTAATCATTATTACTGTTACTTTTATTGGACCCCATGAGTGACCAGCTGGAACCACAGCTTGCATTTTAAGGGGATAAAGGCAAGGCATCAAGAGCAGTGTCCTTTTTACTCACCAGCGACTGTCTCAGACCATGCCCACAGAAGGGGCACTGAGGGACATCCGTTCTCCAAATCACTCAACTCCTACCCACCCCACCCTCGGTTTTCTTCCTTAGCTACTACGCCTTGTTCCATCTACTTTTGTCCAGGAATTGTTCTCCCTCACCTGTCTGTTCAGTGAGATTCTACCAAGTTGTGGGGTTTTTTGTTCTTATAATTATTTCACATCATACTCTAAAAAAAAAATATTGAGTACTGTTGCTGTTAGTTGAGTTTTTTTTAACATTTAGGTTACTCCCAAAGGGTCCTGCTTATTCTTAAATACAAAGCAAAACAAACAAAAAAAGCTCTAGCTATTAATTTGAATTGATGTATATTGGCATTTGTCTTCAACTATGGCATTGAGTTCACTACCATATGATCAAGACTGGGAGACCTGACAGGGAAAAAGGGAGACACAGAACCAAGGACAAAGGATGGAGAGCTTAGAAGAGAAACTATCTAAAGCTAGAAGACCACAGAGTCCCACTGTGTAAGTGACAACAGTGATTTCTATCAAAACCAATAGCTTAATACAGAGAACAGGAAGGGGAGGAACAGAACTTCTATCTATCTGTCAGAATATACTAAGAGCAGTAATGAAAAACAAACTGCCTTTACCTCCACTGAGAAATATCTGGGCTAAAGAGCTTCCATCAGGCACCCAGAAGCCAGGAGAAGCAGATGGCACTATGCACTGCGTTATTTTTCCTGCTTGTCAAGTCCTTCATCGCCACAAGCTTTTGTATACGAGAAGCAGAAGGACCAAAGTTAACAGGTGTCTTACGTGCATTAAACGCTGCTCTTGTGAGGGGTGCCAGAATCTGCACCTCAACAAATCCTAGTGAGGTAAGCACAGGCCAGAGACAAACATTGCCCATCTTCTATAGTCTAAGCAATAGTACTTTCCTGTTTCCTATCTTAAAGCAGACTTTTGTCCTAGTTTTGTGTTGCTTGGGTACATATAATACTCATTTTCTTCTTATTCAGCATGGATACAAAAAAGACTGAGAGGTATATTTGTCACACCAGGACAGCATGCTGATATCACCTATCTCTAGGGCTCCACTACATCTAATCCTACCAGTAGAGAAGGAAGAATAACTCAAAGTCAACTTGAGACTGGGGACTAGATATACATTAGCTACCCTGGGCCTCATTACTCACAAAATTCAGATGTTGATGGTTCTAGGTTAGGGCAAGCTACTGCAAATAAAAAAAATAAAGTTAGCAGCACTTTTTAAAGAAATACAGGATCCATTTGATGTTTCACAGCTGAAGATCTTGTAAGGTGAGTGGTTGCTGCACAAAAGCCTGTTGGCACTCACTGCGACCTGTCCTTCCATCACCAGGCCCTGACAGCGCTACTGATCGTTTTTTACAGATGATTCCCTAACTATTGTTTAGGTCCACTGCTTTGCTATTCATTGTAAATAGCATATATGTGTCAGAAAGGGAATAAACATCAATGTTGGATGTAAACTGCAACTGAAATCAACCATATTTTCTCAGATGTCTCTTTATAAGTCACACTGCAAGTCATCTGCTCTGTGTTAGGCTAGATAGAAGAAGCAATAGAGGAAATGCCTTGCCCATGTAAACACAAGAGAAGACAGCTTAGAAGATAATTATTGAGTCTTAAACTCCCTAAGTCTATTACTGATTTTCTGCTTAAATAAGAGAAACAAAGAGGACTGTTTTACATAATAGTTATACAATTTTCTCTTGTGATTTGCTACAAGATAATAGAACAATGCATGGAAACAAATTTTAAACAGTAAGTTACATCATTTTGAAAGCATGAAAAATTAATGACTTAAGGAAAAAGTTGCAGAACATATTAAGTAAAATTATTCCTTTTATTCAGAGTTGTAAAATGTGTAACATTATCAGGAAATGACTTCAGTCACTGATATTTCTTGCACTGAACAACTGATCCTACTGCTGCAACAGCTGAGATAATGTGTTTGGTTTTTAATATTTATGAAAATATAAAGTTGGGCTAATGTGTCTTTTCATCTGGTTTGCCTGGTATCACATGGCATAGCGTGCTTTTTGCCCCAGGATGTCTGAATGTTGACAGAGAACAGAATATGCAATTATTTAAGACACTGCATGTAGTGTTTGTACTGTTATGTAAGCATATTCCTATATTATCTCTGACCACGAAGAGGGATGGAACTGTTCTTCCTGCCAACCTCAAGTATGTGTGTTCTGTTTATGCTCATTTAAGAATACAGTAATCAAAAACATCTGACAAATATTTAACAATAAAAAAACATAATTACTGAGAGTTATAGATGGGAAGAGTAAATCCACCATTTACAGTAATCAGCAGTTCATAGTGTTACTTTTCTTTAAATGAGCAGAGGAGATCCAGGCCTCACATGTTCCTCTGCAGAGTGCACAGCCACAGCTGCCGGCTGGGCTCATGCTCTCTTTGCAGTTCAGCTTTACTGGCAACTGAGACAATACTGTAACATACATTGGGCTACATTCCTCCCCAAACCAGGCTGTCAAGGATCACTCGTACAAGGTGGGTTCCTGAGATGCTGACCTCCTCTCCTACACGCAAGTGCCTCTGTCTCAATGAATCAGAAGACCCATTTCATCCCCATGTAACGGCCTAACGCCTGCAGACTTAGCTGATGGCTAAAAAGTCTCTGTCATCCTCTTACACTTTCTGATACTTGCCCTAAGAGTGGAGTGGAGAAGGATAAAACAGAAAAATTTACTTTCTGTCTTCATAGTGAAAGTTAGTCTGAGGCATAACCTCCTCATTTCTCCCCACAGTCCAAAAATCAGTTTGTGGTGCAGGGTTTTAGCCACTTATCTCTGGTTAAGCCAAGCACAGATTTAGTGGTTTCTTCCTCACCTTGCCTTTGCCACAGTTCTGTCTGATTTACCTACCTCCCTTTGAGAATAGTTGAAAATAGTTTTACTCTGAAGAAACTATCAAATTCAGAAACTTTCTGGATTGTTTCTGTATTCGACTGGAATCACTGAATAACTTCAACAAATCTCCATTTTAATTTAGGGAATGTCACATTAACTATACTTAAATCGCCTCTCACAAATCAAAACGTGTCCCTAACAAAATGGAGAATGAAGGGGTATCAGCATCTGACACTAACAGCATATGTATATGGTGGCTCATATAAATTGCCTTTCACCTGAGAGGTCAGCAATCAAATTCAAATCTCCGCTTTGTAATTTATGAAGAAATTTTTAATGTGTCTTTCAGAACAATATCTCAAACAATAAGCTTTTGGATTTTCTAAATAATCAAAAGGAAGTACTGACACTTCATCCTATTCTTATTTAGAGCTTTGTCCTGTGCAAGAATTATTACCTGTGTAATTCAGCATGAAATAGTTCTAGGCTTCAAGCTGCTCTAAGTGTTTGGTCTTGAAAATTGTCTCTTTTACAGTGATACTGTCAAAATTCTTTCCTTTAGCAAACATATTATATTTAATTTAATATATAATATACATAATATAAATATATATAATACAATATAAAATACATAAAATATATATCTATGTATAATATATATAATCTCATAGATATATAAAATATTATATATTTATATATAATATATTAATTAATTTTATATTATATGATATATTATTATATATTAATATATTTTAATATATTTAATATTTAATATATTAAAGTAGTACTTGTAGTTTATATTAAAACATATTATGACGTGGGCTGTATTTTTGATGCTGCATTCACAAAAGAAGCTGGATGTGTGTGCAGTGGGATTTAGCAGTATTCACATGGTACTTCAGGGACACAGAAATACATTAATATCTTGGTGCTTCCAAGAAATGGTAAATTCTTCAAAACTGTTTTAATGGATAAGTATTTCTCTATCAGTACCAGGACTTGATTGATCAGGTAAATTCAGTGTTGTTTCATGACTAACTTTTACTCTGTCTGTGGGAAGCTTCCAAAAACTCAGCAGTTTCTGAGAGAGATCACATAGGGTTGTCTGCTGCGTACAGCACTCCCTTGGGGCATCCAATTTCACTCCTGGGCCACCGAACATTCCTGGTGTCACTTTGCCTGACCTGTTTAGGGTGGCTCTGCCTCCTGCAGACTCCCAAGCTGGCTCCTGCCAAACCGGAGATGTGGGGATTACACCGCAGGTCTGAAATCAGTGCAGCCACATCATTTCAGTACGGCACCTGGGTTAATAAACCTACTTGTCTGAGCTTACAGATCTGGGCACAGAACCATGCTGATCGCCTTTGCAGTGCAAACATACATGTAGTTTCTCTAGCCCCAGCTTCTTGCCTGTGAAAACACATGGCTTACCACAAAATTAAAGCTTAGAAAACTTTAGAAAGATGAAGGCCATACAAATACCTCAAAAAGACCTAGAACATGACCTAAATCTAAACTTGGATAAGTACTGAGAGGATTTAGATCACTTTGAGCCTATGAAAGACTAAAATGGCTTTATGTTAATGAAAATCCTTCCATCTTCTTCACACTGCCGAAGTCCATGCACATATGTTAACAAATTCAACTTATTCATAGCTTTCTTTGTGTAAGGTCATATTTTTGCCACTAAGACAGACCCCTTGTCTTTGACCACACTAGCAATGCGTTGACCAGAGAAAATATTTACAAGATGCTTCACTGTATTTGTTATACTCGCATTAAATTCTCGAATGAAAGCCTATGAACTGGTCATTCAAGAGATTTTTAAATCATATTGAAACTGTGTAAGTGAGATTTTCTATTGTCTGTTTTTGACATAAAAAGCATTAGCATTATTTATGTAATATGGATCTGATAATTTCCATTCACCTGTTCTAATGGGAGCATGGGATTAATAACTGATGCAGATTTCAGTGAAAAGTACCATAATCGGAAACTCATCCTTTCCGTTGCTCTCATACTGTCAAATCCTACAGAGTAAATGGCTGTCTGATTTCTGGAGCAAAATATGAGAGGACTTTACATCACGGATTTTTAATGGATAATGAGGCTGTCAGCACTTTTGAGTCCAGGCTACAGATTTATGTATGCTGTAATTAAACTTACATTTTTAAAAAGCTTACTGTAGCTCTGCTGATGTTGTGTGTACTCTAATTATTGCACTACTTTAAAGTTACAATTAAATATGTTAATATGAATTAAAGTCAGTTTTAAAATTCAGGAATAGCTGCAAGAAGTCACAGGAACAAGAGAGTGGTTTAATATATTCATGAAGCTGGACTACACACAAGCATTGCGTCCTTCCACAGGCAGTACCATGTTTCCATAATGCCTAAATAATGACAAATTTGGATGACAGGATAATAATTCATAATCTGCTCAGAAACTACACCTTGAATGATCTGATTCAATGCAGATTGTGAACCATGATCTGGAGAAATCTTTCTTGCTGCCAGGCAGCAATTTTTCACATGCAAAATCTCCAAACTGTGATTCAACAGTTCCACCTCCCTGCATGCTTAAAACTCGCTGCACATATTTATATATGCACACACAAACACACACATCTACACGCTCATTATCTGGCTTCCTGCTGTCTTAGCTATCTGCACTGTCTCCCTGTTTTCTAGCCTCTTTTCTCAACCACAGGGGCCACTAAATTACAAAAACAAAGCCAATGAAACTCCATAATGTTTTCCAGAAACTCCCATGCAGCCTCTTTAGGAGTTAGACCTTTAAGAAAAATACTACATATCATGAAACTCTCAATCGAACTGCAGGAACTGGCAACAGTTTAGCTGCACTGAGATGATGGGCACTGGGCAAAAGAATTTAGGAGACTGTCCAAATAATCATTCAATCCACAAACTTTCCTTCAGGTCTACTCTGTCTTAAGCAGCAGTTCCAAAATAGCAGGCAATCCATTAAAAATACTGATAGCTCCCCATCTCCCAACAGTAGTTTTTTGTGCTCCCAATTACTGAGGCGGCTTGGGCTCCTAACAGTACTACCAGCACTAACACATGAACCTGTTTCCAGACATACCTGCTTCCAAGCATACTGTGGTTCTATTCTAAGCATTTTAAAAAAACCCTGCACACGCCAGCTCTTATGTAATTTACGTGAAAACATTTTTCAGCTAATGCTAGGGCCAGCGAGCTGTGGCTCTGATTCTGTAACAGTGTAACAGTTCATCCATCACAAGACATTGTTGAAGGCTTTTTCAAAGAAAAGTATGGGTAAGGGAATAAAAAATGTTAAAATACAGCCAACCACCAAGCTTAAATCAACAAAGCAAATTCAAAATTTTGGATGAAATTTCATTCCTTATTTACTCATTTATTGCTCTGGATAACTATTTATGATTTTTTAGTTGAATACACTGGTGGAAGGTACCAGATTTCCAAGCATTATTTAAGACTGTTCTCCCTTTGGTTTTCTTTGGCTTTAGCCTGTTATGATTTTGAAGACGTTAAAAACTGCTTCCTGAAACAAACTAGTAGCTCAAGTACAAATGCATTCATATGTGTAATGAGTTCCATGTGTATCTAACACATTCCACAGAGTTTTGTGTTAAAGTACTTTGCCATCACTAATGGATCATATACGGTTCTACAAATTAACTCATTTCACTAATTCCAGTGTGGAATGGTTAATAAAACCTCAAATTCTGGTCTATATCTAGGATTGCATTAGACAGTTGTAATCATGTGACTGAACAGTTTTCTGAACTTACACCTAGATCAGATGAGTGAATCTTGGGTCTGTAAGAGCAAAATTTCAGTGGAAGAGCCAAACCAGTAATTTATAAAACTGAAATCCATTTCGGTGGCACTAAAATAATAAAAGGGTTTCTGAATAGTTTCTCTCTTTGTTACACCCAGATTACTGTGTCATCTGGGTGAGGCTGTCAACTGGAGAGTATATCACCCAAACTAATAAACCTGTTTACTGAATCTGAACTAAGTGCTGAAGTTTACTTCTAATGAGTGTTGACTGATCTTGGTAAATGAAGTGAATTAGACCACATGTAGCTGAGCTCGACAAGTTGTCACTAGTCCGTGTGTCCCAAGGGGACAGAATGAATAAAAGTTGCCTCTCAGCTGAATTTTTTTTTTAACGGAGCACTACAAATGATCATGTTGATAGTAACACTATCTTGACATCCTTTCAGAGCTGTTCTTGGCACTGGTAGTATCTTGTCTTTCTGAGATTTTTTTTTTTTTTAAGATGTTAAAAAATGGAGCCATTCTAACAGTTTACTCTATTTTTATCTATCCAAACACTTATACCACACTCATCACCCTAGTATTTGTAGGCCTAATATTTAAGTGTTGTCACACAGAGGATTAGTGTTCAAATCCCACGGGGCTCGGAGCGCTCCACATCAAACAGTGGATTTTATCTCCAGTTTCCCGTGTCGCAGCTCTGGGGTGGCAAGCAGGTCTACTCAAACGGCACTGCTTTGGGAGGCTGAAGAGCTGCCTGGTTTGACTCAGCTTTCTTTATGCCCTGAACATCTCGGTGCCTCAGTTTCCAAGCAAAATGGAAACCATGATACTTCTAAAAAGCCTTCAGAGCTATACCTGAAAAGCCAAAACACAAATTCTCCATCTCTATTATTATTTGCTATGAAAAAACACACAAAATATCAGTGAAAGGTTTGGGGTATAAGCCACATCTAATCCCCGCTACCGAAAGAAAAGTTGCAGTGCTGCAAATTCTGTCACTCATACAAAATTAAAATAGGATAAATAATCCTGACCTAATAAAAACATAAGCATAAAACCCTGTGCATTTAAAAGTCATGTTGCATTTATTCATTTGAGAACAATTGTTTGAAAACAATCATTTTTTCTAGTTTCACGGACATTCAGTTACAACCCAGATCTTGATTTCAGCATTCATGAACAAAGGGGAACATGTGTCCTGTCTATTCGTGCTGCTCTCTTGGCCTGATTATAACCTAAAGAACAGAAGAGCCAATCTTTTTGGATGTACCTTTCATCGCAGAAAAAAAAAATAACTCTGCTAAATTACTAATCTATTGCTCCACGGACGTCTTTCTTCTAGGTATTACCATTGCTTCATTCAGAGCACTGCACGGGCAGCAAAGCACACTTGGACGAGACCAGCAGGGCCTGCAGTGCACCCTTTGCTGAGGGCCGCTGCCTTAAAGGGAGTAAGGAAAGATGCCTGTGCTTCGTTGGGTCCGTATAACTTGGAGAGAACACATGTAATCCAACCTTTCCATGTAAATAAATATATAGCTGCATTGCTTGAGTTCAGCCTCTGTAACTAGTCATAACTTGATTTATTTTTCATGGGTGCTTACATTTTGTGCTACTTTTTACTTGGTTTTGGTAAAAAGTTTTATTGCTACTGGCTTCCCACTATTTCCTCCATAGCTGAGTTGTCTTTAAAATAAAGAAAATGTGCACACTGTGTTTACACAGAAGTGCCATAATCACCAAATAAATCAAGCCTACTGTAAGGGTTCTTAAGCGTGAGAACAGAATGAAGGCAAGATAAGCTCTTCCAAAACAATCTGCAAAGATTCAGTCTTATTTTTCATTCGCAGAAGTTCAACCTCCAATGACATTAGGTTTCCATCTCCTATTCCCCGCCACAAAAAAAGGGAACTTTTTCACTTTTTTGGCACGCCGCAGCATTAGTGGCAGATGATTTGGAGCATGCGACCGCTTGGAACACACAGCGCTGCTGACCGTATCACCGCACAAGAAGCTGGAGCTCTTCAAAGGTTATTTTAAAGACATCAAGACCATTTGCAGCCTAATACAATAATAACATCTTTTTAAAAGTAACAGTGCATCTACTAAACCTCTTTGTCCAAAGGATGCTGAGCTCATTTGCTCCCTGGAGATTTTCAGCTGTGCCGTGTATTAGTTTTCGTGATCATCGAAAAGCAAACACTACACGCTATGAACTCTTTTGCAAGTACATTGGGAGTTATTCCTGATGTTCTTGTTAGCTACATCTTTTTTTACCTGTATATTTCCCAGATATCTAGTAACTGAGGCAAAAAAATGTTGGTTAAAAAAAAAAAAACCCTCAGTCTCAGTGTAGTGTTGGAGGAGTAAATTAGCATGTTCTTTGCATACAAGCTTCAGCCGACCTGGAAAAAGTAGAGGGAATTGATGCTTCCTCTAATTGAAACCTAGTACACAGATAAACTTGCACACATCTCACCTTTGTTCTCTCACTACAAAGCTGCTCAGTCACACATGAAAAAATGGAGCACAATAAATGCTGTGGCATCCATTCATACCACAGGAATCCAGTTTAATTATTCCCACTAGGAGACATGAAGTATTTCCTAATGCAAATACTGGACTCTCAGAACATCAACATCAAGGATCTGCACTATATTTTTCCCCACAGGGAGGGAGAGTAAAACGTGTTGCATTTTTCACTCAGTTTAAGCACAATATTTTCTGATGATTCTACCACAAAATTACAAAGGCAAATGTCAGAGCTTTGAGAGCAGATCTTATGAAACACAAATTTGCATAGCAAATTATTGCAAAATACAGCTATTTTTGTAAACATTGATGGAAATGTAACACAGTAAGCTCTGCATTTATTCATGGACCTACTACTAGAATGTAAGTAACTCTCTGAAAGCAGAAAGTGTTTTCGTGCTATGTTTCAGCATTAGCTCTGTGGCTACAAATTATCACCAGTTATAACCCAAATGGATAATACATTTGTAGGACGTACCAAAATCTGGTGTTCTTCATTTCGAAACAAATGCTTGGTGAGTGGCAAAAATAACCTCTTTTAAGAGGGCAGACTGATTTGTTAATGATTTAAATCAACAATTGAAAACGTTTTTATCACACAAAATTCAAAACTGAAGCTTCAGCCTAAACCAAACAAGTATATACTGCCAAATGCTGAATCCAACCTCAAAGTAGAGGCATTCCCTCCCTATTCCTTGCCGACACTCCTCCACCTCTGGCCTTGCCCATGACCACCTTCCCGTGTCCCCTTCCATGAGCTGTTCCTGCAGGCCTCCTTTTCCGCTTCCAAGTTATTTGCAATGACTTGTGCCACTCTGTAAAGTGAGGCAATCCCCAGCGGCGACTCAAGGCTGGGAGCATGCTGTCCATCATGGTACTCAGCTGCAGTACTGTGGCGGACAGATGAACGAATTTTTTTTTGCCTTAAACATTTCTTGGTGCATGGGGTGCAGGCAGGCCACAACCCCGAACAAGCCATCTGTCCCTGGTGGAAACAGGACTGGGCTGCTGCGACCCCCGAGATGGTCTCCCTGCGACCACCTGGGACACACCGAGCCTGCACTGAACGAGACCACAATTGGGCAGAGACTTTGGGATCTGGACTGTAAATTATTGTCCGTTTTTAGCACAACTTCTATAAAACCTGCTTGGCATGAGTGGCTAAATTTGCTGAAGCCTTAGGCCGCACTCCCTAGTACAGTGAGAAAGGGGCCCAGAGCTGCTGCAGGCGGGAATGATAAGGGAGCTACCAGCAATTTGCATTCCCGTGCACTGCTGAAACAGTGCTAATTGCTGGAGTTACCACCTTCTTTGTCAGGACCTTGAGAGCTAATGGCTGGACCCAAGAATGGAGACACACCTGTCAGCAGAAACGGCAACAGTAAACGGCCTACCTAGGGACAATGATGAGACCCAATAAGGAGCAGGAGACCCCAGACCCAAATATTACTATTGGTCTGAACTACCACATGAGGGGTGGGAAAATTTAATTTGAAAAAGCTATAATTGCCGAGGGATTTCTTTGTTTGGCCCTCTCGCTCCCTCTCTCGGCCCTCGCTCCTCGTCCCTGGTCCCTCGTCGGAGGCCCCCAGCTTGAGCTGTGATTCGAGCGGAGTCAGCGGAACATCATCGGCCTCGGAGTGGTGGTAGCTAGCTTCCTCTCTCCTTTTCCAACTTTTCTCTATCTTTTCCCCTTACCCTTGTTCTGTTCCCTTTTTCCCTTCGCCTCCCCTTCGCCTTCCCCCGACACACACCTTTTCTCCCCAGTTCGTGGAAAATAAAGGTAAAAGGTTGTACGATATTTGACCAGATTTAGCAACTTAATCTCGTCCTTGGGATCGTAACGAAACCCTCCCGATATTGGATCGGGACAAGTACAGCTGACAGTTTTCTACACGAGGTACCAGAATTCTGTACAAATTAAATTGTACTGCCTATCTTTTAAAATAAATAAAATGAATATAAGGGAAAAAAGGTCCTGAATCTACCAACTACCATACAAGAAGTTCCTTGCAACTGCCCAGAGCCTGCTGATTTTATGTGAGGCCCCCTGAAACGGGAACTGAGTCTCAAAACATACATTTATCACTAGCAAACCTTTTATCCCAATGAGAGAAAGAGGAAATAGATTTTAAGAAAATATCTGTATACTTTCATGAAAAGTGTCTATCATTAGATCCTGGGAAAATGAAGGACCATGATTGGGTTATATTAAAAAAAATCACAAAGTTTAATGTTTGAGGAAAATTGGGATTTACATTGTCATTTATGCAGTGCTAGCAATCCAAACATTCTCACTTATATTAGTGTATGCAAATCAGAAAATTAAACTGTTCAGCTGCAGATCACTTTTATAAATAAAAGTAAACTGATTCTCATTGTCTACGTTGAATGATACACATATCTATACCTCTCTCTATATATAGATAGATCCAAAAGACTAAAGCTAAGGTAGGATCAACTTTTGGCATTATGTTTGAAAGTTCACTTACACATTAAAAAAAATCTTCTCAATATAATATTTTTAACTTGATACACCATTTCAAGAAAAACACTCTGGACAAACAAAATGTTTAAGACAAATGCGGTAGATTCACCAGTTTAACTCATGTACAGAGACACATACACATCTTTGCCATACACAGAGCTTTAAAATTGCTACCATGTGCCAAGTAAACTTTTACAGATGTTCAGTAACAGAGTTCAAAGAAATTGTACTATGTCTTCCTGGATATATACCGGCCAGATATATAAAAACAAAGAAATGTCAAGATATCAAATCAAAGTGTCCTTTTGGTGATTGTCAGATCCAGGACTGCTGTTTTTTCTGCTAATATCCTTTCTTTCCCATTACTTGAACTGTATTCAAAACAAGAGTCTGCAGTTATTTTGAACTTAAATCATGATACATTGCAGCCAAACTATGGCGTGTTATTAAATTACTTTTTCCCTCAATTTTCAAAAGAGTATTTCTACATGACAGAACATGTACAAATTCTGCTTATGAGAAAGTTTTGCATGCATAGACACACAGACATCCTCTCACTCTCTCTCTGTATATCCACTATACATGTTATCCTGAGACAAATACTTCTGTTGGTTTGGGTTAGATCCATAAATTTAATCACAAAAAACATTTAAGCATTTTGCCTCGTAGAACCAATAATGTTCTAGATACGGCATGCCTAAATAAGGCATCTTCTCTGTCCCAAAGAGTCTGCATTTATTTTTTATTGCTTTAAAGACAAATATATTGCAAATTCACGTAATAAATCTAAAATCTTGTAATGAAGCCTGTAACTGTTCCGTAAGTTTAATTCATCCCATACTACTAACTGCTCACCTGTTCTCCCGTTCTATGCCCACTAATCCATTTTCCTGAAGGCCAACTTTCCTAACATTTGAACATTTGAACAGCTTCAATCACTTCTTTAAAACAAAAACAAAAACAGAAAAGCCAAGCAATCCTGCCCCCCAACAACAAGGAAAGATTTCCTTTTCTTTCCCTCCATTGTGGCATTTTTTACCCCTTTATCTCCAAAATATCCAGCCCCCACTCCAAATGACACTTCCCTTAGGCACAGGACAAACAATATTCAGCCTGGAACAGTGACAGGTTTAAAATATAATATTTCCAGCCCATTACGGCTGGAAAGAGAGGCTTTTTATCATTTAGTGGGCTACAAATTCCCTTTCCAATAAGTGAGATCTGGCTTCTACTCTGGGTTATTCTCCATATGTATATACACATATATATACATATATACATATATATGTATTTATATGTATACACCCTGGCCTCCCAAATACACATCTCTTTATACACATCAATCACACTTTTCAACAAAAAAGAATTTATAGAAATTATAAAGCAATTTTTAAGGTTTCTACAACTTATTACTTACAATTTTCCTTTCTTTTCTAGTTCCACACAGGTGGATTTGTTCTATGAGGGGAATTCAATCAAGCAAAGAAAGAGATGAGAAATGATACCAGTACAACTGAGAAGTAATCCAAGAGAGTTTTATGAATCTACATTTTTCTTCCACGTAAATTATGTGATATAGAGAAAATTCATGGTGTTTTGGTATAACATAAAGGCTTTATTTGCCTTTCCTTAGGATGAACTGCACAAGTAACTTATAGCTTCCACACACAATACCATCAAAAGCTCATGCCAATAAAAAATACTACCACCCCATCATGTTTTCTTCCTCTCCTAAATCTAAAGCTTCATCTCATATAAAAGTCTATAGTTCTTACTACATAAAAATGATCAGATTTCTTTTAACAAAAAGACAATTCACTAGAAAAGGCAAACAGGTTTATGAACAGCAAGCTTAATGAATTTCTGATCATTTGTGGATTTACACCTCATAAATGGTTACTCTAGTATTGAACAAGGTGGGGACTTAAACTGCAGCATTTTCCTAGTTAAGACATTTACATCAGCTCTTATCTCTGGTGTCTCATGGCGGCTGAACTCACCCACAGTACTCCAAGGTCTCTCTCTCTCTCTCTCTCTCTCCTACTCCGCAACCTAGCTGCCCATATTTCAGAAAATCGCTTGGAACCGAGTATCTGGCCAGTAAACTGGCCCCTCCTTCACCCCATAAAATTTGGTTGAAATTGCCCAGCAAATTAAAAAATATGTAGTTGTGGGAAACACTCACATGCAGGTGGGTGCACATGTGCACGCACACAGACACACATAGTGTAATTATATAAACCTCATTTCCTTTGGAAACCAGGCTAAAAATGACATAGCGACAGCAGATGTGAACACAATTATGAAAAACAGCTGCATGAGTTTTCCACGAAACAAACAAACATAAGGTCAACACGCATACAGGTTCCTTTAAAAAAGCTGAACTTGCAGGCCTTTGAAATATTTACACGAATATCTTAAATATCCGCCTTCTGTGGGGCAGAGGACATACGTCTTGATTTCACTTTATATAAGACATGTTTCTTATTTTCTCTAGGTCAAATTCTTACCCACTGAAGTCAATGGAAGCTTTATCTCGGACTTTAGTACAGTTAGGATTCCTTTCTCTGCGTACAGGGATATAATTTCTCAAGGGTGTGCTCACAGCACCCCTTTCTCACGGTGCACTTATATAAATAATATGTTTTCCAATCTTCTCTATGCCATATGTTAATGGGTAATTTCAACATCCACAATGGACAAAATATGCACGAAATCCTAAGTACCGTAATGAATTAGAACCCATAGACAATTAGAAACAAATATCATCACAAAATAGTCCTCAACTCTAACCAGAGGGATGAGCTTTCCGCTGCTTCTGATAACGTTAAGAAGTTTGGGCTCTCTGGGACCAACACGAGAGCCATTTAGCAAACCCAGCACTGAAAACACTTTGTTACATCCAACTTCAAAAGCCATCTGGAAATTATAATGTGACGTGTCATCTGAGGCACATAAAAACAAAGGACCATGAGGGATCTTGAGGAGCAGCAGAATCCAATCCCACCCTCCCCTCCTCCACTTGGCAAGAGATTTAATCCACAGAAGGCCCCAGCATACCTGCCTTGTACACCCTACCTTTCTTCCCTCATCTGCTGCAGCGAGCTCAACAGGACAATGAAGCTAGGGCCCTAATTACATCCAAAAAAGACATCAACATCTCGCATTCAAGAATCTATTCCAAATGCTAGTTATACATGTCTTGATAACATTAGTCTCCAGCAGGTCACAGGAGCTACATTTTCTCCTCAGTACTCCTCCAGGAAAGCTTCCCACCTGGTACAGTCTGTTGTTCAATATGGAACTTGCTCAATTTGAGTGTTTAAGCCAAAGAGAGCAAGGGCTGCTATTTTTATACCAAACCCAGAGGTAAAAAGGATAATTTTGACCCCTTCTATGGAAAATGCAGCCCAAGATTCAAAAATGCAGTTACATTTTGAAATACTCTAACAACTATTTGGTTTTGCAGTGCGTTGATCATATTGTTAGCCCTTCATGAAATACTCATAAAAGAAAAGCCCTCAATAGAAATATTGGATCTAGAAATAATAACAAAAAAAAAAAAAAGCCAGCAAGCATAACTGGAACAATTTTACAGCCCTGCCTCACTTACAAGCTGCTTTCCTTTGCTCTCCCAAATCCAGCAGTTAATCTCTTTCTTGTACGGAGTAAGATTCAAGTAAAATTCACTTAATCACCTCTGCTAAAGAGATTTGGGTAACAATTAAAGGAGATGAAGAGCTATATGCATCCAATGTTGAGGGCACAGCCAGTCATATATCCTCAGGCTATATGCTGAAAATAAGGAATATCAGAATGTACAAAATGTTACATTCTCAGTATGTTCGTACGGATGAAACAATTTGCATATGATAACTTCTCGATGTTCAGAAAACAAACAGCATGGAAGCATAGCACAAACTTTGTGAATATCGACACAGACATGGTAGCCTGGATCAGTTATTTAAGCTGAAATATGTTTTCTGCTCACTCCTCTGAAGTTGGCTAAGCTCTTTTCGAAAGAAAAATGAGCCATGCGGTTTTGCTGTACAATTTATTTTTGGTAGAACACGCAGTACTTTTCCCTATTGCAATGAATCAATAAAGCAGTTGTGGAGACAGGGCCTCTGAAGCTGAGCACAACTATGTGTCTGTGCACACACGTTTGAAAGACCATTCTCAGTTTTACCACTTCTTCATATTCAGATGTCATGTTAGATCTTTCTCAAATGCTGGGGGCATAATGATCTTATTTAAGAGTTTGCAAAGTAAATGTTTCTTACAATGTATGAAATATAAAGCACTTCAGCTGACATGCCAATGCAAGAAATCCTTTGACTGGTAAAAGAAACACCTCCTAGGTGAGTAACGCATGTTCCATGTGCTTCGCAAGGGGGCAGGGAGAGGCAAGCCTCAAGAGAAGCCAGAAAATGAAGACTTCAAGTGTAAATACCAAAAATTAACTCTGTCCAGGATAACTCTACTAACATTTCAAATGCATGTTCAGCAACACACAGAACTCGTATTTAAAGATCTCACTACATTTGAAGACAGACTAGACTAATTTTGAAAGCTCATTTGCTGTCAGTGGTTATCTGACGAATCAGGAACATAATTAGAAGCCAGTAATCAAGGAAGGAGGTTGAGAAGTTGGTCTCCAGTGTGTGTGCTTGAACAATGTTATCAATGCTCCATATTGAGAAAGATTACCAGTACCCAAACCTGGTTAGTGCTCAGGATTAGAATTGTGTCCTAATTAGGTCTTGTTAACATACTCATTTTCCTTTTGCAAATTCAATTCCTGTATTGTTCTCACATGCCTATTCTTTTACTTTGCTAGAAAAAATTGTGACTTACTTGTGTCTATAAACTTGTCTTAAAACAAGAATAAGCTTAATATAATTTTACAGGCACCAAGCATATTATTTCTAAGAAAGAGTTTTTCTTTTTTTCCTTTTTTTCCTTTTTTTTTTTTTTTTTTTTTTTTTTTTTTTTTTAAGAAATAGGCAAAGCTACATGGTTGCATTTGTCCTCCAAGATGTGTTTTGCACTCTTCAGAATCAGGGTGTGATTTTTAGTTTGAAGCTGGTGTCAGATCAATGAAAATCAATCTCCATTGCAATGTGCAAACTGATAAACAATGGCACATGACAGGGAACACAGAGCTAGATCTCATTGCAGGAATATCCCATTAGCTTTACAAGACAGTCATCTATCCCTCTGAAATCTGTAGCAACACTATTTTCTCAAAAGAAGACAAAAAGTTTTTGCCACCAATGTTTTTGTTTTGTTTCATTTTTGCCTGCTCATATATATCAGAAGTATTACTAATTTTCATATTACACATTTCTTAGTAGCAAAACTCATACATGGATGTTTTTTATGCATCAAAATGTTAATTCAGTCCCTCTCTAAATAAGAAGTAATGACTGAATATTTTCCAGTTTAAAAAAGCAAAAGTGAAAGAAAGTCTAAAATGAAAGAAAAGTTCTGTTTCCTCAGTGAATTCCTAATAAATAAAGTGAAATACAACTGATTTTCATTTTGCAACTGCCTCAGGATCTGGCACATCCTGGATCAGCTTGCCAGCACTTGGCTTCTGGTTAGTTCACTGGAAAAACATCTTTCTGGCTTCTGGCAAAATCCTGTTCCCTCCTGGAAGCCTTCCCAATAGTTGTGGTTCCTGATCCTTTTTTCTATGGACAGCTCAGACATCTCTGGGTTAGCTTGCCTTCTGCAGTCCTCTAGATTTCTTTGCTGTGCTTTTTGGACCAAGTTCCAAAAAGCTTGCACTCATAAGCATTCTCACAACTCCTGCCTTTGGCACGCTGTTCTGGTTTCCGAGCTGACTCTGGCATCATTTTTTTTTGATAATTCCTTTCCAGCAATGAGTCAATCTGTGGTGCAAGTCTCAGCGCAGCAGCTCCCTTCATCTTCCTCTTATTTAGCTAGCAGTACTCTTCTGAACATCTTGTTTAAGTCCAAGCTTTAAAATGATTTGTAGAGGTCAGCAGCAGCTTTCTTCCCTTTTGTCTGGAATATAGAATTCCCTAAAGGCCAGTTCCTTCTCTTGAAGAAAGCTTTAATATCAGCGGATTCGCTCTACTTTACCAGCAAGTTTTAAGACATTGATATGCCTACTTAGACACCCTAGGCAATCCTACCACCTGAAAAAATGGCTGTAGGTTGACAAGAAAATACAGCACCACCTAAGACTGGCCATGGAGCTTGCTTCAGATTTCATGTATTAAGCTTTAGTGAAAAAGATTGCTCGCTTGCTCACTCACTCTCCTTCTCTCTTGTTTTTTTTTTTTTTTTTTTGGGGGGGGCATGGTTTTTTGTTGTTGTTTTTAACCCAAAAGTCAATGCAGGAACACTGAATCATATCTGACTCTGAATCCTAATGAGCACAGTAAAATAGCCCAGTTCTAGTCTCACCCTTCTGCCTTGCATCTACGCAACCATATTGCAATGTAAGGGAGTTAAGAACTCTCCTAGAAAACCTATGCTGCTGAAGATGATACACAATACAAAGGAAAAATATAAATAAGGATTAAGGACTCAGCAAGGACTTACTTGCTGTAAAGATAGGTTACCTGACCTATAAATTCAGTAGTATTTACATACAATAACTTTGCGTGCTGCTGTTACAGAAAGACCTCTAAAGCAGAACCACATTTCTAAAAACAGCTTGTCCCTATCATTTTGAGCAAAAACATTCTCCCTATCATTTTCCTGTGGCAACAAATACCTGGTGGCTTTGGGATTTAATGGCAGGCTTCTGGGTAGCTCTTAAAGTCACTACTGTGAGGTAGTGAGCAACTCCAATATGCATCCAGATGCAAAAATGTAAAGAGCCTGTTCTTCTTAACATGGAGCACAGGCCGCACTGGCACATCAGTTCCACTTGCTATTTTATGCTTTTAAATAATAAAGACGTTAGTACCATCAACGAGATTTAAACAAGGATTTCTGCAGTTTCTTACTCAGCTTTGTCCTTTGTGTATTATAGCACAGCACTTCATAATCTACCATTCCTACCTTCATGCAGTCCGTATCAAAATGGTGTAACTATTTCTGAATAAAATAGTTTTAATTTGTCTATCTTGATTTGTTATATCATAGAAAGATATATATGAGTTTAAGAATTAAAGTGAAATGGAAAATAGGATGTTGGCATTTGAAGGTTATTTCTCATACTGAGGTGCATGCCATATCAGTCATTTTATAAATGACTACAAGGGAAACATCTGCAAGGTCTAACAGCTGATAAAGAGTAACCTGCCCTGCTACTAAAAAAAGGAAGACTACATTCTATTCAAAGGCTGCCGATAAGACTTAATGAACTGAGATTTCATAATGGAGAAGCAATGTACAACACACACCTAATATAACCCATATAAACAAAGCACTAAGAAAATATGTTAAAAAAGGAGACTCTTAAGCTCAGTTTTTCAGGTGTCTGCAACCCTGCATAAAATAACAATTTAACAATTTTAAATAACTTTATCTTTCAATACCAACTTTTCCAGAGATGCTATTTCTAAATTAGGATCATGTGATTCCTTCCCTCTCTCCCACCCATGTTTTGGCAAGCATTATTGAAACACGTTATTGTAACCAGGATAGAACATGCAGGCACAGAAAGGGCTTTGCGATATTTGCTTTGCTGGCCATTTTCACAGGGAAGGGACTAAGCCATATAAATTTTAACAGTACTCTTGCTGGTCAATTCAGAGAGAAGCAAAGCTAGTTGTGGCATGGAAAACAAGGATAGAATTAGAAGTTTAAAAAACACTCTTTTCACTGACAATAAACAAGCCTGACCTTTTGGAGGAGGGTACTCTTTCCTAATACTGTAGCTTAAATGAGCTGAAAAGGGGATCTCAGCACCAAAGAATGATTTATAGATGGAGAATCTTACAGCAGAAGAAAAGAGGGAGCATAAATGACAATGGTCTGCGGAATTAATCCCCAAGACTGCAGGCGGTGCATCACATTTAACTAAGCCTCATACCAAAGCCATTTGCATGTGCATACTGATTTAACAGTTCCTCTGTTGTAAAAAGGCCTAAATCTACAACAGGAATATAAGGTATCAGGACACCTTAGCTGCAAAATGGAAAGAAACCTCAGAGCTTAACAGACCTTCCAGTCGAGATCAATTCTATCGCACCCTAACCCTTCAAAACATTTGTAGCCTTGTCAACAGTTTTCCTTTAAAAATATATTGCCGAATCCAAACTTTAATCTAAAACATTTTATTTGGCCAGGAGCTGCTACTTCTCAAGCAAACACTAATTGTGCCAACATTTTTTTCTGGTCTCAGTAACTCGGAGCTGTATTCTTGAAAAGATTGTTAAGTATGTTACAAGACGTCGTTCACAGCAGTGATATCACACTAGTAAGTAAAGAGGCTTTCATCGTATAACAGCTATTAGCTGCCAGCTTTCTTTACTCTGTATGAGTGAATAAAATGGGCTAACCATGTGTCACACAAGTATAATTGGCTGAAGTGATCAATTTGATTGGCTTCCAGTCATGCGGTTTTCATAGCCACACAAATCAGTATGTATTTGCCTAATAACTCAGTAGGTGTTAAATAACAGAATGTGTGTCTTAGGACTGGCATTTAAAGAACATTAAAACCATTTAAGGTCAGTAACTGCTCCCAGGAAAGCCAAAGGTGAAGTATCATATCAGGATTTCCACATTGTTTAAAAGCAAAGGCAAAATCCAGGCAGGCAAACGCATCTGGTGAAAAAATTATTCTGTAAAATGCATTGGAAAAGTAACTTCATTTTGTAACTACTTTCATAATTCAACTCTTATGTTACTCGTAATGCTCTCAGGTCTATGAGGGACAAAGGGAAGTATGCATCCAAAAAAGTGCTACATATGGTCCTCATTGCTTTTTGCAGAGAACTCGGGGTCCAATGTAAAGAAAAATTATTCCAAACTCCTGCTTGCAAACCAGGTTTTCATGTGAAAATTTCCAATAAAAAAGGCAGCAACAGATGTGGCTAAGGCTATTAACTTGCTTGGGATGTTTTTTTCAATCTGTCCACCTCCAGTCAACTGCCATCTACTTCTTTCTAATCAACACTGTTTTCACTTAGAGCAGTCAAAAGTTTTCCCTCACAAAATCTCTTGCCACAAGGAATCAGCTGTACGTACAACAATGGCCATGACTTTCCTTTTTCTTTTGTTCTCTTTTTTTCAGAATTTATTTCTGAATTTTTCCTTTTATTCCTGATTTGATAGATCTAATATAGAATATCACTTTCAAATGAGGTAATGAAATATGGTATCAAGCTACTGCACAACAATGTAGCTGGCTGTTTTAACACTAACCAAAGCAAAAGAACTCAACATTGAACTTTTATACATTGTAAGCAACATTTTCCTAATTTGATTCCTTAGCCTTGACTACAGTAATCCAGACTGTTAGGCGCAGTAACCCTTCACTTACAGAAGTTACATCCAATGTCACAGCACAATTCTAATGCCCTCGGAATATGGTCGATCTTTTCCTTAAGCAAATTCATCGGATAATTTCCATAACTCAGAAGTATCAGCTCTTACCTACCCTAGACTCCCAATTACCCATGAGTGTAAGTGTTGAATTCTGCAAAAGAACCATTCTTCTCTGTTTGTGGAAAACTTCAGTGCCGTAATCAAGTCACTCTAAGCAAATTAGCAGGTCAGGAATAATTTGTTTTCCTGTGACCTGCTTTCCATGTAACATTCTTCAAGGTCAGGGACAGAAGAGGAACCACCAGTGTGAAAAGAGAGGAGACAGGTAAGAAGAGAGAGAGAGAGGAGAAAGAGAAAGTTTCCCAAACCTGCTCTAACCACTATGGGGTGCAATGATGCATTAGGCTGATACAATGTATAAATATATAGGTATTACCACTGTGTGAGCCTTTCACAATTCCTCCAAAAAAGCTCAAAATCAGGAAATACTAGAACTCTATTATAAAGAGCGTCTTCTTTCCCTCAGCAAAGGACGTCTGCATTTTCTGTCTGGCATGTATGTACAGAAATTATTCTAATCTGCAATAAAAGACTCTTGACGCTGTCATCCTCTTTTAAGCCCTCTAAAATCTTGATCAAGGAAGAAAAGAAATCCCAGGAATTTAAGGATAATTTGACTATGCAACACTAAACATTGGGAACCAATGTGAGAGATCGCAGGGGAGGTGAGAAGAAACATTTTAAAATTTAAATAAGAAAACAGAAGAGGGTTATTTAAGAAATTAGTTGAGTAAAAAACAAGTAATATGGTCTCATACTATTCTGAGTGTACATTAAGTCATTCAGGAAATAAGGAAATAAGCAAACCATGCATATCAGAATTAAATAAAAATAAAAATACTACACACACTAGCTAGGCGAAGTCTCACTCAGTACTGACAACTGGTTTTATAGAAGATTGTTTTAATATTATTACTTTAACAGCTTACGACCAAAGTTTCTTTTCCTAAAAACATTTTTCAAGCTATACATACAGATATTTCGTTTAGCCCTGGTGATTAGCAGGAGGTCTTGTTACCATTTGCGAATGAGGCTGAATATGCAACTGAAGGGCAAGAATGCAATCAAAATGCTAATACATGTGGGGGTTCCCCACAACCATCAGAGACCGGTGTCTGCATGAACTCCCTCCCAAACAAATCTTCACTGGTATTTTCATCAAAAGCATGGATGTGACAGTTAAGGTATGCAGTGAAGGAAAAATGATCTGTAAGTCTGCGTTTATCCTGGTTTTGTTTTGGTTTGATTGCATTCTCTGGTTGTTACGTTGTTGCAGCTGAGATTATGTCTTTTATAGCCTTTATATCTATTTTTCCCACATAACATTGTGTCTGTCCATGATGGGCTTCCAAAGCAACATTCCATTTATAATAGAGACATGAAAAAAAATCAAATAGAAATGAAAATACTGCAGATGCTGATTTAATATACAATTCCATGAAAATTTATAAAACTACAAAAATTCAGGGGAAATACACAGGTAATATTAACTTTGGATTACAGTGAAAATTCTTCATTGGGGGCAAGGGTAATTATCTCTTCTTATAGCATATTTTACACCACAATGAATTTGTGGCAGGAGGAGGTGGAAATCAGAAAGGACTCGGGGATAAATAAATAGTTTCCCCAAATTGACAAAGTGCCCCCCAGAAAACAATTTACAGATCAGTATGTAACAACAAACCTTTTCCTACCACTGGCTTTTCACTCCACAATGGAGTAAAAAAAAAAAAAAAAAAAAAAAAAAAAAAAAAAACCTGAACTGTGAATCGTATTTGCCATGTCTGTATTCCTCAGTAGGCTCATTGTTGACGTAATATTGTCTCTAAGAAAAGTATCATGCACACTAATTTCAATAGAAACTATAACTTCAACTTAATGTAAGGATTGAATTACACAGAAATGTTAAAAGCTCATTTTAATCCACAGCTTACTTTATTTTAACGCAATTTAGGTATCTTGTATTTTATGGAAGAACATTTGCCTGAAAGCTGCCTGTGAACACAAAGATAGGGAATGCTTTGAGAAGCAGAGTGAGGCTTTCTTTCCATGTATGGTCTCACCATGCCATACCACCAGGTTGGTGGGAGGAAGAACCCCTGAATATACTGAGCATATTCTTTAGTTCAATAATAATTTTTCTGTGATGAAAGTTTTCATAGAGAAATTCATCCCATTAATAAAAAATGGAGTTTCTCAATTTGAATGCTGAACTCAGAGACTATTTAATGGGAAAAGGCAGCCCAAAAATGAATTTGACGATTGTGCAGTCCAGCAGGCAGAATCAACGGGACCAGTATTTAAAGACAATCCAAGAAATGTTTTTTGCTTTACTTCTTGTCTGAACTTTGCACTCTGTTCTCTTAAGCCTTAGAATAAAGAGGAAGAAAAGAAATGAACAGACAAAATTCCAAAGGTTTTCAAACACTTTTCATGTTGTCCTTTCTAGTTCCTTCATGGCCACTCACAGTGTGCATATAAGGTGACTTACAATTCTGAATCCTATCTATGATGACATCTTCAAATACCATCTGAGGGGGGGAAAAAAGGCTGAGTGTTCTTAATAATTACGTTGTCAACTATGTATTTTCAGTTATTTGAAAGCACAGGTAGAACTAATCAAATTAATACACTTTGGCATATGTTAAGCCAATGCCCAGAATAGACTTCTTTCAGGTCTTTCAGAAAGCATTCCTAAGAACTTCAACATACTTCTAGAAGGAAGTTCCTGCATGTAACTGGCTGATATTTAGCTCTTTAGAGATTGCAGCCACATGCATCCTCTTGAGCATTAATTTGGCTGGAAGTTTGGAAATATCCACAGTTTACGGACTAAAGAACAGTTGCCAACAACTGATCCTGGAAGAACAAGAAAAGGAGTCCTGTTTATAAGAACACAGCAGTCATCAGACATTTGTCAAAGTATCATAAAGTGCTTACAAGGTCTATTAAAAATTATATAAACCTAACTTCCCCATTCTTGAGGAAAGGCATACTGCCTCTATACATGATGACAAGGACAAAATGGACATGGATTTTTGTATCCAAAAATTCTTTCATCAAAAACAGAGAAACAAGGAGCATTGCCTCTGTAATTCCTCTCCTCAGACTAAGGTTGCAAATTATTTGATCACTAGAATTTGCTTACCAACAGATACAATTCAAACACTTCTGCAGTTTATCCCTGCTGTTCCTCCTGCTTTGTTTTTTCCTTGTTTCTCCTCTGTCACTCTTTCTCTGCAGCAAATCTCCATTCCTGACTGCTCTAATATCTCCGTTCTGCTAAACAGATCAATAGTAGGAAAGGATCATACAGAACTGACCTTCAGGTTTGAAAACAAAGTGTAGGGACAAAGAAAGCTCATACTTGTGCTTCACTGCAGTTTCAGGTAGCCACCAAGGCAGCCACCAAGGCAAACATATAAATGATGTTACGTCATGCAAACTGCATTAATGCACCATACCACCCACATGGCTGGTAGGTTAAATGTTTACATGCTTATCTATAGGATTTCTTGGAGTAAACAGCAGCACAAGCCAGAAGAAATAAGGAGTTTTAGAATAAGAAGCTTTGCAGGACCTAAATTCAGGGAAAAGAAGCAGAGTCTTCAGTGGCCATAGCAATCTCTATTGCCTGTAAGGGAAAACAAGCAAACAACAAACCTTACTCCATACATGCCTACATACCTCCATGTGCTTATGTTTAGGCAATTACTCAACTCTGTATTTCAGATTTTACCTGAAACATAGGCATTTTCTTTAATCGGGGATGAAAATAAACAGCTGAAATGAAGAAAAGAAAGTCCTATGGTATAGAAAAATTCACCTGGGTGAAAGGATTAAGTAAAGTTAAATGACTACGCAATAAGTCAAACATCCAATTATATTCTCTTTTCAATTTTTCCTCTTCTTATACTTGAGAACTTCTCTGAACCACACTGTTAATAAAAGCCATGAACTGAAGCATATCAAGCAAGAGTGCTTAGTTTTCTCACATTTTGAGACTGTAATAATTTTGGCTTGATAGGAATTGCTTAAAACAATATGCAACACTAAATGGTTCAATAAGCACAAAAAAATGAAAGAAACGGTTCAGATGATCACCACTGAAATAATAATGAAATTGTGGTGTTAGCATGTAGCAATGACAGAAGGGCTGAAAAGGTGACTAATTTGCACTTCTATTGCTAAAACTAAAGATTTGGAGGCTCTGATGCTGCAACTGCCAGCACTTGGGTTTTAGGATCCACTCACCCTCCAGAAGTAAGCTGCAGGATCAGGCCATCTGTAAGGAGTCCTTCATTTCCCCATTTTTGGCTTCCTGCTAAAACCAAACTGTGTTTTTTTTTAGTGTGGGTTATGCCCATTTATTCATAAAAATTTTACATTTCCATGTTTTAATATTGATTCACTTGGGATTAGCAGATGGGGAGTTTATTCCAATTACTAAAGCATGATTTTTTTCCCCTTTTACCTTTCTAACTCATGGCCCTCCTTATCCTGTGAACACCCCCATTAAAGAATGCCCTTTGTTTTTTAGTTGAAAAAAAATATTTTCCAATTTTGTTGCTTTTTGTCTATTTGGTTAACAAGGATCTTATCAGCTTTCTTTTATTCCCTCATGCTCCCTTATATCTGCAGGACTTAGACCACAGTATTTCTCTTGTGGGTGTAACAAAATACAGTGGGAAATCTTCAATTTTATAGCTTTATAATTAAGATAAGTGAGGCTAAATAGAAAACTGCTGTTATACACCTTAGGAAATTCAAAGAAAGATTTGCAATTAGTAAAGTCTCAAAAGGATTCTGCATAAAAATGTGCAAATTTGTACATTATAAAACAGACTCTCTTCTAAGACCAATGCAAATTAATATTTACAAATTGTTCTGAATCCTTTTCTCTAAGTATATAATAGTTCACTTGTTAACACTGACCTATTTATCTGGCCTTTCCCTGTTGTAGGAAAAAATTATGTCAATTTTCCCTCAGACTGCTTTCCGATTCTGTCACACACATTATTTCATGAAATATGAATCCAAATGTTCTGTTTCTTTTCAATTTCCTTTCACCACAAATTCCAGAGTCCCCCACTCCATGGCTTTTAGTAACAATTCAGCCTTTCTAGTCTAATGGCAAAAACTCAATACTGCTGTCTTTAATCACGCTACTTTTGACGTGTCTTCAATACTGAAGATTCAACCCTTTGTTAGAACTACTTCTCTCCAGGTCACAAGTTACACCTAGGACTCTACATTAAGTATCTAGTCTCACAAGAAACAGCAAGGTTTGACAAGATGACCAAAATACACAGAACACTCACACAACAGAAGGAGAAACAAAAACAAAGCAAAAACAATGGACACGAAGAAAGATCATTATTTTACAAGTCATAATAATAAGGTACTAAGGCACTTCTGAGTGACTCAGGTGACTGTAATGGGATATGGACCCTTACACTAGTTAATACAAAAGCAACCCATATCACTTGGAGATGAAAAAAACAGTGATGACTTGTAAATAATTAAAGAGAACATCTTTGTCACTTTCCTTTCCAAAGTGAAAAACTATTCCTTAGTTGGTTCATATGACCTATGATCACGAGTCTGTGTCAGAGAAGGTAGTTGAACAGCTGAAGGTCCAAAGCAGCTGAATTCAAATAAAGATCACAAAAATGACGTAATCCTGATACTTTCTATCCTCAAGAGCTCGTAAACACAAGATATGTGACAGACTGTACGGACAAAGTGACACAATTTGCTGATGCATTCCATAAACCAAGAAAAAACCCATCATTAGTAAGTGGACTTTCTTTCTTCACTAGCTGCAGGTTTGAATGGTTTAACCTGTCGACAACATAACAACAACTATAACCTCACTGTGACAAAAGGATTCACAAATACACAGGAGAATCCCTGTAAAAGTAAAGAATGCAATATCATTTGATGAGAAGAAACAGATGTCCTTCACATACTGCAGAAAGGCAAATTCACATTACAGCCTTTGATAGAGTTTGATAAGGTCTGAATGAGAAAGTTTTCTATGGTATCTATTTACCTCAGCTAAGACCGTTCTTGATTCTGATCAGCAACCATCCTTGATTAGCCCTGCCTCTTTGTCCAAAAGGAAGGGAATACTCCAAGGGAATTCCGTATATCACTACAAACTACAAATGTGATTTGAACTTAGAAGCAACCAGTATCTAAGAGACAAGCGAAAAATACAATCTCCATGTCACTCACATCTTCTCTCTTTGTACACAGATCTTATTTCCACCTGGATCTGCGATCCAGCTGATGCTATGGAGACTACTGTTCTAAGGAGCCTTTACCACTGATTTTTTGTTATTCAGCCAACAGTATATACAATAACCCAGTGATGTCACATAAGCTGTGAGGTCATGAGATGCTGGAATTAAACATTCTGAATTCTATGCTCACATGAAAGATTTAGGTCCTACTTTCACCAAGGTCGGAAGAAGGGAAAACACCAGGTATAGACTTCATACACCTCTACAGAGACCCACTGCCTGCTGCAGGTTCTATATAACCAATAATACACATTTTGGAAATTTTTTTGAACCCATTTCTCACTGCAGGTGGGGAATATATTGTGAATATATCTGGGGGTGGGGAATATATTCTACGGATAGTCTACAAAATTGAAAATAGCATAGGAAGTGGATCTCAGGATAACGCAGCATAAAAAAACAGGGTCATTAGTCTGTTCCATTGGATGGTGTATAGTTTAGGACTCTGTTCAAAAGACCAGATGTTTGGTTTTAAAATGTATACATCAAGCTCAAAATTGGTTACTGAAATGAACAGCAGTTCTGATTCAGATGTGTTTATAAACATAGAGGTTATACTGAAAGATATACAGGCATTGAAAAATGTCATGTATATTTATGTGTGACTATCTGTATGTAAACTGGCCTCAAGTGTTATGTTTAGGTTAATGCCTAAAAGGCAAGCTTTCAAAAATAAGGACAATTTAGAGTAACAGTGACCACAGAAATGATATAGATCACAGGCTTACCTATGGGTAAAACAGCTATTTCTTTAGGATTGCAGTTTTAGCTCACACATCCTTCCTTTTGCTGTACCACTCCTTTTTAAGGAGACAGATGGACACAGATGGTGGACACAGATTTGCTTCAACAGTGACAGTATCCATGGAAGATGTAACCAAGACACAGATGGGGAAAACCACGAAAGAGATGGCTCTTTAGCTTTGGAAAGATATAGCACCTCACAGAAGCAGCAGCAAACAAAACCACAGGTTGTCTCTTAAATGGGTAGGGCTACATAACTGATCTGAAATTACCTGAACTGTTTTAAGTTTTATCTAACCAGGTCACCCGGAAATCTGTTCAAGTCAAAGCATTCTTTCATAGGATGTAAGCAAGGAAATGCTGAAATTTATTTGTTTTAATTGCAGCAGCTTAGATAACACAAATATTCAGATATGTTCATCCTGTCAAGGGGAAGTCAAGCAAAACAGAACACAACTAAAAATACTTTACAATAACTCATCATGGAGAACTGCATACCACAGAGGATCCCTAATGGGATACACAAATTATACCTCTTCATCATTGCTGTGCATGTAAGTTGGATTTCCAGGGGCTGAAAATTCTTGCCCTATGATGGTAATTAGTTGCTTTAGCACTGAGTTATAAAATCAGTTATTTGATCCCAATGAATAACCACAGCTTTTTTATGTATTGATATTTATTTGACTATTTAACAGATGGTCTTTCATACAGTTGCAGTTTGGAACAGCAAAAACTATCGGTTCCATTTTCCTCTTTGAGCCAGCAGTAGTAAATGGTTCACCTTAAGAGATAGCTGTTGGAACACTAAATGTTAATTTAATCACAGAATGGAGCACCCAAAGAAGAAAAAAACAATTTTCAGAGAGTGGAACTTCATATCAAGAATGACTGGCATTGCAGAATGCAGTTTTCTTTCTAAAAACATCTTCATTCGCATTTCACAGGTTGAAAAAGAAAGAAAAAATGTAAATGTGAAAGCATGTAGAAGCTTAAGCTGAAAAGTACTCCTGAGGTTAGATCTTTAGAAGAAAGATGGTTCTGAAGAGTGAAAGAATTAAGGCAACTAAAGTGAGATATGGCAATCAGGTTATTGTCCTAAGGTCTGATTCTAAGAATGAGGATGAAAGAAACTTTTGAAGTGCTAGTGTGATTAACTTTGAAAAGCGTTATTAGAAAGGTACCGAACTTGGACAAAACTCTGAAGAGAAAGCTGTAACAGAATATACCATGGTTCTCTATTTTCTAATAAAAGAGGAAAGCGATATTTTGGAAGGACCAGACTCCTTTTGTTGGGCTGTTTAAACTGAGATTCTCACGTTTCCAATTCCCTGACAGAAATCAAACCTCCCAAGATCCAGGTAAATGTTAATAAAGGGTAAAGAACTGAATTCACCTTCAGGTAAACAGAAGGAAGGGAATGCATCCAAGGAAAGCTATTCTAGGAGAGCTATTCAGGCCTTAGAGAAAGAGTTTCCCAGAAGACTGATGCCTGAAACATAGTTAGAGCCAAGTAGGATTTTCACAACATACATCTAGGGGATGCACAAATCATTATATCTGATCAAGCAATTGTATTGTTGTGATCTTGCCTGTATCTGAGGGCTTCAAAATAACACTACGGAGTAGGAAAATACTATTATGCACACTATACAGAAGGAGAAGTGAAGCACAGATAAGCCAACATGTCCAAGTTGTCAATGCCTGCTGAAATCAAAGTATCAGATGAGCCTGCTAACACTTCTGCCTCTCCAGCTGGGGACCTCAGAGGATGTCTTCAGTGTTCTGCAGGGAAGCTGGCTTGTGCCCTAACCACTGTACTGCTTCAGTTCCTCTCTCTGTAAACAGGTACCTTGTACTAGCTTAATTTGGAACTGGTCTGACAAAGAAACAGAAACTATAATCCACATGTAAAACTGGTTATCGCAAAAATGATCTGTTTGTCCATTAAAGATTTGCTTAAACACTGTTTGAAGAAAGATGGAGCACACTCTTCCGTACAGGAAAACTCCATCATCTGCCGATCCTACAAATCCCAAAGTGCCTGGGATTACATCCAGAGTTTTTTAGCATACTTGACTGTGACAAGTTTTTGTTTAACAGATCCCATTTTGACATTATATGTACATACCACACATCTTTGTGCCTTCTAACCTGTGTATGACTATAGAAAGTACTTGAAAATGTACACTGTCTAGCCTAGCAGGTACGGTGACTTCCTATTTATCTTAATACAAAATCTGACCTTATTTACGTACACACAGCTTAACTGAAATCAGTGAAGCTCCCTCTATTTGCTTATGCTAAGAATCAGGCCGAAACTATACAGGTATGGTAACCCCCTAAGTACCTCATCTCAACCATGTAACAACACTTTTACTGAACACACTGATCTTTCATTTCTTTTTAAATTATTACACTTTCTCTATAGACATTTCCTCATTTTGTTTCCTTGCTTTTACTGGGATTTTGCTACTAGCAAACAAAACCTTTCTCCCACCATCTCTTTGATACCAGGAACCCCAGAGCCAGTCTATAAAAATCGATACATATCAAAAAGGCTATTTTGAGTGCTTTGACATGGCTTTGAGCCAATAATATTATTTTGCAGGAAATAGACCAAACTGGAATATATTTTCTACTTACACTGATAAAGTCAGTCAGCTGGAATATATTTAAAAATTTGCTGGCGCTAAATTAAATTTTATAGTAACTGCATCACCTAGTGAAGAAGTAGAAGAACTTCTCAACTATAATGGGTTCATCTGAAGACCTGTTTATTTCAGATTTTAGGTCCAAAACCATGACACATGAAACAATTTCAACTCTGCTTGAAGCTGCACAGCTCAAGATCAAGCCCATACTATTCTGTGGTTGGGTATAAAACTGCACTCAATTTTGAATTATCTTTAATAAGCAACATGTGCGAGTATACTTGTTGTTAAAATTACTCTATTTATAGCAACAGCAGAAAGAAACATTTTTCAGTAATTGACCCACCTTTACAGATACTAAGTTTTAATTGATATACGTTGGTATTTTGAAAAAAAGTTGTGAAATATGATATACTTTATAGAAAATTTGATCTTCTGAGGTGTAAATAAGACTCCGTAAGAAAAAACTGAAGCCCTTAAGACACAAAACAGTGAGTTATTTTAGGGTTTTTTTTTGACAGATACTACTGCACAAAGATTATAACTTTTTCTAGATTAATTTCTAACTCTTAATATAATATGGAAAAATAAAGAATTTAAATTATCAGTAGAAATATGGTAGTAAAAATAAATAAATAAATGCTAAGGAAATGCTTTTCCACAGAAAACCCCAACAATACCCAAATCTTGGAAACTATAAACAGGTAAAGTAAATTCAATGTCCTAGCAACAAATGATCAGGATCTACAAATATCAATAATGTCAACCAGTAGGACTAGCAAACAAAGCTTTTATCTTTTTTTGATGGTATTAGCACTCTGTTATGTTGATAATCTAGATTTCCAGTTTTATAGCAGAATTTGTTTTTATTAAAACCCTGTACTATATGTTTTCTCTTAAATGACTTATTGGCTCAAAATGAATGAGCAGAACTGCTTTAAGGTCCCCAGGGATCTGTTCTTAGTCCACTGCTATTTCCTTTTTTTAAAAAAAACAATGATCTAAACATAAAATCTCTTCTCTCTTTTGGAAACGTGCAGATGGCAGAGAGATTAGAGGGTGAGTAAATAATGAAAGAGACTGGGCTACTGCTACAGAATCTACCTGGCTAAACAACTGCAAATCCACAGAATAGATTTCACATTGCCAAATTCAAGATAACACATTTGGAAGTTAAAATACAGCTTAGGATAATGAAAGAATAAAATCAAAAGTTTGGAAGGTCATCATACAGTACTACATACTACAACGACACAGACTGCAATCCCCCATGCAAGCTACCCTTGGACCTGGAAAAAGTATAGCTGCAGCAGTAGGGCACGGCGCCAGAGCCACAGTAACCTTGGCACAATACTGCACTGAGAGACAATGTGGTCACAAGCGAGTGAAACTAATCTAAGATTATGCTACCACTGGAACAGGGCTGCAATTTTCCCCACCTCTGGCCAGAATGCAGCTGTAGCGCTCGTATTGCCTCATGGGGAGCTGGATCAGCTTGCTAATCCAAATGGCGACAAGGATTTTCTTCCATGGTAGATTTAGTCCGATGAGGAAACCGATTCACCATGCTAAAGCTTGGACACTATAGCCAACACAGGGGAAGGGATGGGAATGTGTGGCCTGGGCTGTGAAGTAAAAACAGACTTTCTTTCAGCAGTAGTGTAGCCCTGGACCAACCTAAGCCAACAAATTGCTACACTGCTTCCAAGACCCCACCAAGAAAAAAATGCCATATAGAAATACTTGCGAATAACTATCAGAACATGAGTTTCTAGTGTAATACTGTGGCAAAAAAGCCATACAGCAATCAGTGCATGTATACAAAGAGAAACATCCATGCAAGTGGAGAACTGGCTCCACTTTCACACAGTGGGAGAATGCAGCATACCAGTTTTGGCACCCAAAGTTCAAGACAGATGTAGGACCAAAAGAAAAAAGACCCATAGCTGAAGCAAGCTAAGATGTGAGGCTTAAGGAGCTCAACTTACTCAGCTAATCAAAGATTGAGAGACATTTCATCATTGTATACTCAGACATAATGGAGATGTCTAATGAAGAGCAGTAGACAACCTTACTGGTGAGGGACTAACAAACACAATCAAGTGGCTGAAAGTTGAATTTAGATTAGTTCTACCTTGAAGGGAAAAATGGTTTTGTAGAAGAGAAAGTAACCCAGCATTGGAAGAGTTTATAAGGAGAGACAGTCTCGACTTTTAAGTCTTAAGAAAGTATCTATTCTCCCAGGCTAAACTCAGGACTGCAAGTAAATCCCTTGCTTTATTTGAACCCCAGTGAGTCTGGATCACTGTGTAAAATGATCAAATGAATTCTAGTTTGTCTGACTGTTTTCACCTTTTTTTTGCAGGGAGAGGGGAGGGGTTGTTCAGTTCTGGGAGATGGGAAATAGAAATACAAGGGAAATTCCTAATTGCTTTGAAATTTTACCTATTGCTCACAGACTATTGAAGTGTTATTTTTCCTAGATATCAGCTTATGTGTGCTGTTTGACCACAAAGAGCCGTAGCGATTTCGTAGTGCAGTCAGACAGGATGCATGCATACTGGAGGTCTTACCGACGCAAAGGGAGGGAGAAAACAAATCATTTTTCTTTTCAGCATGCATTATGACATACCTGCTGAGATCATCTTAGCAAACTAATCATTTTGCATAGACCTCAAAAATTCATAGTGCTTTGGTCTCTGCTGTGCTCAGCTGTTCTAAAAAATAATTTCTTTTATATAAAGTTGCCAGTCTTAGCAGGCAGACAGCTGAGTGAAATTTAACGGATGCGACATGCATGGTCCCAGTGAGACTAAATGGTTTATTGATCCTTCCTGGCCTTAAACATTATGAAAGCCAGACTTGAAGCACATAGGCAGACAGATCTGAATTATGATGAATCCCCAGGTGAGAACAACAATCGTGCCTAATGACAATTTTAGGGGAAGGAAAATCAATGATGTAGTATGAAATAATTTCCACTTGAAATAATTCCTTTTGACTAAGCATGCATCTGACTGCATCACATATGGTTTGGAGAAGTTGTTTACTGCACGTATGCTTACGTGAACGCAGGCAGATGTGCATACCATCAGCTGGAATGCACAAACCACTGATTGCCCCATGCTTGGTCTAATGACACTCATCAAGGCAAAAGATCTGAGTCACAGCCAGAGGCACAGGGAACAGCAAAAAGCTTCTCATATTATGCTGAATACATGGAAATCTGTTTTGGTTCAACATGTGCAAATCAGAAAAATAAGACAATTTGCCTAGACATTTCACTTGCTCCTATTTTGATAACTTTCCAGGTCACGGACTGCTCTTACTGCATTTGTACAGTATCAAGCACAATGTCCTGGTCATACTGGAAATCCCTAAGGTCTACTGTAATATATTTAATAAGTAATAATGCCATCTCCTGCTGTTTCCTGCATCTCTAGCTGCTATGCTGACCTTCTTCTCTTGATACGGCACATGTCAGCAGGCTCCATTTGCTTTTGGAATTAGCATTAAAATGGCAGTCCTTGGAGATTATGTTACAGCCAGAGTGACGATAATGGAGATTTTGAAATAATTTGGGGGCTGGGGGTGGGGGTAGAGTTTAATTGCACATTTTAAAATACAGCTTCAGTTACTTTTCCTACAACAATACGAAACAAAGCTAAAACTTACTGTGAGTATTCCTTACAAAATATTTAATAAAATGTCACTATCAGAAGTTTGTGTGGGGAAAAATATTTCTGCATTGTTTGTTGCCAAGTCAGCCACTAGGCGCATTTATCAGAGCAATGCCATCAGTGAGATTTTATTGCCAGCTTACCTTAAAGGAAAGAATTATTCTTTTTTCTTTCTAGAGTAACTACTACAATCATAAGAATTCTTGCAGTCCTCGACCAGATTTTAAAAAGAAACACAAGCTAGATTAATTTTGAAAATCTTGATCAATAATTCTAAGGTATGTGGAGGAAACATAATAATAAATAATAAAAGGGATTGGTTAATGAATTTTGCATGGGTACTGCATCTTAGAGGATTCTTATCATGCTATACATTATATCAAAGTTGTTATATATTAAATCTAAGTCGTAATTCTTTCTGTTGAACTAAACTACATTTGCATTGCCTGCTCTTTACCTGAAGCTCACTAGGAAGATACTGTCACAACAGATTTGCAAGACCATAAGAAAGTTCTGGGAGAAATAAGATTAAGAAATAGCACGCAATATCACCTTTAAAATAAAAGGCTTTTTGTTCTATGATGATTCTTATTGTTTAAGACTCTGAAATTGAATTAGTACTGTACGTTTATAGTATTTCTGGTGAACATACTATATTTGGATTCTTTTTGATGCATTTATGATACATGTAAAATATAAAGAAATAAAATGATTTTGCACTACAAGCTACTAAAAATGTACAAAAAAGTACATTTAAGTAGTTCACTTTACCAATGATTTTTTTTATGACATCCTGATTATGTTTGCAGCTTGTCAAACTTAGAATGCTGCTGCCTGGTTAAGTATCTAAAAAGAATATTTCTAGTAGAAAAAAGCATTCTTTAGTTTTGGAAACAAAAACATAAGATTCAATTACTGGAAGTTGTAATTAGACAAATTCAGTCCAGAAAATACAGTGAACACTTAACAGTCAAGGAATGTGGTAGATTCTCCCTCATTTTAAATCTTTTAATTAAGACTGGATGTCTTTCTTAAAGATATGCTCTAGTTAACCACAAATTGCAGGCTGGATGTAGAAATCACTGAGTGAATTTCTAAAGCCTGTGTTATGCAGGAGGTCCAACCAGATGATCATAAGGGTCATTTCTGGTCTTAAAATCTATACATTTGTACTGAGATTAAAAGCACTCTTAAAGTAAGTAACACGTAATTAGATTTCTGTGAATTCTGAAGTCAATTCATGTTCTTGAGGGTCAGAAAGGAAGGATGGAGGCACACAGACTGCATTCTACTCCTTCGAAATGAGCAGTGTAATTTACCTCTCATACCACAGCATTTTTCTACATAGGAATAATACCCACGCTCTAGAAAATACAGTAATGCATTAGAAAACTCAACTATTTACAGTATTCTTTTTGCTAGGAATAAATGTTACTCACTTTTAACTGATTTGTCATTGTGTCAGACACCATCTCAACTTACTGCTCTACAGATCTGCAGAACACTTTAGAGGAATAGTACTACCATTAAAGTGATTTTTATCACTTTAAATACTTAGTAGCAGGTGCGTACTTTCATTCCTATTAAGATGAAATAGAATTATACTGGATCTCAATTATATGCAGGTGAAACAGTATCTGTGACATGATATGAAGATTTTATAATGGCTTTCTATATCAAGCTGGGTATACCACGCACAGAACCTACCGCACACTAACTCGAAAGCCTCTCAATAAACTGATGAGAATTCAAGATGAGCGATAAGAAAAACTTATTGAAATATTCGGAGGAGTAGTCCATGCAGAAGTGTGCAGACAGCCACACTAGCTTTGCACTTCAATACAACATGAAATAGAACCGGCATGAAAACGTGCCACAGGCAGCAAGGGCAGGAAAGAGCGGGCCGGCTTTGACTGCACAGGTTTACTGCCCTTATTTACACCGAGAGTTAAACTGAGCATTGAACGGCAGGTTTAAACCCAAAGTGCAGGACTTGCATATGTTTTTAAAACTTGGAGGGATGTGGAGCCAGGACAGGCAAGATCAGCCTCACAGGGAAAGGCGGGCTGCTTGAGAGGAGCCCTGCAAACCCTGCAAGCAAACGTCCCCAGGAAACCCGCTCTCCCAGGTCAGCTGGGAGCTGTCGCACTACACCAAAGCCCACAGCCTGGGCATGGCCGGGGCGGACAAGCCCTTACCAAAGTCTGTCTGCGTCGGGCGCTTCAGGCACATCACAAGCATGCCTCCAAGCCTCAGCAGCCGGCCTGTTGCAGGATGCAGGTTAAACCGCCAGGACACTTCGCTCCTGCTGACACGGCTACTTCTTGCAGCTCCCAAGTATCATGTTGGAAGATGGCTCTTCTCCAGACAGGCTGACTTTAAAAATAAACTTAGCTGGAATTACCTCAGCAGTAAAGAGAACATGAGCCGGAGAATGAAAAAAACTACAGAGAAAAAAAGAAGTGAAACTATCAACTAGCTTGTGCACAACAGCACCAGTGATGTGAAAGATGCACCACTGACTGCTTATATACTTCAAACATGAATTTCACTGCTCTCCTTCAGGGAGCAGCTGGGCACTGCTGATGGGATGATCTAACAAGTCTCACTCCTCAATGAGTCTTTGGCAGAAAAAGCACTTACTTTTAAAATACTTGCGAGCGCTATGACATTAGCATCGCTGATCATTCTTACAATCCCAGTGTTATTTCCCTATTCCCACTGAACTTACAAATAACTAAGATGGCAAAGCTGTAATTCTCATCAGCAAATAAAAACAGAAAGCATTTTTAATGGCAGAATTACTCATTAACTCCACAGACTCCCTTATCTACTACTGAACAACCGTCCCTGAGCTGTCTAACTGAGCTGGCCTTAGGGAGTTGCTCTGCTATCAGCTGAAGTAGCAGAAGTCTTTGAAGTCGCTCTCTTGTAACATTAAGTTAAAACGAAAACACTGCCTCCAAAGAATTCTCATTAAAGTATTTCATTTCCAGGAACATAGTTTTATATTGACCCAATGGCTCAAGGAATACCCATTTTTGTCTTTTCTCTATGATAAATTAATGAAGCAAAAGATATTTTTAAATGACGTTTCCCAGGCCTAAGGGTTTTTTTTTTCTTTAATATGTAGTAAAAAAAAGAAAAATCAAGGTCAGAAACTATCTCCAATAAAACATATTAAACTATAATGTGGATTAAAAAACACGTCATTCATCTGCCTTAGAGTTCTATTTACAGTGTGTCTATGTAGATTATTTACCAAATTGTCTATATGAACAGCTTAATGGGAATCTAAAAGAATACAGCAAAATCAATAATGTGGAGAAGGTAGACAGTTCTGTTTACTGTCAGTTTTTGCTGCTATAACTAAATACAAAACAGTCAGGCAGGCTGTATAGTTTTATTCCTTCATGAAAGGCTACTTTTCTTGTATTTTTACCACAGTCAGAGAATGGAAGTATGACTCTTTCACTAAAAGCTATGTAGTTTAATTTTGGGCAGTTTTAAAACATTTTAGCATTTTGCTTTTCTGAAGAAATCAAGGAAAACCTGCGTTCATTAAATCAACAGAAGATGATCACAAAGCAATGCTTTAGCGTGGACAGGTCCTGGTGAACTGATGGAAAGAAAAGTTCACTGAAATAACATCACTAACATTGAGAAAATCTTCTCCACAGACTTTAAAGAAAGTGAATCATTGTCAGATGTTTTGTAATTCAATTTTATAAATATGGCTGTAATACAAGGAAGACTCAACTAAGCCCACGCAACAGTAATCTACATTATTTACATTACAAGACTGTATTCTAATTTTCTACAGGGAGTACTTAGTGTTAAATTACAAAGCAATAATTTTTTACATAAAAATCCTACTGGGAAAATGATATAACCTGAGTGTTATAGAGGCAATATGTCTAACTGATTAATTATACCAACTTAAGAATTCCAAGTTGTCTTTATTTAACCAACTGGGAAATGCATATTTCACTGTATTTTTAATGCTATATTAATCTCCAGTATTTCCCCTTACCAAGACAGTCAAATTAAACATTTTGGAACAGCTTAGTGATATACTTTAGCTTTGTGTTACCAACATTCCCTGCTATGAGGACTTAAATATCCATTAGGAATTCAGGTGAAATAGAAAGGACTGATTAATTTAAAGACAAAGGATATTTTGCTTTACTTCTCTTTGAAGGCCATTAAAGAAAGTGATAGAAGGCAATGGAATGAATTTACTTATAGTCTATAATGTTTAAAGGCAGCATTCCACTGATCAAATCAAACTCTCCTTGGGAAAGCTGGAAATAAATTTTGTATCTGCCAAAAATGGTAGGTGCTGAATACAGAATTTTGCCTTTCACAGCTCTCGTGGTGTTAGAACTTGCATCAGCCTAGGCAAAACTAGGAGTCATTTCATTTTATTTCTGCAGGTTTCGGAACAAAGCTGCTCTTACTGTCCCACTGGCTAAAATGAGCTTGGACATCAGCGGGCGTCCTTACCTAATGATGTCACATATAAAATCTACGGCACCTATATCACTGAGAGTGAGCAACATGCAAAACAGGCACTGGATGAAATAAGATAATGAGAAAAGTTTTGGACCAAAATTTTGGGATATATATTTCTAAAGGTATTTTCCTATATACATGTTCATGCACCCATGTGTAAATGGCCCACTAGTCATAAAAACTCCACCAAGTCTGATGTCAGTGAGCTGTAATATATGCTGTCTCTAAACTAAACAATTCACTAAATATATCCATATATAATCTCTCTTCTTTGTCTTGTATTTAAAAGCCATGGGATTCTCTCCTGAAAATCCTTAAATATTTTAATGAATGGCTCTGGCAGGGCTTTAGCTGGAGACTGAGCTTTGGCATCACACTTCAGAAAAGATGTCAACTAACTGTAGAGAAGTAGGAGACCAGAAAAGCATGCCCAGAAAGTCTAGTCATGCATTCTATTACAAAGCATACTTCCTCTGACTCGCATGCAAAGTATGAAGGGGAATCAAGAGCAAAAATTATTGCACAATTAAAATTATGCAGCATGGCATCCTCAGGTGTCCAAATCTCTGCTTTTGATCAGCTTAATTTCAATTCTTCAAGTTTTCTTCAAGAATTCCTGTCAAGAAGACAACAGAATGATCTCCTGAGGCTCTTTCTTTTTGGAGTTATGGATTAGAAGAATTATCTAACAAATCTCAATCCAAAAGTACCGGCACAGAATGAATTAAACCCTGGCATCGTACACTTCATGAACAGTGATTTCTGTGGTAGTTTCTATGACTGGCCTTCTTATCTTTACTTTGAATCATAAACTGAGAAAAATATAAAACTATATTTTTTTGACCAACAAATCACTGATAAAGGCAACCTCAAAGATCCTGTTAACGTCCACGAACTGCATCCCACAAGTCCTTGGAATAATACCAAGGCAAACTTGGTTTTGTCTGTCAGGAGACTTTTTTTTTTAAAAAAAAAACTCAGTTATATTAATTTATTCTGGATGAAAGCAACGGTATGTCAGCAAGTTAGCAGATGTTAAATGCTAATTTCAAAAGTTTCACAGTAGTTAGGAAACTGACTATACTGACAGATTTGACATATTTTATGTAGCAAGATATCTAACACAGCAGACTAGCAGGGATAAGAAATCCAAAGACTTTCTTAATATTTCTAGTCAGTAAGATGAATAAATCTTTCAATTTCAGATTTTTGTGCATGTCTGTGTGATTACAAAGCCCCCAAACATCACTGATATGGTAATGAAAAAACACAGGACTAGACAAATACGCCTAAATGTACAATATTCATCTGAATAGTAGAGTCAAAATTACCTTAAGAAGCCAGCTCTTGATACTCTGTACTCAGAATCTGAGAGATATTGCACTGAGGTGCTTCCATATCCAAACAGAACATGTTTGCATTGTGCACCTTCTTCTTTACTGCTAATGTAATAAAATGAACTTCATAAAAATAACTGAACCAAACATGAGACTTGGTACACAATTATTTCCCTAAAGAGGGATAAGAGAAACACTGTTTGTCATACTGCCTAATGCACAACTCAAAGACACTTGAGTAGTAAAGGTGCTAAAAAAACGTATACAAGAGAGAACCGTTCAATCCTGAAGTCTTAGAATATTACCATTGCTGCAGGGGATATTTCCACCGTACAGGATGATGTCTGTAAGAACAAGTTCCTACATAGTTCCTACCATTATACCTGCAGGACATATGAGATTTGAGAGATTTAGTGTTACAGGAGTGATGCTTTTAAATAGAAGCTGCTTTTTTAGCCTGATTTCCTGAAGTAACAAGGCATATATGAACACACTGCCTATCTGCCCGCTTGCCTGTCTCCCTCTAATAACTTTGTAACATATCAGCCAGTTTCAACCAAATTTGACACAGGGCTAAGGTCTCAGAGATCATCACGCTCCTACAAGTTCTGTGAAAATTAACAGCTAGGGATAAAAGAAAAGTGTAAATCAGTGTTTCCAGTAAGAAAAACGCGATCAGAGCTTTTAGGTAGCAGTTGGCTCACAAATAAGCATATACAAGGTTAGCCACAACACTCCTATGACTCACCGAGCATCGCAGACTACACAGAAATTAGGCGGGTTTATAGGTACACGTATGCATACGGTGAGAAAGAATCAGGTACCAGCCATCAGAATTTGAGGTATTTTCCCCTTTGGCTGCCAGCAGATTTTGAGTTTCGAAGGAAGGATACCAGGAGAGAGAGCACAAATGCGGATACCTAATGCTATCGAAGCTTTCCATAATGCTTCTGTACGTCTGCCAGGGAGAGGCAGAGAATGCTGCTGACCCACTTCTCCAAGCCCTTACTCTGCTGCTGTAAGAGGCTCAGCTCCATGCCTAGTGACTAAGCCTATTGCTAATGGAGGGTATTACCATATAGACATAAGGCATTCTTGACCTTCTAGTAACATCATCAAATCAATACAGCAGTAAAAACATTTGGGGTTTAATGATATAATCATTTTGTGTTATTCATGTGCTGTAAAAGATACGGAGTTTCACAGAGCAAATGAAATGAGAATGAGAAAAGGACTGGACAATAAGGAAAATTCCTGCCCCTTTCGACACAATTATGCATAAAACAGTGCCCATCCACCTAGCCCAGTTTTCCATTTCTCCTGATTAAAAGCAATAAATCTTGACAGTTTATTGCCATGGTATGTACTGTTTTTCAATCTAAAGAAGAATATTTGTCTTACCAATTTGACATCTTCAGCATCAATTAACAATTGGGCCTCAGAAGGGCATCTTCTGCTACGAAGTTTAATTTCAGATCCATTCCAAAGCGTACTAACAAAAGTCTCTGGACTGAAACCTCCCTTACATTTACAATGCATCACCACAGGACGGATAGAGATCACAGGACAGCGATGGCAATATTTTGTCATCAAAGGAAGGAATCATAACGGAATATCCAATTTGAGTAAAAACATTATTCGCTTTTTCTGCACGTTAGGCTCCTTCTAAAAAACTGTGTAGGAAATTCCCATAAACTAGCCTTAGACAAACCAGCCCTCTCAGGCCCTCATATTATAGCATAGCGCACTGCACAGACACCAGTTTGGGTCTTTAAAGCAAGAGTATACTTCCTTACGGTAGTATGGTGCCCACACTAGTAATTGTTATCTCCATGAGAATACACATTATACTGAGACCACATGACACCATCATTGTTAGTAGTACTGTGCCTCACTGCTCACACATACCAAATGCCCTTCAAGACTTCTTTCTTAAACTACATTTCATTTTAACCATAACTAAACAATCAACATTAATAGTAGAAAATAATAATAAACACAAACTATTATTTTGAGTCCAGGTTAACTGCAATATTAATACTCTCCTAAAATTAGAGAGAGAGGATGGCAGAACTGCTGAACTAAAACACTGTTTTACAACTCACAAAATACTGTCAGTTCAAAAATCTCCTTCTGGTAGCACAGCAATTTTTTGCACTACGTGCAACAAATCATATCAGGACCTTCTGCTCTATTTTAGCAACTTGTAAAACTTATTTTTAAAATGTGCAGAATCTCCACTGTAGCAATGACTTGCAAATTTACATTATTTAAAAATAGAGTACGTTTAGATTAAAGCACTAAAATTCTCTTATCTCTTAATACTATATCCTCTGAAAATTCCTGTAGTGAGAACTTCCATTTTTTACCATAACATTGCACTATTTGTGCAAGAAAACAAGAGAAAAACATAAGTACAATAGCTAGCCGTAAGAAGTGAATTTGCTCAAGGTGCAAAAAAATCTGTTTTCCACTTGAGCAAACACAGAGCTCTTTCTCTAAGTCCATTAATGAGTAAGTATTGAAGGAGCTGAAGTAATTTTAGTCATATGACTCCTGTTAACGTCAAGCAGAGTCCTGTTGCTAAAATCCCAATTACCACTTCAAGAACTTAAGTGCTGATAGAGACTTCGATAATGCCATGTGTCTTTTGAAGGCTGTCTACAGCAAGATACTTTTTTTCTTTACGGAGCAAATAACTTTGGTCCAAATGACAGCAGAATGATGACCATAATAGTTTCGATAAACCTGTTGGTGGTGGTTTTGTTAACTACTCCAGTCAAAGCGAAATATCTCAAGACAAATTCTGATCATGGACACATAGAGCAAAACACCATGCTGACTTGATGAAAAGGCTCCCCAGTTTCTAAGTAGGAACATTATTTTTGGTATTTGTTTATATTCCTCTTGCAAATTTAAAGTAAATGTTTTAGCAGGGGTAAACCTGAAAACATGTGGGAAGCTTCCCCTGATAAATTTAATCCTGAATATTTGCGAGTTGAAAGAATAAATATGTATTTTACAAAACCATAAAGTAATTTAGTAGAAAGAGTGAAATGGGCAATAAAACTACAGTACTTGGCTATGGAAAATTTAGCAAATACTTCTACAACAGTACAACAGAATTAGCTATTTCACCCTTTTATCTCAGTCCTCAAGTGAAGAAATTAGGATGATTCCAAAAAAGAAAATTACTTTCACACAATTTCTTACTGCATAACAGCTATCTTTCAACTACTGCTAAAAAGTGCATTGTATAATAATAGTTTTCCATAGGATCCTCTTATTTAGACTTTGCAGAGTGATAAAGAATATTAAATAGACAAGAATAACTGAGATATCTAACAGTTTAATATATAAAAATATATACATATGTACACAAAGAAATATGTATATACACAAAGAAGGCAAAATTAGTTTTATGTGGTTGTGTGATACCACTTACTGCTGAAATAATAAAAAAGTAGCAAAATATCATGCCTGTTCTGACACAGACAAATTTTGCTGTTTTTTCTCCTCACTTCTTCAAAAAGAACAAGTGCACAAACACACACTACGAAAACCAAACATCTATTCATTTTCTATCTGGCTCCACAGACCTGCTTGTAAACCCGTCCGATTTCAGGCTACGACTGGCTACAAGACAACAGGATCCCTCCCCCCCCCCCCCCCCCAAAAAAAAAACCCTACACACCATTATGTACAATGCACACAATGTGTTAAAACTGTATCACAGGGAAGAAGAGATCCTACAAGAGAGAATGGGATGCTCATACTGATGCTTTCGAAGTACCAGACCTACTTGCTCATTTTTAACTACCCTTTGACATCTATTCTTTCTACAGTCAGAGTACATAGTGCCAAATTAAGGTGAGGTTTTCAAAAGCATGCAATGTTGGTTAAATCTGGTACCACTGATGTTAACGGGGGCCAGATTCACAGATGGTGTAAATCAGCTTAATCCTATCAAATCCAGCTTTGAGTGTTTTATCACTAACTTTACTGGGTACAGATTAGGCCGCTGCTGAGTCTTTTGAAAATCCCACTCTCTAATTCTTCTGCACACAGTAAATTTAAAGCACAGTAATTAAAAAAGGAGAAAATAAAATTCTAGGCAAAATGAGGCTGCTAGCTCCAGGGGATTCTATTTTTCCTATCAAGAATCATCCCAGCTAAGGCCTGCAATCAGTTCTCAGAGACAACCTATATATTATATCATTAGAAGAATCCCTGCCCTCGCTTTAAAGGAAGCAGTAATATACTTACTAATGCACAACCAGCTACTCACTTGTGAACAAAATATTCTCAAAGTTTTGCCAGATAATTATAATGTATTCATCTCAAGATGCAACTGTACAACTGCAAATATTGGTTTCGTTAATTTGCCATCAAGCTTAAGAAGCAAATTCCTCTGTAAATGCTACACTAAAAGCAAAGAAAGCAGCTTTTTGCCGTAAGAGCATGAGGGATGATTTACTTTGCAAAGCTATAAAATTCTTGGAGTATAAATTTAAAAGTATATAAGGTCAAGTGATTATTGCATGTGTACTATTAATTTTCGTCTATACAGCCCATTAACAAATCCAATGGCTTCAGCTATACCAAAGCATTTTCATTCCTTAGGAACAGCTTTGTACCACAAAGAACTAGAAAGACTGATGTGATGAACCACTGAAATGTCAGAGAATGGATTAGGTGAGTAAGATCAGCGTATGAATATCAGGTAGTTCCCATTTCATACAGTTTGGAAAAGCAAACTCCTCCACAAAGTCCCTTCCCACCTCATGTGCAAACCCTAACTCTGGATGTGGCAATCACTTTCAACCTAAGTATCAAGTCAGAGCCCAGCAACCAGACTTCTTAGAGAGGGTATCTTTAGTACCATTTCCATTTCATTTAGTGCTGAGTGTCTCCCTGTGACGATATCCTGATGTTACAGAGCCAAATAGGGGTAAAAAAAAAAGAAAGAAAATAACATGTGCTTGATCAGTTGTACATCAGGGAATAATATAAATTCCTGGCTGACCATGCAGATGACCAGATGAAACAGTCGTTTTCTTAATGATGGGGGTTGTGAGCATGTTAAGGGAGCACAAGCAATTCTCGTCTGCCCAGGGCCTGAGAAAGAAGTGCGAAGTACTCTCAGGGCCATCTCTCTTAGGAAAAAGCTTAATATCAAACTCTAAGCATCACAAACTGTTATATTTTCTTGCAGTTAAAAGAACACTATTCCTGTTCTGCACACCTTCCTTACAGTGCTGTGACTTTTTTCCATGCCAAATGTCTTTAAACCGAGCAAAACAGTTACACACGACTCTCATTTCCATGTTATAACGACACAGAACATTGTAAGAAAATTGTTTTTGAAGTTCTTTTACACTCATTTGATCAACCGTTGTCAAAAACAACCAGTGGCATATAACCATGTCTCTGGCACAGAAGAATAAAATTACTGCTCAACTGAGACCAAGAATATGAAGTAACAATTTAATTTTCATTATTTTTTGAGACAGAAATTCACAAATAGAAACAGATATTCAGACGGACTCTGTCCTCTTTATCCCCTTGAGAGTTCACTCACACAATTGAAAAGTGTGCATTTATAGAGCATTTTTACAGTTTTATTTTGATAACAACATTTCTAGTGGTATTCTCTGTGTTAATCTTCACTTTCAAGGACCCTTAACGTCTTAACTCTCCATCTAGCTGTCATCCATATGATCAACGTTGCCTTTTACTCCATTTTTCCCACAGACAACTAAGTCTGTGACACCTAAATAGCAGCCTTCTGTAACAGTAATGCTTCCCACAAAAATCTCAAAATCATAAAGCAGTTTTACCAAAACTGTACTATTGCAATATTGACACAGCACTCCAAAACTGGTAGGCTACTAACAGGCTGTCATCATCACTTACCTTGTACTTCTTTCATTATTACCTTATATTCCCTCTGGCTGTTTTTGCTTTATTCATCTACTGTCTCACACCATAAACTTATACTATGCACGATATCTTATACTGCATACATGGCATAGAGTTTCTGCTGCTTCTGTTTGCCTTTCCTGTTTAGCAACTGAAATGACTGAACAACAGCAACTGTTTATTGCAATGCTGGAAAATGATAGACCCCACTAACCCCAAAAAACCCCCAAACAAGAACTGCCTTTGACAGCCAAATTCAAAATGCATTGTCTAACTTTTGAGCAAGTTTAAACTTTCCCCACAAATTTAGAGCAGGAAGAACTGTTTGGCTTTTATTTGTGAGTGCACCCTTTATACTTAATTCCATAAAGTAATGGTGCTGCCCGTTCTCAGGTTCTTTAGCAACACATTGCATTGTTCATTCACTTTCCTTCTTTTTTCCATTCTCAGGAAAGAGAGAGAAGTGACAAATCCAGCTCAAAGGAATCAAATCAGGACTCCTGCCTGGTATACCCCTTGACAACTACATGTGTCCTGCCAAAGCTGCTTACAAAAGGTGGGATTTCAGGAGAAGACTGTTGAAGGTTGCTCTCCAAAGGAAAACGTAACTACAATAAACATGGCGCTCATAGGGATTTACGTACAAAATCCAGGACAGAAATTAAAAAAAAAAAAAATCCCTCTAGGGCGTTAAATCTTTAATCCTTGATTGTTTGTCCAGCAAGGTGACAGATGGCAGATCTACTGCTTTTATTAAAGCTTTGCCTCTGCATTGGCATCTGTTTTCCCTGGGGTAAGTAGAACTAGGGAGTTTGCCTGCCTAATCAAATCAGCTAGGTCTAGATATGACTCCTTTCGGTATACTAATATTGCACATAACTACATATCTTCACATTGTCCTCTAGCATCATGCCTGCTAGCTGTATATATCGGGTTGCCATGATATCCTGTTCCAGTCTTTGCATAAAGGAGAATCTAAGGAGATATTAATTTACACCTATCTACATATTTTTAGTACATGAATTGCTGGCATAAATAGGCATTAAATATTACTGATCTCTGGTATCTCAGAGAACTGCAATTGTAGTCATGGAAACAAGATCCAAGCATCAATGTCTCCTCTTAATTTTCTATTCAAGATGAATGATCATTGGAAGGAAGTTGGTATTGAAAAATACTTTATACGACCGTGTGTTCCTGCAGGCATATCTGATCCCCTATCTGACCTAGACCGAGACCTGGACAAAAATGAAGCTGTAAGGCTATCTGCATTTATGGAAATGAATGGGGAATCTATGTGGTAGGATGTACAAAATGCTGGATTAATAACACAGTCATTCTACTTTAAAAATACTATTCTTTGCTTCGGAGACATGGGGATACTAAGCAGTTACCTGTGACATTTAACAAGAGTTTGCCACCCAGTTCAAAGGAAACAAAAGAATATTTTATTTCATGTAAACTATGTAAAATAGCCAGGGTAACAAAAATATTACTTTCTGAGCTCTTCCTCATAAATAGTCAATCCTTTTGCTTTTGTTTGAAGTAAACGCAAATTCCAAGTGATGCGTGGCAGGGAAGCAGAGCAGTTTTTCTTGCTTCAGAAAGAGGAACAGCAACTAGTTCGAATCCTCCCAGTTAAGGATCTGGTCTTCTCTAAAACCCAATCAGATTCTTCCCTTGTAAATATAAAAGTAAAATTTTGCTCTAAATAATGTTTAGCAACATTCTAGATTCCCAGAAAATTTTATTTGCCTTTTAATGGAAATACTTTCCCTTGCTAATCATGGGATGTTAGACTACAACTGTAAAATAAAAGATAATAAGCTTTGAGACTGAGATGTTTATTATATGCATAATACTATTCATCTATATCCTGCAATGCTATGTTGTAACCTACTTTGCAGAAATAAACAGCAGGTACTCACTGTACAAAGCTACTTCTTTGCAGGGGGGGAGAGGAGGCTCAGGGTTTCAGTGACCATAATTCATTCACCTTGGTGCCCATTAGCCGCTTTTTACAAACCTTTTTAGACAAACCAAATAAAGACAAACCAAAGCGAAGCAGCCATCTGTACAACTAAATGGTCAGTCAGCACATTTAACTTACATAAGCCACATTACTGAACAATGTAAACACCATGTCCCTGAGTGGACATCCTGGCAAAAAGAAAAACACATGCATCTTTCATGTGGCTGAGGCTGAAGCTGCTGTGGCGTGGGCAAGCATATCACACGTTTTACCTACAGTAAAGGAGTAGGAAGAGAACGGACAGTCTCAGTTATGATCAGTTTGGTCTTTGACAGAATGAGCAAAAGTAAAAATAAGAAGCTTAACAGAATGGAAAAACAGAGATCAGGAGATTGCCTACTACTTTTTTTTAGTCAATATGGACGTGAGAAAAGGAACATGCAAGAAGGAAGAAAAACGCATGGGATAACGGAAGGAAACTATCTGTCGGGAAACATGCACATTCACCGTCTCCTGAACAAACTCACTGTTTAATCCTCAGAGATAGTTTTGCCACATTCAAGTTTTCTGAACCTCTTAATTATGGACAATCTGCTTTCTCCTGCCACCTAGGTTATTAAGCTGGTTGATTTATTCAAAATGAGCCTTTTGGCCTTTTGAATATGAAAAGCCCATTAAACAGCATGACTCAGGCATGTGCCATAATTTTTGCAGCAACAAACAAAAGGTCAAAGGCTGAGCTTCGAATTGACAGGCTAGCTGAGCTGTAAATCAATACTTGCCTTTGTTGACCACGGTGATAGCTTTATGGATAAAGGTCAAATCATTTAGAAGGTTCAGAGAAAAGCAACGAAACCCTGCGCTTAAATCCTTCCATTTTTCTACACCCCCAAAATATACTTCTCCTGTGTTAGTCTTTTACTGAATAGAAAGATGAAACTATAAACAATAAATCATTCAATTACTAATCATAAATGGGGGAGAGACAGAAGTCACCATCCATAAACTCTAAAAGTTCCCCTGACACCAGAAATTAAGAGGATGATGCCCTTCCCTGCTGGCCTAGAAGACTGATGGCCAGCGCTGTAAAATATCACTTAATTTGGAATTTGCCATAAGATTACTAATTGGGTCAATAGCCAGAAAGTGAAAGTCGGCAGTGACAGTCTGTCACTCAGGCGCACTTTAGCTATCTGCTTAGAGAAATATTATATATTTGAAAGGAGCCCTGAGCAGTAGGATGCAGCTGCAATTACACAGGGAGAAGTGATGACTGGAGCAATATTAAATGAACCTGGCTGGAAGGTGGTGGGGTCTTCACACTGCAAATCCATCTGTACCCAGGTGTTTCTACAGCACTGCTTCACCAATCATCCCATTGCAAAGCAGTACTCTGAGCCAGGCCAAATCACGGGCAAAAGTTCAGGGCTAAGCCAGGAGACCGAATATATGTCAAAAATGGAAGTGCCTTGATGAATCCAGAGTGGTTCTGACTATCCTTTGTGAGTCAGAAATGTGTAATTGTCTACAGGGGAAAGTTACAGCTAATTCACGCAAATCGCCTTTTTGGAACTGACGCATCTCATCGTGTTGTTGCAAACTATAATAATTAGATGAAATTAGACCGTAAGAGTAGAACAGTTAATTTCATAACTTCCAGAGAATTAACACTGGCTCTTTTATTGCTACAAACTCTGAAACTGTCGTTTCCAGTGGTTACTTTGCAAACGGTTTCAGAAAGCAAGTGCCTCGCCCAATCATTTCCATCGACCTATTAAAGAGCTATTAGTTTCAACAGTTTCTGCTCCTGACTTTGCATGCTGATGAGGCAGCGTTTGGATTCCTGCCTATTGACAGATTTCCTCTTAACAATTGATGTAAAAGGCTGTAAGCCACTTTGTCACTGCTCTGCAGGAAAGCGAAGCTTTCTCCTGTATTTCATCACCTTGACAATCACAGTTTTGGGATCCTGAAAAAAAGCCAAATTCTTTCCTCTCAGTGGTGATGAATGTCAGCAGCAGCGATTTCTCCCGCACTGGTACCACAGACTATTACTGAGGCTACTCTTATTATTCTACACTCTGCCAGAGTCAGTCAGGAAAGGCTGAAAAGTTTAAGGTTCTCTCCGAGGTCAGAAACATCAAGAAACGAGTAACCTATGTAAGCACATGGTCTTACCTCGCTCTCAAATTTTCTCCTCCCACTGTACTGCTATTATTTCATGCGTTTCTGCCCACCCTGCCAGCTTCTAAATGATTTGTAAGTCCTCCAGGGACTTTTATCTTCTTTGTATAGCAAAATTCTGCCTGCAATGCAGTTCAGTGTGCAACCTGATTCAGAGATCATGCCCCTTATGCAAACATCAAAAATATTCCAAGAAACCTCTTGAAGTCACAGTCCATTTCTTTATGTGCAATGGGGCCTGAAATCACTGCCTTTTTTCCTTACTGTTTGAAAAACAGCAACAAAATTCCTAATCTGTCTGTAGGACAGGTCCGTCAGTTCACAACTGGCATCAGACACAGACTACTTTAAAATGGAAACATTAATTTAAAATAGACAGGCTTTATTTAAAGAAAAAAAAAATATATCTTCCTGTGGTTTTCCAAAAGCATTCCAAAGAGGTCACTTGCATTGCTTTGAAATTGGTTTGAGTTATGGGAAGGCCATAGCCCGAGACCAGCAGCTGAGACAGCAATGGAGATGAAAGTTTTTTAGCTTTCAGATTCAGGGGGGAACACAGCTGCTACAGCTGGTCCTCTCAGATCTCAACACTTACTGTAGTGATCGAGAAGGCGATAATGTGCTGTGTCTCAGTTTGAAGAATGCATTAAAAACAACAGTTCCTAAATAGACCAAAAAAAAAAAAAAACCCCTCACCCAATTAATCAAACACTAGACTTAAGGCTCTGAAAATTGAACTGGGCTGATTTTAGAGAAAACAGGTTCTATTACATACTGAATTATTATCTCTACATGAAATTGCCAGTGGTATTAAGTTGACTTACTTTATTTAAAAGACAGCAGCTTGTTTAGTCTAATCCCACAAAATGTTAGTTTACGGTTTTCATTGATGGCTGGAAGAATCCGAAATAGAAAAGCAGCATATATATCAAATAACTACAAAAAGTTTCTTGTAGGATGCTAGAAGAGACAATTCATACAATTAAATGTGAACACACAATTTCAACCACACTGTGACTTCCAGATCTTCTTACAAACAAGAACTGGTTTTAAAACAAAATGGTAGCAGAGTTGCAGTCATTGTTAAAGTATCCAAATCTGCTTAACCAACGTGAAGACATTATTTTCACTGAAATTATTCAGATCGTGGAATGTAACATAACTTTGTAAAGCATGGAGGAAAGCATCAAACTAGAAACTCAAGTTTGAAAATTTTCAAAAAAGCACACTTTCCAACTAAAGACAGTGAGAACTGCTGAACATAAAATAATAATGACAACACTCGTTCAATTTAGGTGTCTAAACATGAAGTGAACAATTTTGCAACTTTGCCTTTTGCAGTTCTGTATTCTTGGTCAGCAACCAGGCAGTGACGACTTCTTCAAAAAACACCTTCAGAAGTATTTTGTACTGTGATTTTAGTAACTTTATAAGGCAGCACATATCTCAGATTTGGCTTTTTTAAAAATATGAAAAGTCTCCTTTTAAAGGAGATTGGCGATTGCTTTGGCAGTGGAAATATTTCTGGAAAAAAGTAACAAAAGTATCCAGCCAAAACTACAGAAGAACTTGAGGGCTAAAGCCAAATAGCTGTATCTGAAAGATGATATAATGATATTGCATCAGACCAGTTCAGCGGCCTATAAAAGTTAGCATAAGAGAGTAAACATGTTGTTTGAAAGCTTTTTGCCCAGCTTCGCCTTCAGTCATCTAAAACACAGTGTATGAAGCTGATGATTTCTTTGCCATTAGCAAAAGAAATAACAAAATTTTCCTGTATCTTAAATTACCCCTAATCAGTTTTAAAGCATTATATTCTTTTTATGTACTCTTCATTAGTTATGGTAAAAGGTATCCTTCAAGACTTAATTTACAAATGCTCTTTCCTAATAGAGAAAAAACTGAAAACAAATACCTGCTTGTATCAAAGTAGTCATAACTCTATTCACTTAGCTAAATCACACAGGCAGTTGTAAGTCTGTATGAACTAAAAGCTACAAGTCAGTATGCATGAAAACACAGACTTAGACAGCTAAAGACCCAGAGCTGTTTACTCAAAATTTGCTTTTCAACTGTAATATGACCAGCGATGTTTTACGTTACAGAACACAGAAGGGAATTTTGCAAAACTGTCCTCCTTGTTTCATTACAATTAATTAAAACTGTAAACAAGCCCATCAACTCTCTCCACAATAAACTTCATTTAAGAACAATCAAGCAACAGATTTGGTATAATAACTATTGTTGTAACACAAAGAAACTTCATATGTTCAATTATGAATCATACACAGAAGTCTTAAGTTCTATTTTGATTAAATATCCTAAGAAATCTGCCTTGTCTGAAATGAATCCTCCCAAGCTTTTTTAAATATTAAACAGAAATCAAATGATTTTTCTTATTTTCCTGTTACTAAGTTACATACAATTTTTAAAAATGGTGCAAGCTCTGTATCTGTAAAAAGGATCAGGTAAGTTTTTATTGCAGATGCTCAAGAAATAAGTTTTGGAGAAGTTACTACTATATAATTATTATATGCTTCCCAATGGCAGGTGCAAATGTTTGGAGCTTTTGTTTCTGTGCTGTGGGAAGTGCTTCATTTTAATATTGTTGTTTTCAATTACCTTATATTTTTTGAATGCTCATTATTTCCCTGTGCAACAAGACAAATGCTCCAATTTTAAGTTTAAAGAGGGCGCCAGGAAAAGCAAAGCCCAGCCTTCCTGTGAAACGCAGACCTAAGAGGTAAACCTTAATTTCTTTAAGGTACGGCTCTGGACCTAATTAAGTCAACAGCTGACTACTGCAGGCCGAGAAATTCAGAATATTGCTTGCTAAGCTAGCAACTGGCCACCACACTTTGAACTCACTCGCTTCACGCTCCAGAAGCTCCCTATACCGATACAAGCGGCACCGCTGACACTTCAGTAAAGACACAGATCTAAGTCTCTGCTCGGGTGGATTCCCCCATGCAGGAGCCTGACAAGACAGCCCCACACCACCTATTTGCGTTGTTAGGGCAAAGGCTGCCGATATCTAAGCTGGGATCAGTCAGTGTAAGCTAGAAGCCAGCATGCAGCAGGGCCTACAGACACAGGGAGCCAACTCCGGCCCCTGGCAGGGCCAGGGAGGAAGTTCATGCTGTAATTCCCCAGGCTTGGACTAGTCTTCACAAGAAAACCAGCAAAAAACTGCCACACAAAGTGCAAAGTGATCGCAGAGCAGATCACACCCAACAGGCTCTCCATTCTGCCTACTTAGGAGCATTATTTTACTCTAGCTTGGCTTGTATTCAGGTAAAACCTTAGCTTTCAATAGTTGCCACACTCGGTTCTTTCCATTCCTAGCCCTGGCCAGCCAGGGATCCTGTTACACAGCATTATTATGGTGCATAAGCATGCATGAAAATGTAAAAAGAGCAGTCATTCTCAATTCTATATATCGCTTTGTAAATTCAGCCACAGCTGCAAATCTCGAATGAGGAAAAGTATCAGAACTAAGTATCTCAATCCACAGGGCTAGACTACCAAAATGTCATGACCTCAGTAATTCCTTTGAGCATTTGGTGTTAAAATAGCAGCCCTTGCATGTCCCTCAGCAGTGAGGCAGGTTTGAAAAAATTACCACTGAGACTATTCTGCCTTACCAGAAATAATTGTTACTGGGGTTGTAATATCAGCTAATTGCACTTGATTAATGAACATTAAATGCATTACTTTCACTTAGGAATGTTTTAAGACAATTACATTACATTGGGGACCTAGCTGATACAACTTGAGAAAGAATACTTAGCATTTAAAACAAAACCAAATCTCTATGGCTTCAATAAAAGCAATGCTATATAAAGCAAAAATAGCATAGTCCTAATTTTCTCAGTTATTTTTATCTATTAACATTAACCTATTCAATTGCTGTTAGACCATTATTTTTCAATAAAAGTTTGTTTCCTAAATAAAGCAGCTCATCTTCCTAAACTTAAAATAACTCTAATCAATGAGGTTAGAGGGTTCGACAGTGAAATTCACTCTTGCAAGTATCAAATGTGTTAGAAAATTACAGCATTCAGAGCATTTGGTAAAACCATCTGTGAAACATTAAATGAAATAAAGGAAAAAGGTAGTCCAAAACGGTGCTACTTAATTTAATGAATTGTCAGCTAGAACTCACAAGTTACTATCAGCCAATTTTAAGAAAAAGATTATGTTAATTCCATATTCATTGGAAGTTTAGATCAGAATTGCACATCTAAGTGATGCACAATCAGCAAGAGAGACAAGAGCTCACACTGTTTAAGAACAAAAGCACAGCTCTACTTAAGTTTGGAAGTGGGAACACCAAGGATGCTGCCATCTGTGGAAAGTATTTCTATTTTATCAGTTCAAATAGCTATTTCTTGCTTTATTAGATAAGGCCTACGCAAATAGAGCACTTGGTCAGAAGTGACAGACTAACTTTTAGTATTCCTATGAGTTAAAAGAGATTCAAATTCACCTCTCCTGCATCTTACAGTGGTAGTTCCCAAGCAAGCACTCCAACTAACGGGTTGCTGTTTAAAACAGAACGGTGCAAAGAAAATTAGCTCTTACTGCTGTTTTCTTTTTAAAGTAAGGGTCACTGCAGGTAAAGCTGACATGCCTTCTACCAATCCCACATACGTGGCATATGCCAAGGTTTCAAACTTCAGGTTCTTTTGCAGCATTTACTTTATAAGTCCCAAAGAGCGCTAGAAATGAACTCCGAAAGAGATGCTCACCTTACCTGGGGCAGCACTAATTCTGAACCCCCACAATCACAGAAATGTAAACACTTGGCAAAAGCATGGGCTAGAAGCAACTTGCCACAGCTTTTTGAAGTCTTTTTTTGCATTAAGATCCTAAATTTTGTTGAAATTCTGTAGATCTGTAGCCATCACCTTCTGCACAATTTAAGTCACTATTTTAAAATACATATACTTCTTTCCTATTGGTAACCATAAACAGGATAATAATCAAGTGACACCTTCATCCATCTGCTACAGCACGTGATTTGTAAGCATCCTGACTATGAAGTTGAGAAAACTTTTGAGCTTTCCTATTGCTTTTACAGAATCTTGTGGGGAGCAGCAAAACTGTAAATAATCACACCAATGCCACACTAGTGCTGAGTCAAATGCTTGAAAATAAACCCAAGCATTGTGAAAGTCAGGAAATAGCATTATTTGCGGGGAAATATGACCCAAGATCTGGTTTTATTGTGGGGAAGTACCACCAAAAACTCGAAACTGGGGGAACAAAAAGTCACAGAGAGGGAGGTAGAGGTGAAGAGCAGAGAGGAAACTTTGTCTTCCTTCTCAGTTTCCCAAGAGTCTTCGCCATGGGAAAGCAATTGAAGGCTCTTTCTCATCTCGTGCTCAGTGCTAAAAGAGAAATACTGGCTAAAGACAAATTTGCGAAATTCTAAACAAGGACCTGATCAATGCAAGAAGCTAAACCAAACAGTCGATATCACACAAATACTGGGCTCTGCACGAGGTCACTGCCTCTAGATTTTGTCCACCATGTTTTGAAGATCTGTGTATAAAATTACACTTTTTATTCAGACAAAGCAGACTCTTCTCAAACTGGGTGATCTCAATCTTTCTTTTCTATGAGAACTCATGAAAATAACAATCTCTGTAATATGCTGCTGTAAATTAAAGCTGAATACACTAATGGAGAGGTACTTGAATGAAAGTCAATACTACAGGTGATACAGGTATTGATTTCATTATATGATTGTTTATTTTTATACAAAATCTACTAACCCTAACAGATTACAAAGGGAAGTGAATGGGATAAGCCAATTTTTCAAAGACATTATTACTGCTCTTCAAAGACATGCATTAAGAGCAGAAAAGTAAAAAGCTTCAAATCAGATGTCAGAAAAAAGGCAGCATTATAGTAATTACACATCAGACAGACTTCTTCATTAAGTGCCCTTCTTAAAAAAAAAAAAAAAAAGGCCCATGAAAGCCTACAATTTTGAGATGTCATAAGCATTTGGAGCTCCAACTCTATTTTCAGGCCTTGACTCCTGAAAATAATACCAAGAACGTTTGGACACCACGCACAGAGTAACATATTAACTAAAAAAGTCTGAGAGTTACACAGAATCCAACTGAAATACCAGACATTTTAAAATTTCATCTCTGAGAGTATAAAGAACTAACTACAAGACATCTTACTGGTTAACATCTGGTATCTGTAACTACTTTTTTCAAGGAAGCCCTATACCAAAAATTCTAACATTAAACGAGCATGTTTCTTTTATGACTAAGCATTTCTTACGAGTGTTACACAAGTTACAATTAACTCACAAATGTTATGCATTAAAATATAACACAGAGTCTAAAGCCCATCTCTCTAGTTCAAAAGGCCTTGCTGCAGTACAGTGAACTATTTTAATTTGGTGCAAGAAGCTGGCAAATGAAACACCACTTCTGGTAGGCAGTCAAACTCTTTAATGCTTTCTCTCAACCTATAGCAAACCCTGAATCCATTTAAGGATCTTATTTAGAACTATCCCACATTTATATTTAAGATAAATGTTTTAGTATGTTCTAGGTGAAGCTGAAAAGATTATTTATGAAAACATTCTTTTCCACTCAAGATTTATTTGGCTGACTCTGTAATTTCCAATCAAATCATATTAATTAACACACTGAACGCTCCCTTTTATTTTTAGCTGTTATTTTTATTTTTGTTCTACAAAGAATATTTAAAAAAATATCACTAAGGCTGTCAATTATACAGCGAATATTTTATTATACTAGCAACGGTATATGCTGTGTATATTTTCAAAGTAAATGGATTCGATGAGAAGAATACATCTATAAGTGATTCAAAAGTCACCAACATGAATGGCAACACTATGGCTCAGGTCCCTGATTTGACTTCAACCCTGAAAAATGCTAATATTGTAGAGTCTGATATCTCATTTTAGTTGCCTTCTACAGTCCTCTGACAGTGATTGTAGCTATTAGATGAAAGCCTGACAAACGAGCATTTTCTATTCAGTCATTCACAGGCAAAAGTTTCTTTATCATCATCTAAATAAATAAACTGCATGCTTTCATTAGAGATAATAAAACTATCATTAATTTTAATCAACAATGAATTTTAATCACTTAGACCTATGCTTATTTCATAACTTCCCTGCAATTTAAAAAGCATTTATCACTACATCATCATTTGTATACATTTTTAAACCTTGGTCTTGTAAAGATTTATGTACTAAAAACATGCTCCTGTGTTGCTTTATATTTCCCTTAGAAAAAAGCCATGGTCTGTACTTCTTTTTAAGCTTGTAAAATGTATGTGAAACTTTGCAGCAGAATTAAGTTATAATGCAATGTATTCCAAATTTTTACAGTAGGTTAAAGTGAATTCAGTAAACTATATGGAGGAGTCTTCAGTTTGACATATTTAATAGCTCTATCATTTCCCTTTTCAGTTTCAGAGAGTAAGAGTATAGACATGGAGACCGCGGCTGCTTTTGGCTACGGATAGAACTGATGGTCAATAGTTTAACGTGGACTCTGAAACTTAGAGGATGGCCCACGCATTTTGCAAGCTTACACAAGAAAAACAGTTAAAGAATCAGATATGCATTGCCAATTTTCAGCCTGAAAAAACAGGCACTGGTTTAACAATCTATCAGAGCAATGTCAGCAGCTGGCCAGCAGTCCTACGGCAGCTAACTCATGGCCAGCTCATGAAAAACAGAGCTCATTCCTTTGTGATTTAAAGGCAGGTTCTCCCTCCTAAATATGTCTTCCCTTCAAATCAACTCTAGTATCAGACAATGATCTTGGATCTCACGGATCCACAAGTCAAGTCAGTATGCTGTCTTTAACAAGGTAGACGCAGTAATTTTTTATGCACACCTAAAAGACTGTAAAGAAGTCCCAGTTGTTTCTAACACCATTCCTAAGAAAACAATGTTCTGTCTTATTAGTGTAAATGTTCATTTTAAATACATTTTAGCATTTATATAGAACTATGTATATTTGGAAGGATGACAGCTGAACTCTGACAACACTCCTCTGAAGCACATAATTACTATTTTCTTATTTTGCTAATGGGTAAAAAGAAACAGCAATAAGTTACTAGCAGAGGCAAAGCTATGAACTGGGACATGCTGTACGTTTTTGCCTAAACTATTCTAAATCCCAGCTGAAATTCACCTTTCTGAAACGCTACGGTGCATTTGGGTGAATTACACCAAATAGCAAAAACCACTTAAAGCAGGCAGTCAAAGGCAAAAGAAATATTAAGTGAATATTTCAACAAAACAGTTTGACCATCTCTCATAATTATCTGTTCAACTCAAACAGATAAGGTGGAGCCCGCATTGTTTATAGATGTTATGTCCTTTGCTTCAGTTTTGTAAAATAACACAACCTGTACACTTTAAATTCACAAAAAAAGCCCTGAACATAGCATTAACCTAAGGTATTGTTATATCTTAAAGATTTTTTGAATATTAAAAACATCCAAAAATTATTTAATTTATAATTGTAGACCATTCATATAGAACCATATAGCAGAAATATTCAGAAGATGACATTGGGAATGATATTGTGAAGGCATCAAAGGAAAGAAAAGGCAAAATGGAGCATAAAAAAAATCAAGATTTGGTAGAACATGGGGCAAACAGGTGCGGATCTAAAGGGTGAAAATGGGGATGGAGAAAGACATGGCAAAATGTGGAGCAGAGTGGTTCAGTGGAACACAAACAGAAGGTGAGAGGGAAAGTAAATCTTGCAAAGAAAATGTGATGGTAACTAAGCAGAAATAGAGGAAAATACAGGAAACAGAAATCAGGCAGTGGGTATGGAAGAAACATGGAGACAGCACATAAATGGAATGTCTGTTTTCCAGTGGAGAATGGACTGAAGACAGTCAGCAGAAGGTAGCAGAGCTATCTGTTCTTGATAAAAGATCGATGCCTAAGTTTCTTTTTGTTGATAAGACAATCACATATGTATGAGAATATTTTTTCCTCTTAAAGGTGACAGTTATTATAAGGCAGTGCATTAACGTGATTAATTCGTAAGATAAAACCAATCAAAACCAACCGAAATATATTTGAAAGTAACTCAAATATTTGAGTACTTTCCTATAGGAGAGTAAAAGTTTCAATTTTTTTGGATTTGCAATGTAGAGTAATAGCAATTGAGATATATGGCTTACATTGTTGTATGTGTATGTGGTTATACTGATTGGAAAAGTACTAAGTAAAAGTTATAGGACTTTAAAACATATGTCATGGCTATTGTCCAAAAGAACATAAGCATTGCTCTCACATCTAATTAAAATATAACGTTTGATTTTCCCTATCTGTTATTGTACAAAGGATATGACTTCTGAAACATCAAAGCACACTGCAACTAGAAAATGTATTGTAACTCAGAACAGTAACAACTGCCAAACAACTGTCCTGAATTTTATCTTCTCATACTTAATGCGTTGTCACTCTAACGGCAGCACACAGTGAGAGTTAACTCTTACAAAAAATGAACTAGGCAAGAAATACTTCAGCAAACAAATGAAAACTAAAACATTAATAAAACTAGAGGATTTTTTTTGAAAGCAAAGTCTCTTAAAGGTAGCTTATAATTACTAATGTTTTAGTGACAGTTGATCTGTTTCATCACAAACCAAATTAAATTGCATTTATTCCTTATGCATTAGGTGAAACTGGATAACTGTAGTGATTGTATAGAATACAATACAGAGAAAGACAAAGATGAAGAAAGTAGGAACTTGTTGAATAAGCAGTTATTCTGAAATTAACGGTAGCGCACTCTCAGGCTACCGTGATTCTGCTTTAATACAAAGTTGGCAGAGTTTTAAAGATTTCTTATTTTAACATACACTAGAGATAATGTAACTTAGCTATAAAAAGTGCTTCCCTCCCATGACATGATGGCTTAGCCCCAGAGAGAAGTCAACAGCCATAAAATGGAATTTAGCTTAGTTTTTTGACCATCTTTAACTAATTTAATCAAAACTAATTTTAATGTAAAAGAAATAGAAGAGAGGAGACTTATTAACTCTTTAATAATTAACATAGCCGTTTCTTTGGGCTTTTAGTTATATAGATTTGCACTGGTAGTGTTTGGGTAATAAAGAGTCGGTCCCACAGGACCATATTTAAGGACCTAAATTTTCAAAAATCCTGATTGATACATTCTTTACTCTGCATTCACTGAAAGCTGAGGGAGCAAGGAAAAAGAATCCACATCACTTAGTGAGAGCCCCAAGACATGGATTTCAATGTCTGACTTAAGACTTTATATAATGTATAGGTTTGACTGACTGTTAAGCTAGGCATTCGTTGAGTTCCAGATACATAGATCTGTTCACTTTTCTACGGCATATTTGTCTTTTATATGCATATACGAGAGAGAGAGAAAGATGGAGAGATACAACAACAGAGTAAACATCCTAAGAAGGTGTGTGTGGGGGGGGGGGGGGCGGATTTTGCTTGACATTAAAGATATTTTTTCCTATATGGGCAGTCCTAGTCATACAATTAATTTCCGGACTTTTGCCAAGGACTTTAAAGAGGCAAAAGCTTCATCCTCTGGGAAACACTTCTGTTTGGGTTAAAAAGAAAAAGCAAACTGGAAGGTGGTAATAAAACTGCTCATTCAACCAACCTTCAGTGGCATCTCCACTGAGGGACACATCATTGCGGACTTTGCCATAACAGATAACAATTTGTACGCAAAGCACTTTGTGTGCCTACAAAGTAGCAGGCTGTATCTTGAATTACTGGTAATTGCTTTCTGTAAAAACATATTTTATAAAATTGTAAGGTTTCACAAGATTCTTTCATCATGGTGTAATTAAAACAAGCTGAAGGTACCTTCACATTGTTTAAAAAGTATAATGGAAATACTGCACATGAACTGGTCTATAAGAATGAAACGGACCTCTGATACACCCAGACAGGCAAGATAAAAGTCCCTAAGGTTAAAAATGGGAATAGGCCATTTGTCCCACCTTTAGAAGGTTCTGCTCATTTACAGATCAGTGACTTTACAGAAAATACCGTAAGTCAACTTACCTGTCATCATGGGTGTGCAAAGAAGTTTCAGGACTAACTCTGTGATTGCCTGGAGGACTCCTCCCACACCCAGGAACTGCTTAGAAAGACTGTTGCAATATTCATATCTTTTGAGATGATGAAAGAGCAGTGAGAGATGATGGAGTATGTGACTTCGGAGTTTAGACTATGATTTAGTGGATTGTGCATGAACAAAGCATCCTGAAATCAGCAGCTGCCATATGGATCGCTGGTGATTCAGAAAATATTTCAGTGGAAAAAATACACATAGGCCCTTGTTAGCATTTTGGCAAGGCATCATTGCAGTTTTTCTGCCAGAGGTGCAGAAGCCGAACTGGCATAACATTATGCTACACGCTGTACATCCTGCACGTATCTTTCAGCTGTGATTGCTCTTGTGTAACAAATGGCATCTGAGAAGCCATAACTATCAGTAAGCAGTTCCAGTCCACTAATAGCTTGTCTCTTTTTTTAAACTGGCGTTTCATACAAACAACAGGCCATTTCTACTGTTCTGAACATGAACTACTTCCTTTTGGGAAAGGGAGAAAGACAGACGGACAGACAGACAGACAATTCGTAAAGAGAAAGATGCCCAAATCGCTTTTTCTAAAAACACTGAATATACATAGAATTCGACTACTTCGAAATAACTTTACACAGGTAACCAATTGATTGAGTGCCACTAAGGATAAAGCTGCTGTTTGACTTTTTGCCACCACTACCAGGCAGGAAATGTTAGCAATTATATATTCTCAGCAGGTTGTTAGCAAAGCCTAGGTGAGACTTGTGGGTGAACATTGTTTTTAAGACATACTTTCATTTTTATCAGCGTTGCTGTTGCAAGCCCAGTAGCACGCATGTGAGAAGTCTCAGTCTTCTTCCATCCATATCATTGCTTGTGGAACACGAGTTAAAATTTATCTATGACAAGGTCACAGGGTTTTTCTATAGCACTGTCTTGCGAGCTGATGTTGAAATCAGGCAAAAAAATGTAGGTTAAGTACTGACGCTTGGATGAAATGAAGCTCATTAAATGTCACTAAATGTTTCCAAATAGAAAAAGCAAAAGGACAAAGTTCAGAATAGGATTTGTGGCAGAAAACATCCCTTTCATTCACTACAACTCAGAACATTTATATTAAAAGGAAAAATCCTAAACAAGCAGTGGAAGAAATTCAGACATCTGACTGCCCTAAAAGCCATTAAACAAAAACTATAAAACTAACCTATTAATCCACCAAAAGTGGTAGTGTAGAAATAATAATTTATGCAACCCCCCTGGTTACTCTGATGCCTTTATCTGTAGAAGTGCACTGACCCCTAACCATCTTTGACCTACTAAAGTGCTAACAGATCAAATGCTCAACAGCTTCTAATATATTTTCAGTTTTAAGAGTTCTTCTAATCAGATGCTGACTCTTAAGTTTTCCTGCAATGAATGTTTCGTAATATTCAGCCAAATACTATTAGAGTCAGAAAGTATCAACTCTTGTGTTTTATATGCAATATAATCTCTGCATATAATTCTAATACCTTTGCTTCCTAAATTCTTATCATTTGGCAATATCAAGCAATTGGAGAGAATAACATCAGGCATGGTAATAACACTTAAATAATAAATCACTCTAAATAATATATGGAAATTTTTAATCTATGACATTACATACATTTATTTCCTAAGCAATATTTCCTTATACCTGAAAGGTGCATTTAATATATTACATTCACAACATTATACTGATAGGAAGCCAGAAGTGAAAATGTTGAACTTGTTTTTACTGAATCCCTGGTCTGTGTGTTTATCATACTGAGCCAGAGGTGACAACATTTTATAAAAATGAACACACCGAATTACAAATTTATCTACTCTACTGTATTAAGAAAGAGACTTAACGATGCAGTCAAACAAAAGCAAAGTGATATGAATGGTAAAGATGATCTCATACAAAAAACTAATTACTACAGAAAGAGATGCTTTCCTTAGATATTCATCCTCAATTATTAAAGCTATGGTAGCAGAATCAATCTGACCATGGATAATAATCAGTTTAAGTTTTGTAAAATATATGGATTTATACTAATATTCAGTTCTGTGGGTTTCCTTTATACGATCACTTGGGGTTCATAAGGGCTTTAAAAGGAAAGATAAAGAAAAGATCAAGACAAAGGCTGACTAGAAGCCACGAAAGTCTGACCTAGAGAGAGACTGGCATTCACTCAAGTAACCTTTTCTAAATGTAAACTCGCAGACCATAACCTAGTTTCCTTTGGGTCACTTCTACTGTTACAGGACATGAAATGTTATCTCAAACTTGTCTCTATCTGCCACAAAAAAAATAGAAAATGAGTTGCTAAACATTATTAACATTTAATCTACTACCTGAATGCAAAAATAATATGCTAAATAAAACCCTTCCAAACACGCAGAGTTAATAAATCCACACTATTCAAAAGAGAGACTGAAACGGCAAGCATAATTTGCAGTGTGTGCCAGTAAGTAGCTTACCTTCTCATGAACTCAAATTTGATGATTTTGTTGGCTTTTCAAGCCAAAAATTGCTTGCACCTTAGCAGTTTACCAGCAGGAAAACAAACTCTAAAGCACCGTAAAAAGTGTAACTACTGAAGAACAAGCAAGTGCATATTTGAATGAACTAACTATACAATGTTGCAAAGCTGAGGTAATTACAAACAATCTTTTTAAAAAATATTACTGCTCTTTCATATTTATTATGGAAAACACATTACCTTTTGAACACAGTGTTATTAAATGACTTCTTGTCCAAGCAAATTTTAATAATACAATGTAAAATGGGAAAATGTGTTTGAACTTTGTCTTTTTTCCCCCCTCTGGGACAACTATGAAGAAATTCACAATCTGACTCATCCAGATCATTTCATCTTGCTAAAAATGAAACTACCTGGCCACCTCCACTCATGATAGTTGTATAAAAGGACAGCTGTTTAAAAAGAATGCCCTCAACACCTGATTTGCTAGTAACTCACATTGTGAATTGCACTGAATAGGCTGGAAGCCTGCACTGAACCTCCTTCGAAAGTGTAGAAAGGGGGTCACAGAGGAATGGGAATGGGTAGCAGTAGACATACCCTCTCTTTCCCTAGTGTACTGAATAAGCACTGCTTGGAAGCCAGGAGGGCAGCTCGAGTTGTGATCTTATTTCTCTCACATGTCCTCTCACTGGCATATGGATATTTAAGTATTTTCAAATGAATAAAGTTGTCCCAACTTAAATTAGAGGCAGCAGTAGTCTCTGCTTTCTTTGAAGGATGCACCATCTGCGTTTCTGGGGTTTATATGGAGGGAGAAACTAGCAGGAAGCACAAGTGGCCTTTAAGAGTCATATCTGAACAACAGTTAAATAAACTTAGTAACTAAATGATAATGTTCAGCCCTGTGAAGACGGGAATTTACTTATTTTACTACGAACACTGCAAACAGTGATTCTCATAGCAAGTTAAAAGACATCTGCAGAAATGTATTTGCCATGCGAAATGCACCAAGGCCATGAATTCTGCGCCCTCTGACTGTAGCCCTATGCGGTGCCCAGCCCCCCTCAGAAGAACCGCACGCGACCCTGTCCTGAAGAGGACTGTGCCCTGTTTCCTCAACGTGGGGCAAGAGCGCTGCAGAGCTGCATGCCGAGGAGCTCCTCACTCATGAGGCTGGAGAGCGCCAAGTCCAGAATTTCTTGGCACTTTGGATTGGTGGGAACACAGGCGGAGGAATGAAAACCAAACACAGAGAAACAGCAGACAAGGAAATCCTAGTGAACACCAAATGGCCTAGGCTCTTGTTTTATCACCTACGTTCTTAGTGAGATGCAATTCATCACATACGGCATTATTCTAGTTATTACAGGCATTGAATCAGTTGTAGATTTACTGTATGGGAGGCAGTAAAAAATTCCCTTTTATAGTTTGCCTTCTCAGGAGATATGTATGTCAAGAACTACACAGCAGATAAGGAAAGGAAAAGCATACCAAAGGAGGAGAAAGCAAGATGGTTTTAGCAAACTAAGGAGAAAGGGAAGAGTGCCAAGCGAGACAAAAATTAAAATATATTTGTGTGAAAACTCTGTCTTGACATATTGCATCTTGGCAATGTTCCCACACAGAAACAAGGCTGTTTGTTTACAGAAAAAAAATGTTTTCCGGTTCAAAAAGGAGGTTAACTTGTTTTGTTCTGGCTAAAAGGAGGTTCGACTTGTTTTGTTCCAGCGAAGTGGGTAGCTGGCGGGAGACAGAACTGTCCTTTTTATTTTAATTTTGAAAATATTTTTAGAATAGAAAGAACATACTTTTCAAATCCTGGAAAACAACTTTTCCTCTGGAGGTAACAAGCAAAGCTTGGAACAGAGTAAGAAAGAAATGGAAAGATTTGGCTGTTGCTTTGCATTTCAGTCTAATAAACAGACATCTTCTCAAATATTTCTAAGAGACAATAAAAGACAGCCTAGTGAGCACTGGCATCACAAGCAAGTGGTTGAATCTGTATTCTTAACCAGACATCTTATGACTGAGTCCCAGAAGGTGGTAATACAGAATTCAAGGGCACAGTACAAAAACCTTCAGCTCTCTCCCAATATCAAAACCATTTTTCTATCTCAGACAAAACATAGAATACGTATTGTTAATAGTCATTTGTATTACCTCTACTCACCAAACAATCTTTACTCTCCTATCTTAACACCAGACATGATATTTTAATAAGACATAGTCACAAAAGGATTAGACGCTATGGGAAACAACATCTCCCATTCAAAATTATAAAATGCCATTGGTGATATCTACACAATAATAACATTTCTTTTGCATTGTTAATTATTTACCATAATGTGGAAATCACAGCATGAGTGCTTAGTATTTACATACTAGTATTAGTTTCTTCAAAAATATATTGAGATATTATTGACACAAACATTTAACCTGGAGGTCGCAAACGTGGATCTTTATCTATAGTATTTGGTATTAATTCACTGATCATCACATTTGCATGAACTACAACTCTGCACTTAACAAGCAAGACAGAAAGTAAATGTTACTTACGTTAGTCTGCAAGTCAATGCACTTTTGAAATAGGCTTTAAAAAAATTTAAATGCAGTAGAAAAGAATAATAAAAACCAAAACAGGAAAAAATAGCTGTGACACTGAACAAGTTATCTTTAGTAAATGAAAGTTATTTAATGGTATTAAATGAAAATACAAATATCTAATTCAACATGTTAGAGATATATTTCATAAAAGGCCTGTAACTAAATGGTACAAATACAGACAGCTCGATGGTCCTCTTCCTTATTCCAATTTTGCAATGAAGACAATAGAATTATTCTGTATTTTGTTTAGTAAAGAATAACAATCACATATGTTTCAGGATAATTAACAGAACCGGGAAGAGTGATCTATATTGCTATGTGCTTTATCTTGCATATTATTTTTATATTTTAAAATCACACTGTATTTTTCTACTCCACTCTCCCCCCAAAAAATACACATGAAATGCCTTCCTCTGACATTCAGCATAAGTGAGACCCTTCAGATATGAATGAATACTGTTGAGATTTTCCTCTTCATTTCAGTAGGTGATGACAAGTCAGAGAGCAAGCAATTGCAGTAAGCTGCACAGATGTTGGAATTGTAACCAAGCTCAGTTTTACTGTACTTCAGGGCGTGCAGGGTTTATATCGTACCATCAATTTTCTATTATTATAACATCATTATGAAAATTCAAAATGCAACCTTGAGATTCTTCAGAAATGAATGCTACAACCTAAACTGTAATACTTTGTAGTAAACAGTGTTTTTTTATAACAAATCTAAGCAGTAAAGCCATAATAATGACTTGAGGTAACTTTATTCTTCAGAAGACAAGAAATAAAGGTCTTATCGAAGAGAGAAATATCTAACAAATACAGAAAGAACAAGCCAAGTCAAATGAAAAATTGTCAAGGGAGTAAAAGGACATGGATTTAGCAGAAGTGAAGAGTGCATATTCTCAAATCAAGAGGGTATGCACAGGCGCATGTGCACACATACACAGAGAAAAAATTTTTTTCTTTATTAAACTCATGCTTTATTCTCCAGCTGCAAATACTGCACCTCGCTAACTAAGAGAGTGACAAGCCATCACATCAAGATACAATGTCTCTAGCTGCCCAACCAAATAGTGTGCACACTCTGAATTGCCAGCAAATGGTTTCTTCAAGATGAAAACTATATCTGAAATTGCTAGTTGAAAAATCTATCTCACGTTCAGTGAGCAGACAAAAAATACTGAGCGTGTTGGAAAATGAGCACATTCAGCTGTATCTTTCCTGCATTATTTTACATAAATATTGGATTTGGGGTTTTGACAGTGCTTGTTTGTGCTTTTAGACAACAATGGTCATTAAGTTAGTTAAAGGAAACACGAGAGACATGGGCATGGACAAAACATATATTTGTTCGAATAAACCAGAATTCACTTTCTGACTACAAAGCATTAGCCAGGAAAAGGAGACATCAGATTCTCCTGAGATTATTTGCTACCACAGCATCTCCCAAACTTTCACTAATTCCTTGCCAGGTTAGGTTTTACAGTTCAATAATGAGAAACCACCTATTTACCCTGACTAAGATGAATGCCAGTCAGGTGCCAACTGTCTTATAAACAGAGCTACAAGTACATAAAAATTCATATAGGCGTGAATGCTGATTAGCTGACTAACACGCTTTCAAAAGTATGTTTATCTAACTTAGATAATTAGCTGCTTAACTCAGTAAGGCATTTCTGAAGTCACACAAGACATCCATCCATGTGCAGCAAAAGGCTCCTAAGTGTCTTCAAAAATCCTGACTTTGGACCTGAAAAGCTCATCTTATTTTGTAAAAGCATCTGCAAGTTACCATGATTACTCTTTCAAAACTGTGTCTGTCATAAATGGTCCCTTTACAAGAAAAAAACAAATTAAATACTGGAGTTACAAAACCAAACTAGAATCCAACATCCAAGCTATAAATTCTCCATCTTGCATACAGTAATAAACAGTTTCACAAGTCAACTTTTCTTCTCAGTGACAACTGTATAACTATATTGTCCACAAAAGCTTGCCTCTGTGACACTGGGACTAACCCACTTGATATCAATGGACTTAATTAATTAAAATTCATTTTAATCTTGCCAGCTCTAAAAAGATTACAGACTTGAAAGAGAATAAAAATATTTCTAAATATAAATCTGAGTAAACATCTACTTAAAATGGAATTTCTATGAAGCCACTTTCAAAATTAAATTGCACTTTAAGAGACAACTCAACATCCACACTACAGGACTTCAAGGAGCATTCCCCAGTTCCATGTAAATCGAGGGAACAATCTCAGAAATTGTTTGTAGAGGTGGAAGAAATAATAATAATAATAAATAACATGAAAAATCTTGAACATCTCAATAATTGCCAGACACTAAAACAAATCTCTCCTTGATTGTGAGAGCAGGAAAGGAGCACCATTACAAAAACTCTATTTAAAAAAAATAGCGAATGCATCCAAAGTGATACTTGGAGCTGTTTGTTAACTCTAGATTTAGGATAAATTAGCTCTCATTCAATGCCTTCATGTACTGGTGCTAGTCCCGACTACAGTAAATAAAGAATTCCTTACTTTCTCTCTTATAGCTATAATGATGATCTCTTAACAACTTCCCTTGGTAAATTTGTTATCTTCATCCCTGAGAAGACGCGTAGAAGACACAAAAATATCCCAGCCTAACTCCCTGACGTATTTATCTATACCAGCTCCAAAATCTACAAAATATATTTGAAAAAACAAATTCATTTTTCTCAGAGTCAAGATCTACATGAGTTCTGTGACGCTCAGCTGTAGACAGCTTACTAACCTGCCATCAAAACTCTGATAAGTTCACACATGCAATACACAAAAATGTTACTTACTGGAGAACATTACTAATTAACAAAGGTGGGGGGTGAGTAAAATTTTAGGAAGACTTCAGAACTTTAACAGATCTAATAGATCAATGGTACATTATTCATGGAAGCCTTACAAATATTAAAATGATTAATAGTCTGAAATTAGTTATTAAGTACTTGGAAGATGTAAGAGATATAAAGGAAATCCTTTTCACTTCTCTTATAAAGGTAAGTGTAACCTATTAGTATGACTATATCCAAAGTAAGTTCTATCTGTATTTGTATTTCTCTTATTGTGCAAATTTTTCCTTCTTTTAATAAACAATCACATATTCTGAAAATAAAACCAAAAAAACTTTTATGACCCACTTTATACCTCATACAAAAACACTGGAATTCAGTAGTGAAAACAAGATTTTTTTCTCTTTAATTTCCAAAATGGAAAGAAAAAATATTGTCAAAAACTTCTTTACTTATACACTATCTTAGAGTATCTCATCTTATTCAGGCTGAACAATTGCCTATATTTTCTTCCCATGCTTTGAACAACAACAAAAACAACAACAACAACAAAAAACCTAAAAACACCCAAACAACAAAAAAGCAACTACTAAACAAGAATTCAGAAATTGGCAGTCTTATTGGCAGGGAGGAGAAAAGAAAGTAAGTTTTGCCTTTTTTATCTTTCCTCCCGTTCCCAATGATTGAGCCATGAAGAAAATAACTACATGTGACCACATATATGATATCTGTGTGTAGCAACAAGTGCACACCTAGATGCCTAGCTCTATATTTAACTTTCCCAGGTGTTTTCCATTGCAATAATGACTCACAAATACTTCCCACTGATCTTAATGTACATATAATTAGCCCTAACAAAAGACCTTATCATTGCATTGCTGGTTTTATCCTTGCATTGCTGGATCACATGATTTTTTGTTGTTGTTGTTGCTTTCTCAATCCTCACTGCATAGCGGTGAAGGGCAATGAGCTATTCAACAAAACAGTTCTCTCTCCCTTTAAAAAGCCAGCAGGCAGCAGGCTAGATATTGCATCAGGCAGCTCCCAAACCAGACCACCCCCTTCGCCACCACATTAGATCCTGTTCCTATGGAAGTTGCTACTAAAATGCTACAAGCCAAGTCTGCTAAAAATTGGTTCCAGCAGACAGGAATGGAGACACGTGACTCCTTCTGGCTGTGGTGCCCACGGTCGAGATTCTCCTGTCACCTCATACGAGGCCATGCTGTGCAGCCAGACAAGGTGGCTATTCTAAGAACGACCCTATTACGCTTTACAATTAGATCAAACTGCTGACTGAAAAGCGGATTTGTTTATGGGCAAGTCTAAACATTATGCATCCTTTCTATCAGATGGGAAGTAGCAGCAGATAACTTTCCTCTCTAATTCCACGTACTAAATTTTCTATTTCCAGAAGACTTTCCAAAAGCTCCAGTTAACATGATCAAAACATCACACTTCATTTTTCTGTCCTCAAACTCTACCACTCGCGCTGTTGTGTTATGAAGCTGACAAAGCCAGCTTACAGTACTCAGTTCAGCTTTGACTTTGCCTTCCTCACATGTCCAAGGCAAAACCAAACTGAGCTGCTTTTTCAGCTTGGTTTAAACATGTCACTAGGCTACTCCGAAAGGCAACAGCTCTGAGATGGTGTTTCCTTATGCTCCTTTATACCACCTCATTAACAGTTTCATTCTCAAGGGCTTTGTCCATCAGCTGTCCTCCCCACTTCTGTGTGGTTTTTTTCCCAGGTTACTCCCAAGAAGCAAGCTCACAGTGCTCCAGTGCATCAGGCCGACTGTCTTCGTTCCTTTAATGCCTCACTAAAATAAACAACGCTTTCATGGCATTCACTAAAGCTACATCCTAGAAACACACTCTACTCTCGTGGTAGAGAAAAAGAGCAAAATTAAATAAGTACTATCACATGAGAAAATAAACCTAACTTCATTCTTTCCTATAGGTCTCCCTCTAAGATTTCTCTCTTCACACTTTCATCTCTACAGGTCAAAGATATTCTGGTAGATGTGTGTCAAGCAGGCACAATTTATTTATTAAATAATCAATAGAAGCCGTTTCTCTTCAGAAATGAACAGCTATTACCAAGGAGACTGGCTTTGCATAAGATAGTCTTCATCATCTTTTCTTTTTACACTAATAAATAAGGCATGATGAAGAAACTGAAGACAAAGCATTAAGATATAGGCAGGCGAACCTCAGGCCAGTGACCTGAGTACAGCACAACATCAACAGGTAAAATCTCTAGGCCAAGATAAAGGAGTTGAATCAGAGATGAAGAAAGAGGTTTAATGGTTTAATTTGAATTAAACAATTGGACTACAAATTCCCACTTACACTTTGGAAATAACTCAGTCAAACAGGATCCACGTTCAAGGGACAGACTTCCGAAGAGAGCTCTCTGCTCGGAGACTTCCCTGCCAGCCATCCCTGCTACTTGAGTTTCAATTCTGACATTTCATTAACGAAGCAAAGTGCCATCGTGAATACCAAATTTGAGTCACTGGCACTTGTGAGATGAAATGTGGAAATACAAATACATGGTGAGAGCAGTAGAGAATACTGCAACAAGGCTACATTTCTCTTTTATGAGTTGGACAGTCGTGGCATGAAGTGGCGTTATTTGCCGCTACCAGCGTTACATGGTAGACTATGCGGATACTCAGATATAGTGGAAACCAAGTATCTTCCCTAAAATTAACCCATTTTTTTTAGCTGCACTGGTGAAAGGGGGCCTTTTAAAGTGTTTGATTCAGATAAATCAGTCTGATCAGGTAAGTTTTTCCTTGGAAAATAGCAAAACAAAACCCTAGTACCAAATCTATTCCTGTCTAAAAGTTAGTCATTTTTTTCTCTTCATTGCAGCAAATGGTTACCTTTTCCTTCTAAGTTTCTTCTAACTTTCCTTCTAACTTTCCTTCTAATCAATAAGATTATTGTTACTCCTGAACCAAATTTTATGACAAACTGCTTAGTGCAAATGTGAATTTAGCGTTGGACTTCCCTCATTTCAGAAGGAACGGATTAGAAATGCTTGTGTACAGAGCACATTTTTCCATTCAGCTTGTTGGGTAGTGACTGAAAGCTCCAGAAGACTCAATAACTAGCTTAAGAGTGACACCCACTCACCTAGGAAACACTGCATTTAGGAAAACAGTCAGTATGCAACTAGTTGCAGATCTTAGAATATACCTTGAAGCCATCATTTCACAATAAACATAAAATAAATATAAACTATTATGCAGGGGCATATACATACACTTACAGGCAAAACACTAAAATAAAGAAAAAGTCCAGTCAAGTGACTCACAGAAAAGGATCTTTCAAACTGAATTATATGAAATGGTGATTGAAAAGAAACTAGGCCACCATATGAAGTAAACTAATTATGCTTAATATTCAGAGATGGGTAGGGATAATCAGCTCTAATTTTACTTCTATAACATCTATAATATGTTTATATTGCATTGTATTCTTCTTAGTAAATCCTCTTTCATCACAGGACCTGTTAACTTTATCTATTAACTAAGTTAATCTATTAACTAAGTCTCTCTGCAATATAGTAGGCTATAATTATGAAATAGTCACAGCAAATTTCAAGTTTGGTAAGGAAGTATTTATGATAATTTTGATTAATGGATCATTTTCTTTTTACAAATACACAGAAAATTAAAAACACCTTGAATCTGCAGGATGGCCTTGTATATAAGATGTTTTTAGTACAAGTTCCATCAATCCAAAGAATTTATCTTTCACTTTATTTGACAGAGGTGACTAAACTTTCTGACCGAGGTGACCAGGTTACTCAAACAGTAATCCAGACTTCCATTAGCAAGAAACAAAAGAAATGTCTGGCCCCTGAAATCTTGAAATCTTTTTCTTCGTTTTTTTTTAAAGGTGGACACCAAGGATCAATAGGACCTATAGGTTAGTATACAACAAATTAAAACAAATGCTTCAACTATAATCTCATGTACAGAAAAACGAGATTAGATTTACTTAGTTGACAATATGCATCATAAACATTTCAGAGTGGTACAACAAAACAGGCATGTACGTAGTATGATAGTGCCACAGCACTATTTTTTTCATGATGAAATGTCTATTATATAAAATTTGTAATATAACTTGGGCATTTGGGGTACTTGACACACACTCCTCTATCATTTCAGAGTATGTGATTATAACACAAAAAAATTATCAATCCTGTTAAAAGCAGCAGAAGAAAAATAAGAAAACAGTTTAGGCTTAAGCTCTAAGCAATTTTTATTTTAAGAAATCTGTAAGCGATTAAAATCAGAGATTTACAACAGAATTTGAGTTGGAACGTTAACTATAGCTTTCACAGACAGGGACATTTTCCATTCATGCAAAAGATAAAAGGCAAAAAAAGTATATTTGGTACATCACAGCTGTCTTCCATTACCTGTAATTATCCATTTCCAGACCAAGCAGGGAACAAAAGATATACAAGGAACAATAGTTAACTGCATGCTATAAGGCATCAGCGTAGTACCCTTTCAAGTACGTGATGTTCACTTGCAATGAAAAACCAACAATCACTCTACCCCCAGGATACAGGGTTTTGCTTTACGCTGTGGAAGTTTTAAATTAAATGCAAGTTAAAAAGGGTATATTTTTAAAAAGTCTATTCTTCTTGAAATATGTTCTGTGGTAAATTTTATTCGAAGATGCATCCTGACAAAGCTGAAATAAATAACTCCATACACTTTATAGCAACAGATGATGAGTACAGACTTGCTGGGTTAGTGAGGCTAGTCATTAGTTCCAACGCAAAGTATATAAACTTTTTAATTTTTTTTTGTATGTGTTTTAAAAAGTTACACTTTTGCCCCCAATATTCCAACAGAAAGCTGCTTCAAAACCTCACACCTTTGTTATTTAACGATCCTCTTTAAAACTGTAGTTGTGTTTTATTTAAGATGATTTTTATCCCTTTCATCTTGCGTAAAAACTGGTCTTTAACAGAAAGAAAATATCTTCTCCCCCTCTCCAGTTTATCTAGTATAGATTTTTTAGTTCCCCTTTCACTAAGATAAGTAAAGTTGCTCTTATAGTCTCTTCTTACAACCCTGATTCATCCTTCTCCCAGTCATTCTTGTAGCTTGCCTTAGCATAGTTTCTAGTTTCAATTCATCTCTCTTGAACATGCAAGATAAAAGCTGTATATAGTATTTCAGGTGAGGTCTCACCTAGACTTTCTACAATGACACAAATGCTTCCCTATCTACTTAACAATACATGCAACGTTTTTAAGCTGAATCACACCACAGGATCAGTCATCATCTGATACAATCAAACATCATCTCATTTTCAGTCGTTTCCATTTCCTAAGATCACTGCTTACATTTGACATTTCTTTTATTCACCTCAACTATAGGGCCTTGTCTTCATCATCCTAGTACTGGACTCCTGGATTTAGCTAAAATTGAATTTTAAAATATGTTATCTTTTTTTACTTGGTGAACTCCCTATACAAATATTTGTAGACTCATGCTATCACACAAGACTGGAGCAAGACAATGTTTTAAAGTTAAAATTAGAAAAAAAGTCACTTATTGACAGACTAATGTATCTTTCTCATATATATACTATCATTAAAAGGGTGAAGAAGTGAAGTATGGTCAAACAATGACCTGTTAAATTAAAAAAAAAAAAAAAGTCTAAAATGGAAAACAAATGACCCCACACATCCCCTTTCCTCTCCACTTCTGTTCTATACTATTCGATGGTTAACCTCTCATATCCAGTACTGAAACAAAATCCTGAAACAAAGGATTTGGGGAGTTGGGCATTGTAATGCTGGGTTAATCTCTTTTCCCTAACAGCAAAAAGCAGCAGTTTCCAGCAGACGGTACTGACGGGGACTCACAGCTTCAGAATGGGATGCAGAAGAGTCAGCTTACAGAATAAAAAGGTCTAAGTCAGCATGTTCAGCACAAAGTTCCCTGTCATTAGGTAAGAGAAATGCTGAGGAAAGGATCTTAAACTCCACCACTAAAGCAGGCACCTTGGAGTCTCCCTTTGTAAGGGAGACCCTAGCCAGTACCTTACAAAGACACAAATTCATAATAATAGATCATTACCATAAACCACAGACTAATTTGAAGACAGACTCGTCTTTTGGGGTTTGCTTCGCTCTCTAGAACATAAAACTCTCATTTTAAATGCCATCGCTGCTGTAGAGCACAGGAAGATTTCTATGTAACATCACCTTTTTATAAGATACGATCTCAAGACATGTGGTGCTTTCCATAAAATTCTGACCTAGTTAGTGGTTTCATAAGACTTGGCCTTTCCACTTCTTGAATTATATCCCAACCTCTGTTGCAACTCAAACATTTTTGAAGTCTCAAGAATATTGGGGGGGGGGGGGGGGGGGGGAGAAGAGAGGGAAAGATTTCAGGAGTATTTAAGATAGACTATTTCTTCTCCTATGTAAAGTAAATTTTAAGCTTTCCCACAAGAATGCAAGAGAGATTTCTGCCAACACCATATACTTTTCAAACTCTGTTTTTTAATACAAGCTTTTTTGTAGCTTTTCTGGCTATTGTATAGGTCTGAAAATACTTTTCTCTTCTTGCTAATTTATACAGTATCAAACAACAGCCAATACGATTTCCTTCTTGTTTCCCTTTGATAATTTAGCCACCTAATTTTACTTTGAAATTTTGATTTTCCCACAACACCTTTTGGTACTGAGGAAAAAAGAATACAGAACTAAGAAAAAAGTATTTAGTTGTGGTCTTTCTCCTCACTTCCTCAGTCTTCAAAAACTCTTTAAACATTAAATTACTCATATAACCATTGCATTAAACTCTCATACCCAATAAAAAACTCTCTTCTCATTTTCTTCAATTTGAGAGTTCTTCCTTTTCAAAGGAAAAGCTGCCTGACAAAGAAGAAGAGTGTTATTCTTACATGTCTGATTTATTTTATTCACCTTTTCAAGAGAACTGAGGTAACTGTGTTACTTTCAGAAGGATTTATTGTTTCGTTTCCACTAGTATCTCCCTCTGGAGATATCAGATTTTGCTGCCTCTCTTCCTCCAAAATAGAAATAGATGAGCTAGCTAAACTGTTAGATCTTATTTCCGGATTGTCCATATTCCTCTGTCCATCAACTGAAGCTCCGTCTGCAGAAGGATCCCCGGACCAGGTCTCCTTTTTTTTCGCAGGCTACTATATAAACATTTCAATACCCTTGGGATCACTCAACAATTGCTTGAGAAGTTAATCAGTTTCAATGTTCCTTTCATGCTTATATATTCAGTCCTGATAGTTCATTATTTAGATTAAAAATCAGACACCTAAATAGGGGGAGCCTTGCCAACAAGCTGCTGAATCAGCAAAATCTGACCTCTGAAACAGCGAGGCGATCTTCCTCTTGTCCAGTGTGACTACATCCAATGGAATTAATTCATCTTTGCGCAACATGCCTGGCATACAAAACAGAAAGCTGTCCCCTCAGTGAGTGAGTCTAGGACTGTGGTAGATGTACATCATTTTTGCTGTGACAGAGATTTTGTTACTTTGTCATGTATGCTGTTTGAAAACACTGTTCCCTCTCCTGGAAGTGAATCAGGAAAATCTCAGAAGTTCTGTTCAGCAATTTACTGTATCAAGAACGCATTTTTAACAAAACTGTTTTCTCCGGAATATTTTTAAACACGGTAATCTTACCCAGGAAGAATACGCTGGAGGGATATTGAATAGTCCTATGTGAAAGAGTCCTACATTAAATACCTGTTTCAGTGCAAATCGATATTGCCATGCACCGTTCATTCACTATCAACATAAGGAGAACACTTATGTTCATGTTTGAATACGCACTGCCCCAAATCTCTCTCTCTAATGCCATCTGATATCTGACTCATCTTTTCATTCTTTTGCCTCTCTCTCACTCCAGCATTCCTATTTTGAGCATAAATACATTAGGCCCAGCTCCGTGGGCACATTTTTCACACAACATGTAATGTGAAGAGGCATCAAGAGAAAATCACTCTTTTTCCTTGGTGTGATGGACTAAGAGAGCTACAAAGCTGGACCAATGGGCAGGACAAATAATGAAGGCCCTGCTTCCAGTAGGCAATTTGTGCAGCTGTAACATCATTTTTACCTCCCTAAAAGTTCATTCTGCTTCTCCCACCTTGCCAGATGACGCCAATTACAGAGTACTTCTTTCAAAAACAAATTTATTTTAGGCATGTGAAAATGTGTTCTTGCTTTTGCTATTGTAATCGCTGCACTGAACTCAATGAAAATAAGATTCATGCAAATGGCACTAATCTCACAAAACCCATGCCTTTAGCTGGGAGAAAACTGATATTGGGGCATGATAATAGTCTTCAAATATGCAAAAGCTCACTGCAAAGAGGAAGAGAGCTTGTGTCCCTGGGGTACTGGACATGGAGTATTGAATTTAAATGGCAGGAAGAATAAGTCAGGTTAGGGACAGAGATCATGAAGCAGAGGAATAGATGACACTAGGGAAGCAGTGGAGTCCCCAACACCGTGGGTCTTTAAAAACAGACCAGACAGATGTTTACCAGGGCTCATGCTAGGGATTGATTCAAGAGATCTGTTTTATGATTCTTGCTGAATAGTTATGGTGAAAGCCTCCCACTGGCACTTTGCCCCATGCTTACTCTTCAACTAGTTGAAAAATATGGCACTCGTACGTACTCACAATGAATGCATAACCTTCAAATATTCTGTGCATTCTCATTTCCTTGGGAAACCAGACAATCTGAAGGTCAAGTTTTGGAAAAGGTTTGTTGCATACAGTACAAGAGAAAGACTAGGATAGTAGGCAGCAAGGCTAACCAAAGCCAGTCAATGCCAACAGTTCTCAAATAACAACTGCAATTTCATTTACACAATAAAGTAGCCACCATAAGCATGTTTTCAATATCCGTGTTAAACATGATGTTCTACACCTATGCTTCAGTCACATATAAGCCATCAACACTTCCTTAGACATTCTGGAAAAATGCATGGAATGATAGGGATTATATGTTTGAGTTAGTAACACAGAACAAAAATAGCTTTCTTCAGCTTCCTATTAATTGTTTTTTGGACATCCATGATGCTAAATACATCAAAATAAATATAAAACATCTTTACAGATTTCACATAAGAACCTTACAGAGTCAGGACTTAAAAAATTCCATAGTTCCCAACAGGAAACAAATGTTAGCCTTTGTCTTCTCCTGCTGGAGACAGAGTAATTTGGAAACAAAAGCTAATATTCTGAAGTGGGGGACAGCACACCAATGATTTGAAATTCATACTGTATTGCATGCAAGCTACCATCTTCCAGATGGAAACCATCCGCTACCTATTTCTAGTGATAAATGGGATATCCATCTCCTCTAGAGGACATAGAAGGAGTCACTGAGATCTTCCTATGTATAAAAGATTTCATATAGATGAGAGTATGTTAGCCAATTTTCACCACCTTTCTCCTAAAATATATTCTTAGAATTATAAAAAATTTAAGGGCAACAACAAAAACACTATCTGTGAATCTGGTCATTTCAATAACTATCTAATCTATTTTTTTTTTAATATACTTCTTAATTGCTCCAATGGTTAAAAACCTAATTCACCCACCATTTCTCTGAGAAGATGTAGCCAACTTTTTCTCACTGCTAATTTCCCAGTTCAACATAAATTTATAAATTTAGAACAACACCGTATTTGACATTGTGATCAGGTCCCTTCTTGGTCTTCATCTTTTTGCTAGTTTTAGCACAATATCTAAACTTTAATTTTAGAAAATATTAATTGATGTATAGTTATCTACACCCTTTCTTCTTGTCCCCCACACTGTGACTGCTCCTTCTGCCTCACCATTATGTGAAATGATTCTCCTCTTTTAAATCTAGAACAGTAAATCTCTTCCTGTTGTTCTTTTCCTTTACCTGCATCTCTACTCCTGTCTTCATCTATAATCTCTGCTCTCTACTATTTAAAAATACTGGAATTTACATTATTCTCTCAGCTTATGTTGGCATTGAATTCACAATGTTTTGTTATAAGGATTATTTCTTTACCTCTTCTTATCTTCTAGTATTGCATTTTGGAATTTAGTCACATCTTCTTTCTTTCGTTCGTTCTTTTCTTATGAGAATCTCCTGAACACTTCAAAGAGGCTCAGTAGCAGCAACCAAGCTGTGTTAATCAGTGTTTTATCAAAACACTGTGGAAAAATCATATTTCCTTTATGCAGAGTCCACCCTGGACAATTTAAAAGCTGCAGTTTGATTCCAATTGCAGCAGTGTATATGCCAAACAAAATGTGAAACTGTCACTGGAATTGGCAAGTTCAATATACAGTTTAAACAAGGCAAGTGTCGGCTTTCATGATGGTTCATCTGTGTGTTTTTTGTTGGTTCCATGGATGATGCAAAAGAAAATGCAAAACTGTCAGCAGCAAAGACATCTTCTAAAGGGAGTAGGTACTTTTCTTGTATATAATATTTATGTCACAGATTTAAAAAAATTGCCTACAAATGACTTCACAGTGCAAAGGTAGCATACCTCCCACTGACATCAACATTCTAGAATCAATTTGTCCAAAATGTTTAATTCAGTCTATGGAAAAAAAAACTTGCTGTATTTTTTAAATTTGACTATTTGGTATGTCTTTGTCAGTGTTCATTCTCCAAAAAAGTTAAAGCACAGATGTATATACTACTGGATATAATATTAGAATGACTGCAATCATGCAAACCTCATTCAATTTTACTTTTGAGTCAATGACCAAGAAGATAATAATAAAAAAAGAATATTCCTTTGTCAGAAGTACCACTAGTGTGGTGCAATGCACTCATTTATGGTCCGCTCTAAAGTGCTTTGGTAAGAATTTCGTTGTGTATTTAGGTTCACTTTCACATTTGTTTCCACCCAGTGGTCTGGCCCAAATACAAGGTAAAGAAATATGCAAGCAAAATCTAAGTAGCATGTTTGATCTTATAAGAATTCATGAATATTGTTACCACACGCTTTCTTCACACAAAAAAAAAATCTAAATACCATCTGTGCAAGATAGTCTAATTAGGGGATTAGGACCACAGAAGTTCTGTTAGCTCATATGTTCAAGCGCCTGCCCCTTGACCACTTAAGGAAAAACATAAATGAAGAAGAACAGAAAATGGACAGCACCACCCTATTGGATTCAGTGCAGACAGGAGTTAACTGACTTCACAGAATTTAGCTGTCCAGCTCTCCCCTTGGGAGTTTTGCATTTTTTTTCCTTGATGTATAATGGCTGGCCCAGCACAAGGCTTGTGAATAAACTTGGCACCGGATGAATCACATTTAATAAGTTCAAATGATATTCTGCAACAGACTGGTATTTAATGGCTGCAACATACTACAGGGACCAATTTTTCAGGATTTGGCACCAACAATAGAAAACCAAATGATAAAAGTACATAAGTAGTTCTTAAACAAAATAAATGAGGTATAAACATAAGTAAAGACTCTACTGAATATATAAAAAGAGCCTGACTACACATAAAACCCCAGATCCATTTGGAAGCAACTAATTTTAGAAACAGAAGTGATAAATGTACAAAACAACCCTCTATTAAAACAGAGTCACTAGCTAACATGCTTCACTATCAATTTAAAACTGTTTTTGTTTGCCACATCATTTTTCTTAATCACAGGATAATTTATGAATGCTAGTAACAACATGCAACCAAAACCCTTAAAGGAAAATCAGATCTTTTAATTTTGAACACTAATTCTGACAAGTTTCAACAACTTATTTCATATTCAACAATATGACAGAAATTTCTAGAGCTAAGCTGTGAACTCAGAAAAATGTATTCAAAACATTTGTTTTTCTTTTTGGCTCACAGAATGCTCACAAGCAGATGGGCTCTATTTGACTTATTTATCAAATTCATTTTTTCATCTTATCATTTCTGTAATAGTTGCTAATAATTCACTTAGACTAAAGAACAATCAAAATGCGAGACTTATGTCATGAATAACTAGTCTGTTCCTTGACTGAATACATGTGCATATCTCGTCTATCAGCCACTTAAAAATTTGCTTTCTGGGAACATTTTCCAAGTTGAAACTCAGTCAGAATCCCTTTATGGCAGTAGTTCACTATATATTTCCATACTGTCCAGATATTAAATATAAATGCCTATTGTTCTCCAAATTTACAGCTGGGAGAATGCCACACAAAAAGTCAAAGTGGTCTGCCAAAGCTTTGCAGGAAAATGGAGCAAGAAGGGACCCTCAGGTCGCCAGGACCCTGCAGGAACATTCTCAAGACTGGATTATCGGGGTGCTCAGCAGTGTGCAAATACAGCTCCGATAACAGTCCTTGCCCCTAGATGTGCTTTAAAAGCCAACACAGCACAGCTTACACAAATACACTCTAGACTGAGAGGCACATCATGTTATATTTGCAGCATTAAGTTGCAAGTGTATTTTCTCCATTTATTTTTCTCCTTTTTTAATTGCTAAGATAAGCAGCTCTAGTGAAGATTAAATGTGAAGGAAAATATTACTAAAAAAGGGAACAAAATTAAGGTAAAGTGCAAGTACATTTGAAAGGCACTTTTTAGTAATAAAGACGATCACTGCTGTCACACTATCATTACAGCTGGAGACGGAAATGACTGTCAAGTCAGTAAACACCAAGATATCCAATGTGATTGTCACTGAACATAATTTTGATTTTCAATGCTATCTCTTGCCTGGTCTACAGCTGCTTTTGAGGACTGAAGGCTGATTACACAGAATAAAGTTTTTAAGTGATTTGGTAAGGTACAGCTGGCCATCCAGAAGAAAAGCACATTCCCAAACATAGTTCATTTAATTACTTAACCTAGATTTTAAAGTAGCCCTGAAAAAAACATGGCTCTACTAACCTTCCTGAAAAGGTTTGCTGTGATTAAAATTTCAGTAAGTTCATTAAAATTAGAACTCAGATTTTAATAATGCGAATATTCAATTCAGTAACTGGCCAACCCAGAACCAATAAGCTTCTCGTAGCATAATCATCTTGGGTCTTCCAGTTGGGCTGCATAAACATGGGAGAAACAGAAGGTGGCAATACTATAGCCATGTACCACCATGTGAGTAGCTGACTCAAAGTGCTCAAATTCACAGTGCACACTTGTTCAAGACTCATATTCACTTCCCAGCCCTGGACATTGCAATGCCTTCTCAGATACTGGCTTCTGCAACAAACTCACATTGTCAACAGATGCAAGGATGCTGCTTACTCAGCTTATGAACGGCTGCCAGAAGAGATCTGCTGCTTCAGCTGCAGTAAATTAATCCCAGTAGAGGCCAGGTTTCTTCACTTCTCCAGTAGGAGGAAGGGAATCCTGACGGCATAACTCTTGAGCAAGGCTGAGGACAGTGGAGCACCAGACATGGCCTTGGAAAAGTCAGAGCTCTGCTGCAATGTTACTCGCCTGCTATCAAGTCCACATTACCTGCAGGGTATTCACCTGAAACTCCACTTCCCCTTTTCAACATACTGGTGTTTGTTCTTCAAATGTTTGCACGCAGAAAATTGTTGGTAACATTGTATACCTACATTTAAACTCAAGGACGCAAAGCTAGCAAGTGAGGGAAAATAAAATAAAATAAAATAAAATAAAATAAAATAAAATAAAATAAAATAATAAAATAAAATAAAATAAAATAAAATAAAATAAAATAAAATAAAATAAAATGCAAGCTATAGAACCCCTCCCTTTCCAGAAACTATTGCAAGGAAAACATTTGTTTTTCAGCAAAAATTCTTTTAAGATGACTGATTTTCTTAGACATTCAACTTCTGCATGGTTGATTTTTTTTAAACAAAGTTTTGATTATTCTAAAACCATAAAATTAAATAACTTAAGGTAGACCAACAACTTTAACTTTGCCTCCATTTTTGATGCCTCACCTTACAAGAAATTCTTGCTCTATATAGGAACTGCCGAGCTTTCCTGACTAATCTGAAAGTCAACTCAGTGCTACGGAGCCAAGGTGGCATTAAACTGAAATCTTTTCCATCTGCCTGCTAAGCCAGCTATTAAAAGCCAGGCATTTGCTACACACAGTTCTAATATAAATACCTTCCCTCTCTGTGTTTTGTCTTTTTAACATTATGTATGTTAAAAACTTAACTTACCTAAACAACAACAAAACCCTTAAGGACAATTTCAAAAAGCCAGCACAGAAATACAGGCTTCTTTAATTAACATAATTTATTTATTTTAACTATGTTTTTAGTTGGATAGCCAAAGTCAGTAACACAAGAAAGAAATACCACGAAGTCATCACAATCTCTTTGTATCCAATTGCAAACACTCAAAAGGAATATATTTATTAAGGAAATTGCAAACTGATCTTTCAGATCATAGGTACTGCATGTGAAAAGGAACTTCGTTCCAGCAAGATTCTTCCCTACTCTGCTGATAAAATCATTAGTCAGTGATGGGATTCAAGTGCTACATCATAAGCTAGGCAACATACAAAAAGACTGCCTGGCTATGTGTTCAGTGTAGAAACATAGAAATATAGAAAGTTCCATACTCAAACATGAAGTTTATTTTTTTTGTAGAGGCATGGATTTTCTACACCCAAGTCATCCAGTTCCTACAAAAAGTATGTATTTTTACAACATTTAACAGCATCATACTGAACTTGCACAGTATTTTGGGTTTTAAATTTTGTCCAGCTTTGATGTGAATTTTTAGCTGTTCCATGGACATTTATCAAAATCAGAATTGAGCAAAACTGAGCAAAAAAACTCTGAAGGGTACTTTGATAACCTGCATTTGGTGGCGTAACAGAAATTCATAAGTTCCGTTTGTAACATAATTTGAAGGCAAATGAATATTAAGTGGTACAGGTAAAAAAATTCTCTTTCTTACTTGTCAATAAAGTATCACTAGCTAAAGACAATTTAAAAAAAATAGCTGACCTTGAAATACCTGCTAATTCAAAACCAGCAGAAGATTTATAAATCCCTTGAAAGTTTTTATTTTTTAACTCCTTACATGTCCAGAGAAAAATATTCCAAAAACAAACTGAAATCTAATTGTTTCTTTTTCCTGACTGTGCCAAGCATACTTTCCAACTGGCACTTTTGACTTTGCACTCATCCTAATTGAACTGCTAATTACAATCTCCACCGGTTTAGTGCTTCCTGATTTTTACTACCGAATATTATTATGTTCTCAGAAAAACAGAATTAAAAATACCCTCAGGCTAGATAAAAGAACTATTTACAGCAGTAATGAATCTGCTAGATTTTATTTCCTTCACAAACCTTGCTTGTTAGAGTCCCACATTCATGACTGTCACAGTGGGCCATGGATCTAGAGGCAGTGACCGCTGCTGGTACTCGAACCTTGTCGTAGGGGCAGCAGGAGCAAGCAAGATTGGCTTATTTCTGCTGCTGAGACCCCTTAGACGATCCAGACAGGAGAAGATGGCTACAGAATGGCAAATGCCAGAGCTGACTTCTTTTCCATAGCCATGGATCTGACCAAAGGACACAGAAGCAGGTACTGCCTTCTCTTCCCTTCTCTCACAGGCAAAATGCTAAGAGAAGGAAGGGGTAGGCTTAACTTATCCAACATTTAGTAGAAAAAGTCAAAAAGAGGAAATGAAGTTTATGAGCAGCAACCAAAGTGCTGGAGAATTTCAGCACTTCTCCCTGTAGATCACGTCTAGTTAGTCATCAATCCTCAGTTTTAATGATGTTTCACCTTTCTTTTAAATCATGTTTCTAAAACACTGTCTTTAAGCTGCTCTTAAGAAAATGTTAGTGACTCTGTTTATTCCAGTTGCTGACAATTCTCTATTGAGAACTGAGAAGTCCCGAGACTTCTGCAGCCTTGGGAAAGCTGCTAGATGCAATGGCCCCAGCAGGCTGTACAGCTGATGGAATGGAGCCCCAGGCAGCGGAGGCTCAGAAACACTCAAAAACAGCGTAAAGCCACTTCAGCTTGACTCCAAGCTGTGTTCATCATGTCCCGTTTTGAAATCCCTGGAATATTTAAAAAATGCAACATATTATAATTTTCTTTGTTACTTCTCCACTACCCTCTACAGCAATGATATCTGTACATGTATATTATAAGAACATATTACATGTACATGTATATTATAAGAACACAAAAAATCTCCCTTGCAGGACTAGGCTAAAGGCCCATCTTGCCCGACATTATGTTCCTATTAGTGCTGAATAGCTGATTCTTTAGTAATATGTCTCACGGAATGAATGTTTTCCTAATACACCCAGCTCAGCTTCTGGCAGCCAGAAAAATGAATTTGAAAGAGTCTGCACCTGGACTTGCATATTTAGTAGCCATTGGCATATCTACCCTTGATAAGTACTTATTTCCTTTTTGAAATCATTAGTACTAGTTTATCTTAATGAATGAAGCCATTTCATTAGGCTAGGAGGAAAAAAAAATAGGCTGAGATTTTCCAATACAGTAAGTTGGTCATTTTCTTCAGAGTTTCTCCAGAATAATACCTCAATTAAGTAAAATGATACATCATTCTCAGTTTAATGGAAAAGAGAGAATAGACACAAAAATCAGTTTCTGACAGTTATCTCAGATACTGTGTAATCTTTAAAAATTTTGCATTCTAATTAGAAAGAATAACTAAAAAGAAGCAATGAAGTTTTTCTGGATTGTCACATGTAGATTGTCAAAACACAAGCAGAGTTTATAAAATGTACTTTCCACACCCATACTGGATCACTGAGCCTTTTCCTCCTGATAATAACTGCTTAGTCTGGCCAAACGAAAAAAGGCTTCCTCTCGTAAACCTTTCAGGGGTAGTAGTGGGGGGAAGGGGAGGGTGGAAGACTCCATCATCTCATCCAATACCTGAGCTCCTCCTTGAAAACAACTTTTTAAAATGTTATCATGGTTTTTATTCCAAGAAAAAATATTGTATTGATCTACATGAAGGCAGTCAGTTAATAAAGCCTTCTTCACAGGCCTTTGCAACAACCATTTTCACACACTAGTATTTTAAATGTTATGAGACAATCACTACAGTAAGGAAGGGTGGGTAGACAATGCAGACAAGAGAAAGGTTCTTCACGATAAATCTATGGTCCTCCCCTCTCACTTTCTTTAAAAACAAGCATACAAACAAATAACTAAAGAAAAAAAAACACAGACAAATGAATAACCAAACGAAACTAGCTGGCCTAACAATGGCAATGGTAAAATGCGTCATACAGCAGAATCATTCAGGATATTCCCAGGGAATATCCTAGTGAATTTGGAAAACGTGAAAGAATCAAATTTGATCAAAAGTTACTGTCCAGCACAGCAAAGTTAAAATGGAATAAGTGACAGAAATGTGAATTTTAATTGAAGATGTGTCATCCAAATTTTATACACTTGTTGACTGGCTTAATTGCCAGCATGGTTGGAAGGCCTGACTGCTATCAAAAAACCTCTCACTTCTCATGGTAGCCTAAAATTTTGACTATTTGAGCTGACAAAATTACTACAACCTAAAAAAACCTCCATAAAATCCCCTCAGCTGAAGAACTGACTCCAAATACTAACTTTGCCTATTCTGTCAATGGCAGAACCTTCTTTCCTGCTCCCTTCTAGTAAGTCGCATTCATTTTCTTACTACTTTTTCCAGAAAAAAACAGCTAGAATTGATTTTAAAACTCCACTTCTTAGATAATCTGGCCAAATTCTGAAGCAATTGCCTTAAGAAGCAGTAACTAAATGGAAACCAATGAAGAAACAAAAACCTCTCCAGACTTTCTGGGTTTTATCTTCCTAGAATCTTGCTTTTGCTTTTGCTTTTCAAACTCATTGCAAAAAACAGCAGAAGGATGACAGTTCTTCAGCTGTATGCCTGTACTCATGAGGAGTTATTTAAATTCCTTATCGACATTTTGGAAAAAACCTCACTTGCAAAACCAAGCGCTCACCACTTCCTCTGTGGTTCCATTCAAGTAGTGGGCAATAGTATTAATTAAAACCAGCCAGCCAGATTTTTAGTATGTGCTGTTTGTTGTTTTAAATTGTTGAATATCAATTACCTTATTATTTCGTGATTAGCATGAAACATATGCATCTGTCTTGTGGCTTTTGGCAGTGGTTTAAAAAAAAAATCAGCAACTTTGCATAAGGCTGTAAAACAGCATGTTTCCAGGCATTTTTAGCGCTGACTAGAGCCATTCTCAATCTGCTCACCAGCATGAAGTTAATTAGGAGAGGCATGAAGCTTATGGCTGGGTGTAGAAATCAGCAATGGAGCAATACTATCCTTTTTTTGGCTTCAGCCAGTAACTGCCACCAAGTCTACATGATTTTTCTAAAATACTTGTACTGTTAAGTATCAGTTAAAGCTTTAACTTTGTATCTTACCCAGTTTTCTAAATAGTTCAATGAATGCAAATTGATGAACACAAGAAAACTGAAAGGGCTAATTACGTAGAGCTCAGGGAGGTAGTATAATGTATTAATTTACAGAAAATCCAGGTTCAGACACAGCCTTGGGATTCCTTAAACTACAGTCCATTTCTGACCAGAGTGAAACTAGACATTTTATTCACGAAATGCCACAACAAGCTTGGGTTGCAATACGTAAACATCTTACAATAATACCCACTTAAGAGGGCATCTCCCTGAATGTTTGACAAGACTCCTGCATCATTACAGTCCATACAGAAAAAAGAATAATACCTGGGATAAGCAGATTTCATCAAGGCTCTGCCCATTTTTCTTACATAACAAAAATCACAGTGAAGGAGGAGGAGCACTAAAAAAAGAGAAGTGGACAGGAACATCTTCCTCCCAGGCCCCCTAGGAAGGTATCACTCCTCTTTTGATATTAGATCTGGCATTTTTTAGGGGAAAGGACACATTAAACAAAAAAAGGTAGTCAATGAACAGATGAAATTTAAAAGTCCTGGGGTCTTCATTTTGCAAACTAAGAATAAATTTCCTTGCCTAGGTCACATTCCACTGTAAAGAGACCTCTTAGGCACATGCTAAGCTGTCTGTCACTTGAGCTTTGCCCCAGGTTTACACTGCACATGCATTAGTGTCCCAGTTTCAACGAGAAGTCTGCTTTCGAAATGACTCCCAAACATCCCCACTTACTGTCTTTTAGTTTGTGTCACGTAGCAGCCCTGAAGTGTGAACTGGGTTCCTTTCAGGTGAAACTAAGCAGAAAGCAGACTCCTGGAGACGACCTGATGTCATTCAGGCCAAGTATCTAGACCAGAACTATTTTAAAGTAAAAGCCCTGAAATCCATAAACAGTCAATACTGGGCCCATATCACAAACTCTTTTACCCTTAGTAGCTACTCCTGCTGCACTGCATTATTTGTCATCGTCAATATAACCGCAGTCTTGTTAAGTGTCCTTGGCTTAGATTGACATGGTGTAACTACACAAGGTTGAAACTCCTACCCTACAACGTGTTCAAACATCAAGAAGAAAATATTAGCTAGGAGCAAGAGGACTAGAGTATGGGCAGGATGGGCTTGAGATGGTCATAACAGTAGGAGGTTTGGGTTATTCCAAGTCAGCACCTATCTTCTTCTTCAAGTGACAAGTAAAGAAATATTATAATGGATCTTTTATAAACTGCAATTGTTTGTTCTGACGCAGACTTAACTTCCTATTCAAAGGACTTCTTAGGAGCTGCCATAAGCTTATCACATTAAAAAAAAAAAAAAAAAAAAAAAGAATTCCATTAATTCCTCTTTCTATTCTTTACCTCCTCAAAACAATTCTCTGAAAAAGCAAGCATGCCTCCAAATGAGACAAAAAGCAAAATATTGAAATTGAGGAGATTTAAGCTGCAATATTGAGCTTTTGAAGCGAAGTCTACTTACCATGTTGCTGCTTCTTCCATTAAAGAACACCAGTGCACTTGTAAGTAGTAAGACATACAGTTTGAAACTAGACACAGGTTAAGACAAAAGTATTGAGTACTTCAAGACTTCATAATTACAGTATTCTATCATCTCAAATTCACATTAAAATATAAGCAGGACATTAACATTTTGATAGATAAATACAAAACATGAATTTTTTATAATAGGTACATCAATCAAATATTAATATGTCTGATCTTTGTTTTCTAGTTTGAAGAAGATTCAAAGAAACAGTCAGTATAGCACACACACACAAAAAAAGAGGGAAGTACCTCTAGCCCTAGTCACCAATAGAGCAAAGGAATGCTGAGAACACTAGAAAAGGCAAAAGGAATCAGAGCTGAGAGTTACAAGCTGTATTAAAACCCATTATTTTTACTCTGGATTGTTTGTGATATGAAACACTTTTTCCTGAGAAAATGTTGCGTGAAATAAACTATTTCTTCCTTGAACCGAATAATCAAACAATAGATCATTGAAGACTCCTGAATCTGGGGACAAGATGAACAGAGAGAAGCAACTTTGTGTTTTTTATATTCTAATTAATTTAGTAAGAATCTGAAGGAAGCAAAAATCAATGAAAGAACTAAAGTACATCCCTGAAGTGACAAAAAAGAACGGGTTCTAGTTAAAAGAAAACACCCTGATATTTGTTAATTTTTCTGGAGATAGAGATGAAAAAAATTATGTGCAAGACAATAATAAAAATATGATGCATCAGTCACTAAATAATACTAAATAATAAAAAATACACGATATTTACATCAACAACTACCTATTAATAGCTACCTATACTAACAATAGTATTTTTGTCTATAATTTTGGTAAGAATGCAAGAATAAGCACAATTTGAGTTCTTCACAAATACAACATAATGTACTTTACAAGTACATGTACAGTACAAAGAAGCAGCATGCACTTCAGTGATCATAGAAAAGTGGGATTTCAGTGCAGTTACTGCTAATTAGTATATGATTTTTTAGAAGGTACTTCTTCCTTAGTCCTTCTCCTCTCATATCACACAATGATTTCATGATGGACAAGCAAAAGGAAGGGTTTAAGCTGCTAACTGGTAAAGTAAAGGTGAAAAGTTTTATACTACTTTCTCAGTACTCTCAGTTTTCTATATCCCAATTAAACAGGCATGTAAAAAGTTAGAGGGTAGTTCATTTTATTAAACAGTCACTAGTTTGTAGCAACTGTTTTACATTCAGTAAGGAGCTGGCATTGTACCATTTATATATATACATATGTATATACTCACACACATATAACTATATATATGTAGTATGTACATATAAACCATATTTATAAACTGTATAAACCATATTTATAAACTGTGTATATACACATATATATAAATTATATAAATGCATATAAAGACAATTCAAAAATGTGGTAGCAGAAATCATGGAAAAGTTTGAAAAGATCAACAGTACTCTTCTGTGCTGCATTGGCTTTCCTCCACTAATTTGCTGAACGGTACATGATTGTTCAGACCATTAATTGAGGGTAATGAACTGACGTGCTTTCCAAGAGCAAAAGAGGCAACGCTCTCAAAGGGCTGTCACAGGGGTTTGTTTTAAAGAAGCAGAAGTAAGGAACAAGCACAAGTTAGGAACAGCAATTTGTCACGAGGCAGAAGAACTCCTGAACTCCTGTGTCCCCACTCCTCACCTCCACGGCCTTTTCCAAGCCTGAAATAAAAACTGATAAAAACCCAAAGCAAAACCAAGCTCCTCGCTCTAAATTTAGCCTCCCACTTGCCCACTGAAGCTCAAGATCCGCTTTGGCAGCGCAAGTGCTTAAAGTGTGCATTAAGCGCAGCCAGCTGTTGTGGGCAGTAAGCAGCCTTGCTGCCCCGAGCATATGTGCCTGCTGGAATCTCCCGAGCAAGGCAGAGGCAGCTCAAAGGCTCTCATTACCCCCGCAGGTTCAGGCCAAATACAGCCTGCCTAAAATCCTGGTAATCAATTAGCCGAGGTCCCCCGCGAGCCCAGGAAAGGAATAATTTAAAGGGAAAGTGGAGGGAGGGGGAAGAAGGAAAATTCAGCGTGCGGGACAAAGCTATCTCTTACAGGGCAAGAGCTTTTCATGTGCAGATGTGCACTGAGCATTGTTCTGCGGCTGAAGAGCCGCATTAATCAATGTTGGGGGCTGCTTTAAATACAGCAGTACAGAGTTGGCTATTCAGGGGAGATTTATTACGGGGCCCAACACGCAGGCGACATGAAACAAGTTGGTACTTTGGAGGCTGCCACCACCAGATAGAAGGACAGGGATGTGACAGTGGGGGCACGAAGGCGCAGTCAGACCAACTCTATTTAACTGCCACAGCAGGGGAACGCAATGCTAGCTATCGCCTCAGCGAATATCCACAAAATGCCCCGAAAGACTGAATGCCTCATTTTGATTAGCAGCATTATGGAATTGCTGAAACTCTAGAAAATTAATGCTCACACAATCATGAATAGTTCCATTATATATACGTTATATCCCAAATGTCATTTAGAAGTGCCTGGAACTGACGTTATAAATTAAGATATCTACACTTCCTTCAGAAGGCCATGGAAGTTTAAAAGCTGTAGGTGTCCTTGCTGTGTGTGTCCTTAAATGGAGAAAAGAAAACAGAAAGAGTTTTCCACATTCCTATGGCTCTAGAATTCTTGAAAAAGTCCCTTTAGCTTAATCCAGGGATGGAAGTCACAGAAGCAACTTTAATTTTTAATGACAACTGAAGTTCCATTTAAAACTTTAACGAAAATATCTCTAAAGTCATCCTTCCTCTTACAGGCTTAGGTCCCGGAGTAAATATGCCAACACAGAATCTACCCAATAAGTCCAGTCTTCTTAAATATCACTCAAGAAGAGAGGAAGGTGCAAAAGCTTTCTGATCAAAAAAACAATAATAATAATAAATCTTATGCTGCTTTATGACTAATGCTAGACAGAACAATTACAGTTTTATTACAGGATAGTTTTTATTTCAATTTTATCTTAAGATGTACAAATTATTCTTTAAATCAAAAATACTACTATATCACATCTCACATTGGATTTTTTTGCAAAAGATAGTAATTGCTGTAATGTGAACAAAAAGAGAAGTTACATGCCAGACAAACTGGAAAGAATTTTTGACACATAAGCATTGCAAAAATAAGAAGCAATAAGAAATTGTTTCAGAAAGAAAAAGGAAATCCCTGCAATTCGCAATACAAAGGCCATGGTACTAGCCAGGGGTCACAAGTGTAAAAGTGCACTCAATAAGCTTTGACACCAGCCCAACATACATATGTTGCAAAGTGCCATCTGTGCAACATATGTAAATGTGAATGTTTTTCAGGATCTGGCTGAAAACTCGGAGGAAATATAACCACAATTCATGGACAATCACACTGTGTCTACTCTTCCTTGGAAACTTAGGTGTGTGTTCTACATTCAAATGAGTGAAAGCCTTCAACTTTGCTCAAATAATCTGTCATGTCTGTTATTTTGCTTTAACGATACAATCCCTCTGATAACTCTGCTCTCTATACAACTCAAAAGCTGTCATTAAGTGACAGCACACGCACACACACACGGACACACATAAAAATCTTCAGTGCCTTGCTTGGTTGCTGAAAAAAACACTGCAAAACCAGATGTGGCATTTGGCTGTACAGGTTAAACCTATTAATATTATAGTAACTGGCCTTGCCTCTGCGCCTACTGGGTATCCTTAAAACAAAATTAAATTTTTTAAAAGTACTCGTCTTCCTAAATTCTACATCATCTGAGCCAACACTTTCACCCAAGTAGAGCTGCCTGAGTTTCAGGGTTTGGTCTTCACAATACCTTTATTTTCATAAAGCTTTATGGAAGCACTTTAGTATAAAGGCTAAACAAATATCTGTTAGAAAATCTGAACACTTATCCTGAAGCAACAGCTTTAAATTTTCAGAGACTAAGAAAACATTTATAATCCACATGTTCTCATCCAAATATTGTCTAAAAAACTGCAAGTATTTTACAAAATAAATGCAGAACTATTGTCTATGCCTTTTACTTCTAAGTTTCACTTGCAAAAATACAGCAGTTTTACACATAAAACACAATACATAGATCTTTTCATTGCACTGGAAGTCTATTAAGTGAGACTGGTAAAATTACAACATTCATCTGAGCATTAAGTTTCAGTGCAATGGCTGGATTGTATAATATTTTACTTCAATTGACCTGAAGGTTTAAAATATTCCCAAGAGCAGGGAAATCACTCGGAATTACTAAGACAAAAGTAATTTAAAATTTATGGCGTTCTCTGAAACTACCCAAATTAAATAAGGGCAAGCAAAAGTGTATTCACAGAATTTGGCTATGAATAGCTATATTACACATTTATTAATAAATCTTAATATACACAGATGCATACATATATATTTTTGAATGCTTTAGCCTACTCGATGAGGGAAACATAAAACAGGGTATAGTAATTAAAAAATAATAAAAAACATGACTTACGGAAACAAGGAAAATTTACCTCCCCGAGGGACAGCAAGTTTAGGTCTTAAAAACATTGGAAGAAAACAGGACTGTAATCATTATATTTGCAAATGATGTGGAATCAAGGCGAGTAAGTGTCGAAGAACAGAAGCAGACAAAGGCATCATGTTTGAAGAAACATGAACAAAGTCAGGCACACGGACAGAACATTTCCTGCATTAAGGGCAAAAATTTATTCTCTTTAACAATGAACTAAAAGGAAAAAATTGAAACAAGCCTCGAAAATGTTCAACATATTTACAAGAGAAACTTGCATGAGTAAAAAAAGTATTGGTAATCCAGTATTATAGGCTTCAGGCAGCCATTAGTAAAATTATAAAGTATTATAGATGAGGATTCATTAACTACTACAGTACTTAGTAGGTTCAAAGAAAAACTGAAAAGGACACGAGTGCAAAATTCTCTAATATAGTTTAATATACAAATTGGAATTATGATGAGACAAAATGCAGAGAGTATTATTCAGGTCAATTTGCAGCCAATGTGAATCAGGATAGAATTATTCACTGTGGTATTTATTTAAATACTTTTCTGAATGATGGTAACACAAACAAAAAGGGAAGAAAAATAGAGCAAAATTGAGGCCCATCATGTATAACGTATACATACCTTGAATTTAGCCATAAGCAAATTATTAATAACTCCAGTGAAAGCAGTCTTTACTGGCTGTGAAGCTTCCCATGGAGATTAAGGCTGCAGAACCGGCACCCCAAGCCTACAACTTTGGAAGCACATGCTGCCTACCCATATACCATACAGAGTCTGCAGTCTAGGCACTGGGCACCATTTAGGTGGCCGCAGTTCAGATGATGGGCAACTCCTACCAACCCTGCAGAAGAGTAGAGTTTTTCTCACAATTACACCATTTTTTTTTTGCAAGCGAGTATTCTGGGAAATTAATTTCTCTAATTAGTAGGCCACAAGCAATGAATGCAAGAGGTAAACATTGCATACCCAAGCAAATACATCCTATGCTTATTTGCCCATAGAAATAAATCCTAAAATTCAGGGACCCCAATTACAATTGAAAGGATAGTGCAGCTTTAGGTGACCTTTGGCCTCCACTGAGTCTATTAAGAAAGTCGTCTGTTATAATGACAGTTTCCTGTCATACAAATTAAGAAGTGTCCTAAATCAAAGAACTCTAGTCACTCAAGCAGCAGGTTTTCTAAGACTGCTAAGTTTGGGCACTACCACCGTGACTCCAATCAAAAATAGTAACCCAGAAGTTAAAGGTCCAAGATCCTCTAAGCAGCATTTTACATAGATGCAACAATTTTGATTTTGGCATGCACTGCCTCTGAAGAGCACTTCTCTAAACCGGAGAGGTATGATGTATTAATGTCATTGCTTACATGTTCCACTGGAACAGACAGATCGTGCCAGCAAGAAAAGAAAACAAGAGAGTGGTTGACCCAATACTCTGAACTTTTTTTGTAGAAGAAAATAGTTAAACACTTCTCAAAGGCAGGATGTTTCAGGGTATTACTAACGTGTTTTGTCACCTACCAAATATCTCTAAAACACTGATTTTCATTTAGTTCTAGATGGTATAAAACACTAACCATTCCAATATCTGAACTCTCTAGAAGATAGATTATATTTTAGGAAGCAATTTAAATTAAAATGCCAATATATTATGAGCCAAACAATATCTTTTATTCCCCAAAGTATTATTTTTACAATTCTCTCCTCAGAATATTTCTCTCAAATAATTTTATTGAAGTGCCTAAAAAAACCTTCTTAGATATGACATTTTCTGAATAAATATCTTAAAAAACCCTGAAAGCGAATGTTTTAGCTTAATGCTTGAGATCAAAAATTTATTCATTACAGTTTCAAAGGAAAAAAACTCAGTATAAATTAGTTATAATTCCTAAATGAGATTGAGTTTATATTTCAATTTAAACTCCTTTAATTTAATTCTCTCTCTTGATGCTACAAATCCCATTCATTCATAGAGTTATCTGGTTAACAGGGTTGATGCCCTAGAGAAATCTCTGAAGATATATGATCTGTTGTTTCTGAATGATACAAAAGACCTCTTCCAAACGTTATAAATCTCCAAGCAAGCTCTCCTTTAAAAATGAATTTGAACCAGCATACACTTAGACTTGACAAGATGTTTCATAGCTCAACTAATGTTCTCACCAAGTATTTTAATTGAAGGAATTTGTCTTAATCTCAATAAATCAAATCAATGGCCATCTCCAAATTGTCCAAATTTTATTTAACCTACATGAACCCATATGCAGAATAATTCTATTCAAGCTAATGAGAACTCAAGAGAATAAATTTACACACATAAAGAAAAGTATAATTAACTTCTTGAGACAAAGGATGAAACCTCCACAAAGCATTTATACATTAACTTAAGTGTGAGTACTCACATTTTTAAAGATCATACGGCAAGGATAAATGCTGGAGGATTGAGAACTCTAGTATGTAAGTGATGACAAATATGCTATTACTTGAGTGAAGCTTGAGCTCAAAAGCATGCCATAAAACCTTTATATTCAAACATCATGCTTTTGTGTTTATGCCACTGTATGTTGCATTGAACTATTTTAAGCTAATTAATTTATTTTATCCAAAGATAAATGAAAAAAACCTTCTTCTTGTTTTAAGGGATTAATCGGGTGCCTTAAAGCCTGGTTTAGTTCAATTGCAGATCAAACAGGACATTCCCACTGAATGCAACTGAAACAGAAACGATACAGTGGGAGGTTCGCAAACTGTATAGTCCATCAGGCAATGCTTGGAGCTGGGCCACCACATGCTCAACCATGTTTTTAATTAAAAGCTTAAGTGATAAGTGCGCCCATTGGTCCTGGTGAAATTATGATGGTTCATTATTGACTGTCATTCCCAATGTTTAATTTATTGATACTGAGGTCAAACGGGACACAAAAACAACGAATCGACATAACCTTCCCTAAACTAACTTGTAACTGCATAGCCTTTTCTAATCCTGTAATAGTTGTCTCAGATATTTATATGGCTAAATGTATATGCTGTTCTTTCCAGTGCTACTAAGCCTTACTCAAAGGGGGGGTAGGAGGGAACATTTTTAATCAAATACTGATCTTGCCTATTCTTAGTACTTGAGCTGATGTAAATTTGTAGAAGAAATACAGCATTTGGAGGGAAGACACATTTATCTGCCAGTTTCTTCAAGTTATTCAGGATTACTGAATATTTAAATAAAACCTGATGAGATACTTCAGCAAGCAGAAGGCAGGTGAGGTATTCAAATAGGCATGAAATTCTTTTTTCGCATGCTGTAACAGTTCATCCCATGACAGTCAACTCAGTGTCACAAGTACAGCTTCTCAAAGCACACATACCTTGTACACATAGTTACGTTTTTATCTCACTAGTAGACAAAGAAATCTGCAAGTTCAAAATTTTTCTACAGTGGGAATCCGATTACCATGCTCAAACCTTAAAGAGCTGTGATACAGATCCTAAATTCCAGAACCGTTATTATTTCTGGAATCAACGTCAGTAATACATAGTAGGTTCAACTTAGTCTGTCATTGGAGAACCATCACAGAAAGCATTCACCACAGAAATACAGTTCAGGCACAGAAAAGTTTGGATGATTTTACTGATACTACTCAGAGAAAAGTAATAGGAAAACTACCAGCCCTGCCTATAAATCAAGGCTACCATAACATTTCTATGTATGAAAACCACAGAAATAAATTAAGTAATAAAAAATAATCTTTTAAAAACAGAACAAAAGTAGCTACTGGCCTTTCCTCATATCCTGCCAGTGCGAAGAATTCCTGCTTGTAAGAAAAACAGTCAACGTTGAAAGCAAGCAGAGAGACCTGTGGGAATTTGAAAAGCATAAGGCTATTATTTCTGGGCTTTCATAGACAGAAATGTGATCAGAGCGTCAGGAAAACACAGAAACCAGTAGACACGGCAATTTAAATTTTAACCACAAGAACTCTAAAAGTGCAGCTATGCATAACTGTGGCTATTGAAATTATATCAGTCTTACCACACAAGCCTTCATGTAACAGTTCAATTAATATTTAATTTTATTCCAAGCAAGGTCCTTAGGACAAGCTAGGACTTTTCCAACATGAAGAAAATAAATTCAGATACGTACCCTGAAAAATCCATTGAACTGTTCTCAGTTCTGGTACTACCAACATAGAATATCAAGGTGGGGGGAAAAGGTTGCCTGCAGAGTATCTTTAAGGAAACTGAAAATCTGCTCCACACACAAAGTTAGACTGGTTTAATAAATCAGTTCAACATCACACGTTGACACACTTACCTGGCTTGTGTATTTTAATGTGTCAGTAAATACAAGAAGAAAGCCGAGCTGACCTAAGAAGTTCGAAACTAGGAAAAGTGTTCACTTGGAACACCAAACTTACTCAGCTAAGTCAGCTTCAAAACCTACTTAAAAAAGGCATCCAAGTACCCTTGTACCCAAGTACATGCCTAGCATGTGTGTATGCCTGTATGGATAAGACTTATCCACCCCCCACTGGCACGTGTCCTAACTGTGCCAAGAGTCCAACGAGGGTGAACCTTTTACAAAAGTGAGACAGTTTTTTGTCCCTGAGTGATTCAGATGAAGTTAAACAGAAAGACAAAATAAAAGTAGGTGCAGTCCTTGCTCCTCTTACTTGCTGTTGGAAGACTTCAAAAGTGAGGCCAGTGAACAGCAATTTCAAGTTTATCTTCAGAACCTTTAAGTCACTACAGGAGCTAAAACCTAATGAGTTTCTGTAACAAGCCCTTGGCAATGTATCATTCTTAAAATATAAGTTTCATTGTCAAAATTTAAAAAAGTGATGTTAGCAATTAGGCTTCTGCATCTCCTGGATGCTGCTGTTCTGCTTTATTGAAAGTTCCCTCAACAATCCATTTATCTGTAAGTACTTATCACTGTTTCTCTTGGCTTTTACATATAATCTTTTTTGGACTCCGAATTAGGAGAAAGTTTCTTCGTCTTATCAACTGTTTTTTTTTTTTTTAATTAAGTAAAACGCTGAGAGAAAAAGAAACTAATGACTCAAATTTTCTTGTTTTAGATATATGGTTCCAGAGTTTGCAGATGTGACTTGCAAGGCTAACCAAACCCAAAATCTGGGATTGGCTGGTCAAAGGAGAAATCTATTCACAAAATGATGCAATGAAGAGAACAATTGTTTAATTATTATTCAGTTTTCCCATTTGCAAAGAATTTTTTAACTAAGCAAGTCTATGAAAAATGATTCATAAATATCATTCAAAACATCTATAATCTGAAAACTGAGAAGAAAAACGTTTGCATTACCTATGTAATCTACCAAAAAAGATTAAAATAAAAACAAAGGAGAGGCCTTCAAAAATATCCAATTTCTTGCCCAATATTCTTCTTGCTGACTATTGTTAGATAACTAAGTGGAAATTGCTCAATATATAAATCAAATTTAATACACTGGAATTTTACATAGAAACCGCAGGTTTATTCCAGTTAGTAATACTATACAGCATGTTTGCGGGAGCAAGATCTCCAGGACCCAGAAGCCATTGCCTCTGTAGGAGTGAGAACGGAAAGTCAAAATTCACTTGTACAACAGGTCATTTTCACAGAGTTTCATTAGGACATGACAGCTGTGAAAAGTGATCATCACCGCTGAGAGGCACAGAAAGTTAATCAGCCAGTGACATGTCGTTAGAGTATGTTACTCCAGTGGCATACATTATAGGAATATGAAAGTCCTGACTCGTGTTAAACGTAGCACTTCACCAGTGAAGAAATTTTGAAAAAAATCATTAAAAAGACTAAAATACCTTTGCTGAAGCACTGCTATTTGAAAGGGCTTTTTCAGAACTGTGAAACACCAAAGGCTATGAACTAATCAAAATTCAGCAAGGAAGTCAATGGTTGTGATTTTAAACCAGTACTATTTACTGCAAAACCCCCCCGCCATCTCCAATGAACAGAATGGTGGGTTTGTTTGTTTGTTTTAGTGTTTGTGTGGTGGGGAATGCTGTAGAATTGAAAGTGAACAACAACAACAGCAACAGTTTTCCAAGGTGGGGGGAAATAATCTTCTCTCACAGAAGCGATTTAAATTTGTGAAGTGTCAGGCCTGGCAGGCATGAATTCGCTCCTGTCTTCTGTTATACAGAAGATGCATTAGCTATCATTTCTTGAAACCCCTACCTTTGGTAAATTAGACCCCAGCAAGTGTCTACTCTAATAACTTCTGTGATTGCCCAAGTTTTGCTTTACAGATACATTTTCATGCTTCTTTCCTTTCTCTCATTAAGTCAATTTTTCCCTTTAGTGCCTCCCCCCTCCCCAAATTGGTCTAATAAAACAAAACAAAAAAATGCATTGCTTAACGGCCATGTCCAAGGGAAGGCAAATATGCTGCTCAGTTTCTTCAGCCATGACTTAAAGTAGACTTCAGAAAAATTTGACTTTTTTTCTAGAGTCACTATTGTCCAGCCTTTACAGACTAAACAATTTTCCTATTAATTAAAGGGAGTAACTACAATCTTTCATTCAAAGGTCATCTGTAATATTTTTACCAAGCTCAAAAAGAAAAAGCGAGCTTGGTATTCAGAAAAAAATCCCAAACATCAAGTCATCAAGAGTAACTAAACACACCAATAACTGTATCATGCTATAACTATTAAACTGGTCCAAAGGAAACATATTTATTGACAAGTATTTTTAAGCCTAGGTAAGTTAAGCCTCGATAGTTTTTTAAATCTAGTTAAGGGTGTATGTATTGGAATAGAACATGTTTAGAATTAAGCAACCCTATTTCAGATCAAGAAAGGACTTTAGAGCCATTTCTAGCCAGAGAATAACATTATTTATACTACTGTCTCCACAGAGGATAAATCCATTTCTTGTTTGAAAAGGTTAGGCAATAAAGAGAGATTTATAAAACTAGTACAAATAATTGGTTTCCTTTGCCTTATCCTCTGTTGTCTTTAGTACACATTGGATAACCTTAAACCTCCACCCAGTCTGGAGCAAAATATTTTTACTACGATTTTACATTACTGTTTTTCTAAGAGATCTGCATAATTGTAATTAGCTTTGTGCTGAATCAAAACCCTAATTTAAGCTAGGTCTATCTGGATATAAAGCATTTTTTCACACTGTCTTAAAATCCACATTATGAAAGGCTAATTTTTCACAAGATCAGTTCTCATATTCTATTTATCCATGGATAATAATCATTACAAATATGCAGAAGACAAAAGATGGGAAGAAATTTATAAACACTGATGTTAACAATTTATTAAAGAGAGAAAAAATGCACTGAAGACAGGAAAAAATAAAAAGATAAGCAAAAGTTGGCCTTAATTATCTCTGAATTAGATTTACTTATTATGATTTATTTTTTTAATTCTGGTCTTGATTAACATTAAGTTGCTATCTCTATCTGTCATTTTGTATCTTGCAAATATTGTTTGATTACTCCTTTAAAAAATAGAACAAGTAAAAACCCAAGCAAAAAAACCCCAAAATTCTTTTATTATTGGTTACCTAGAGGTAGGCCTTCTGGAACATTTCCCATTCCACTCAGAAAGTATACTTTATTTTTTAACATTAAGCCACTATTTCTCTTTTTGATATGCTGTGACAGTCATTGAGATAATTTCAATAACAACATTTTCAAATCAAGTTGTGCAAGGTTTTATTGTATTTCATATAATGCAATCAATAATAATCATCATTAATCATGATCTGTTTCTAAAAGCAGGTCAGAGCTGCTGATGAAAATCACTGAGTGAATAAAATCACTGAAAATAATTTCTATATAAATATTGAGAGAAGAGAGAGTTACTCGGATTTCTTATGCACCTGCTTAGATAAAAGTTCTATTTTATCCATAATACAAGCACAACAATGGCAGCAAACTACCATGATTTCTTTCACTGTGTAACTAAAAATGAAATTGGTCTAAATCATAACTGTAAAGGATGGATTTGTCAGCAAAATATTTCGGTGCTAGTCTTTCATGCTCCAATTTACCAATTTGATCCTGTTAAGCAAAACACTTGGATACACACTTGGTAGTAAGCTTCACATACTTAAAACACTTTGATTTCAAAGTGACATACCCATGTGCTTAAATATTTTCCTAAATTATTGCTTAACTATTTGGCATTTCTTTGAAGACAGCTTGCCAATTAATGCAAATTACTGTAGCACTTAATATAACTTCAACACCTGGGCACCAGAAATTAGGGAATATTCACTTAGTCATTTCACATAGGCCACTGAGCAATAAATTAGGCCTAATGGCCAGAATGAAGCCTCTTACCTAAAATGGACAAATTGAATAGAACAAAGAATATTAAACTTGCCTATAAATAAATGCAGATTTAAGTAAGCTTTACTATAAATGGGAAATAGATGGTGAGTATCCAGTCAAAAGAAATCTGTAACATCACAGAAGGTCACAGAAGGAGTTAGGGGGAGAGGGCCTTTCTTATTTTTCTCTACTAAAACAATAACTAAATAGCCAATTAGATTCTATCATCTTAAAAACACATTTTCATCACATGCAAACCCAAATACTACCTGCAAAAAAGACAATCAAGAATTTACTTTAAGTGTTATTTATTTCCTTGTGATCCCTTTGATCAGAGCTTTGTATGCCATGTGTTAACGCCAGCAAAATTAAGTATGGCTCAGTGTATCAGATAATGTTTTTAAGGTTGTGTTTTCTATAATTAGACTGACACTTTCATCCTGCCTCCCAACACAAACTCCATGACAAAAAATTGTACATTTTCCAGGATGGATGAATTAATCATTATGTTTATGGTACTCAACTGCTAAAATTCCCAAACTCTGCTTCCTTGGCTAACAACAGCAGCACTAACATAAGATACAAGTACAAACTCATGCCCGGCCATGTGCCCAGCCACGTGTGGTGAACGCATGAGAAAAATGAGGATAAGTTTGGAAACCACTGTTCTGCTACAATAATCACATAGTATAGGTACATTCAGCTTTTTGACTGAACAGATTCAAGAGATTGAACTAGTTTGAACATGAACTCATTCAAACTCTGCTAATTTCCTGCAACCAAAACTTTTTGTATGGTCCTCATCTACTGACATGTATCGACAAGCAAGACTGCCAGGCACGTGAGCTCACAGAGTAAAACAGATCTTTTCTGTACAATTACAGATCTAGGAGTGATACAGATCTGTCACTGTTTTCTTCCAGTGTCCTGACTCTTTGTATAATCTGGAATCTTAAGAGTCTGGACCTGTAGAGGATAAGAGCATGAGTCAATAATACGGTGCTGTTGTGAGAATATATAGACAAGAACGTAGCTAGGAACGTACAGTAGGGCAATCCTTCTATGTGCTCTCCATCAGTAAGGCTTCAGCTACAATACTGTGTACGGTTTTGGTTACAATACCAGAGGCAGGGAAAATGTCCCAGCATCTTCAAGTTTCTTACACTTTTCCCCTAAACATTCAATAGAGGCTGGATGGACTTCTGGCCTGATCCATCACAGCTCTTTCACATTCAGTGGGTTATCATAAAAAGTGTGGTAAAGGAGAGGGAAAGGAAGTCAAAATAGAAAATAGGTTCTCCTGACAAGCACTCATTTTATATTCCATTCTCTATATTATCAACACACCCTTGGTAAGAAATATCTCCAGTCCTAGTCTAACTTGAACTAGCCCAGCTTTCACACACATAGAGTGATAACTTTCCAACCTGATCTATACTTTCCGGTTATACTAACCCATAGCTCCTAAGTAGTAATTCCTACCAATCCTACCATTTGACTGAGTTATCAAAACCTTTTCTCACTCATTCAGCTGTTAAACTCTCAAAAATTTCTACACAGGCTCTAAACTTATATTCCATTCCATTTTCTTCACTAAAGTAATATTTAGTCATCCAATCTGAGCAAAAACTCAGAAACTGTAATCCTGGACAACATATTACATGGTGTTGCCAATATATTATACATGATACACTTTTTAATTAAGAACTCTATAGCATAGATGAAAACATGCAATACAGTCTCTAGATGTATGCTTATTTTTCCTCAAATATAAATTGAGGAAATTGCTATTTTTAAATTCACTTCAACAACATCAAAATTAATGGTGAAGGATACTTTGTGATAGATTACTGAGCAAAAAATCAAATTTATTTCTTTTCTAATCTCATTTTAATTATCTTTTTAACCCCACAGTTAATGAAAGCCTGCTCTAAATGCTATTTTATTCTATTGTGTTTTCTCTCGGTTATACTGCAGTGCTCATCCTGACTATTATACATCTGCAAATCAGCTAGGCTGGCTGTCTTTCCCAGTATCTACTGACCAGAAGGCATAGCCCAAAAGCTAATGAGCTGCTAAACATTGCTGCCATTGAAGAGAGATGTATTGTGAATTTGCAATTTTGCAAAACACCATCCACATAACTGATGATTCCTGTCAGTAGCTGCAGTGTGAGATTACGATTGACTCCAAGATAACAATTAAAATGGAATACATTAAATAACTTGTTATGGATAGGAGAACCATAAAGCTTGTCACCGACTGTGGCTTCATTCCCCCAACACAGACACTTCGTGAAAGCCTTAATGATTTGTCAGGTATCATAGATGATGAATCCACAAACAAAACTTATTTTGAATAGCTTACAGCTTTACTTCAGCTTTAGAGCTTATACCTCTACTTTAGCAAATCACAAATTTCACTTACTCTGAAATATGAACCTCTTTGGTCAGGATGCCTAGGCAAAAGAAACACTAAATGATTCAGAAGAAAAGTACTACAATGCCATTATTTCACTCAATATTGCACTCATGCAAAATTAAAATCTGATTCACAAAAGGAATTTTTTTTTTTTTTTTTTTTTTTAAGTACTCAGATTCCAAAGTGGACTTCTTTGCCCTGAGCTTTATACCTCACTTCCCATTCCACCATGTAAGAGAAAGAGACAGCTCAGAATGGGATTCACACAAAAGGGTTTTGTGGACTGCACTCTTGGACTTCATATTTAAAATCTGCTTACGAATTCTTTTAAGCATTGATGCCCTTTTGTGAATTTGGATTATCTATTTGCTAAAACTTTCAGGGCAGAAGAATTTTGCTGAAAATAGTAAGTGTTGAACAGGGAGTATGTGAAATCTCATCCTTTTAGCGACTTATGCATATGACACACCACTGAAATCATACACCATAACCGTCTAGATTTAGATGATGATTTCTCTTTAAAAAAGAAAATGGGTGTTCTTCCCAAATATAACAACATTTGGAAATGTAGCTTTCTTACATTCAATAATTCAGTGGTCAAAGTTCTCGCCCATGTATCATCACATCCTCAGGGACCACCTCTCTAGCCATCTGGACTGTTTTCAGGTGGGTGGAAGTGGGTTCAGTGATGAGTTAGCTTGTGTATTTATTACAAAATCCAGTTAACTCTTAACTGTTGACCAACTCAAAAAGACATCTCACAGTTACTTTGTTCCCTTTCACTGCATCTGCTTTTATCACCTTTGAACTCTCCTCCACTTTCCTGACTATATCATTTCTAGGACAAAATTGTTTATATTTTAGGTTTGTGAAACTAAACATAGATATTTCTGAGACTCCTTGAATGAATGTGACTGTTGTTCTTGTTACAGCCATGTTCCTTTGAGAATAATAATGGAGTAAATTTTCACCGACTGTGCTTTAAGTGGATACATATTTGTGCATACTGACCAACTGAAATATATGAATTCAAATGAAAATAGCAGTGACCTTGCATGTTCTTACAATACAGGAATGAGGAGACCTCCTTTTAACTAAAATGCAATATTCATGATGTTCTCCAAAGCCAAAATATCCTTTTAACTAATTTAAAAAATGAATTATTCCTCAAGTTTGCATTTCCAGCACTGCATGCCAAGCAATCCTATAAGCAAAAATGCAACGAGAAAAACCCAGGACTACTGTAATCTTGTCACGTCAGACTATAGATTTCAATGTTTTATTCCAGTTATAAACTTCCATCTCTGTGAACTCTGAGTAAATTATTCTATAATGAAAATAAAGTTACATTAGTCCAAGGCGGAGGCTTCCCTGGAATAGGATGAAGCAAGGCTGCTAGTCTAAAGGACAAATGAAAGTAAAAGCAAGACAGCATTAAAATTGGACATGTTTTAAATCAGAGATATAAAATAAAGCAATACACCAAAAACTCTTTGGAAATTTTAGATTTCTAATGTCTTATTATATTCCTTACAATGGAACTGATAGGACTGCAGGCCTTTAAATTGTATCATTTTTGTTACTAGTTTGCTGTGATTTGTCAGATAAATTCCAACCTTGATTTTTGCAACTAGCAAAGCATAAAGGACTAAATCTATCAACTACTGCTTTCATTTTATTCTCTCTTTTAATGCCAAATGCCAGCTTTCAAGCAGCACTGAACATTATTAGCATCTAAGTGCAGTGGCTCATGAAATATTGGACATTAAAATCAATCAGAATTTATCTCAGGAGCCTAGACACAAAAGAAGATGTTTCTAATGTTACTTTTAAAAATAAAGGATGGGAATTTTTGTCACGATAGCTCATCATATATGGGAGAAAAACACATGGACAGAACAGTACAGATATTTTCAGGCCTAGGCAAAAAGCTGCTAAATGTGGATCTGGGAGCAATAATCAAGCGGGTGGGGGAACGGCAGTAACTGCACTGAAAGTTCTCCAAGGAAACATATGACTAACATGCTGGAACCAATTAAAGTAAAGCAAAACCCATTCTACCGGAAGAGTCTCAAAGTCCTGCTCATGCCTCCGTGAGTAGCCAGGTGCCGCCTAACAATATGGGGCAATCGGAATTAAAAAGTCACTTCAGCGCTGTAACACTGGAGAAGGGATTGTGTAACGTTATTTATTCCCAGAAACTTTAGTAGAACAGTCAGTACAATGTATCACCAAAATATATTTACACATCAAGCAGAAAATATTTCTTCTACCATTGAATTAGGTTTCAAAACAATTTGTCATTTGAAAAATAGTGATACTACAAAACAACCCACAATCATACTATAACTATTCATGCAGGTACACTTTAATTTAAGTATGTTTAAAAACCAAAAATCTCTCTTTTGTGATATGAAAAAGGCCTGTCTTTCCATTTATTCAATCAAACTAAAATTATTGTTTCTGTTCCAAGCAGATTCATGTTAAAGATGAAAAAAAATACTTCTTTGATAATATTTTTCAGAGATTGACTTGAAAAATTTGGAATTCACTCCTGAACTCGAAAACTATGCTGACATTTTCTCATTTAATTTAATCTGAAACCCATTTAGGAGAAAACCATAATTACAATCATTTTCTAGAGTGAAGGTTAGTTTCAGTAGTTCTTTACACTTACCTTTCTTCTAACCCTAAATTAAAAGAAAAAACCTTACCAGTTGGCAATTAACCAGGGAAAATGTTGGCAAAACTGTTAATTTTGCTGAGCAATTTAATTTTATCTCCTCCATTAGAGACTCCCCAGGTAATCGTTTTATTCCAAGTGAGGCCATTAAAGCACATATTTGAATTCTTTTATAAGATATTACATTTGGCTGTTATTGAAGACTTCCAAGCTTCCACTTTCTTGATTAATATGAAAGTTTCTAGTTCTAAAGTTAATTATCAAAATTTCTGAAGAATTTCTGCATTTACTCTTCTAATCTTTATTAGAAATTGAAGTCTTGACAAGCACTCTCCTTCAAACGACTGCACTAGAATTTCACAAAGTTCATGCTCCAATTCTGTACAAAACTCTTCTAAGTCCAGATCTAGTTTTTCACATTCATTTACTACAGTTTACTATATTCATTCGTTTTTTTACTCAGAAAAAGAATCCAAGCATAAAACAGTTTTCTTATATAAATAAATTAAAAAAAAAAAACAAACAGACTTTTAAATACATGAAGATTCTTGGTTCATCCCCAACTGTAGAACATAATCTGGACTATATGGTAGCACTGAGGATGAACTTGTGCATAAAGTCGCAGAATGGCAGCGCCCCTTTGGCTCTGGTCCTTGCATCCCTCTCACCCCAGCCTGTCTCATTCTTCAATAGATCGTCTTCTTTCTCTTCCTTCCTCCAGGACTGGTGCTAGTTGGTTTTACTGATATGGCTTTAACTATCACTTCTGTGATGATAACCCATGGAACGTCCTCTCCATTCCCGACCTGTCTAAATTGTGTCCTGCAACGCTGCTGTCCCTTGAAGTAGCCCGAACATCACAGACCCAAGCTTGGGGCAGCAGTGCAAGCACTGTATTTTACAGCCAAGTCACTTCGGTCACTACTGGTGATGCTTCCAGGAACTCTGCACTCCTTTCCATTGCAAAGTATACGATAAATGCAATATATGTTTTGCAGCAGGGTTTCCCTCAACTTTCACAGAAGCATACTGCACTGGCCCGTTTCAGAAACAGACCACTAGACTGGATAATTTGTCTGCTCTAAATAAGAAATACAAATAAAGGCATGAGGAAACACCTACTAAGAAGTTCGTTACATTACTGCTTCTCTCTAAGCTCCCTCCAACCTGAAGTAACGGAGTTGATGCAATTACAGCAGTCGATTAGTTGATCTGACAGGCCTTTCAGATCTGCTCTGCAGGCCTTCCCACACCATCAGGTGCGATGGAGTAATCTGACTGCTGAGTAATCTTATCAATTAACTCGACATAGTTACATTTGGAGATGGGTAAACTTGGCTCCTATGTGTCAGGGCAAAGCAGCAGGATACTCAATCCCACAGAAACACTAAATACTTCTTTTCTGAGACTGTAAGCATCTAGTTCCCAGACAGCCTAGACAATCTGTAAGAGAAAAAAATCAACTGTGAGTAATACAATAGCTGCTTCTAATTTCTCCTTGGGGGGGTGGGGGGGACGACAAGTAACTCATCATAGTCAGGCTGGGAACCAAATTAATGTGTTAAAACGGAAAAGTTACACACGCATAAGTATCTGGCTACGTGGCTGAATACAACTAAAGTTACAAAACACTTTTATTTTTGTTTTGTGTATGACCTTTCTGATTGTCCTAAATTAAACAGATGGAAAGAATTCTAAAACTTTCCCTCAATCTCAAATTTCAGCAGGCATTAAAAAAAACACAAAATCATAAATAACCAATAATCTGCAAGATTTTATCTAATAGCTACTGCTAAATATCACCACACTAATTAATGTAATGAGGTCATTAAGACAAGATGCACACAGTCTTACATTACCAGAAACACTCTAAGCATAAATCACCTTGCTTACAGACAAACAGTCTGATACTTTCCCCTTTGGACACTGCACAGGAATAGATAAAAGGGTTAATATATACTCTGTATTGTCCTAACAAGCAAGATATCAGCTGGTAGGTGAGACCGTACAGAAAAGCATCACTGAAGCCCAAGGAAAATACCAGCTGTCTCCGCTCAGGGAAGACAGATTACCACCTGTCCAGTTATCTTCCATACACAATACGAGGCACGTTGGCCATTTTAACAGGGATAACTGTACCCATATGCTGTTTAATTTTGTGCTGCACTCTGCCTACTTGTAAATATTTGTGATGGATCACTGTAAATTGTAGATTAGCTCAGTGGTGATGTTTAGCTAAAGGCTAAGCTTCACGCTTACTTTAGCTCCCTGAAGCCTTAATCTACAGTATGTTGTGTTAGCATCACTACTTTAGGCAAACAACAGAAAGCAAACACACACATGCATGCACACACTAAAAGGGAGGAAAAGCATTTAAGATTTTCAGGAAGAATAATTTTAAGTCACCATCTGGCAAAAGAGCACATACAAGCTTTGCTTTATATCCTGTGCGAAGTCCTGCTGGCATTTGAGCAATACACCAAGTGATACTGCTGTTCAAGACCATGCTTTACTGTTGTAGCTTTAAAAACAACCACATAAAAATATTTCTGCATCCTATACAGCCAGCAAAAAAACATCCTGCTGCAGTAAGTTTCATAATGTTAGCAGAACACGTCATTTATGATGCAATTACATGATAAGCACAGTTTAAAAAAAAAAGACACCATGTAATTAGAAATTCAGCAACCACTTTTGGTTGTTTTAGACACAGTGATTCTTACAAGTTAACTGAGGGGTTTTTATGTTTAGAATGTGGCTCTAAATGCCTAGCTTTATAATACAGTCTGACATTTATTAAGAAATACGCAAAAGAATCACTTACAGTGCAACTCTGCCATCTTCACAATCACAGCTTAGCCAAGAAAGCAGACTCAAACTGAATCTTTGGAGCCCAGAGGAACTGCAAATTTTATTACAATATGTTTGCTCTTCACGTTATTTTTTTCTGCCATTCTGTGTGATGAAGACCAAAAAAAGAAAAAAATGCACTCGGGCATCGCTGGCGTGGAACACAGCTGACTGTTGTCTGTCAGCCAGATGTTAGTGGCTACAAGCTGCCTCATTTGCATCCTCAAGGATGTCTGAGTAGAAGGCAGGAATACATAAACGAGGAGTGTGATGAAGGATCCCAAATTTTGAGCTTTTCTGAAACTTCAGTTACTTGAGGTAACGTCTAGCCTTACTCCTTCCCAGCAAATACTTTGTCCTAGCAGCTGTTCAGATGTTTGTTTGAACAAATGTTTTGAAAAATGTTGAAATAATTATTTTGTATGAAACTGTTGCATTATGGTCGAAACTGCCTGTTATTGCAAGGCTCCAACACAATGCACTGTGGTTTTGACCCACAATCAAGTATTCACATATGCTGCTTCTAGTTTTAGGAAAAATTAAAGAACCACAGTCTTGGAAGATTCAAGCTGTAAGAAAAGACTGGACATTTTCTGGGAAAGCTCTGGTCACTCACCCATGCAACTCCTTCAATTAGCTCAGATGTGCAATTTGTGACAGCTGAGCAGAAACATAATACAGCATCCATCCCTACATTTATGCTAAAATACTGGCACCAATCACAAATTTACCATCTAGCCTTTTCAGTATTTCAGTATTTTGGAAATTTCAAACAACAAGATGTCACTACTTCTTTATTCCTAATATATATTAACTCCTTCATTCTCTGTGGCCATTTGACGTTAAGCTGACAAGCTAGCAGATGAAAAAGAAAAACAAAAACCCACACCACCCAAAAAACCCAAATCCCCCCAAAAAACTGATTTTCAACATGTGACATCTTATTTCTTATTAGGAATCCCAAGAACTGATAAATTTTATCTACATGGTAGAAGTCAAAATCCTCATAAAATTTAACCAAGAGAACTTTTGTTTACACAGTTTAGGGGATGTAGTTCAATATGCAAAAGATGCACAATTTATTGACTAATCACCTCAAAACCATCTGGTCATTTAATTCGCTTCTGCTCCATTGAAGCTCCTAAAATTTCTTCTACTGTCAGCTAAGGCAAGTCAAGGCTTCTCTTATATTGCTCTACATAGCAACAGTGATTCACATGTTGCTTTTAAATAAGTCTCAAATGCTCGGAAGATTCTTTAAAGATAAATGAACTATACCTTCTAAAAATGACTTCCTTATTTTGTAAAGGAAATAGATTTCATAAACGAGATTTTAGATCTACAATACAACTTGTAACTGTTGAAATAAAAAGTACAATTTCTATATACGAATTTCAAATTCACTTTTTGCTCCTATTCTATCTTTGTGCAGAATTATATAACCTAACTCCAACATGTTTGCCCGTTCAGCCGCATGTGCAAGGGATCATATACTAAGCTAAGCTAAGTATGTAGCTAACACTGCTCTACGCCTGGCTGGCTGTGTAGCTAACTTAGCCCCCAGTAGTACAACTGGGCTGACGCACACAACTTCAACTCTCGCACAGACTTGGAGTATACATGTGAATCTAAACACCTCTACATTCTTGCATTTCTCCATTTCTGTTTCAAAAATTAAAAAAAAAAAAAGAATTTTATAGAGTTTTTCTGAAATCCTGGATTGCAAGAGGGAGCATCTTGATGAGTAAATTGATATAAAATTAGTTATTTATGGCTATAAATAGAAAAAATAAAAGAATTCCCTATCACTATGGCCTAACAAAGAACAACTGACTCTACATAAATTAATCATGAGATTAATGCCAATTTGCAAACTAAAGTCAGTAATTTCTTAGTTTCAATCAATCACAGACACACCACCTATCAGTGGAAATAACTGAGATATACAAGAGTAGTTCAGGCCAAGAGTGGTTCTGGATGTCAGTCAAGATCACCAACTAATACTACAGCAGCAAAATGTAAATCTATTTCTTTTTAAACTGGTCACATCTAATTGGTCCTGTCTGTTTCAAAAAAATACATCATTTATTTTGACAGCCATTTACAGTAATGAGTTTCAGCAATTCCATGAAGTACTTTTAAAACAGCTTTTCTTTTCCCTCATTTTAACTACCTGTAGTTAATATTTGGTTTTGTCTACTTTAGGAGCTGACTAACAAGATTTCAGACTATTGCGTGTTTCAGGATTCTCATAGAAAAAAAAAAAAATCAACAGATGTTCCTCCTTGCTTGGTTTTGCTCTGCGCAATTCTTCACCCTCTCGGCATCTCTTAAATAAGAGTGAGATGAGACCAAATTGCCAGTATCAGGCCTCGCAAAGATACTGTAAATGGAACACTGTAAACTTTTCAGAGTTGTTTTTCTTCCATATTCCCTAAAAGAAAAGTGTCTATCTTAGTTAATAAAATATAGCTCTGAGTTTTTACAACAGGAATGTTTAATTTACCAGTCTATCTTGCTAAATCTTTTCAAAACCTTACACACAAGACAAGTGCTGATAGGTTTCTCTGGGTAACAATCATATTTAAAGCTTGTCAATTAACCAATTAATTTAATTGTTAGAATAATTTATTTTCCATCAGCATCACTAGAATAAACTTTTTGCATTGCCTAGTGCCTTTTATCAAGTCACCCTGAGAAAATACATAAGATTAAAAGAAGGAAATTGGTGAAGGAAGCAAAACCATTGTGAACCCAAACCACCCACCTTTTCCAGTTCATTTCATGTGATTCCCAGTATTTCATGCAGGGTGTCGCCCTGCCCATGTCCCCAGCCACCTGTTTCAGAGTTAACACGTGGGTGTAAAAGGGACAACTGTACTTCAACTTCAAAACGCCAGCTTGTGCAACTCCAAATCAGCGGAACCACAACGGCCCATTAAACATTGCTTGTAATACTTAACTCAGCAATCACTCATGTATTGTTATAAATGGACAAAGAACACAGATAACAGAAATAAGCAGGACTTTTTTCAGAATTTTTTTCAGAAATTAAGGAGTGCACCATGGTCTTCTACGCATTTGAATTCTTTCCAAGAATAAAAAGATTAGATTGACCTTTAAAAGTGTTATATTATTTGACAAGTCTCATATGCAGCAAAAGCTTATTCCTTCCTACGCTAATATCTTACCTAAAACCCTGCAGTAGGATGGTATTTTATTGTATTAAGCTCTAAATAAAGTAAACACAAATTTACTGGGTTAGATACTATATTAAATGTGTAAGTTTTCTTAACACAGTCAGTTCAAACAAACTTTCTTTTTGGCAGACCTCCTCACAAATAAACAAACTATTTTTAGTTTAGAAACTTTGACAGAATAAAGCTTCTGTGCTATCTGAATTGTATCGCTTAAATCTGATTAGACCTTTTGTTCAAATTGTGTAAACCAGGTAAGAAACAGACTCCTACCAGACATGTCTCTACTTAAGCTAATACATCAGGTTAAAATAAGGAATATCAGTAGCCAGAATTTTAAAAGTTCAATTGATCATTAGGTTAAAGGAAGTCAAATAAAGAGGAAAAAAAATTAAAGGCCCAAATATGCTATGTGAATATGGAGGTAAGGAAAAAATGATAGCATCTTTCATATCTTCACCAAATACATAATTATACTCTGGCAACAACGTGACACAGCTACACATCCTGTCCTGGTGGGGAGAGGAGATTACCACCCTCCTTCCCAAAGGCTATCGCAGCTTTAGATCCGTTAGCCTAAATACAGACTAAGTAACAACTAAAGTATAGCTGTTCCCTAACTTAGCTCTGTCAGAACAATTCTGTATGGTTTAAATAGCGCAGTTTTATGAGGCTTTTCTCAAAACAGGTCATTTTGATAGAATGGCTTAGACCACAGCTACACATGCAGTTATGCTGCATTTCTGAATGAGGCTGCAGTATCTGTACACAAGGGCAGAAACAAACAGCTGGGGCTGAAACCTCCTAAGTTGGATTAACTGTAGCCAGAAGTGCAGATCTGACCTAATTTGACAGAAGAAGTCAGCTTCACACTCAGCCAGCTCCCAACCTCTGCGGGGTCACGCACACAGAGTAAAGGGAAGAGATTGTCTCTCAATCCCTGCTTTCTGAGCCACACAGCGATAAGATCAGTCATCCACTGCGGTAACAGACTTGTGGACTTCAGCAGCTGGGATCTGGAGAAGCGTATGCCACAGTACGGGAATGCATTTCCCCAAGCACCCAAAATAGCCTGCGCCTGCTGATCTCCTGGGTTCCCAATTGTAAACTGTCTCTTTTCTAAAGAGTTTATCCAAAAAAGGAGTAAGCACTGCAAAAGGAATAGTCTTTTTTTGTGTGTGTTGTTTTTTTCCCAGTGCGTATAATACCCCAAGTATCTAATTATCTATTACATTATGCAACTATTATATGAATTACACTGTTTTGGGGCTCCCACACTGTTGAGATTGAGATGTAGCAATCCAGAGCCATAGGAAGCTAGAGACACCCCTCTGTCAAAGGTAGGTTCTCTCAGCAGTGTTAACCCGGTGAAGAAACATCCAGGTTGAGCTGTCACAGATATAACTGGTCAGACAATTCAGGTTATTGGAGACAAACTCATTCATATGAACGTCTAGGTTGTCATCTTCTCATTCATAACAGCATTGGCTAAATGTTCCTAGTAAAGCAGTAAACTATGAGCTGCATGGCTTTATTTCCCCTGCAAAACTCCGTGAACACTTGCTTATCTGTGTGTGCACAAAAGGAGCTGTGGCGTAACACCGCAACATGTGCAGTGCAGTACAGTGGTTTAGTCTGCATCTGTCCCCAAAGTCCATCAGACTCTCAAACCTAGCCATAAACAGCTTTGGAGCATAACTGTGACTCAGTTTTGGCTGTTAGCTCAGGCGTAAAGATGGCTCACTGCAAATTAGCGGGAAGCAGTTTAAGGATAACTATCCAAGTGCCTAACGCCTCAGGTAAACATCTGATGGAGACCAGTCCAAAGAGACTCAGCATCAGCAACTTGCTCCCTCAGTGTGTGGGGAAACTCTACAGAAGAGCTTTGGAGGGGTCCTCTCAGCCCTTCCTACCCTCTTCTGTGCATTTACTCTTAGGCTGGGGTATAAGCACTTTTGCTCCTCCGAACACTGGATTTTATTTTGAGGTTATTACAGAAAAGAGGGCAAAAACAAAGCAAGTTTTCTTACCGCCTTCCTGATTTGGTCAGTATCTACACCTATAAATTCTGATACGTGTTCCAATTTTACGAAAGTATTACATAATGTTAATAACAATACTACCCTAAAAGAAAAAAAAAACACAATAGTGATACATTGGGAGAAAGTTAGCCACAATGATTTGTATTTTCTTACTGGAGGATTTCTGTACTGAGGAAGGAATAAGAGGACTAACAGAATTATTTCAGAATTCATTATATGAAAAAAATAAAGTACATAAAAATAAGCCAACAAACTTGAAAGTACCACTTGCAACACTGAGATGTTACAGCATGGATAAAGCAGACTTTTTTTTTTCCCTGTGTGTGATGCTTTTTTTGGAACTCTCAGAAATAAGACTATAAATCAGTTTTTAGCCAAACTTCATTGGAAATTGACTTAAGGATGTTTAATGGAAAAAAGAATACATCATTTTCATTTGGGTTCCTTTAATTAAGAACTTTCCATGTTGCTTGGAATTGCATGGGCAGAACAAAAATATGTTCATAAATGGTTTATACTTTCTTCTATTTTATTCCTTTGAAACACTCATTACAAGTCCTTGCTTGGGAACAGTATATTTACAAAGACTTTTATTTAATTAACAGAAATGGTAAAGGCAGCTCACAGTGCATTTACTGAATTCTTCCTCCTCTTCCACACAACTGTATTCACAGAGAATCCCCTAACAAAAGCCTTACGGAGTACAACTTTAAAAACACCTGTGCTACATGGACATGGACTTTTCTCAGTGCATCTCTTGCATTCTCCCCCAGGTAATAAAGTGCTGAAGTAAGCACATTATGAACGGTTAAAAGAGATGATGTATTTTTCCACTCAATAGCAACCTAAAATCTATTACCTTCCCTTATAAACTGAGACACGGTTAGCTTGGCATCGATGCTGTTTTGAACTCCTTGCTTATAAAAGATGAGGACCCCCCCCCCCCGACCCTGCTTTGAGCAGAGGGGTTGGACTAGACAATCTCCAGGTTTCCCTTCCAGTCTCCATGAGTCTCACTGTATTTTAGGAATAAGACCGTCTGCTAAATTTACATCTTTAAATTGTATTATAAAAGTATTTCTAGATTTCTAGATTTAAACTTTAGTAATTCCACTATTACCCCTACAAAATGAAACCTGTGGCAGCAGAACTTCACATGCACTAAAGGACAGAATATGCATCAATTTTCAGAAAGGGAATAAACATGTGAGGCCAGTTCACACAAAAGGTAACAATTCATCTTCTCAATAAATGGTACAACCAACCTCTGTAAAAGCCTCAGTGAGAGCACTTCCTTATTCCAAGTACAAAACAAACAACTTTGAAATACTACTTCCTCTTTAAGTACAACTTATGATGCACTTCATTTTTATTTTAGGTTCTGTGTTTTTTTTAAAAAAGACGTAGAATGTTGCTGCTGTATAAACAAACTGCTATACTCCAAGGAATATCTTTGAATTCTCAAAATCAGGAATGCTATAACCAAGGCAGACCACCTTCTACCCAGGACCCTGTTTTCCTCTTTACGATGACAGACATCTCAAAAATACTGAAAAATTTAGACCTTAGGTTTCTGTTTTCTCAAAGTCCATTTCTAACAAAATGAACTGGGAAATGAATGGTTGCAAATGAGAAAAGAGAAACATCAACAACATTTTTCATGTTTTGGTACCTGAAAGTCCTGCTCACACTCGTAAGCCCTAATTACAGTGTAGTCAAGAAATTAATGTGCAACTTTACTAGATCTTTAAATTTTAGGAACCTAACAACTGTTATCACCATAAATTCTGTTATAAGAAATCTCGTATATTTTAATGCAATTCAGTGGCTTTAAGGTGGAGAAATACAGGCAGCGAAGACAATGTTTATCTCTGCAGTCCAAAAGACTTATTCTTTTACCTTCCAAATTGCAAGCATCTAGGTCTTATGAAAGTAAAATAAATAAATAAATAAAATAAAATGCACCATTTCTAGAAATTTGCTACATCAACATTCCACTAACGGAGGCAATAATTCATTGTGTTAAAACCCTTTAAGATTTAGGTCAGAATTGTAATATTAAGGAATACTCTAATATTTGCAAATAGGGATTTTCTTTCATGAATCAAATAAAGTTGTAGTCTTCTTGCTACAGAAAATATCAGAAATAAGCTTGAAGAAAATTATTCACAGGAAAATAATGCATTACTTCATTTTTAACTAATTATTGTGGTTTTGCAAGTTGACCAGACTTGCTGTACTTTTGAAGACACAGAACAAATTGTTCACGTTAATTTTTACAATCTCCCCATCCAAGTGTTTCCAAATAAAATTTGATCCCTATTTCAGGCTCCTTTTCTGTATTGCTGCTTCACAGTTATTGGAACTACAAAGCAACTTTTGAGCTGACAAGCACCACTAAAAAACAAGCGACAGAGGGAAGCGTTCGCAAGACAAACATTAACTGAACCTGCAACAAGAATCTCTAAGTCTTTTTTTTTAACTTTTCTAGTTACTTGGGTTTCTGTGCAGAGCTCATCTAAAACTGGAACCACACCACTCTGGAAATTAAAATTCTTTCCTACCTGCTACAGTTGTAACCAATTCTGGTGTGAAAAACCTAGTAAATCTCTAAGGAACACATAGACCATACATATGAATCACATAAAGACTTTTTATTCTGTAATTCTGAATCTTAGTTCTTATTTTTACCAAATCTTAAAAAGATTTTATTTGGAATGAAATTAGCAGAGTCATTGAAAATATTTTACTTAAATCCTGAAAAACAAGCAACAATATGATGTTAGCATATACACTGCAAATTCAAGCAAAGCTGCTCTACTAGAACGACTGATCTGTCTCAAATACTTGCAATAAACACTTAATTGGCACTTTCTCCTCAAAGTACTTTATAAAGCACCACTTTTGCCTTTGCTTTACAGAATTCCGATACAAATATATTTCTATGTGGCCAGTAAGAGCTGTTTACATAAATATTCCGGAGACCAGGATAGAGAAGTTAATTCACTTGTTCAGGGCCACAAAGCAAATTAAGTCTGGAACACACTGTGGTTTCCTGGCCTTAGTACTCTCTGATAGGAATCCTTTAAAAAGCTGCTTGTACTTTAAAGCTAGTTCCACTCTCATAGTACTATCAGAAAACCTCAAGATATAATAAAGACTTCACCGATACAGATAGATCTAAAGAATTATATGTAAGTTGTCTAACTTTTTAAATAGATAATTCACTCTACTGTATACTTCATATTGTTTTTTAAATACTAATGAGTTTGTAACTTTTTAGACAGCAGAGACAAGTAACAGTTGTTTTATGGTATTTTCTTTACAGAAAGAACCTTAACAGAAGATCTCTAAGGCTTTTTTAAATGCCATAACTTGTAGTGTATATTCATACATGCAAATGTTTGGCATACTGAATTTTTATCTGTACACACACGTATGTCTTCTAAAACGAAGGAAGAACATGTCAGAGAGATTCAGTAGGTAGTGCAAAACTATACTGGGGATATGAATTTTTTTATACTGCTTCACATTTGTACCAGCTGTTCACAAAACAAAGGCTAGACCAGCACTGACCACTCTGACAACACAGAATGATAAGTAGCTGGAAGGATGTTTTTCCTAACAAGCTAAAATGAAAGATGTCCTCATTACTTGGCTTGCTCAAAGCTCAATGATGTTATCAAAACATTGCACCAAACTTGATGAAGTCAACCAAGCAAACAAAACAATCTGGCAACACACTGCCAGTAGTTTCATCTGTCGATAAATGAAACGGTTTGTCAATATGCCACATAATAGATATGGTTATGGCCCACCCAGGGTAACAAACCACCCACAGATTAGATCCAATACTAGTGTAGTAATTAATATTATCCAAATGTTGTATTCTATGAACAAAACTAGTAGCAGTTTGATTGAACTTCGGTGTGGACATGGCATTCAGTTTTAGCTTGTGTATTCTGACTATCTTTAGAGATATTCCAGATTAAGTTAAACTAACAATCTGCACCCTTTGTACCAGTCTACTTAAATAGACTACAATTAGTTTAGTTAATGTAGATAAACCCCAGTCTGAGAAGAAAAATCTGTAAAGAAAGAAGAATAGCAAGTGAAACCGGCTTCAGGGACATGCAAGTTTCTTGAAATAACTAGGCCTTCAGAGGATGAAGGAAAAAAAGAAAGTATTTTAACTGCTCTTTTACTGGAAGCTTGCCCAAGGCTGAAGTAAAAGCTGCGTACAGAATTCCATGGAAGACAGACAAATATTCTCATCGTCATTAAGATAAATGGCAGTCTTTCACATTAGTATTTCCCATCCTTAACTAAAGAGGAAAATAAAATCAGTGTATTTCTGTTCCTGTCTACCAGAAAGTAAACAAATAACTGAAAAGCTATTGGATTTCCCAACTCAGAAGAACTTTTTGCCCGCTCACTAACAGAGGAGTCTTAACAGTATCACCAAAATACTGCACACAAATCATTTTTGTCCTCAATTATCTCCTCTTCCCGCTTCATCTTGAACTCAAATTCAGACAGGTCAAACAACAAAACTCCCTGGTTCCTTAACATTTTCATAATTTTATATGGTTAAACAATAGCCAAAGGAGACTCTTTATATGACACTTCCTCCAAAATCTTTCTTCTGTGCTTAATTAGCGCATCTGTAGATGTAGGAAGTTGGATTCTGTTCCACAAATGAACAAGTTTGGGTGCCTACAAAAGATCACATTTAAAAAAAAAAAATCCTAGGACACACACAGACACTGACTGGGATGTAAACAACCAGAAAGATGAAGTAATTCACTGATAAATACAGAACTGAATTTTTCCAAAATATTCTGTAAAACCTTGAAAAGAGAACAAAAGTTTGAAAAAGATGTCCTATTCACAGGACATGGAAAAGTTCCTAATTAAAAAATAGAAAAAGAGTCCCAACAAAGTCTAAAAGTAAACAAAGTCTATTTAACCTTCAAGGAATGAAAAACCCTTCTGTTCTCCACATGGTACCATTACGTTTATCACTAGTTCTAATTATAAACTGTATTACAGAGGCTTTTTTTATTGAAAGTTTGGTTAACATGTCTTTTATTTCACACCACCAATAAATAATCCACACTATAAAAGAAAGCTGCAAGAGAAACAACAAAGCTCTACTGGCAACCTTTTACTGTGATTTAATTAGAACTTAATTGCTGAACTACTATTTTTCTAAACAGAACAGTAAAGCATGCTCAGGAGATTCATGTATTTTGACCATCTCAACAATCATCACTGAATGCTTAACAATATTCAGACAACAGTTTATTATTTTGCCAAAAGAAATCATCCTACGTTTTATTTTGTTGTTACCATGAAGAAACAGTTGCCTCCCATCAGCATGAAGCTTACTTCTCCCCATTGTAACAAAATGCAGCTTGTGCCAGCATTAACTTTATTTCTTTCCATAAAAAGGGTGAGGACCTTCCAACAGCATTTTCTAAACTATTTTGGATAAAATCTTCTAGCCTAAACACTAGTTTTCTTTCCTCCTAATTAGCTCCAGTATACCACCACTCCTTCCTGATCCTCGTTGTAGGTGCTCTCTACCTTTCCAAGCACATCCTGAACTTCCTCAAGATGGTAAATACAGTTGCAAAACTTGCCATAACCTTTTATGGTAGCAATACTCCCTTTATAGATGAAATAGTAAATCTAAGATGAAGAAATTTAAAATGCACAGGTTCATGAAAGATCTTTATTGCATGAAATAATTTAAAATGTATTTTGTGTTATATTTTTGTAGGCAGGCTTTTTCCATGTATTAAATTAATATGGCTTTAAACAAGATGCCTGAATAAATTTTTCCAGAATTTTTATTTCCAGAGATATACATGAAACCCATATACTACAAACATATATGTTTAATTAAACAAATAGGTTTTTAAACAAGATACTGGAATACATTTAGAAAATCAGTATAAGAAAAATAGGGCATGTTAAATTACAGCATGTTTTACTTAAAAATTGCTTCTGTGTGAACACTGACATGTCTTAAGGTTCCACTCACTTGTGTTGTTTATGCTTGCACTAAAAATGCAACATAACTGTATTTCTGAAGTTTGACACTCTGCTACATTTATAAATTGACCTGAAGAACCTATCTGTGATTTACTCCCACTATGCATACACGTTTCAAATATGCTTCCTACTCATCAGCCAGAAGAGTCTCCAATATATCTATAGTAGGAACAATCAGATAAAAATAAGCATCAGGCATTAGACACCCTAAGCCATATGTCTCAGCAAATCATCTTAACCAAAGTACTACTGTTCAAGGGAAGTAATTTTATCTCTCTAAATCGCTGGAAGAGGAGGACAAAAACACAAATAATTAAGCACAGGAATAAAGAGATCACTACTCTTAATTTATCTTCCCATGCTTCAAGTCTCCTCCACAACACAATAGTGAACTTACGACCAAAAACATTCACCAGCAGGACCAATTCTCTGTTTGCTTTCACATAGGAAGTAGTTACTGAATTTCAGACAGGCCTTAAACCCAGTTCAGAAAAACATCTGTGGAAATAATGGATGGGCAAAACTTTATCTAGCTTAGCCAGATCTATAAATAGCAGCTTTCCTGGTTTGTTGTTGGTAAATGATCCTATATCTGGGCGAGGACTGCAGCTGCCTTTCCAAGAAAGCCCTTAGAGAGGAGTTTCCTCACCAAATCTTCCTCTGGCATGCAAGTGAGGAGCCCATGTGGAAGCTTAAACGCCGGAGCTGTACCACTGCCAAAGGCTCATTTGTAGCCATGCAAGAGTATCCCAAGCCTGCGATTCCACTACAGGATGCAGACAAAGCATCATGCATTAAGAAGGACTAAGACTTCGGATACAAGAAATAATATGATCAGAACAGAAAATAAATACAATTATAAGGAATCAGAGAGAGGGGGGAAAAAATCAGAAGCAGGGCATAAGGTGTGAAAAGGCAGGGGGCACTGAGCCCTGAGGGCTTGGCACCTTCTGCCACTGGCCAAAAAGAGCTTGGTTTTCCTACAAAAGTCCAGCTGGCACATCTGATGCAGCTGAGTGCCCACAGGCAGAGGGGGCTGAGGAAGAAAAGATTTCTTTTTTTGTGTAATATGCATGCATCAAAGCACAAGAGCTTTTAAGTGAAATCTGCTTTGCAACACTGTAGTGTGTAACCAACCACTTTTGACTGTTTCCTGCTCTTTCGGTGGTCTTTGGATTTACAAGATGCCATCGAAATGAGTTACAGGCAAAATGACAGTAACTTAAGTCTGGTGAATAGTTAATGTTTTCAGATGTATACCACAGATCAGTTTGCACTTTCTCAACTCTCCTCTTTATCTGCAAGTACAAAGACACTATACAGAACCTTGTCCAGTCTTGCATATCATCAGTTCACCTCCAGTGCAGGAATATTTTGCATAAATGGGAAGATCAGCTAAAAATGCTCATCTCATTTCATCAAAATGTGACCTATGGAATCTACATTTCTTAGGGAAGAAAAGCATATTAAAAACTGTTACTGGTTTCTGGCAAGTTGTGCACCTGAGGTTTCAGCAGAAATTTTCTTCTGGCCCTTCCCCTACTTCTCTTGGATTTATTAATCTGTGCACTATATGAATAAATATGTATTTCCTCAAAACAGAAATGTTACCTACAAAGCAAAACCAGTCTGAACAGCAAATTGCACTCTCACTTTCTCCTGCTCTGACATACTTTACTGTGCTCTTAATTGAAGAATAAATGACAGTAATAAAACAAACTTCAGTGCTGATTTATTTAAGCTCCCAGAGCACTATGCAAGTTAAAGTGCAGCAAAACTAGCAAGATATTTTACCTACTGATTTACTTCACAGGCCCAAAACTGTTTAGACATTCTTCAATGTTGTAACTGTGGCCAGGGTAATACTGCACATACATACACACACACACACACACACACACACACGTCTCGCTTCTGAGAGACAGCAAACTAGTTTAAAAAAAATCTTACACTGTACTTTACACTGTTACTTTCATGTAAACAAACTACTGATCAGAAAACCGTTATAGTATAAGTGACTTGTAAAATCTGATCAAGTTACCTATCAATGTTTGCTTTGATAAAACATTAGGTTTAGCTGAAGTCTTGCACATATATCAAGTTTTTCAGAGCTGGAATTGTTTGTGCAACTGTTTTCTGAACCTGCTCTGACTTTTCAACGTCCTTTTCTGTGTGTGCAGTCTCCATATTCCCATAACAGTCTCACTGACAATCCACCTATACCTCACATCCCTACTCCTATTACCCAGTGTAACATGTAAAAATCTTGTTTGACTGATTATTTAACGTGATTCCACATCCTTTTCAGCATCACTCTCTTACAGAATATGGCCCCATAATGCTAAACTTTTGACATATATCTTTTGGCTTTAACCATATGATATTGCATTTGAGTGCAACAGAATACACTTACAGAGCCATTCAGTTCAAATACACAGCAAGGACTTACTCTCAGCCCTATTTATCTGTCAACTTTTGTGTTACCTACACATCTTGCCAGTTGGGATGATTATCAATGATTATCAAGTAAATCCAGTTTAAGCTATGTCCTCCTAATTTAGTAACTATTTTTACATATACATATTGTTTTATCATCTTTTTTTAATGTGTTAGGAGGCAAAAGGCCACGGCTTGAATCTATGAACTACACTGTGAGAATTTGAAGGAAAGCAAATCAGTTTTTCACCATGAGTTTATGCTGTTTTCCTATGGACAAGCTCTCCTCAGCTCAGCTCATCTCCCATGTTAAAGACTGGCTTAAGTCAGGTTTCTTTTTGCCATAACTGAAATCAAGGAACAACTAAACTTTTCTTCCCAGTAACAAAATACTTCAATGATGACAGCATACCGAAGAAGCAAACTCAAGGACTGCAACTCCTAATTACTTCTCCCATTTTCTATCTTCTTAACTTTGAAGCTCAGCAGCTCTTCCATGAGATACAGCAGAAATATGCATGAGTTGTGACTCTCCCTCTAGAACAGGGAAAACTAATTGACAGCCTGAAGGCTGAATCCAGCCCTGTGAGACAGTCGTACTCGGCTCCCACAGTGGCCTGGAGCAAGACTGAACAATGTGCTTAGCCCACAGGAGAGCAGGAAAGAAAGAAAAGGGAACAAGGAGGAGGAGGAGGGGGGGAGCGAAGAAAAGGAGAGAGCGTGTGACAGCTGACTGGCTAAAGGCGGAAGCTCAACAGTTTCAGCAATTCCCCACCTTCCGCAGTCGGCTACCTGGAGCAGTAGCTAGCATGGAGCTGACCTGAGGGCAGGTGGGGTCCATCATCGAGAGTCTCCCTCAGATTGGGCTAAACTAGAGGAAAACTAGCTTCCTGGTACAGTGAGAACTATCTCAGGGTCTAGAATCAACATGCCTTTCAAAATGAGCTTTTAAGAGGTTGCTTTGCTAGCTCAAGTAAGTAATTGGTGTAGACAAGGAGTAAACCAGTATCCCAAGAACCCATAGAGAATGGAGGAGAGGAAGGCAGCATCATTCCTGCATGGGACCTACAATTTCTCCTAGCAGGGGTCACACTCCTGAAGCATAGAGCTACTAGGACAAAGGAGGGCACAAAGTCCCCTCCTTAAATTTTGCAAGGGGGCTGCATTTGACCTGATAGGCTTTCGTTGAGCATGGCTGAAATTAAAAACAGTGATGCTCATCTGGTTCTGCAGGAGAAGCCTTGAGTTTAGCAGGAATACGCTAAAACGATGTTAGAAAAACAATCTAACTTTGTGGTCAAGTGTCCCCATACCAGGCTCTCTAGCATACCCTATGGCAGCTATATATTATCAAGGTTTCCCTTTTGCAGTCTCCCCTCTCTAGACAATGAAGGGTTAAGCATACAATCATCTTGATATATTCATCTGATCCATGAGCAGCTGGCAGAGAAGAAAAAAAGAAGTTGCTCATAACCATAGGGAATCGTCAATCCAGGGTCTAGAGAAATAAATCCATACAAGGAAAACCTAAAATTACACGTTCAAGAACTAAATTTATACCCCAGCACCACCCAAAAGGGATAATTTTGGAACATTTCAAAAGACTTGGAAAGTTATTTGCAATTAGTGTTAAAAATAACTATGAAACATTTCAACTGCTCCTAAAAGCATAGTGATGAAGAGCAGCCTTGTGAGTAACAAACGTAACCATCAGTGAGCTCCGAGGTCTCTCCACGGCCCTGACAGACGTCTCTGTGACCCTCCAAGCCCAATACTTCATTTCTTCCTGCTTCAGTTTTGCTGTCTACAGAATTGCAATTGTAAGGCTTCCTTCCTACCCAAGTGCAAGTACAGTTAAACACTTATAAAATGCCTTAGAAATCTTGAATTGAAATAAACATTAAAAAAACCTCCAGAAGCATACGGACATTTGAGAGCACTTTTTAAAGGAAAATATCATAAAGAAATACTAAGACACTTGATCTTTTTTTCAGGAGAGGGATAATATTTATTAAAATTAGCTGGCCTTGAGGCCAGCTTGGTCTTTTTTTTTTTTTTTTTTTTTTAAGAAAATGTTGTGACTATTTTTGTTTAAAAAGTAGAGGCTTCATTACCTGAGTTGGTATTTTTAAATGGCGTAATTTGCAATACTTACCATTCCACCTTTATTAGTGAAAAAATTATACATTGAGGATAAATTTTACAACTTATTTTACTATCTAATTTTATCATGGCAGTTTTGATAGTCTGTTATCTGCTTATTTAATTATTATTAATCTACATTATATATACATATATATAATATATATATTTATATATATATACACACACACACACACATATATATATATATATATATATATATATATATATATATATATATAAAACTTTGATCCAACTTTGCCAGCATATCAGGTTGTCTTGCCAAAATTTTTCCTTGATGTCTCTTTATCAAAGGACAGTCCTTTCCACTGTATTTTCATTTAATGGCTATTCAGAAAGTAGTACACAGCTAAGTTTTCCTATATTTTGAAGAAAATTCAGTTACTTAACCAAACATGAAGTTCTTAGAAAGAACAGTCCAGAAGACACAGTTTTATAAAATATCTTGGAAAAGTCACATTATCAGTGGAGCCTTTCCTGTTTTAAAACCTCGCCACAGACTGTACCAAAGAACTCATTCCACTAAAAAAACTGGAGCCAAACGAATTATCTTCAGATAAAGATGTCTATAAGAGAGACTCACTAGTGTCTGATGAAAAATTTAAGAGCAGCATGGTATTCAAGGAATCTGCTTAATTATTGCCATCCTGCTCCTGTAGCATTTTTAGTCTTCTAGTCTACATACTGTGTAAACTTTAGGGAGAAAAGATCATTTATTTATTTAATAGAAAAATCTCCAAGTTTTAAGAGTTTCTGTACTTTCTATCTGTAGTATAATCACTGAGAAACATAAGGTATTGAGCTAAATACCAGACTTTTCACACTTTCTTTCACAGTTTCTTCCAGTAAAGCATTTACTAATAGGAACTGAAGAACAAAAGTAACCACAAATGCTTTTGCATCTGGAAACGGTTACAGAAACCAAAATGGTAACCATGTATAAAACAGCACATTCGTATATCTGTAAGACTTGACTTTATTGAGGAACATGGTTAGAAAAAGTATTTAACACTTTTGCCATTACTTTTTTTGCTACATGGAATATTCTTGAGTTGTAAATTAATAAAATAGCTCACTTTTAGGGCTTTTTTCCAGCTTATTATGAACTTTTAAACTTGAATTAAAGCATGTATATAAGTAAAATATTAAATTTCAGTCAAGGCAGATCTAGCATACAGCTCCTCACCAATCAGTTTCAACAGAAGCACAAATAAGCTCAGTTTAGAGAGTCCACATGTGTTTAATCTTTGATTAATTGAACAAAACCAAGAGCCTCCAGACGTATTTCTTTTAATCACAGGAAAGATATCTTTTCGGCTGCTTTGTTAGTAAGAGAGAGTCAGCAGATGTGTGTCTGGTCTGAAGGGAATTTCTCTTTCTCAGGAGAAAACAGTTTAAATAGGAGAGGAACAGCCATATGCTGACTATGCACTGCTTAACAGATGATGTAGAGAAGCATCTACTACCACAGGGAGAGGAACCAGGCAGTTTTCAAATTAAATTCCTTTCAAATTCGAAGCAATCAGCTGAAATCAATTTACATATAGGATCCAAGTTGGGTCAGACAGCTCTCATCAAAACAGTCTGCAGACACAAAAATGTAAATCTATCTGTACTGTAAGAAATGTTTTAACATGATGATAGAGAAATCAATTTATTTACAATTTTAAATACAGCAAATATTTCCCCCTCCCCCCACCCACCCCAGGGAATGGTGATTTAAAATAGTAATAAAATATATTGCCCATATACACTATTTGCCAAAAGCTCTATGTTCATAAACAAAAGGACACTGGCACAATGCAAATTTATCCCTATATTTAGCTCATAAGCAGGTGCTTCAGTACTTCAGGGAAATATGTTTTAGAATGGAGGACTGGGAAAAAAGCATGAGAATAACCAATGCATGAGATTGTTACTCAGCAGTCTATTTCTCTGACTTTCCATTATTCTTTTGCCTATATCCTATTATTTTTACCTATATTTTAATCTAGAAAATACAAACGCTAGTGAAAGAAGACAAGTTATCTCCCTCACTTCAACTAGCTCTAGCAAGACTTCTGGGGGAGGGGGGGGGGGGGGGAGACCTACCAAGCAGCACATTGCCCAGCACAGTAGCAAGGCAAGGAGTCCAACTGCAGCAGACACTTAGAGACTGTGGCAGTAAGACCTCTGTTTCCTTCTTCACGTACCTGGGGTTCCTGCCATTATTGATATTTCTAGCTGATGGTCACGTAGTCCAAATTGCTTTCTACAGACTTCTGGACAGCAAGAGCAGAACTAATTAGAGTTTGGGAAGCAATTCACTATGTTGGTCTGATTCAGGAAAAGGACTTACATACCTCTCAGGCTCATGCTTGGAAAGTTAGATCCCTTTAAACCTCAGTTAAGAGCTACAGTATTCACTTCTGTGTCTCAGACTGAGCAACTTACCTTATCTTTGCTATTAAGAGAACACAGGTAACAAACGTGCCCAGTAACCTATCCCATTTTCAGCTGTCCTGTTTTCCATATAATTTCTACTGTGCCAACAAGTTCAATTTTAACTCATACTGGTAAAGAACGAAGTGCACTGACATCACCTAAGCCAGCTGCATCTTCTAGCCTGGATACTGCCTGCATTTCTGTCAGCAAAGGTGGGAATTTTATCCATTTTAATTTCCTTGGTGACAAAACTATGTGCCTCTAATTCCTGGAATGAATAGGAGTCTTTCATTAGAAATGCTCTGTTTTCAAAGTAGTTTTAATTCTCAAATGTATGAGCATCTAAAAAAAGGTTTAACTTCTTGCATCTGTATCATTGTTATCCACTAATGATACCACTGACCTGTGAACTGTCATGGCTATGGAATTAGTTATACTGTTCAAATACTGTGCTGACACACAGCCTCAATAAAAATCCTCTTTCTCACTTTCCAAAATACATTGAATCTTAGCATTTTGGATCTAGCAAGAAAGATATAAATAATACGGGCTTTGAGTCATCTCCATAGAACAACAAAAATCATAAAACATGAATTTTAAGTATGCGGACATTATATAACATTCATATCTTTAAAAATTTCTCTTATATATTACCAAATATATACAAGTTGTATTTTAGATAATACAAATAGAGATCTTCCTTTGAGAACAGATTTTAACATCCACCATACTAAAGACATTTCCAATCAAGTTTTTTTTAATTTTTTTTTTTTTCCAAATCTGTACACCATTTTATCCCTCAGTGCAAAAAATAACTTTATAATGCTCTGCATAACATGATCATCCAATGACTCTGATAAGCCACCTTTCTTTTTAAATCATTTATTCATGAGTATAGGCAAGACTAACTCAATCTTCACTAACCAACACTAAAAAAGCGTAACTGTTGGTTCTGTTCTCCCTCCCACACCCTCCAAGCACAGACCTTGGCCTGAAGAAACCTAATCTTTCAACAGAATATAAAACGAAGAGCTCAAAAGCACCCCAAATCATTTGTGATATCCTAAAGCTATACTGAATTGCACATTTGAAACAAAAAATAATCCACACAACTTCTATGTGAGGCTTTGCCTCATAGAACAACATAATGTTTGCCATATATGGGCTTTTACTATGTCTGACTGCAAAGTACTGTACATAGCAGTTGCCGCAATGCAACTCTTCCTAGCGGGGCCCAGATAACTCTGAAACCTGCCAAATGGGGGGAGACTCTCTTCCCAAGGATGCTACACTGGGCTTTGCCTGTGGCTTGCTCAGTGCTACGGGGAAAATCCACAAATCAGCTCTAGAATCTATGGTGGAAGGAAAAACAAAAAGTGACCTGTGCTTGGCTTGGCAGGAGTACATATTCCTCCAAAGAAGTCTCCAAGGGACTAGCTAAATCTAAGCTACCTTCACTGTGGGACTGTTTGCCTCAGATCTAATGGAACGTATTTGAGCTCAAACAATTTTCATGGAGGTAACACCTTTAAAGCCAAAAGGAGTCTTAATTTATGTGCACCTTGTATACATATTATTTCTATCCTCAACTAGAATGCAAATATAATTTTAAATATATTTCTTAATATTCCTAAAAGAACTGTAGCTTTAGTTACTGTATATAGTCTTTTCTATAACTAAATATAATTTCTCCTCCTATGTTTATCATGCACTAAATGGAAGCGGTAGCGTGCACCACAGGAAGCATCTATTGGCCACTTGCAACAAGGATGCCGCACAGACAAAATGACCATGAGCTAAATCTCAGTCTGTAACTATTTTAGTGAGTCTGTGGTATGGATCACGGCTCTAACGGCAACATTCCTTCACCAAGTTAAAGAGAAGTCTTATCTTCTCCAGGATGAACACAGAAAAGATTCTGCACAGATCATTCTAAAGACAGCAGCAAATACCGTATGAAATGCTGAAATCTAGTCCACAAAAGTTTTGGCTTTTTTTTCCCCCCTCAGTTTGGTGAGCTATGAATTGTAAAACAGCATGCAAAGGGAGCAAGTCATTAAAATCATTTTTGCATAACTTTTAAGAGCAAAAACTCCTTAAAAAAAATTGCTATTAAGAAATGTGGAAATATAGTAAGCCAGGTAGCTGTTGGAAGCACAGAAGGTATACCAGCATTATCCATATACATCAATGTTAAGCCTACTCACTTGTAGAGAACTCGACCGTAACAGCAAATAAACAGCATTTTTTTTGACATTCATCCAACACTAAAATGATACTGTCCAGTAGGACAAAAGCTTTCTTATTGCCAGCAATATATTTCCTCATTGAAAAGAAGAGCTAAAAGAACTGACGGCTTGGTTTAAAGAAAGGGCATAATTTTCTGAGGCCATGGGTGTCTCCAATCATGGAAATTCCAAAATGTTTCCAAAATTTTTTGTTCATTGTCATGCAGCTGAAAAGGGAATAACCCATTTTCTGCTTGATTCTTTTCAGAATAGCAGTGGCTGCACATTAGGGATCATTTAAAACATAAAACACTTACAAAAATTAAATGGTCTGAATTCTGACATTTGCACCATTTGCAGCTAATAATGCTAATATTTACTCAGAGAGACCATATCTTGTCCAAGATTAATGGAAAATGAGAATGAATTTTCCAGCTAATTGAAGAGCTCATTTTACATAACACGGGAAAAATGAACTACAGATAAGTCATTGCTGATCTTTACGATTCTGTAGCAACCTTTTCTTCATCTGCCAAAAGAAATTCAGAACAACAGGGGATATTTCATTTTATCAACATTAATTAATGATAACGCTGATGAAACCATCCTCTCCTCAGGATGGTTATCTCTATTCCTTGAAATTCAAAGGAATTTGAAGTGTTTTTTGTGATAAGAAGGCACCTGCATTGACTGTATGCCATTTCTTTCCCTTTTAAAATCATATTAAAAGCTTTTGATGATGCATTTTTAAAACTAGAACAATCAATCTAATACATACTGAAGATTATCTTACAATGAAGACTAAGTTATACGAAAAAATCGTGACAAATTCTTTGGTCATAAATACATTTCTTCAAAAATTCATTATGACATAGCATGCGAGGTAAAAAAAAAAAAGGAAAGGGTCTAATTTAGAGGGAAACATTAGATTTCCTATCTTGATTTCATCAAATAAAATCATCTTAAATTGATTCAGCCACCTTCTCTGAAACTTCACATAGACCATATGTGGATTGCTTGCATAAGGATAAGTTCTGCTCATAGACAACCTGAACATAGAGTTTCAACACATTGCCTTCACATGTCAGGACTCTTCCACATGAAAACGGTTAAAAATTATGTCTTATTTCCATCCAGTAAAGGAAATCACCCTAGCAATTCTTATTCTCATTTGGAATTTGCTGAAATATTTTTTTTTTCATTTGCACCATGCTATGAGTTCAAACAAACACTTTAAATGTTTTAAATGTCATTATTTTATCTTTAAACCATGTTATATGACAGTCGTGAAGGCTCATGGAAGGTCAATTTTTCTAACTCTGAACTAGGATTATCAATGTAATAATGATATCATTAAATCTGAGTACTATAATAGCCATAATAATTAAGCATTTCCCTTTGCTGCACTATTGGATTTCTGTGCATACACATTTCCTTATCGCCTTTTTTTTGTTTGTTTCACATCAGAAATTTAAAGGAGCTGTACACATTAAAAATATAAAATAGGAACATAAGACCATTATTTTGTTAGGTTGAATCAGACAAAGAAATTTCTTGTCTTTCACCCTACATTTTACAAGCAAAAGTAAAGACAACTGGGTAAGGATTTTTTTTAAATATGGGATGTTTGTAAAGCATCTACTATTTTCATTAGGCCTGAATATGTGACCACACCATTTTTGTTTAATGAAAAAAATTGGATTTTAACATTTTTATTTTAGTTCTTTTATTTAGGGTAGACCAGAACATGCATGCAAGGCAGAGCATAGCAGCTGTTTAAAACCATTTCCCTTCCAGCAATTTTTAACATAACAAAGAACGAAGTTCACTCCTCACTTTCAGGAATGCAACATCACTGCATCTGAGCTATGCATCTGCTATACTATACAGTACAGAGACAGACAGAGAAAGAAAGAAAACCAGACACAAATACATACACACACTAGCATCTAGAAATATGACAGTAAGTTTCAAATAATTTATTCTCATTTCGACATATTTTTTCATTCATTCTCAGGTCTTATTTGGCCAACAGGTTTCACAGCAGTGACACCTAAGCAGGAGTTCCTATTGGCACTAACAAACACCTCCAGTTGGGCGGTTGTCAGCAGGTTTGTAAAGGAAGCAGAATAACTAAAGAGAAAAAACGAGGCTCTATCTTTAAGAATTAGGTGGATGCCTTAAAGGATTATGTTGACATTCAAACTCTCAATGTTCCTCAACTGACTGTAATAGCAAAGGAAATTAATACACCTAAACTTATATGAAGTAGCTAAAATAATTGCTTTTACTTTCCTAATACACAGATCACTAAATTATAAAAAGTAGCACATTTACAAGCAACTTGGATATCACAGTTGCACAGAAATTTCTCTTAAATGATGTTACATTGTTTTTTAAAACATGCTTCAGAGGCCGCTTTTAGTAAGCCAGGCTTTCAAGTGTTGTTCCAGCTGCACTCTAAAGGTTAGTTTCAACGCAAACCTACCACTGATTAAATGTTTTAATAAGCATTACCAACAGCATTACTATGAAACCTTTATTGACTCAAGCAACTTTTGTTAATGCCATTACTTGTGGGCATAGCTTCACTATTTTTTTGAAATGTACTTTTTCCTTTAAACTTCAGGAGGAAAGCAAGCAAGCAACCAAACCTTTCTATTTAAATGTCTGTCTGCCTTTCATTTGAAAGGAACATGAAACAGTTTCAGCAGCATGCTTTGAAAAGTTAACAGGGGTATAGCAGTGATACTAATATTTGCCTTTAATCTATTCTTTCATCCTAAATTAAACATTTTTTAAGGATCAATTTGATGAATCGCTGTCCTACAGAAGCATATGTTACATACTACGTTTTGGTGCAGCCGCACTGTAAAAAAGAACAAAGGAGCTTAACAAGATTCTCCGAAAAGTGAGAGTCGTCTTCATTATAAACAAAAGAACGAATAAGCTTTTGACTCGGCACTAACCATCAGTGAAAGGTAACAGCTCAGGTAACAAAATCTGCAATTTATTCATTAATTTCAGCTTGGTTTAAACAACGATGCTACACAACGGCAGTCGGATGTTCACTAACTTAACATAACATAGTACATACAGAACGTACCACGACTCTTTGAAAACAGTATCCAAAGAAATAGGACATTGTGAGAAGGATATTAGTGTTTTAGAACCACTGAAGAGATGGAGCTGTCAGGTGATCCGTCATATTAATCCCATGCTATGGAAGTTTTTCAATGTCACTGCATGGTAAGTCTGCATACTAGGAGCAACTCTCTTGGGAACTAATGTAGAAAGCACTTGGAGCATTGTCCAGCATAAATTAGAAACAAATGCGTCAGCAAACTTTTATGCCCAACAGCTTACTTAGTGTAAGATCTTAGGTATCCTGTTATTGAGGAAAGAGGTAACATAGATATGTACTTCCTTACAAATACTTTTGCAGAAGCAAGCCGCTTGAAAAGCAAATCCATACGTCAATGGAAAAATAAAGCTGTTTTCATAAAAGTTACCCAAGAACTTTCATAGCAAAACTGAAAGCTATCTTCTCAAAGAAACATAATTTGAAACAAAGATCCATGAAGTCAGTGACCAGCGAACATAACCAATTTCATTCTCACTTGATTTTTCTTTAGATCCTCAAAAGCTTTAGAGCGGAGAGAGAATGATGAATACAAGCCTGCAGCTACTGTTGTCACTCTTGATTACTGATAAATTCTATGTAACACTGCATAATAGATACCCACAAGATCAAGAGATATCACTTTCCTCAAAAAAGTGTACTTGCGGGAAAATATAAGAAGAAAATTTAAATGCTGAAGCAATCTATGCATGGCAATAACTGAATTTGATCTTGATCAGGTACATCTGTTCATCAGACAATCTTCGGCGACTCAAGCACAGGAAGCAGCTGCAGTCACTTTCCAGTCTGCTGATGGGTATCACTTCCCTTTTTCCAGAACTGCCTTTGCTTCTTCCCTGTGAAAAATGACTTTTCTTTCCCAGTTGTTTAGGTGATAGCCAGAACTCTGCCTCAAGCACTTACTCAGAGAAGCACGAATAGTTCCGGTTTGCGCTCCCACCTGTAAAAGCTGACATTTACAGTGAGAATTACCCGGTTTCGTTTTGACAGGGACATGCCCTTTATCACGTTCTTTAGGACCTTTCACCACCAGGGAATGTGTCACTAGTAGGTAGTAACCTGAAACCAGTTACATTCCTCAAAAACAAAACACGGAGCTAATTTAAGTAGGTCTCCAGTGATCAAAAGGCTGAGTTCAGGAAGTCAAGAAGAGGGAGGCAAACAGACTTGCAGCAGTATAAAGCTGTGAAGGATGATTACAGTCTTATCTGATTATCCCATCACGCACTGGTTTTGGACTACCATATCGAAGCTTCACTCTACTGCAAATTAAATTTGAAGATATACCATGAGGTTACATTTCAGAAATTCAGAGGGAATAACGTTTCAAATAAAGATGAAACCAGTCAGACAAGAAGAAAACAAAAACTCCCCAAATCAAGCAGGAGTTATGTCTCCTTTTTTATTTGTCTTGTAATTCAGCTTTCTGCTGGGTTCCCATTTATGCAAATTTATATCCTTCCCATTTATGAAGATCTTACAGATCTCAATTATACAGAAAATGTCATGCAATATTAAATTACCGAGCTACATTTCACAAGGCTGTGTAGCTCAGGATAGTTTTACTGGTCTCTGAAGTGTCTGAGAGATTTTAATTCTTGAAATATCAAGTGGCTAGCTATTTGATTAGGGAAAGTTACTGTCCTGGTAACATAATCGAACAGAATGCAGTCAGTGCGCGTGTAAGTACTGCTCTGGTAGATTTAAGAAAGATACCACTTTGCCAGCCAGAAGGATCATCTTGTTTTTTCAGGCCATTTTTTTGGTAAGGGGGGGGGGGGATGGGGCATGGTTTCAAGGAAATAACCATGAGAAATGCAGGAAGTAGTGCTGGAAAAAACGTTTATGGGGGGAAAAAGAAACAGCATGGAGAGGATATAACAAATCCACCATATCATAAGTAGACACGTGGGGTCTTCCTGCTTTTTGGAAGGGCCATAAGAGGCAGAGATTGGGTAAGAAAAAGATGTCTCTAATTCAGTTTGCTGAAAATAAACAGCATTTAGATCTTGTTCAATGTTATTCAGCAAGGACTACACTGTCATGACAGAGACACACAACAGTGGAAGAAAATGCAGCATAGTTTGGATCAGATGACACGCTCACCATAGCCCATGCACCAAAGAAAGGGTGATGAATAGAAGAAGAGAAAGGAACACTTTTTTCTCCCATTGTGTTCTACAGTTACTGAGGATTTTAGTCCCTCCAGTTGTAGATATCATATCTAAAGTTGTTTCTAAAGCTCTTAGATGATCTAAGACAACAAAAATATCTTTCAATATTTTTGCACTTCAGAAGTTTTTATAAGTTTCTAAGATTCCTCTTCATTCCGCTGTTTGCACCTGGACAATCTATGCACGGTATAAAGAAAAATAGATGTCCATCTTATTCCATAGACATGGAGGATGAGACAGGATGTCTCGAAGGTTAACATTGGCGCTGCTCAGAAAATGAGCTATAGGAAGAAATAACAGACATGAAAATTTCTTTTTTGTATTTATCTGAATCTGAAGTCATATCTACACATGTACTGAACAGCAAAAGAATGTCATCTAACTGAAGTGGTTGCTACAAGATGTAGTGGCAGAAAACGAAGCAATGAATTCTTTACTGTGTTATAAAACATGAACTGGTGCACTAGACCATAGCTAGTTCCAGTGACAGCTAGCAGGTACAGTGCATAAAAAGCTTTTCTTTCTTATGATTCACAAAAGTTTTTTGGTTAAACTTACAGCATCAAAGCATAACCAAAGGAGTACTCTAAATAAACTTTTGTATTCCCTAAGTGGACACCAAATAAAGGCAATTTTACTGGGTAAACATACAAAAATTAAACTTGAACACAGGATTTCTAAAACAGCAATGGTCTATGACAATACTGTGGTATTCAGAAAAGGGCATGCTGAGAAGCCAGTCAAAATGGTTCGCTGATTTGTTGCAAACCACTAGGAATGTAACCAGAGCTTATAAAGATGACAGTATTATATCTACGTCCCACAGATTTTGAATTTAATGTAAATTTATTCTACTAGCTTTCAATTATTTCCTTGTTCCTCACCTCTTCTGTGCCATTTAAAATATTTTGGTGCTTTTGCACTGTCACATCATTACCTTTTCTGTTAAAATTCTTTGACTATAATCTGCTGGGATACAATTAAAACTGTATAATATTACACTGTTACAGACCTAGAAACCTCATTTCCAAACACAGACAGTAATTCTTTTCCCTTACAACAATGTGGGGGCTTATTTTTAAAATGAAAAAAGCTTGCAAATCTTGACTGCATTTCAAACTTCTGAGACTATCCTTCAATATGAGAGTCATTTTGAACTGGATTAGCAATTCACTACTATACTACTGTGAGGTAGCAAACAGTTGAAGCCCCGTTAGAAGATCCTCATCTTTTATTTTTCTCCTAAGTATTGGAAGAAACACTTAAAAAACCTCCTGGTGATATTAGTGTTCCACATATGCATCCAGACCCTGTCAGTAAGACTATTACTGTAATCTCATCAAGGTGACTTCAGACAAGGGTCACAAACAGTTTTAGAAACTAACAAGTGAATTGGCACTGGCAACGCTGTACCAACAGTTGTGGCCTACCTCATGTTTCTGGGTTTTGACAAAAAACTGTGGAAGATACAGAAACACCACATGCAGGTCAAAGATTTCTTTGAGGTACCTCACAAACCGAAGCACATGCAATAAGCATGGACAGAACTTTAAAACTCAGTTTAAGGATCAATGAAGAGTGCTAAAAGGAAATAACAGCAATAAGGTAAAAATCAGATTCTCTTCACCATTAAGGTCCACTCAAAACTGCTCCTATAGGACATGGTATACAACATTTCTGAGTAACTAATCAAATGTTCTCAAAAAATTTGGATTAAACAGGTTATGCATTTGCTGGATAAATTTTCAGTTAGTCATGCACTAATTATTTTTATCAATAACAAACAGTAACAAGGAAACTCTGTGGTCAGAGGTCTTAATGGGGTGTACTTACATGTTATTTACATGTGATTACATGTGGCCATATCACAATGTGGTTACACATGATGCTTGAGATCCCTCTGGTATATGCATTAAGAAAGTACTTGGGATCTTCTGTGAACATAGGCGCAGCTAGGCAAAGGGCTCAGGTAAGTGCACAACTTCCCAGTCTGTTTCCTTGGCCTCCTGTGAGAGTTAGGAAAATCTAGCCCCTCAGATGCATCTTTTTCTAAAGCTGGATGAAATAAGTTTCACCACGGGTGTCTAACATTAGCTGTGACTAGACTCCTAAATTTAGACAAGTAGTTACCAATATGCACTGTTTAGCCATTGAAGAGAGATCAGTATTTTGAGAGAGTAATTCACCCAGTTCTAAGTCAGCTCTTCAAGAGAGCACCAGATGAACTGCTATAGATCAGAGAGGGAATCTATAAAACTAACTTAAAATAGACACCGAACTTTCAGATAGGAAGAATTCCTCTCATATTTAAGTATTCAAAACTGATTTCTTTTTTAACCTAGTCACAGCCTATGAATGCTTGAAACCCTTTCATGTACACTCTCCTCCTCTAAAACAAGTAGATTTTAAAGGGGATACAGAAAGAGATAAGCATAACAAAGGGACGTGACAACATACTTGACTGTTCCTTCCTTTGGCCAAATACTTATAACTAGACGGATAATTTGTAGGCCAATTCTTACAGAGCAAAAAAGGTCATTTTGTGTTTGTACACCTGCCATTATCTTGTTCTAGTGTTTATTCATGCAACAACAATTCCAAATGTACCCTGTTAGATCAAATCCTAGCTTTCCTGCCTCCTATCATGCATTGCATTTTGCATGGATATTTGGTGAGCACAAAACATCAGTAAATTTAAGTATGTAATATCTAACAAACACTAAGTAATCATAACTGCATGGAGACACAAAAAATGTGAGAATGCACAAAAACGTCTAAATTCCTACAATGATATGATACCTCTTCTATTTTCCTATTTTCCTGACTATTTCCTTATTAATAGGTATGTAACACATCTATGCATATTCATTGCTTCTAACTTAAAATCTCATATGAGAGGCAGTCCACGCTTTATTTTCAATCTTCAAATAACGTCAAGGCGAGGTTGTTGCTAAAGCATGAAAAGACCTGCACTTACTTGCGACCTCCAGCGATGCATTATGACTTACAGCTTCCCCAAGGTAATTCCTGGCCACACAGACATAGATCCCTTCATCTGGCCTGCTTTTGCGCCCGTGCACTATGCGTAAGAAAAATAAAGATCCGCTGGGCAGCAACATCCGGTGGGAGCGTGGATCATCTTTGTCCGTTTCCACTCTTTCACCCCCTTTGTACCATTCAATCGTTGGGGTCGGCCTTCCTTCAGCTTTACAGTTTAAAGTTGCTGGTTCTCCTTTGGAAACAATTAAATCAGAAGGGTGTTCGACAATTCGAGGCGGGAAATCTTCTTGCCGAAGGCGGGAGCCTGCAACATAAAAATGCAGTTTTCTTATTAGAATGGTGCCGCGTACAGTCATAAAGTTTTGTAACATAACAATTTAACCTATCCCGTAGTCCAGGATTTAGTAAGAATGGCTATTATCATCTTCTTAAAGTGAAAAAAAAATCTCAAAACATCTTTATGTATTTCATTGTGTGCGAGGTTCTCCCAAGTGAATAAATTCAAAAGCATTTTTCAAAAGGCAACCTACATTACTGAAGTAAGCTGCCACGTTCCTAAATCACATCAATTTTTATACTGATACATTCACATGGATGAACATATACATATATGTATGTATTCTACATATGCAGAATTACAAAAAGCCTCTACAGATATTATGCCATATTTGGCAAAACTACTACTTCTCTAATGTACAATATAAAGTCACGGCTAACTACATCTGACCTTTTGGAGAGTCCATTAATTCACGCAATGCCTGTCGAGTAAGTCTAACATCTCTGATACTACAAAGTTACTCTATTTTACCTGTACCATCAGCTCCCTTTAGCGACTTGTTAAGCAGTATTAAAGAGGTAGAAATACATGGAATGCCGGAGTGTTTCTTACAGCTATTATGTCAGGGAAAACTAGAGTAAATTTTGTGTTATAAAATTTTTACTCTCTCCTACTATTTTTTTATCTAATCTGGATAAAAAGCAGCCTGAGAGGAAAGCATCAGGGATAAAAGAAAATGTACAGGCAACCAAACTGCTCATCTATAAAAGCATTCAAATTCAAATTCAACCTAATTCAAGCTGCAAGCTGATGATGGCAAGGAAAAACTCTAACGATGGTGAGGATAGTTATATACCACAGAAGGATACAGCAACAAACAGGGTGCCCAAGAATTCTGAATTACACATAAGCAGCTACTGAGGCTTTTAGGTTTTTAAATCGTTGACTCCATTTCCATGTACTATTATCCTCATTTCTCTCTTTCTTGATACACAGTTTTACCATGGAGAAAACTAGTCTCTTGGGTCAATAATTCCTGATTATTAACATTCTAAATGCCAAAGTTTTTATTAGTATTAATAATATGGTTTTTGAACAGCTGCGTAGCAGTATGAAGAAATATGAAATCTGTACACTGCAGGTTAGAAGACCGTAAATTGGTAAAGAAAAAGGGAAGGAGACAAGGAGAGGATGGTCCCAGAGAGAGTTCTGTTTTCAATATATACACTGAAAACATCATGAAATGTAGAACTTGCATGTAAAGTTTATTTCACATTTCCTTCACCTCAAGTTAATCAGTGCAAATTAAACTTCACACTAATCAGCTAGCATTAACCGCACAATCCCAAGTCTCCAGTAGTATGGCTTGACTACATTAAAAGATGCTGGTATTCTTTATGCAGTACAGTAAGATAGCTTTATATGAATGTTAATGTTTATTAAGTATGTTACAACCCAACCAGCAAAGCAGCCTACTCTTCAGTCCTCTGAGAAAGGATATTATAAGTGGCCCTGTATTTAGGGCTGCATTCCTAAACTATAGGAAACGTTTTATCACTTGTCTAATTTGTTGATTTTTGTTCAGATACCCAAAACATTGCAAGACTCTGCAGTAACTAAAGCAAACAAGTACATTTCACATTCCCTTTTACCTGCAACAACTACCCGAGACATGAAAATTAAAGTAAGGGCAAGCAGAAGGGAAGCCAGGAAACTCCCAAATGCTTTTGCTGGCTACACGTCACGGCGCAGCTCCGAACGAGACTCCGGAGAGGGGATTCTGAGTTGCCCCTGCCAGGTGCAGGGACAGACCAAACCCTGGGAGAGGGGTGCCTGCAATACAAGGAAACTGGGCCATCCTGCTTTGCTATTATTATATGTCATTATGGAGAAATCAAAACTTGACTTGTAAGCAAAATGTATAAAGATAGTTAAGAATTGTTGCAAAAGTCCAAGTCTGCATCTATGTTATGTGAATTACATGTTCACATTCTTATGGATTACGCTATCCAAAATAAGTGAAAAAATAAAATGAAATATAAAGGAAGGCAAATGAAATATTATTTTCAGATTTTCTGTATGTTCATTCTCCCTCCTGACATTCAAGTCACTGCACGCTAACTTCAAGTACTGTACAAAACGAGAGTTTACATGCTGAGCTGTAAACTTTCTTGAAAACTGAGACTCAACATTCTCGAGGGGGAAAAAGTCCACGTACAAAGTCAAGTTCTCAGGAAACTTCAGGAATGCTCGTATACTTTTAAAATTTCTTTGGCAGGTAACATTAGAGGAATTTAAATGACAGAACTGTCCATTAACAGATTTTTATCCTAGCATTTTATAAAGTAACCTTTCTCTAGAAAATTTCATTGAATTGCTTGAAGCAGAAGGGTACATAAGTTGTATGAGTAGTTGACTGGCACCCAGCAAGCATTAACAGCAAATTTAGTGACAACTGCCTAAGGGGATATAACAGCCTTGACAACCAAGTTATTATCTTTCTCCATATCTACATGTTATTTTTTTTAAATCTTTCTTTCCTTTTAGCCTAGTTATTTAAGCTCCATTTATGTTTTATTGAGAAGAAGCAGCTTCAATTATCAACATAAGTCTTAAACTGGGCAACAATCCTGTAATTTTCTTGTCAAAAACCCATCCCACAGTGGATCTTTGGTAAAAAATAGAAGCAGAGCACCTATTATGCACTGGATCTGCCATTAAATATACAATTAAGCTATATTTTCCCCCCACAAAGATGACAGCACTATGTTATAGGAACTAACCAACTTGTGTTCTCTGCTTTTACTAGAATTCAAGTCTTTCATAAGAAGACAACAGGATGCCACCAATTAAAGTATGCCATACTACTTATTTCATGCTGCTACTTAAAAGAACAATTATATAAAATGATGTGTCCAGTTTCTTGGATGACGCCTTAGCTATTTTTACAAGAATTCTAACGCTGAAAGGAATAGAAGTGAAGGTTCAAACAAAGCTCCTAACGTTAGACGAATCCTAAATTTCTAAAGAAAAGAATTGCTTTATTCTCTCCTTAAAGCTTCATGTTGATATGATAAACAAATATAGAGTATTGAAAAATAGAACAGCAGGGAACATACACTTAAATGGGAGAACTGCTGGTATCAGGGCTACAAATACTATGCTAGTCTCCTCTAATCTTCTAACAACAACAAAAAAACATGAGGTAGCCTGACACAGTTAGAAATCAGGACCATATTTTGGTAAAATGTTGACATTTCAGCTGAGATGGATAGGAAAAACCTCATTTCCTAAGGTCTATATAATGTAAATAATGACGTAACGAATATGCAGTAAAAATGCTGCACGACCTACTAAGTCACCAGCCAAGTGGCAAAAAAACCAGAACATTGTTGGCCCTAATTATTTCCATTCCACAAATGCAGCCTTTAGTGTATTTTATGATGATTTTGAGAGCACGAGATCTCAGTCCCTTTTTTTTATTGGAACTCTTTACGTTGTAACATAAGATCTGAATAATTGGCTTAATTGTTATCAAAGATATTAGTAAAACGCTAATAAACAAAACCAGAGTTTCAAAAGTTAAGATTAGGTGATTCTTGCAAACAATGACACTTCATAAGAACATAAGACTGTTCCCAGTTTCCCAGTACTTCACTTACATATCACAATCTCTTCAGAAACTTTTCAAAAAGTGGTGGGGTATTTTTGTTGCTTTATTTTATACAGATGAGAATGATGTTCCAAAACCCTGTTGCTCTTGGGGTTAGATAGCTTTCCCAAATTCTCAGGTCAAACATACCCACAAGTAGTAAATACCCAACCATGAGCCTTAAGTACCTAATTCTTCCTGTACTTGAGCTGCTCTTGAATTCAAATCTCTCCACATCCTCCTTGATACTGCATCAATCCCTTTGACGTGCTTACAGATTGCAATCATATACCTTTTCCCTTTTTACCATACTCTTCGAGTTTTGGTAGTTGTTCCTGTTAGAATCAAACTCACCTCATCTGGTTTTCTCTCATAAGATTTGCTTACCATTCCCTTGTCTGAAAATCTAGTTTTAGTTCATCCTTTTTGAACACAGAAGACCCAGACTATATAGACTTTAGAAGTAAAAAGACTTAAAACACTATTTCAAGGATACACTGCAAAACAGTATCACATCCTGTTATGGGAGAACAATAACCAAAGGGAAATCAAAGTATATGGCTCGCTCTCATATCAGGGAAAAGCACCCCACAGTTTGCTCCTATTTATGTCACAAAACCCTGGAAGCTTATACATGCCATTTCATGCAAGGGCCTAATTTGCTTGTCATCGTGTGAAAATCTAACTTCAGTATATGGATGTTATTTCAGAAACACCTTTTTATCTGTTATTTTTCCAAAAGTGGCTTTTTATCTATTCAGAGTCATGCAGCTAACCTAACCTCTCAGGTTATTTGTGCTTATAGAGAGCAAATAACTTTCAATGAAAAATCAATAGGACAATTGTCCTATTCCCGTTCACTTTCTTTCTCTCAAACTCCTATGCTTAAACTCCCTTTGTCCCTCCCACTGTTTAAATGTTCTTACTCTTTGTATGATAAAGCAATTACCCTTGTTCAGTCTAAATGGAACATTTAATTTCCTGGGCTTTGTAGCCTGCAAAAATAGTGCATTTTTTAAAAACAGCTACTCCAAAATTTCCTTGCCAGATGCTGTAGTCTTTCATCCATAAACAAAGTAATTAACCAAGTAGTGCTGTGCCTCTGGCTCCTGTTTTTTCCAAAATGGTCAAGTCTGTAAGAGCAGAAGCCTCACTTTTGGAATTCCACTTTGGCATAAGGCACAACAGCCAAAACTGCTGGAAACTGATATTTGTGAAATGCTCTGCTTTAAGAATAGCATTTGTCATTGTATCACTTCAGATTCATGCAGTCGTTCTTTGCAGTGACAGCGAGTTTTATTTACTGCATCTATTGATATCTAACAATTGAGTTCTGAAAATATACTCTAGAAAAAGAAACAAATTATCTCTTTAACCTAAACCCTGACATAACTTTGCACAGTCATAACTGCAATCATCTCCATAAATACTTTAAAAGGATTCCACCTTTATGAACAGTAGTGTCAGGCAGTAGAGATGCTGTTTTCCTGCAAATGAGTAGGTATTTTGTATACTGCAGAGAAAAGGGAGTAGCTGGAATATAACAGTATTAACAGTTGTTTAATGTCCACCCAGGACTGCAAATTTATTGAAATGCATTGTAATATGTATTTAATAGTTCCAAATACTCAGCTGAGAATAGGTCCAAATCTTTCCAATGGCTTAGACACCATAAAACGTGACGAGCCTCTCACAGGTTGGATCAGTAGAACCTGCAATTCCCCTATATGCTCCCAGTAAACAGTATCGTCTCCACTTCTTTTTCTGAGTACACAGTGGAAAATAGGAGAGAAAGACTTGACTAAAAGAAACGAACTGAAGGCTAACTGATCATCCCTATCATGAAACCATTGAGATGCTCCCCAAAAAGAGAAGTCAGGTGCTTCAGTCTATACCACTATAGAAGGAATCATTTTATTTCCCCCCCTCAAGCTGTTATTGAAGCTTCTGTTTCTTATGAGAGATGAAGTGATAAATAAATGTTCTTTTTCATTATTTCTGTTACTAAGGTACATTTTGGGGTAAAACAAACAAGTTGCAGTTTAAATACACTGTCTGCATATAAAATATAAAAAGAAAATTTGTGGGTCATGGCTTTTGAACCTAAATGTCAAAATCCACAAAATATTTCTCCCAGTTAGAAAAATAACCCTGAAGTATTTAACGTTGCTAAGACACCATGAATTATAATTACATTTCTGTCCTGACTACCACACTATCAGAAGATGCCAGAAACCAATAATTTACTGTATACTTAAGGCTGAAAAAATCTACAGAGTAACCACAAACAGCCTGGAGTTTTAAGTTATGTCCATCTCTTTCCCCAAAGCAAAAGATTAAATGGGAGCCGTACTGAAAATGCCTCAAATTCAGACTGATCCTGTGCCTGGCAGTTGTACTGAGAAAAGTTACAACCCAAATATTTGTAGCAACAGAAATTCAGTTTACATAATATTCTAATAATGTGTTAGTCAACTGAATAGGAGTTAAATAAAGTATTACAGCAATAGGGTAAAAAAATAGGAGAAAGAAAAATAAAAACTAATACATTCTGTTGTTTTGCATGATTTTTTTTCTGTTCCATTTTGTACATTCTGCAGTAATTCTGGATGTAGATGATTTAGTCAGAAAAAGGTGCAAGTTTTTAGGCAAAAACACTTCTGAAAAGATGTATGGCATCTTACGGCTACCTAAATGCTCTGCCTGGTGCGAACAAAAAAAAAGAAAAGCAGGTACTGTATTGCAGAGATGCTAACACTGAATCCTTGTTTTTCATAATGAAAGATATATTTCCCAGGAGATGCTAAAATAGACTAGCTCTCCAAAATGATCACATTTAAAGAAGCTGAAAGTGGCAACCATAAGAGTCATGCTTTAGGGTCTCAATCCAAAATTAAAAATTGGTTTCTTTAAAATTGTTTTTGAACAGACTATTTAATTTCAAGAGATGTATCTTTACAGTGAATCCTTTTTATGCTAACACATGCTACTGTCCAGCAGTTAGCATAAGTAAGTCCTGACCTAGTTATTCATTAAACATAGTTAGGATATAAATTTAAAGTAATAACAGTTACATTGGACTATGTAAGAGGCTGATACATACATAAAACTTCATGCAGTAAGTGATGATCTCAGTATAAGAAAATGTTTAATTTTATTTTTCTTTTCCCCAGTTCTGCTCTCTCTGGCAAGCTTTCTTATCTCATTTGGCGTCAGTAGATGCTGGAGCAGTCAGAGAGCAGTATCTACAGCAGCGGCTTTCGAAACCAAACCTCATTCAATAAAAATTACAATATTCCACGCCAAACTGGTAAACTGATAACAGTATTTTCCCTTAAAGGAAAGATCTATGGAATCACATAAGTATTTTTCAACTGCACTATATTACAGAAACAAATACAAAGGTAATAAGGCCCACTTTATTCATCCCTTGGTCTTTGAAATGGCTGAGGTAATGTTGTGGGATATTCCCTGCACCGAGACGATACCAAGAACAAGAGTACTCTAGCTAGAGCGACAACGACCAAGATGAACCTGAGGCAAGCTTCTGTCTTTGGGGATTTGGACAGGACACCCCGGGAACACCAAACTGCCTGGAGACAGTCACTAGGGTGAGGGAGGCAACAGGGGCAGGAAGGCAGAGGGGGACCGAGAAGACTGTGGCATTGCTAGAGCTGACAGGAGTCTGGAATAGCAGTCAAGAGCCGAAAAGGGATGCCTTGGGGAGGGAGGGCTGACAAGGAGGCAAAGGATTATGGAAAGACTGTGAATATCAAGTATATCGAAGTAGAGTATGATCCGAAGGCCACGAGGGAAACAGATACTTGGCTTACACTAAGGTGAAAGAATCTGAGGATAATCTGGGTAATTTGGTAGATAAATTGAAAAGACACTGGAAGTGAACACAGGCTGAAAAGAGGAGTTGGGACATCATAGGAAGATATGGGACCTCTCAGAGCCATCACTGCTGCAGAGTCACAGGCAAAGAGAAGTTGGAGAAAAGCAACAGAAGTGCAACAAAACCAAAGGAGAACCTTTGGCTGCAGTGAAGGAACCAAACGAACTGCTAACTTGGTGAAAATGCTTAGGACTTCAAATTATATAGTTAATGAAATACTTCTGTGTTGTTAGTTCAGATGTCAGCAGAACTGATGAAGAAAATCCTGCTTTGACTTGAGGTTTGTTTGGAACTAGTGGCTGAGATTTCACCAGTTTGTGGCCTGCTTATGGTATGCTATGCTATTTTACTCCAAAGTTTTATCTATCTGAACAAACAAGTAAAATACAAAATATCCTATTGATGACCATACTCCTCATTTGGAAACAAACACAACTACAGATAACTGTCTTTTGGGTTGCTCTTTTTTCAGAATCATTTACTCACGAAAACAAATGTGCATGAACACATCTTATTTCTATTATTTCAGATGGGCTGCCCGCACACTATTCCAAAACTTAAGAAGCTTCAACCCCATCTCCTACCATGCTTATGAATGCTATCTTGTAATTCATTTCCAACTCCAGACTCAGCATGAGATTGATTCTCATATCGATCATCTGCACGTTCAGATGTCTATAAGCTGCTGAGAGAAGGGAAAAAGGATCTTCACACCCTCAGGACTATAAGGAAGCCGAAGAGACAGCAATTCTTAAAAGGGCTAAGGGTTTCCTCTACTCAGCTCTATGAGCCAATCATACTCAACTCTGAGGCAAGAGAAGCATAGTGTTATAACATTATATAACAACACAGTAAAAGGCATTTCTAAGCTTCTGCCTCTGCCAGTTTTGATGCATCTTATACAACTGGTATTGCCACTTATTCATGTTTTCAAAATAAATCTAAAAAGAAATAAAAGGAGTCAAAATATCTATCCAAACACCTGTTCTTTAAGACAATTATTAATTTGTTTATCTGTGAGGGTGAATGAAATATCAGAATTGCCCTCACAAACCCAAATTTTAGGTATTAACAGGAAGGTTATGTCAGCTAAGGAATAAGTTTGAATTAAATACCCACAGTGCTTGTAATTTAAAAAAAGTTAACAATGCAATTAAAAGAATCACTATTAAACAGTTCAGGGTTTTTTTTACTTCTATCATCAATATTTTGTTGTGTTAGAAATTTGGATTAATTTCTTTCATGCCACTTAAACCAAATTGACTTTTTGTACAACATTAAGTTTGGCAGTTGCAAAAGGGCGGAGCATTTTCACTTATGAGTTGTTACTGCAATAACTCACTTCTGCCATGTTTTAGTAGCACATGTAAGAATGGTAATTCAAATCCAAAGGAAAAACTGTTTTCAGTAAGTTATTAAAATGACATAAAATACATATATATCTATATCAATTAAAAATTCTTTATTTTTAAGCACAAGTGGAATAATCATTTTCCACACAAAATTAAATAACCACATACTTTAAATGGTCTGTTCATATCCTCTTTCCAAACTGTACTTTTATTCAAATAAGCAGCTAAGTAAATTAGTACAAAGCATAAAAGATGACATCCTCTTAGTGGAAAGCAATAAATTTCTCCTCCCGAGAGGAGGGGAAAAGGGATCTACGATCCCACAGGTTTAGAAATGAAACATTTGTTGAACTCAGAAAAGCACTGCTATTCAGTTCAGAATATACTTCTGGAAAATGAAATTTCAATGAGATGACTCTATTTATACTAATACAGAATTTTCAGAAAACTTCTGGAATACTTTAACTTTCCCTGTAAATGAGTTACTCACTTACTTTCAAAATATGATTCAGATTGCTTACACGTTAAAAAGCCACAAGTTATTTGGTATAGCAACATACATAATATATATTTTATCACTACATGATGACTGAAGATCTCAATCTTTCTATTGCTATTTTTCACTATTACAAAGCTATGCCAAAACAGCAAACAAACTTTCATCACAAATGAAATTCCATCTATCATTGCCATCAAAATCATCTCTTTCTAAGCGACTATTTTTCCCATTGACTGCAAGGTGTCTCAATTTCTCATTTTTCAGCAAACCAGAAAATCCATGGTTTTTTCTAAAGGCTTCTTTGCTTCCAAAATTCGAAGTGAAAATCAGAAATCTTATCCATTTCTTTTACAATTGTTTCTACTTCCTTCTTTGCATAATGCACAACTTTACAATGCTAGCAATTGCATCCTTTTATAGATGATCAACATTACATGAAGAAAGCCATATCCTAAGACTTCCTTAACATATGGTGGTATAGGCGCAAAAGTCTCAGCAAGTTTTCTACACTGTTGGATGAAGAATTAATGCTACCAATAAAATCTCCGTTTCGAGTTCCCATTCCAGAGCATGGTTGCTGAAAACCTAGTGCAAAATCACCACCAGTTTCAACCATAGCCTCTGTCACTGCTATACCCTTCCCAACTGCATTTCAGTTCCAGCTGCAGCAAAAACAGTACAACATAAACTACTTGGAAACAACCACACTGAATACTTCAGCATCATTCAATGGCCACCTCAAAGCTGCCTAAAAACAGGGCCTGGAGAAATGCCATTAACCAGGCTTGCATATTTACTCTCACATAACCCTTAAAGTCATTTTGATCACCTACACCTTAGCATCCAGCATTCTCATATTTCAAGCTCTGAATCACCTTATTAATAAAACTCTCTGGAAGAGACCAAGCAACCAAGCCGCTCAGGAAATTGTTCAGCTCCATATATTCCTTCTTTACCAATGCACACTGCAAAATTTCTCAGTTAGCCAAAGACTGAAGTGAGATCTGAGTAGAAGAAAATGTGCTTCACTGTAAGTAGGAGCTACGTTGAAGAGATCATGACCCTTTTACCTCAGAGGGAGGAAGAGGAAAAAAAAAAAAAAACCCACAAAACCCCAAACCTACAGACCAGTGGGTAACTGGAACGTCTCCATGATCTCCTAGCTGGGAAGGGGGAGGCGCTCCAGCTAATGCGCTCAACCTTCCCGGTGGGAAGGAGGAAGGGAAAGGCGAGATCACAGCACCTCCAAAGAAAGGCACTCCCCAGCCAGCAATTTGCCACCCTGCCAGTGAAACCTAGGGGTGTAACTGGAACCGAGAAGGGACAAAAGGACTTTCATTTTTTCTTTACAGTCTCCAGAAAGCACTTAACTAAGATAACTCAGTACCAGAGCGGACATATCTTCTGTAATAGCACTATCAGTTTTGACCCAACCACATATTGAGATTTTTCCAAATCCCTTGAATGATTGCCAGACTCCCTTCTCTATTTTCCAACATAGCTGCATACCTTCTTAACAGAAGCAGATTGTACTGTACACTCACAGCTAGACATATATGAAATGCGGTAAGAAATCTGACTTTTAGTCATTTATATCTTACTTTACTAACAGCTTTTGTTGTACTATAAAGAAAAAACCCTCAAAGGAATTAGCTTCAAATGAAAGTTTCAAAGCACTCTCTGTACGGACAGTAACATCAGTCTTCAAGCATACAAATGATATTTAACATTTGTTTATTCAAAATTAAGAGGAGAAAAACAAAATGAAAAGCACACTAATGAGTGAAGTTCCTACTTACAAAAGAGACAGTAAGAAGAAATGTTTACAGACTGTTTTCCTGCATATTCAGTGTGTTTTTCAGAAAATCTGTAGCTAATAGCCTAAGTGTTCAGCAGTCTGAAGTCTATTTAAACATTTAAAACAAAGCTTTTGAGATGTCCTGTATGAAAGGCACACTCAAGGAAGATATTTAAATAGCACTGGTTTTAGGTGAGTTATTAACTTCTTCAAGAAAAAGTACTGAACCACAATTTTAAGGATAATTGTCTGGAGTCATTTATACTTTCAGAAAACAAAATATTTGAAATAGCCTTTTAAAGGATTAGTAACAAATCCCTAGAGGAATGCAGCCCACCTCAGTCAATCTTCAACCTTAAAAGCAAATTCTGACATATCCCGAACATTAATGAAGGCAACGTTTATAGCTTACATAGCATGCTAAATGCGAGAATTTTACAGATAAATAAAATGCCATTGACTCTGCCTACTGAAGCTTATAATGGAATGAAAAATAGATAATAAAATAGTGGTAGGTTATAGTTGTTGAGGAAGAGTTTGAAGAAGTAAGAACTTTATTAAAAGTACAAGGTAAAGATTTAGGAAATTATAATTATGTGACCAAAAACAAAAACTCAGGAATGTGCTTTTATGCTGGATATTTTTTGTAACTGTTCAACTGTTATTCCTTTAATAGTATTTCCTTTCTTCCTCTTTATTGTTTAGCAAGCAGCTTACGAACTACTATTATAAGGAGTTCTGATGAAGGGATTAGAGTATGATGGAGAAACAGAGACCAAGATCAGGCATCCAAAATGGCGAAAGGAATGAGACAGCAGAGGTATGAGAAAGATACGTCGTCACTTAAATTGTGAGGCTTTGAGACAAAAGCAGCAGAGATGAGTGTTAACAGCAAATGAAGGCAGAGAAATAGAGCTCAGAAGAGTTCTGCAGAGCTGCACAACAAAGGCACCAGAAGCTGGAACTTAAAAGACAAAATTATGTGAATTACCGAGCTATATAATTTGAGAAGATTATAATGCATAGTGCAACAACACTACAGGCAGGCCAGAGGTTTGCATGGTTTACATATATAAATGCGAATTAGGAAGACACCTCAAAGTGATTAAAAGGAGAATAGCTGTTGGGGGTGGGGGAGGAATCATCATACTATTTCTAACAGTATCCAGTATGCCATGGGGGGTTCAAATGGTAAAGAAAAATAAGTTAGGTCAGGAATTAATAAACTGTAGAGGAGCCTGCATGCCCCCCTCCCCCCCCAAAAAAAAGTCTGTCTTTTTGCAGCTCTATCAAGTGATCTAATAAAAGAGACTACTCCCCACAAGCCTTGTTTCACAATGTAACGATAGACAAGCACAGAGAGGCAAGCGGAAGCAGAACAACCACTGCCTATAAAAATGGGCAGCCAGATTTAAAGAATCTGCTGCTAAACTAAGTATGCTCCTTTGGCAAGGAAAAGCTATTTTTCTCCAGTGTCTGTAAGACTCTAAAACAGAATTACATTATTGGAGTTTTCCTTCCAAAAAATTAAAGTGCATTTTACAAGGATGTAGAAATGCTTGGGGGGGTGGGGGCTACCTATATTCATATAATGAATTTGGATTTCATCTCATGTACAAATATATCATCTACTACTTGGGATTATGGTAATACTTCCTATAATGTCCTGAAGCTACCTGCTCACTAAATTTGCATGTTCCCCCCAGTTTATTACAAAGTGGACTCGTTTTAATTACCCCCTCCCTCCCCTGCCTCCCGCCCCCCCGCCATGACTACATCATGCAGAGCTAGTCCAATCCCTCCAGAAAGATAAAAGTAGACTGCAGTCTCTACTGCCAACACATAACATTAATCTCACTAGAAACTTACGCTTTTGAAGCAGCTACATCCATCTCTGTATAGCTATCAGCTATGGCTTGAGAGGCAGATACAATCTACTGTAGGCTTTGTTTGTCTTCTTCTTTGCAAACAACTATCCAATGTTTTAAGCCGACTTTTTTTGCAACAGGGTTTTCAAGGCTAAACTACTTTTCTGCATCAGGAATATAAGCAGGGCATATTTTCTAAACTCTAAAAGGCAATCAATACATGGACTTCTTCCACTTTATGTAAACAGCTATTTGAAACAAAAACCTCTCAGCCTGCAGTAAGCCTTCCTGAATAGGCTGAAAGCCTTCGGTGGGACTAATTAGATAGAACCGCTAGGCCTTGAGGCTCACAGCTGCTCACTGGGGCCCTGTGCAAATGCTGACAATTAAATGCATGGTTAGGGGGTTTAAATTGATTAACGGATATCAGTTGTCCCTTCTCTACAGGTAGACCCCTAATCTCATCCTTTCCACTTATCTAATATACCATTATATGACTAATTAGTAAGCTTTATGGCACACATCAATTCGAAGGCATTTTCTAAATGCCAGCTCATCTGTCCTTATTTTAAATTCTTATTTGAAATGTACAGGAAATTCTCCTTCAGTGTTGTGATTAAAAGCAAAAACAAAGTAGTGCTAAAAATTTACTAAAAATGAACAGATCTTTTGCTGAGAGATTGTAGTGCAAATTGTCAGCCCTCTGCACTTTACTTAAGAGTTCTACTCTGAATTTTTTCTATAATTTTGTGGTTGCTGCAGCAAGTATTTATAAGCTGACTTACCTGCATTTGGAACACCATAATGTCATAGCTACAGGACCTTATATAGAGAAATGGATTATAAATAGTCAAGTTTCATAGGACAGATTCAACACTATCTGATTCTTCACAGGGACAGTGGCAAACAGCTAATTTTCATGATTGTTAGGGAAGAATCACTGGAGAAAGACTGGAAAATCTCAATTTGTATCAACTGCCTAAATCTCTTAATATAGCACATCATCATCACTGGAAAACACTACCATCAAAAAAGCAAATGAGTTCATTCATCAACTTTAAGAATGATAATCTAATGATAAAGACTAGTACATAAGATTTAGAAGCAGAAGATAAGAAAAAGATCTCTAAAATATTTCACCCAAGATCTCATGCCTTTTTAATCAGAAAAAAAAAAGTAATGGGTTTTCATGGAGAGTTCAAAGCTCTCAGCAAAGACAGGGCCACTAAACCATATATTCTTCTTTCAGCCTCAACAGTGGTGTGGTAGAAGCCACTTCAGCTCTTCTCTGGATTTACCCTTAAGGGAAATCACTATATGTGCATAGCAAGTGCTTGGCCTCTGCAGTAAAATCCAGATTTTCTATTAGGTACATATGACCTCTACAGAGTGCAGAGGAAAGATAAAATGATTCTGAAGAGAAAGTTAAAAAAATGTTATGCTGAGCACAAAATGACTGAGAATTAGCTGCTTGGTGTGGAACTGCCTAAACCACGCCAAAGCCAAATTCTTTATTTCTTCATGCCTTAATTAATTTACCATGACTAGAGTGGTACCTCCTTCCACCTGGAATGAGCAGTCCACAGACCTGTGCTCAAGGCAGATGTCTTCAAGATGTCTATGTCCTTTCTTTCAAAAGCATAGAAGAACTTTTTTTTTTTCTGATAAAGCCTCATGAAGGTGATAGGGGCCCCATTCGTAACAACAATTAGAGACATCACAAAGGGCAGGAGACCTGAGATCAAGTCTCTGCTCCACGGGCTGTTCATCAATTTTACATGAAGCAGTTAAAACGCTAGCATCCTAATTTTAGAAGAAAGTTATTGTGACATTGTTTATGAAACCCAATCTGGTAGGCCTGAGATGGACTATTACTGTGCTAGTGGACTGAATCCCTTAACGGACATAGGAAGAGTATTATTCCTCCTGAGTTCAGTGCTAAACCAAAAGGCAAGAAGAAGAGCACATTGTTTAAAAAAGTTTTCCTATGGCTGAGAAATAGATGAAGGAGGTTTCAGAATGGCCATTTCAGACACAGTTCCTCTTTAGGTACCTAAGTGCCTTTGGGATCTGGCCTTTAACCTGTGTGCTTATTTCAACGTGTAAAAGACAAGCAGATATTTATCCATCCTTTCATGGGAAGTGCTAGCAAATTCATCTACGTACACGTGTGTTTATATCACTATTTAAATAGTGATATAAATAATAGAGAACAGAACCAGCTCTTTCATGAAGACCCTGAGAGCAGTATCTTAGGTGCTAAATCTAACCAAAATGATCAAAATACTTTTTTTTCTATCTCAAATGGAAGTTTTGAGGCACTAAAAAGATCCTGAGAAGCACTTTCCAAAATAACAAGAAATTTCAAGCCCTAGCTGTAACACTTAAGCTGACAACACAGATTCACAGAGCTGTAAACATGATTTGTTTGTTTTAATATTGCCATTTACTTATCAGTAAAAATCAAACAACATAGCTTTAATCTGTGCAATTAAACAACTGTTCTTACAAGCCAGCATTACAATTTCACAATTGCTTCATTAGGTAGCATTACATCCTGTGCAAAAAAATATATGGCATACTTAAGGAGGCTTTCCTAAAATAATATGATACCATACTACTTTTAAAAACAAAAAGGAAACGTTCAGTTTTGCTATTTGGTTAAAAAAAAAAAAAATCTGATGAATTAGCAACAACGTTGTAATAGTCTACTCAATACAGATTTCTACCTAAAAGAACTGAAGAGCCTGAACCAAAGCTGAAAACTTTTGCTCAAGTTAGGATACATACCTATAAGAATGGAAATGAAACCTCTGCTGCTTTCCTGTTAAAAAAAAATTTCATCTAGCTGCTCTATTCGTTCTTAATTGACTGTGCAACATTATCAACAAGATAGGAAAGCTTGACGGTTGTACATGCAATTCTCCAGAAAGTCTTCTGTTAACAGATTAAGAAAGGCCTGCGGGGACTGGGTTACAGCCCAGCTGCTGAAGCTCTGACATTGTGTTATTTACCTGAAGGAGACCAACTTTTGTACAAGCGCTTAGCTACTATGAGCCTACATGTCCAAGAAGTTCTTACTTGGAGATAAATTGATAGTATAGGATAAAATGTTACAAGTGACTAAGGAGGTCCTAAGTTATTCAGGTACTTCGAAAAAAACCATACCAGATACAAGACTGGGTTTCAATGGGACAAATAATTTAAACAAATAAAAATACTTTTCCTCATGCAAGACTACAGCACTCAAACTCCAGAAAAACAAAACAAAACTACAGTATGTAACGAAAAAGGATATATTCAAATTGTTATTCTATGGACTTAACGTACACTGCAAAAAGTGTCTCATGTATTACACTGTCTCTTCTACAGGTCTCAAAATGCACATAATGTTAAAAATGCAACAGACTCAACATGTCTGTTCCTAATAATTACTGTTTTCACTGCCCAGGCCTTTGTAATCACATTAAAATATATTTTTCTGAAAATAAAATTAAAGGTGCTCACAGAGCAATTCTGAAATTGTCAACTTATTGATTTTAGGCTAGGAAAAGGTTCTAAGGAGTACTAAGTCCCAGTGAATGTCAATGAGATTTGAGTGCCTTAATTGACCATGGTCAATTTGAACTCTTTAAAGCTAATCTGAAAACCGACATACTTAAATACTGCTCAGAAGTAGTGTGTGGAGGGTTTTTTATTTGTTTTTTTTACTTCAGATCCCCAACTGTAAAACTCCACTCCTATCACAGCATGCTTACATACATGACAATTCAAAGGGGCTGGCTCAGCAAGCATTTACCAACACATTCATACAGGTTTCACTGGTGAATTCTTAGAAAGTATTATACCGTGAACACTAGAAACAATAAAAAGAAACAATTGAACAGAAGGTTGTACATTGAGTACACTGTATGCATATTTAATTAAATACTGTATTTCAACTGTAGAAGAAGAGGACATATGCCATGCGAATTTTCATCCTGCTACCATCCTTCGAATAGCCTAATAGCATCAATCTTTATACAAGACTGACTAAAAGAAACCAAGATATGAAGTATATAATTTTGTATTCTTCTTTTATTAAATGGAAGAGATCTCTTTTTCCTTGACCTTGATCAAATACCAGCCTGTAACTCTTTGAAATGACACTTTTTAAAACATACCAAGCTCCCCTCCCCCAACACACATACACGCCAAGCATAGAACTGCAGTCCTTCAGCCTCATTAAATTACATTCCTTAACTAAATTATTTTCTTCCACAATAAGCCAAAGGAGCCTGATGGGGGTAACATAGACTGCATTCTTTCTTTTATATCCCCACAAATATAATTCTGAAACAAAACAGAAATTTAACCTCTATTTTCAAGTGAAACAAGAGAACTCCAAAATATCCTTCATCCTCATTTAAGTAAATATCCTCACTCACCAATTGCAAAAGCAATACTCAAACAAGCAGGATCAAGCCATAGTAATGATCACTCCTGACACTGAAAAAAGCTTTTCTTCATATATTTCAGCAAGCAAAATCCCCATTTTCCTGTTAATGCTGTCTGTCATAAAGCCCAGAATGAATTAGCAAAAATACTTACGTTCATGTTAAAGGCTCTCACAATGACAAGAATACGTTAACAGGGGAAAGAGAGTAAAAGATAAATAATGCTAAGGAGGCCATCTCCACAAAACACTGCTGTGAATGCAAGTGCCTAAAGCCTTGCATGCTTAGTAGTATTGCTCACTGTAGTCCTCTCTCCCTGGAACAATTTACCTGCTCTCCTTCACTAATGTACAATCTCCCTTTTTTTCCATTAAGGAGATTTCCTTCCTTTATGAATATCTATCACTCTACAATATGTTGTCTCTACACTGAGACTGAATACTACTTAATAACTATCGGTCAAAAAAAACTGCAGGGGTACACAAAGTTGTAGTGGCAGACAGTGCATTGTTTCCAAAATAAATAAGAGAGAGGACACTATTACAGATAATTACCCAAAGGCACTGAAGTTCAAATACTGGAGAAAGGAATCTACTCCTAAAGACTACGCACTTTCACTGACACGCAAAGAAAAAAAAGGCAAATTCTAGCAACTGAAAATAGGAACCATTAAAACATTTAAAGTAATTTAACTCCCTTCCAAACTGAACAGTTTGTAAAGAAACTTCCTTAAGAAATACCACAGACAGTGTGACCATCAAATGGTTAATTTATGTAGCTTATCAATTCTATAAACCATTAAACACTATATACCATGACATGACTGAGTTAAAACAATAAAGCTGGCTTGCCCATTTCCAGCAAGCAAATACACTTTTAGGTTAGGCTTTCAATAAAAATATGATAGGATGGAATTGCGGTTTTACAAAATACGGTACCACTCTCAAGACATGAGATGTCTCTATACCGCTAGAAAGAACGGAAATATATCCACATGGGGGAATGCTTAAACACACATACGCGCGCACACACGAAAAACATTCTTTGTAACCTGTTCTCTTATATTCTTAAGGTCAACAGATTGTTACATACAGATGACAGATACTTTTGGTCTGTGCATGGAGAAATTACGTTGAGGACATAGTTCACAGAAGAGAAACAGGTGAAGGTATGAAAGGCAAATGTTAAACTTGACAGACTACAATATAAGCTTTATAAAATCTATATATTATTGATAGAAGACTGTTTGAAGTAGTTTTATATTTTAAACATAAAACTTTGAAGTTCAAAGCTCTTCATCTATATTGCATTCAATGTAATACAGTATGAGATTGAAGATAATGTCATTTATTACACACTTCTCATTTAACTTCTTAAATTGGCATACATTCCTTTACTCCTTTTTGGTATGGGTTTGACGTTGCGGGTTTTTTTTAACATCTTTGGTCTAGCTGCTGCTGGATAACTTTTGCTTGTGACCAGGTCTCAATGGAAGTGATGACTGACTACTACAAAGCCATTTTGAAAAAGCAGGAATATTCCTGAAACAACTTCTAAATGAATGAATGAGAGAATTATAATAAAACCCATCTCTCTATATACTCAAACCAGATTTTTCCTTACAACACATCAGCTCTTTTATCCTAGAGATTTGTAAATTATTCAAGAAACAGATTTAGTGTAATGAGTGGAAATTTGCATGTTTTAAGAAATGGAAATTTTATCTCTTCCCCAGAAATGCTGCCAAATAACTGCTATAGAAAGATCTGTCCAGGTCTGTAGAACTAAAAACAGTGACTGAGGGTGTGATCCATACATTTTTCATATCAGATATGTAAAATAAATGTCAGTGGAACACTGGAAGCAGTGTTCATACAAACATACAGAAAAGAGGAAAGACTAGATTATGACGACATCTTACCATGTCTTGATATTGCTCACATATTGTGAGCAATAGCTCATTTTAGTGCCATAACTGAGCAGATTTAGCAGAATACGGTTACTTTCCTCCTGCCCTTCAAATCAAGCAAAAAGAAGAAATCCCAAGAACTCTTACAGGAATCAGCCGGTCATCCAATTCCCTAGGACAGCAGAATAAGAATCTAGGGATATTTGAGTCTCAGCATGAGGAAGACCAGCACAGGAATCCTAGAAAGGATAAATAATTCGGCTCTTTCTCAGTGGGCTCTGAAGAAATTCAAGAGACACAAATCATACATATTTTCAACATTTACACAATTCACTGAAAATGACATTCATATGAGTAGAAAATACTTGTTAAGTAGAGCTCCACATACTACTAGTAATTTTTTGTTAAACTTTAATTTCATGTTCAGATAAAAGTATAGTATTGCAGAAAGTGTAAGACATTGGACCATTAAATTACAAGCAAGGGTTTCCCCCATCCCTCCTTCATTTGATAAAACAGGAGAGAAACATTTATTTTGAGTGATTTGTAAGTGTTTATGTTATTAAGTATTTAAATGCACCCTATACTGCTTTATTAAATACTTTTAAAACATAAATGGCCCAAGTGAAAAACCAATATGGAAATATCATGCTTATGTAAGTATATTCATGGAAATACTTTATTGATAACCCAGTAGATCTTAGATAATAGCTTACTTACATCTTTCAGTTATATTTTAAATCTATAGCACTAAAAAGTTGTTTTACTACATGTAAGGTAAATGTTTTTGTTCAGTGATGCATATACATAAAAATTTTTTCTGTATCGCAGATGTCTTGGCTTAAATGTGAAAATCACTACAACATTAGTACATCTTTATAATTTAAAGACACAAAATTGCTTAATATTAACCCAAATTGAACATTAAAAAAGTAAAAAATATACACCAGCTGAACAGAAGAATATTTTTTATCATAAAAAACTAACTTCAAAGCATTACCTAAAACAACAACTCCACTCCACTTCCCAAAGTCTCTAAAAATTGCAATGGCAGTGGCAACTCACTGACATTGCTCACAGCTGGCCCAATCTGGATCATTATTTTAATTAATGAAAATCATCAGATCAGCTTATTGCAAAACTGTTCTCTGCTCTGTTGACTAGACCCTCATTTACAAACTACAGATTTTGCTTTGACTTGGCAGCTCTTTCAGCAATCACTCTTGACTTGGAGCTCGAGTTTACTAATTTCACTTGATGGATATTGGTGAAAGGTTCAATTGAGACACAAACCAAAGCTTCACCATTCTTTAGAATGTCTTTTTTATATGTGAATACTTTTATTATACGTAATTGTCCCTCCAAATGATGACCTTCTGGAACAAAATTTGCCTAGAGCATCACACTGCTTCTTCCAACAAACCATGAATGGCCAGACTGTGTGGCGTTAGTTACTACTGTAACACTGCATCTCAATTGATGCACTTTTTCCTCTCTCTCAAACATTCTAGTATTACCCAACTAGAATTATTTTTAAAGAAATTGTATATTCTAAATATTAAGTACAATTTGACTTCACTTTGCGGAAATAGCTAGTTCTGTCACCAAATAGAAGCACTTTAGAAGACACGCTATTAAATCTGGTTAATGCACCACAATTTCTAAAAACGTATCTGTATACATCAAATAGTTTCCAAAAGAACAAAGCAATTCAAGAGAATCATCTGTAAAATGAGCTACTGATATTTTATTTCCGTCTAGATTGCCCTATGGTCTCTACACTGCGATGCAACGCGCCAAGACGTCACACAGTCCTGCAGAATCAGCACAGCACATGGAACTATCATCATGCTACACAGATTATCAGACATGCAAAGGAAAGTGGCAGGGGAAGGAGGGAGTTGTAGGAAATTCCAGTATGAATCACCACCGAGGATCCCAGGGAGGGGAAGGGAGGAGAAGAGCAAGGAAAGAGAGGAACACAGACAAATAATTCCTCCTACAAAGAATGCTGATTTTCTACTGAAAACCAAAGCAGACATTTAAGAATGGCTGTGGATTCCTTAGACAAATGGTGTCAATAGACCAGTCTATTAGTCAGTTTGACAGTAGAAAAATGAAGACGAGGTTTGTAAAATAACACCAAAACTCAGTATAAACACAAGAAGAAGAGATTAGGAAGTTAATTCTATTTTCCAATACATGACACTTTTTTTCCACCAATCTTGTAAAACTAACTATTGTTAATGTCAAAGAGAGTTTACAGTTTCCTCTATAGACTGCAGGAGAAATGGACTTAAACCAAAAGAAAGATCCCACAAGGGACAGCTGGGCTTAACAGGTGAAAAGATCAGATCTAATGGTTTTCTTGTCAAAGTCCTTCTGCTTGTTTGCTTTTGCTTTCTTGTAGGAACTGACACCATGTACTGCTGTTTTCTCATTGACATGCCATTTAAGATGAACCCACAATTGATTAAAAGAAAAAGAAAAAAAGGACCTCTACTTCCTATGAATGTGATGTCAGATCAACTCTTAATTTTTAAATAACTCAGTTTTCAAATACATCTTGTTTAATACTCTAAATTTCCTTTCCAGAATTTTTTGATGCTAATGGATATAAACAAAGCCTTCTTAAATGAAAACATATGAATTCTAGAATCCTTTACATCCCTGAAACCAAGTTGATTAGTTCTACCAAGAGGAAACCTTGAATCTTGTTTTTTGGGGTTTTTTTTGGTTTTGTTTTGTTTTGAAGGTGGAGGTAGGTGCTTAATATAAAACATCTACCTAGGGTGAGGGTGAATATGCAGTTCTAATAATCTTGGTCGTTACTCATGTGAAAAGGAAAGCATAGTGCAATCAAAGAGAAGGTTGGTCTTATCACAGGAAATGCATATGGTAGGAATATCGTTGGAAAATAGTCAAGATCTAAAAGTAGAAGAACTGTAATTTAATTACCCACAACAAAGCATTCCATCTGTCTCGCACAAAATCTGAGTCATATAGTTGATGTTTTAATTATAAAAGATTCATTGGTTAGAACGATGCTTGCCACGGCATGGTGAATATATCTTCAAGAATTTTTTCCCTCTGTTTGTAACAGTGTAAGAAGTGAAAGCGCTTCTGAAATAATACGCAGCATGCATCTGAAGACAGGCTCCTGGATGCAAGCACATGGTCATGTTCAGATCAAAGAAGCCAGTGAGACTGCCTGCTTATAAAATTGAAGTCTGACCAAAAATATATATTTGGTGGACATACAATACATACAATATTGGACACACAATACATACAATATTGGTGATGTAATCTTTAAGCTCTAGAAATCATTTTCACAGATAATATTAGACACAAAGCTCACCTTCTGTCTTTTCTTGAAGCTGGATCCTAAACCATAGGCTGCAAACCACTTTGCAGCTCACATGGTGTCCTAAGAGGTTCACAGTTTAATATAATGGAACCGTATGGATTATACAGAACCACTACCACCTTTATAGTATTCTCAATTAAATTTCATTTGAACAAGGTATATATACATAGAATAATGTATGAGAAATTTTTAGGTTTTACATAGTACTTTAATTCCCCAAAGGTGAGAACTACTTATTACACTGTATTCAGGACTACTGCTATAAAACAATTTGTATAATAGTACACTGCGACTTTCACTATTCATCTTATGATAACACTTTTGGACCCTTTTTGGAGCCAACTACCTTTCCCTTGAAAGAGAACATGCTTTCTACTGTAGTACCAAGCTGCCAGAGACAAAAAGACAGTTCCTGGCATTTCATCTCTATTTATACAAAAGGCTACAGCAGTACTACTCTGTAACTAGTATATTATGTAAAATGCGAATTCATTCACACCGTTTTATTCCATGAACTAACATTTGCTTTATGGAAAGAGAAAGACTAGGAGCTGTATGGCTTTGCGCTCACAGAGCAGAACCAAGCAAGGTAAAGATATGCAGTAGGGGATGGGAGAAGAGTGGTCGTCCGAAAGAAACTGTATCATCACCAAAACAATGTTCCAGCTAGTTTCTTAAGCAGCTGTAGAAAGAACCAAAAAAATGTTCCCATAAACGTGGGTGTGAGGGACAATGAATTGCTTGTCATTTTATATATACAAGGCATTCATCATTCTATTGGAAACACAAAATACTTAATAAACAACTTCTTCCTCCCCAAAGTTTCCCATAAAATTATAACAGCAAGCTGTTTAAATATACATAGGAAAGATTATATATATATTTCTAATTATATGTAAGCTTCCCAATTTTAATAACATTATAGAACACTTTATTTTTTGTTTAAGGATGGATATTTTCTTAGAGAAAAACATCCCTCCTCCTCTCTTACTCTGGCATGCCTAAACTTGTATTTATAATGATGGAGACAGGCAGTAGCAGAGGATTAAAGGCCGGTCTAAAATGAGTTGCCGAAAGTTGTTAAAGCTACTGGCTATGCATGCGATGAATGACTGTGCTACAAAAACAAAAAAGACAATGACATTCTAATATCAGTATATGTTATACAAGAATGAATCTACTTCAAACTCAGTAACTAGGAATACTAAACACTAAAAAATGGTAGTTTGTGGGCTGGAAAAACAACCTAATCCTTTCACCTATATCAGTGAAGAAATCTGGACTAGGACAAAGATTTTGGAGGGAAGAGATGGCCACTTTTGCCTCTTAGGACAGTGAATTGTCATCAAAAAAATAAACCAGTGCACCACAGCTAAATTACAGGCAGAGTTACACCAACATAGTAAACAACAGAATTACTTATTTTCTTCAAGTAACATTCCATATTATCTAGTAAACCCTGCTAATTAAGCACCTGTTTACATTCAGGATACATTACTATAATTCAGCAGGAATGACTTCCTTTTTACACGAGCCTTTGGAGAAAAGACAATATAAATGAAGTTATCCAAGACCCAGTCAGGAGTGTCTGTATTCAAACATCGAAAAATCAATGATTAAAAGGAATTCAGTACAGAGAGAGCCAAAAATAATGAAAGATTTAAAACCAACAATCAGCCAATAACTGATTATTCATGTACTTGCTCATAAACACTAAAAAAAAAATTCAGCCATTTACCATGAATTTTGTTGGAACTGAAAACTCTTAGTGTACTAGTCATGTTACCTCTCCCCAAATCCAGTTCTCTCTCAATTCTGATACTTACCGAAACACGACAGAGCCCAGACTATTTCTATACTTTCTGCCATATGGAGCCTCTGACTCAACCATTCTAGCAAGCACTTAATGATTTTTTTGCATAATTTTATTTATCAGTTTTACTGACTTAACTTTGAAGTCTATTCCTATGACAAATAGCTTTCATTTCTTAGAAAGAAAGGAAGGATAGAAATGGCTTATGTTTAGAAACTAGTATAATTCATTTTGCAAGGTTTATTCTTTAAAACTGTTCAAAGAGAAAAATTAAGATAAAGATATAATCAAAATTATTCAGATTTTATCACTGTGGTCAGAAGATTTTCGTCCAATGAGAATAAAAACAATGTTATTAAATACAGTCTAGACCATTCTTCTTTTCCAGCTGCTCCTAAAACTCAAAAGGAATGCATGATTTCTTGGAGTCACGTTGAGAAAATACCCACCATTCCAGACTTCACAAAAAAAACATTGTATTAAAAGTTATATGGTTAATACTAACACATTTTAAGCAGGAGGGACACATCTTGTGCTATCTTTTTCCCCAAAATATTAAAGTAGAAACATGAACTGATACATAAGAAACCAAACAATGATTTTTGTGATTAGTCATAGTTCTGCCTACGGTAAACCTAAGAGCAAGCTAGTATTTCTATGACAGACAAACAAATCCAACTCATATTCCCAAGTACACTTTGTCCTAACTGAACCTTATTGTGGGAAGGAAACTTGTAACATTTTAGCAACTGAATGTCATTAGATTAGTGAAGCAAATATCCAATATAGCTCAATACTCTGTGACAGTAGCTAAATGCAGTGCGAACAGATAAAGAATTCTAAACAATTGTTTTCCATTCAGAAGTCACCGATTCAAACGCACATACGCACACAAAGCCAATGAAGAAAACCATAGCTTCATGTTAAAGTGTATATACAACCTGTATTCCTAACAGGATATTCCTACAACTGTAGGATTAAATGCACTTCCTTATGATAGCAAGAGAACAATATTGGATACATTCAAAATTTTTTCCTTCATTTTGTTGAATGCAGTCTTGTCCCAAGACAAGAGGAAAAAAATTTTCCCAAAGAGGAGGATTTTAAGTGATTTCAAAACCCACTCTGTAGCTATTTAGAAGTATGCTACTGTTTAGATTCTCTATCAATTTTCTTCATGCTAGAGGTATTTCTTTAAACAACATATACAGCTTGAGTGGCATCTATTTTTTTGAATGTATGTAATTGAAGTTGACCAAAGCGTCAACAGCCTAATGCACAGAGGGATTAATGGGTCCAACTGGTGAATAGTTGCCCAGATTGCTATTGTTTCTGACAGTTTGGTACTGTGATCTATCTATCCTCTTCCATGGCTTTCATTGCTTCCTAATTAGTGTTTTCTTAATCCCCTTCAAAAAAACTTGAAGCTAAACTTTGCAGTTCCATAAGCGGATGGTCACTTACACTAGACAAACCAAATCAGCCCATAAAAGCATCTTTAATCAGTCAAGGTAAAAAAAAAAAAAGGGGGGGGGGGGAAGGAGAGGGAGAAAAATCCTACTTTTTTAAATCTTTCTGGATTCCAGCTAACTAAAATGTAGAGTCCACACATTACACCCCTGAAGATACTCTGCACATTAATAAGTCAACAAAAGGTAGTGAAAGTAACGAGCTGAATAACTGTTCAAATTTACAGTTTCTAAAAGAAACTGTTTAAAGATTTTGATCCCCTAGTCAGCTTCCAATTCAGAAAGAAAGTATGATTTACTTCTCGTTTTTCCCACAATTTTTGCTTATTTACTATTTTAAGTTTGTAAGCCTTCCTAATATTTTAAGTCTTGCAAGCCAGATTTATTACTTTCAAGAACTGAGACATATCCATGAAAATTTAGATATCGCACAGGCAATCGTGTGTGCATGTGCACACTTTCAGAGAGTCAGAGAGTGGGTTGAGGTTGGAAGGCACCTCTGGAGAACATCTGGTCAAAACCCCCTGCTCCAGCAGGGTCACCTAGAGCATGTTGCCCTGGACCACGTCCAGACTTTCTGATGCTCTTCACAATGAAATCAATCGTTGAAATGTTATTTCCTTTAGCTGAATTCAACCTCCAGATGCAAATGGGCCCCTACTATTCTGATTCAGTCTGTAATGACTTCACTACACTGGTACGATACATAGAAAGCTTAAAGTTTAGGAGGAGAACGTGTCTCACAGCTGTCCCCAAATTTGTTTTTAGCCCTCAAGAACACCAAATCAGTTCACTGGGAATAAATACTAGCATAATTATGTATTAAAACTGACAATATTTAAACTAACTTCTCAAATAGAAGCCTTCTCAATAAGCTTTTGATCCTACTTTATCCCCAAGAGCATTGTTTCATAAAAAAAAAACAACAACAACAAAAAAAACACTTGGCATGTAACTTAAGAATAAAACAATAATTTCCCACACTTCAACATATGTAAAGACATATACTTTGGCTTAACAGTTACCAGGAAACTATGCACATTCCAAAACATAAGACACACTTTATATAAAATCTGACTTTAAAAATACATGTGTATTTTGGAGACATAAAAAGTTTAAAGAAAAGTAATTAAAAGAAAAATAAATCCCTATAAGGAGGGAAGATGTCTGGACAGACTTTAAAAAAAAAAAAAAAAAAAAAAAAGTAAGTGAATCGTTAAGTGACAGAGCAACCAGACAAGCAGTTAAGTCAAGAAATTTTCTGTTGTATTCTCCTGTGACACTACTGACGCCTAAGTAATTTCAAATCAGGGAGGAAGGAATTGCTAGGGAAGTCCTGCATATAAGGTTATTTTCTAAACAACTATTAGACATCACAGGGTGCTGAGAACCTATAACTCCCTAAGCCTCCATCCCCATCACACTTACTAGCATGTTTGCTATTTTAAATCTTGGTCTCCAAGCTACACAAGTGCCTTCCAATCCTACACACCTGCAGGACCCAGACCTAGAAAATGACTTCATCAGCAGGCACGCAGCTCAGCACAGACCTCCAAACTACTGCTGCTCTTCTATTGACCTACATGACACCCCAGTTCCCATCCTGTGAAGGTGGTACCTAACAAGACCCTGTACAGGCATGCACATCAGAGACAAATGTGATAAATACCTTATCTACCCTCCTTTGAAATCCTTTAGAATTTAAGAGGAGAAACAAAGATTGGCTTGCCATATACACAAAGCCACATATGATCCTTAGTTTTCATATACATACAAAGCACATTATAGTTTTGGTTAAAATTAATAAATAAATAAAGGAATCTTTCTTTATATTTGCCTATGTCTTTCTTTACATTCTTTGCAGTCTTACAAGGTGAGGTGAAACATCTGATGTTTCAGAGATACTCTTGCGAGTCCCAGCTACAAACAACAACTAGTCTTACACTCGGTCAAGATGCAACCATGTCCTCAGCTAGAATTATCAACCACTCATGAAAAACAAAATGTGATCATACTCGATACTATTTGGAAATATCCAGAATATATTCCAGTTTAAGATTTAATCCGAAGTGAGTGTCATGGGGAATAGGAACAAAGCACCAAATACTCTTGGTCTGAGAAAAGGGGTAGCATTCTGCATACAGTAATTCCTTGGCTCACTACATGTGTTCTTCCCAAGTTAAAATCACTGGCTTATGAATGTTTAAAAATAAAATACTGCCTTACTCCTGGAGCCATTTAATCACAAAAATAGGAAACACAAACTGAACAGTAAGTATTTTACAGGGTTGCATGTCATATAAATGCAGAGCAATGGATATGCATAGCACTTCATATAAAATACTTCAACACATCAGCTTACAGGAAGAATCAAAGCACAGGGCAGAAAAGAGCAGCAATTCAAACCTTCAGAGAAAAAAAAGTTTCTCCATTCCAGCAAGCACTTAATACAGCATTAAATCCGGGCAATCAAATCATCCCACCAGTTGAGAGGGTCTTGTCTTAGAGTCTCTGGCTAGTGCTGCATTCTTAAGGACAGAATTGGCAGTTGGCTTTTTCTTCACCCCTCATTTATAGCACACTCTTCCAATTGGTGATGTATAGTATGCTACAGAAATTGTTTTTTTTAATACTTGAAAGTCCTTTTTAAGGAATGCATAGTTCAGCAGTAAAACTCTCCTCCCTGAGACTGCTAACACTAATTTCAATAGCCTTCATAATTTTATTGACAGCATTACTTGATAACATTAAATTAGGAAACTAATGTCTAGTTACTCTGGCATAGTTTCTAAAGTCACCAGTTTTGTCATCTAGCTTGGTAAAAGGGACAATTTTCAGTTGACCTGTGAGGCTACTGTTTTTGAATTGCAGCAATTTTTTTAAGTGTTACCACTCTTGCAATCCTTTGTACTATATAGCTGCATCCATAGGGACCAGGATGATCAAAGCCTGTCTTCAATGAGGTCGCCCTGAATGGGCAGAACACACATGCTCATGAATATCACCAAGGCCATAACTAAAACACCCTGCTCCTTGTCTTATTTAAGACTATCTTGTAAATACCAAATATAACACAGCAAAGCAAAGGAAAAAGTTGCATCCATTCTTTCAGGGGAACACATGGTGTGTATTTTCATTTTCACTAGAAGTATCAAAAGCCCTGGGATACATGTAAATGGCATAGGGTGAGAGGAGAGTTAGTCTCCATTAAAAGGATTCCTCAGTCTCCACTGCTAATTACATCGGTCATGCTGAACGATGAGTGATGTTTTTGTGATCTCAACTATTGTTAAACTGAGCTGAGATCAGCCACTTGTTTCATTAGTAAGAGAGGATCTGAAATGAAAAGCTAAAATACCTATTATTCCTTTATTTTCAAAACAGCAACAGTTAAGGAACAGACCTGTAAAAAGTTAACAAACCTTTCATTTGAGAATAAAAGTTTACTTGCAATAATCACAATGGGGATGTAAGAATGTTAACTGCTTCCACGGAAGAGGAGGAAAAGAAAACAAATACAAAGCACCAAACACCAAACTGATTCGAAGTCTTCCTGCGGGAGGAGTGTTTGCTTTTGAATTTGCCAGTTGCTCATCTATTTGGGCAGATTCTCAAGTGAAGTAAGTTAACGCTGGTTCAGTGACTTTGGCAGCACCACACTCACTCACAACAGGTAACCTGACCTACGTTAAGGAGGCATTTCACACCAGGGACATCCTGCCTGAAGAATGTCGGAGATCACAACTGCCGTGTATTTCTCCTGCATACTTAACCGTTACGCTGAATATCTATCTTCCTCTTCTCTGAGGGCCAGTATTCCATGCAGGCGGCAACGACAAAAAGGTGACTGCCTTGACAACCAGAAATTTTTAGCTTCAGATCTAACTGGACACCCCCATTCCAGTTTGCAGCTTTCAGATCACTAGACAAAGCATGTGAAAGCCCGAACAATTGCTCTGGAAACTCCTCCTAGGGAGTGGTGTCTGTGGCTGCCAGACTTTCAGTTACAGAACTTCATTTCAATTGAATTATTACGGATTTTGCCAGCCATCCTTCTTTTAACTGTCACAGGCATGTTCTGTCTGGAGCTAGTGGATCCTTCTGACTGGCAACACACCATAATGAAAGGAGGCCTGACACAAAAAGAGTTGGAAATGAGGCAGGGATAAAGAGAGAAAAATTGTGAAATTCATGAGGGAAGACTGTTAGGATACCTCCACACCTTTGAATTTCTTTTCTACCAAGCATAAATGTAGGCCTGAATACATAATCCAAACCACTAATGAAAGCAGAAAACCACTAGGACTAAGATTAATAAACTTAGGAGAAATATAGCACTGTTCAACAGGGCAAGAAGAATAAGCACATGAGCTCAGCAGCAAAAGAAAGTAATATTTAATAGATGAAGCTAAAAGTGTTCTAAAAAACAAGTCTCATTTTAAACTGGAAACAAAAAATGAGTAACTGTCTAGAAAAACATTTGTTGTTTCCACCTGCAGATTAAATGGGACAGGCTCTGGCAAAACTACAGAAATGACATTGTGCAAAGTTTGACACCATGGAATCACTCTGTATCTACAGGCATCCACAAGCAAGCAAGCAAGCAATAAATGCTTGTAATTCTGATCTTTCTTGCTTTTGTCTCTCTTCACATCTCCCTGTTAACTGAAGACACTGTGGCTGCACTCCAATTTTGAAATCAAGTAAGCACACTTTTTTTTTTTTTTTTTTTTTGGAAATTAGCTTAACCTTGTTAAATCAATTCTTACACTTACCAGGGCATGACATTGTTTACATTAGACTAAGTGCGAAACCCTGACCTCTGTATTTGCATCATGACCTTAGAGAACAGAGCCCACTCACCCAACCCCAGTCCTTACAACTTTAATTATGTCCAAAAAGGCTGTTGTGCTTTAATAGTATCATTTACCAAGACTAAAAATTGTTTATTTTTATTTGCGTTAGTCACTCCTCGTTTGTTTTATTCCATTTATATGCCCTGGCATTTGTAATCAGAATTGTTAATAGACAGGGTCACTTCATCAGACACAGCTGAACGCTCTTCCCAGCTTCTTACATTAGTATATGATTCTTCAAAAATACACACTGTTTGGCTTCTGTCTGATGTAAACAGAATAGATCACAGAAATTAAACTTCCAAATCGTTTAGCTCTTTAATAATTTTAGGGGGGGGGGGGGGAAGGGGAGCAGACTATTGAAAAGGCTTCTACCTGTCTAATTACTCCCAATTTTAACATGGTTAATCAGGCTGGTATCTTTAAAAGAAATTCCAGGCTTTCTGTCTAACTTCCCTGTCCCTCAAACACCCATACACTCTTAAACCCATTCCCTTTCCACATAGGTTATTCCCATATATTTAAGTCAGAGAAGTTCAAGTCAGAGAACTGAGTGAAGAGTCAAATTATGAATGCAATTTTAGAAGAACTATCTAGAAGAAAAGTTTAAACAGATTGGGGGAGTTTTATTGGGGCTTCATCTCAATAGGTTCTTCAAATTATTTAATGGCATGAGAGGAAATCTAAAATGTCTTCACGTCTAAACATTAAGCTAAAATAGACACCACTTAGTTTAAAGCCATTATCATTTCACTTCACATTTAGAAGATGAACAGTCTAAATCAAAGTTGTATTAGATTTAGTTTATTTAATAGAACTTCTAAATTGAAGTAAGAAGTATGTAGTTTGAACTTTATGGCAAAGCGTGCAATCTTCACATTTTTTTTTCTGTACCACATTAGCTACTTGCTCACTAGACATATAATGGGTAGAAAACAAGAGTTTCTTTGTTTGCATACATTAATGTAAAGCTGTAAAACTCATTCAGCCAAACTTTCACCTTTAAACCTTAACCTGACTTGTAACAACATTTGTAGCCTCTAAAATTACACTGCATGCACCCAGACGGAGTCAATCACCCTTCACTTTTGATGCGTAGAATAATGATCTACCACTTAAGCTTGAGCCTTTAAAAGCCTGAAGAAAAATATGTACATATCTGCATCTTAAATCAGTAGTGAAATAGCAAAATTCTATCCAGCATTACTGTTTAGAAAACCAGGTCTATATGAAACAGAAACATAATTTTATTTATTAAACCTCTCTCACAACCCTGGCTAAATGCCACAGGAAAAAGAAGGATGTTATACAACATAACAACATTCAAAGCTGAAAGTGCTTTGAAAAAGCCATTAGACAAGCAAACAAACAAAAATAAACAAAGCAGATAAAAATGAGAAGCTAATACACAAACAGTACACGTGGTAAGGGAAGCAGAGGAATCAATGAGCACTGCAAGACAGACACCAAAAGCATCAACATAACATGCAATAAAACCGCTCTTGCAATGAATGATGAAAACAAAAAATCCTGCTGAGTTTGATTAGAGTCTTGAAACTTTCTTCACTTTTTAAGTTTAGAAGTGAGATTATAAATTATTTTTTCTCCCTTATTGAACATTTCTATGCAATACTGCATAGCGGCAAAGTGACATACAGATTGAGCCTTTGAAATACAAGCAAAAAATCGAAACGAGCAGTGAAACTTCTACTGACTTTAAGTAGCTGAGAATTCATCTAGGTTTTTTGTTTCTCCTCCTCAGCCCACAAAAAGAATAAGCTGCTCTTCCTCTTTCATGTATGGTAATACAAACAGTGAGCTATTTTTATTTTGTCTTTATTACAGCTTTTTTTGTTTTTAAGGAATCCTTACTTTAAAACAAGTTTTAACAAGTACATTACAGTCTGCACACATAATGTGCTGGGTGGAGTAAGAGCCCTCAGAAGCACAGTGCAGAGAGCCAATAAAGGACTTGTCATCAACACCCTCTAATTTCATGACTACTAGAACAAAAGCAAATGCCAGGTTCAGCTCATTGCAAAGAAAAGGGTTCATTAAACTCATGTGGCTTTTTATTTGGCTAGCATAAGGTGAGTAAAATAAAATTTAGTTTTATGAGATTCAAAATGATCATCTGCAAGCCTACAGGAATTGTGATGAAATGACCAACTTAAATGACTAACTTGGTTTAATTCTAATTATTGCTGGGCTGTAGTTCACCATGATTTTTTTAGCTGTGGGGTTGTTGCCTTCCTTCCTGCAGTAAGGTAATAGGCAAATAAAATGTAAATGTCTTTCTGTAAATTTATGTAGAATAAAATGTAAATTCCTGTCCAAGACAGAAATAACAATGCTGATGACATGATAATCTGAGTGCAGACATTAAACCAATCTTTTTAGAATAATAACAATTGATTTCAATCATATTTAAATAGTGATTTTCCCAAATTCATAGCTATCAGTCAAAATTAAATGTCCACATATAAATATATATGTGTATAAATAATGCTTACTAACGCTGGTCTCATCGTAAAGGCCCTGGGTCAGTCTAAGCCTGTCAAATGTCCTAACTTGGTTCTCCCAGAAAATGCGCAGGAAAAACACTCCCCATCTGACAGAGAGAGACAGACAGACGGGGGGGGGGGGGGGGGGGATTAAATGTTCTCATTCCACATTATGTTAATGGCTGCTGTACAAGTGTGTAGATAGAAAAGAAGCAATCATTTAGATTTAAAAAAAAAAAAAAGACTTATCTGTTTGTTTTTTCCTTGGGTGGCAGAGTGAGGGGGAACAGAATTTGAAAGACAACCAAGACAGACAGCAAGTAAGATAACTGGCAATTCAGAAGCCAACAAATGTTGTGAGGAGAGATTTTTCAGCAGTGGGATTTAGGGAACCTCAACCCCAAGTTGGTAGAGACTGAAGTTGAATCCTATTTTAGTGTTTGTAGTGATAAGCCTCAAAGGGATAATGTCTCACTCTAGAAGGGCCCAGCTCACTTGTATTTTCTGCCATTGTGTACTTGCCACATAAAGCCCATCCATTTTAAGCGGTTATATCATAAGTGACGCCTTTGTGCCTTTGTACAGTTCTAAAAAATTAATATTCATATACACACTACAATGTTTTCTTCATTTCCTCCACTAAAAATGGGAAGTAAACAGAAGTGTATTTATATTGGCACTATAATCCTCCTATGGAATAAAAGCCTTACAAACAGTTGGAACGTTATTCTTGATATGATACCAAGCTACACCACTGTTCAGCTCAGTGAACTGCCAGAATCAAACCATAACGGAGAAAAGTTAAACTAAGTACTCTGTATGTCTCTAATCTTGTTTCATTTTACACTTCTTAATATTTTGCTCTCCCCACAGGCAACAGATACATTCACCATTAAAAGTTACAAACTCAGAACAATTATTTTCTCAAGTTTTCTAAAAAGCAAAGTACTTCTCAGCAAAAAAAATCCATCCTGTATGTTATTTCTCATTTCAAGGTTCCAATTACTGCAAATCCATTTTAGAAGTCACAAAATGTTCCTGAGCTTAATTGTTAAAAAAAAAAAATTCCTAGTTTCTAAACTTAAGGATTTAACAGTAGTGTCTAGATTTCTCCTTATATCAAAATACAGGAAGACTTTCCTCCCCCTTCTATATTCAAGAGGTGAACAGAAGCAACAGTTCTTTCTTTCTGCTTTTCATCTAGTTTGAAATTATTCCTCTTAATTTTTGAAGGTTATACAACCTAAGCAATGAGTCTCATCAATCACTACTGAATGGTTTAAATCAGCCATTCAGTTCCAGATGCCCCTCAGTGCCAATGATATGCTAATTCCTTCCGAGCTTTACCTTCTTTTGCAGTTGAAACCACCATTTTCCGCACTGGTGGAGCCAGGATTTCATTCCTTGCACAGGGCCTCCTGCCAATCACTTTTATGCCTGTGCATTGGTATAGTGCAATTTCCATTTTACAGTTGCATAAGGTATACTATAGTTAAACAAGTTTGTTATGCTATACCATCACCTGATACATCCTCTCACTATTACATGCTGCTGCTGCAGTTTCCATAGTCCCAAACCCTGCCTTCTCCAGTAGCAATTCCTATTTTGGGTAGCAAAAGGTAAGATAAGTTATATTTATCCTAACCTTGTTTTCTCCTGCCCTTGTTTCCTCACAGCTACTTCATTTCTTTCACTTTATCACTTCCTACCATTAAACATTTCCATTGTGAAATATTTGCCAACTGCTGTACCTAGGCCATCAGCTATATTCAAAAAGAGAAAGTGGCACTGACAGAGCTGTTTTATGAGTGGGAGGTGGGGGGGAAAGATGAGAATATGTTCAGAATTTGCAAATCCCAGCTCTGAGCCTGCCTAGCATCCAACAGATCTCCTAGCATAAAGCTAGAGCAAGTGCTGAGGCTCATACCAGCGGCCAAGAGGTTCTCATAGAAGAAGTAGTGACACTGCTGTAAATGGGTATTAATATAGACAGTGCCTATTTTGGATTTTTGGGCTGCTATACTTAACTTGGGCTTACACGTTTGTGCTTATGTGGTCAACAGAAGATGTCTAGCAGGAAGAGTACTACTACTGACCAATGATAGTATAATGTACTATGACAAGCCAAGAAGATGCGAAAAAAAAATACTCAAATACATTTTTGATCAGCTTCACACTATACGTAGAGCCATAAATGTGTATGTAAATTCATCAAGCGTAGAGGGTTTCTTTTTTTTCTTCCTCCCAGCTAATTGACTCTTAAGGAAATGTTCACCATAATCTCATTTTCCGATGTGCTGAGAGAACTCACAATGATCCATAAACATTCACAGCTGAAGTTGAAGTCAAACATTTTATACAATTTAATTTAAACACTAAAGTCAAGAGTTTCAAACGGTACTACTGATTTTAAGTGACTCAATTTGGGTTGTAGGTTCCCAACTTCAACCAGCCAAAATGGGCTGGATTACAAATATCTGAGCGTTTACTGAAAATCAAGTCCCTCTTTATAGCACGTCCATCTGGTCACTGACAGAAACCCATTTCTTTTCCCCCCTGTACTTGCTTCCAAAAGGACAGACCTTTCATCCTGTACATGTCTTTAGGCCTAGGGCACATACCACACACGAACTTCTAAGATAAGACACTATTGTTCTTTATTACGGTACTGCAGAAGTTAATAGTAAAATTACAATCTTCTCTATATGAATTTGAAATAGTGAACTGTTTTATGTCTAATCTTCAATGTAAAGGCAGTTAAGTAATTAGATAAGAGGCAATATAACTAACCCAGAATGCAAAATAAATATCTTGCCTGGGGATATGCAAATTTCAGAATGTACAAAAATGCTAACCAAGCAAGTTTTAATGCAATACTAGCATGCTCACTCATGAAACAGTTTAACAATACTAAAGAAATCACAATTCTGATTTATATACAAGACAGAGGAGCAGAAGGCAAAGACTACAAAACTGAATTGCATCAAAAACAAGTATATTGATTACGCAGCTCGCTCAGACTGCTGTTAAGGAGGATTGTTCAGATTTCACTGGTTGGAAACCTACCCCCAGTATACTCGGCACTGCATGTCTGAGAAGGTATGTCATTCCAAAACTGAGCTTATTTGATTACTGATTCACTACGCAAGATGAAGAAAATAAAATATTAAGATTTTAAATCCATGGCTTAGTACAGATTAAGGTTTATCAATTTTACAAATCTTTAATCTACAGTAAGGGGTGTTCAGATTATATTAATCATTTACTATATTAGCATAAGACTTAAGGTAATACAACACCATATTGAGCAAATACTTGCTAACAGAAAAGGGCAACTTGAACAATTTTGAAGACATGTGTCAGATACACAAAGAAAGTATTTATTTGAGGAAGGTATGTATTTGGCTGCGGCAGCCCAGAAAACAATAATATTTTCTGATAAGAAATATTCATATAATTTTAATAATATTATACATCTACTTAGTTTGGTCTATACTAAATTTGTAGTAAGATACATTTAAAGTGAGTGATCTATTTATTTAAATTATAATGATTTACTGAAATGTAATTAAATATAAATATTTAATGTAATACAGAAAGTCCTATGCCCCTCTGGAGGTATGAAGTCTGGTAGCAGAAAATGAGAGGTGACTGGGAGTATATTTTGGCATTTACCTCTACTATCAGTCAACAAAACCATACAGGAACTCTCTCATTATTTAGATATAGTATTGAATTCGCTGGTTTGTTATATAATTTATTTGAATGTCAAGTGAGAGAGAAATGTTGACCAATATATTTACTATTTTAGGAAAGTGTGTGTGCCAATAAAAGTGTACCATTTACGTCAGACTTCTAACTGAGAAGCTGAATACATAAGACAGCTTTATTTTAAAAATCTGACATTTTGATGCACTAACTGCATAGAGTTTACATACAAAAAGTAATAAAATAAAAACCAAATGTGTTAGAGATGAGGTTGAAGACAGAAAGATGCTATTGCTATTATCGAAATCTACGTATTGAACATCTACGTTAGAAAGTGAAGTGCATGCCCAAGTCATACCCTCAGGTCCTATGCTCCTCCTGCAGCAACTGGTTGACATCTTTTCACTAAAAGCTAGGTAGACAAGTCACCAAGTTCTTTGTAGTGCTTCAGAGAGTGATGATGATAGCAGCTGTGAATAAGTTTGAAGACCTGAAGTACAGCCTTCACAGAAGTATAAAACTGCTTTTAAAACTTATCTTAAAACAAGCTTATCCTTTATTTAGCTCTACAAATGTATTCTCTGCTGATTAGCAGAGTAAATCTTCCTTTCTAGGTTTCCAAGTTTCTGGAAACAGAATTAACACTATTTCCCACTGAGAAATTGAAGGCAAAAGGTTTTCTATTCACCTTGTCAGCACAGAGTTCAACTCCTTTAGGGTAAGGATAGCCAAAAAATGTGCAGTTCAGCAGACTGTCTTGTCTTCCCACTAATAATCTTTGCAAGGGAAAGATGACTTCTTTGTTCATGGATGTTGGTGAGGTAGAGCGTTTTGTATATTTCCCTTGCCTGAGGCTGCTCAGGCTATGGCCTAAGCTCTAAATTAGAAAGCTGGCCTGCTGCAACGGCCAAATACGTATTATTTCCAATTTATCTAGTTTGTTATAATCAGACATGCAGAGACATGTACCTATACGCTTCACTATAGTTCATTTTCACAGTTCTGAAACTTCGGACAAAACAGGCAATGAAAAACTCTACGACCCTGAGTCAAAAAGCCCCACAACAAACAGTTTTCAGTATTTTAGAACATTTAACTTTATTAGTTGCTTATATATTCCTCCACTCTCCTAATACAGTTAGTTTCCTCATTCTATTTTCAATAGACATGGAAAGAATTGGAATGTATCTCCATCTGTTGTTTTGTCGAAGTGTAGGACACTTCCCTACTTAAAACTGAAGTGGATACTAACAGTACATGACTGAGAATAAATACTTGCCTATCTCTTCCCCAGCTAACTTTATGTTGCTGTTTTAACATACAAATTAAAACATACACATTCCTTGCATCATCTGAGAAGCCTATCCTCTCACCTCTTAACAAGTGCTCCAGAGCCAAACAATATATTCTTGGTGAGTAAATACATGGTGTTTCTAATGAATCCCAAATCACTGTGTCAACTCAGAGAAGTTCTGGCAGCCAGATTAAATTCACCACCTCATATTTCAAGGAAGCTTAGAGTCATTTGCAGAAAAAGGTAACTTACAGAACCCGGCTCAAGTCTTTCGGTGTCTTGATTATTAACTTAGATCCTTAAAAAGGGAAAAAAAACAGAATACAGCACATCTGGCTAAAAACTGTAATTCAGTATCAGCTGCCTAGCAACTCCTCTTGTTGTACCTGTTCAGATTTCCCACAGTACCAATCTCAACTGCAAGAGTTCAATGTAGGAGGCTGCCATCTGTGGCCCATGCCTGTAGTTCAAAATATTCGGCCTTGTAAGACATTTCCTTCCTTCATGTAAAATGCCCTTCTACCCATGCCAATTTAGTGCTGATTTAAAGCTGATGCAATAATCAGCCAAGAGGCATCAGCATACTCAATACATAGAATTAGACTTGCATATTCAAACACCAATATTGGGACCTACCTTGGTAATCCTAAGAAGACAGAATGGAAGGTGTGAATTAGCAAATTATCTGCCCCTCAACAGCACCTCTTTACCTTTCAAGATGCTGAAGAAGCTCACCTCTTGGTCAAGATTATATTGGCTAACAGGAAAATACTCTTATTTCCCCTGTTTACACAGTTTGTTGGACTCAAAATACACCTCGGTCACAACGTCAGTTACTTCATTATTTACTTTACAATTTTATGAAGAGGTACTCAGGTGAAAAGTTAAGGAAGGTTATCATCACCAAAAGAGGCTATATAGCAGAATACACAAATAAAATGTGTCAGAACCTCAGCGTATAAAATTTTTAAGTGCTCTTTAGTATGCTTGGAAAGAGCAAGGTTCCTACTAACTTCCTGACTGCAAAATAGCCTAGAAATATTAACAGCTATTAACAAAGAAAAGCCTCATTCCTAGCCATTCAAGCACACACAAAAAAAACAAATTCTCATAAATAGTAACTTACATGAATGCACACTGACAATGCTGATTTTCACTGAGAAAGAGAAGTATTTTGAAAAAAAATCTAAAATAGCTACTGTAATAACAAGCCAGGTGACTTATTCACAGAATGCATTTAATGATGACAAAAATAATAAATTGCAGAAGCTGAGCAAGTGATTGGGCTTGCTAGCTCCAGCATATTTTTACATGAATTAGAGAAAACTGTCCCCTAATGAAACCTAATATTATGCTTGTTTCAGATTGCGAAACAAAAGCTATTTCAGTTACTCAGGCAAATAAGGTGCCAAACCAAAAACAATGCTGGATTTGGGAGAGGGGATGGTTTCTTACATTCTTAAGTACAGCATCAGATTTCCGTGTTAAGCACCTAAAAAGAATTATATTCTACCTTTACCACAGTATTGAACTGTGAAAATAAGATTGGTTTTGCTCCCCCATATGACTCCTAAGCAATCACTTCCAAAGTGTTTTATTTTAAAACATCATTTGAAATCGATAGTACACATGAATATTTGACATTAAACAATGTTGTCACCTAGTCGTCACTAGTTTCTGCCAATATTCATGATGTTCCCTCTGTATTTGTAGACTGAATCAGAACCTTTAGACTGCAGACTTCGGGCAGTAGTTTTAAGAGCATCTTTCACATAAATTTATGTTTTCTAATCAAACCTTATGAATGGTACACAGTTAACCTCCAAAGTTCAGAACCCTGAACTTCACAGATGATCCCTCCACAGAGGTACAACTGACAGAGCTGCTAATGAAAATACGCGGTAACTTCGGGGACAACGAGAAGGAACTATGTAACACAGAAGTAAAGAAATCTTTGACAACCAACAGTGACTGCAGCAAGCAACGAAATTTGGTCTGAATATTCTTTAAACAGGTGTCCAAATTCATTTCTAAACTGTATCAAAAGAGTGTCTCTTTCCTTCTTATTGAAAGATAACAAAAAACACACTAGTGCAAACTGGGGAAAAAAGAAAGGGGGGGAGGGTCGACCTCCATGGACACCATCAGTACTCACATGGATAAGTGGTTTCCGATCAAACACCTGGATACTTGGAGAATATTCCACCACTAATAAGGAATTTAATAGCACATGGTTGTTCCTTTTAAAGTTTCAATGCAAATGTGGCTAGCTCCTTCAATGGTAAGCAGCTAACTATCTTTCTTAAACATTCTTACAGCAAAATTACTTAGGACACAATGCATATGGGGTAGGTGCTTTTCAGATTTTCTTAGATGACTTATTTACTCTGCAAAGATGCACTCAGACATTAAAAAATATTACACAGTAATTCAAAGTATTATGAATCTTTTCTTTATTTTATTATTATCAGACAGAGAATATGGAAAAGGAACAGGAACATTTCCTGAAATACTATTACAGGATTTCATGAAGCCTATCAATTTCTTCCTTACTGCACAAGGGAAACTTCCTTCTCTAAGAACAAACTGATGAAACAACAACAATCAAAAGAAGTTGCTGATGTATTTAATCCAATAGGTAGGTTAACCAGCTGGAATGGACTTTGGGGACTTTCCATGGACACACCTTAAAGTATTAATCCTTAGAAGACGACTTTCCCATAATGGAATATAAGAGCCAATTTTGCCCTCCGCTGGCTAAAACTATCAACAGAAACCATGCCTGCATAGATTCTGTCATTCGGAGCTGCCCATTCCATACAACACAAAATTCTCTCTTTATCAAATTTACCAACCCAATTTGAAGTACGGTAACTAGGATGTGATACTATGAACTGGAAACAGCAGAAAACATGTTGAGCAGGTGGAAATCAACTAAAAAGTTATGCAGTGAACCACATGGTAGAAATATAAAGATTTCTGGTGTGGAATCGGAAAATCAACCAGTGACATATTTAGCCTTGGAGGCTGCTAGAGTATTGAATGTACACTAAAAAGCAAACAACCAAACCAAAAAACCCAGAACTCTGAAGCCCCCACTCCCAGCAAAAATGCTCTACTTCCCACATAACTGAAAATTTTTATTTTCTGACCATACCAATTTGGTGCTGCTGTTCTTTCTTGGGGGGGGGGGGGGTGAGATCTCTGTGGATTACAAAGGAAAGACAGCCTCAAAATGGAGACGAAAGGACACAGTACAGGTAAATACTGAAGAAAACAGGGATACTAGAGAAGAGGCACCCCTTAAAGCAATTTTTCCTCTTATCTTTATGCAAAGCAGCATTGAAATGACAAGGGAGGAAAGCTGCTATATTCCAACATTCAAAATGATTCAGAATTTAAATTTATTCAACATCTATTAACCACAGGCTTAGATGAAAGAAGGTACTTCAGAGAATAGCAGAGAGGTAACAAAGAGTAAAAGGGAGGGTTTTTAAATTCTAAGTGGTTTACCAATTACTGTTTTCACAAACACTAACCAATTTACCTTTTGATTATTATTAAGATTTTCCTCCTCACGGTCTCCTAATTATTTCCCATCTCTCAACAGAAGACTCTAATATTTAGAGTGTGGCCACACAAACCATTGACTCAATATTTGGCATAAGCAAGGAAAGGAAAAACCTTCCGTGGACAACAGGAGAAAGGAACAAGCAACTGCAAGCAGATCAGCTGACAGTGGAATAGAAATTATTTCAGTGTAGAAACTGCTTTAGATTATTCCTGTCCTTCTAAAGACATTTGTCCTCATACTTCATCATGCCTAAGGTTTCTGGCCTGTTTCTGGCCTCTCCATTGTGCCAGACACAAGATCAACTGTTTGATCACATTCTCAATGAGGGACAAAAAAACCTCCCTGGCAAGAGAGATGGAACAAGATTCATCTAGCTTTGATACTGGCTTTGCTTACAAGGCAAAATTAACAATGTCCATTAAAAAAAAAAAAGGCTTTCTTTTTCTGCCTGACATCTCAGCTGGAGCCAGCATCATTATTTGAGAATGTCTTCATCTTGGGAAAAACAAAAACAAAAGAATTAAAAACTTAGGTCCATGTTATGCATTGCTCCCATGAACAGCATGGGATGGAAGAAGTCTAGAGTATTCATGTGAGAAATGTATCAGACAATAAAAAGTAATTAGGAAAAAATGTTGCTTAACTTGGAATTAAAGATCTGCCACCACAGACCTAAGTAAATGAGTACATTGTGTATGAAGTCAGCTTTTCTATGGTCAGGAAGATTGGCAGAGATTTACAACGAGCAAGTTGTTGAAAAGCCTTTCCCACTCACCCCCCCATTCCAATTGTTTCTTCCACTAGATAAAGAAGACAATATGGAGGGAAGCAAACGAGGGATGGCATGACTGACACTGTTAAGAGAGAACAGGGTTAGAGTTACTCTTTTTTAAAAAGAGAATGCAAAACTTTCCACATTTGAAGCCACAGAAGTAAGCCTAATACCTAACAGCAAAAATGTAACAGTTAAATTTATGATATAATCTAGAAATAGACATAAGTTATTGCATTCAGTGACATAATTAAGACTTAAAGCTTCAGGCAGTGTACTTTACTTAGTCTTTCAAAAACTTCATTCATTCACTTACTGACCAGGTGTCTCATACTACCATAACTTTAATTACTCATAGGGGTCCTCAGAAATCTTATAAAAATCAATTAAGGTAGAAGTTAGTGCCCAAACTAAATTTAACTGTAAGGCAAAGTTCTACTTTGAATTTGCTCAATGTACACTTTCATAGCATACTTTAATGCCTGATAAAAGGAGTTGCTGAGAATGGGAAGGAATACTGCAGACAGATGAATCTGAACTCCTAAGAGTAATAGGAAGCTTATGCAGAAAGAAAGCAAAACCAAAACACCAAATACCATCAGCACTAATCCAGTTCAAATTAAAAACACACACAGAGAGTCCCGCACCGTGGCACAAGCACCGAGCACAGTGGATGAGCATGCCACTGCAAAGCCCAAGGAAGGCATACCCATTCTGAAGCCGCTATGCACAGTACTTTATCACACTCCTCGACACCAGTTTGATGGGGTACTTAAACACGGAGAATTTGCAGGCGAACAAAAATCAGCTATCAACAATACCCTATTAGTGCGACCCTAACTTTAATCTACAGGCATGATAAGATGCCCCAACACACATAAACCCAGCTCAAACAGTGACTAATGACCATTAATCCCCCTATCTCTTCAGGGATCTCGCCTTCTTCCATTTATCACGCTGACACTCCACTTTGCACACGTGGGTAAACTTTAACCGAGAAGGTGAATCAAAAACTGCCTCCGAGCAAACCGCAGCGAGCAAGGAGAGCCGCTGCCCGCGGCGCTGTGCCGCCGTCTCCCACCGCCCAGCTCCGGGGCCGTCCTCGCCCGCTTCCCGGGGGCTCTCCCCGCACCGCAGGGCCGCCCCCGCCCACGGCTAGGCCTCGCAGGGTGTCAGCGCTTCTGCCGCCAGGTTCGACGGCTCCAACACGTGCGCGGCGGCGCAGGGCGGAGCAAGACCGGCTCGCGGGTCCGGTCGCCGCGGCGCACACCTTCCCCTCGCGCACCCCACCCCGCGGCCGCCCCGCTCCCCCCTCGCGCTTTGATGGCGGCCGCGGCGCGGCGGCAACGCGGGGTTCGGCGCGAGCCCCCGGCTGCCGTTACCCCGGGCGGGGGGGAGGGGGCGCGCGCCGTTAACGGTTTCCGCGGGAAGGGGGAGCCATCGAGGCGGTGTAATACCTGCCCTCCCCCCGCAGGCTTATTATGGGCACCGGCTTCCAGCCGAGTGGAACAAACGGCTCGCAGCCTAGGGCAGGAAGGAGCCACTTCCTGCAGCCCCTTCGCCATCGCGCCTAATGACGAGCCCCGCTGCCATCGGGCCAGCCGCCGCCCCTCCCCCTCCACGCACACACACCGGCGCCGGGCGGGGGGGGGGGAGGGGGCGCCCGCCCGCAGCCGTTGGGCCGCGCCCCGGCCCCGCGACAGCCTGGGGCGCCCAGGCCACGGCCCCCGCGGGGGCGCCGGCGGCGGCCAAGCGAGGCCCGCCCGCCTCCCCGGGCACGCGGCCCAGCATCAAACTTCATCTCAGGGGGAGGGAGCGAGAGGAAAAGAGAGGGCGGCTAAGCGCGTCTTCCCCCCACTCGCGGCAGCGCGGCCCCGAGCGGGGCGGCGGGAGCCCGCGCGGTGTTTGCCCGCGGTGGTGATTACCTGAGGTGAGACATATTAATCCAAAGATGCAAAAGTGAGCAAACTCCGCGATCATTGTCCTCAGGTGGCGCCTTCAGACAGTCTCATGCCAGGAGAGAGGGGGGAGAAGTGAAAACGAGAAGCCCCCAACTGTAATTCCACAGAAGCTTAATATAAGCAAGGTTTCTTAATCCTCCAGGACTTTAGCGGCGAGCACTCTCCGGAGAGGGGACTGTCAAATCCGAGGGGCTTCAGAAGCGCGGCACTCCGCTCTCCCCTCTCTCGGCCCGGGTTTTCCTAAAAGGCGCTTTGACACTTCCGAGGACCATCCAGAGCAATAGGAGAAAACAAAAGATCCTCTCACTTTCCCGGGGCTGAGATCCACTGCCTGCCGCTCGCAAGTTGCTCCTCCAGCCTGAGACTTTGTTTTTCAGTACCCGGGACAAGCAAGTAACAAAACAGAACAAAGAATATTAATACCGGTATGTATGTACCAGCTGCTGCTGCGCTCCGCGAAGTAGAGAGAGGGGAGGGAGGGGAAAAAAGAAGAAGAAGGAAAAAAAAAAAGTGCTTTCTGCAAAGTGAGACACAAAGTCACTGCGCATCCGAGGCAGGAGAAGGGGCGGCGGCAGCGCCGGGCGAGAGGCTCGCTGCGGTGGCCGTGGCAGACCGCGGGGCGGAGTGAGGTGGCGGCGCGGCGGCAGCAGCCCTCGCTCCCATCACGGGGGGAAGGAGGCAGGAGCGCCGGGAGCCGAGCCGAGCCGCGCCGGGCCGCGGCAGTCACGCAGGGCGGCGGGCAGGGCAGCGCCGGCGGCAGCTCCTCGCCCTGCCCAGCATCGCCGCCGCCCTCCCTGCACGCGGGAATCCCAAACTCACCCCTCCGCCCCCCGGCGCCGGAGGACACAAAAGAGGGGCAAAGCGAGCAAGCAAGAAAGCAAAACTTCCAAGGACCAACGCCCCACCCACCCACCCCGCCGTGCAGCACCAGCAGGAGGAGGAGCAGCGGCGGTGGCTCCTCTCGCTCCCTCTCCGCCGGGCAGGGGTGCACCAGCCAGGAGGGGCCGACCCGCCGCGCCTCAAGTTTCTGGTGTCACGCTGCGCCGCTCGCGTCCGCCGTGGGTTTCCCCCGCCTCCTCCTCCTTCTCCTCCCTCCCTTCCTTCTCCTCGCCGCTGCTGCTGCAGGTCTGATGCCGCCTCGGGACACCGTAGAGGAGCCGCACCTACGCAGCCCCCGCACGCTCGGCGCCGCCCGAGCCGCCGCCCGCTCCCGCTGCCTGCCCCCGCCGCCGCGTCTCTCTCCTCCCGCGGCCTCTGCCCCGCCGAGGGGCCGCGCTGCACCGCGCTGGCGGGAGAGGCGGGCGGGCAGCAGCCGTCACCGAAAAGCTACCCCACCAACCTGCCCCAGGTCTCCAGAACCCCACGCCCCACAAGGAAAATAATACCAATTTTCTTGAGGCCTCCTTCGTGGCTTTGGACCTTTGGGTCACACTCCGTGGGCAGGTCTGCAGCGCGCCCTCTTACCAGCCCAGCATTACCAGGGTGACCAGACACGCCACAGCGGATACAGCCTTAGCCCTGCTTCCCTGTCACAGCTCACCTCGTTATTTTCCTTTCCTTTGCTCTAATTATCAATTGCACTAGAAAGTAGCACAGTAAATAAAGGGTTTTCCAGACAGTTAGAGTAGTCTGGTATTCCTGGTGGAGCAATGAGATTGTAGCTTGTTGGATGATCCCTAGTGACTAATGTTACATGTTGCAGGCGTGGGCCCAATCTACAGGAATAAGCTTTGTTAAATTTGTGCTTCTGCAACTAGGGGCACAGACAAACACTATGCAGAGGTGTGTAAGTGGCTTTAACAGTCAGCCCCATGTAGTCATGGAAGCTTTGTCTCAAGCCAAAAGAGGTAACATAGTGGTGGGGAAGAAGACTTAACGCTCGAGGGGAAAAGGGGAGATGGACCGGGGAGAAAGATTGTTGTTAGACAGTTTGGACATATGGCAGTACTACCACTTCACAGTAAAGCTCCATGTACGTCTAGGTTTGATTCATTGGGTTATAAGGATTGAATGAGATGTGAAAAGAAATGTAATTTCTAAGAAGCATGTTAAATAAATTAACCCCGTTACAAATGGGCCTTCTCTTGCATTTGGACAAATACTGGAAAGAGCCTTACTTCACTTCCTGGCGTAGGATTTCTGTGCACCCTCCATTTCTATCAGCCAAACAGCTTTAGATGTTCTCAGTCTCCGTTAGTCAAATCACACTCACGCAGGCATACCAAAATCTACTGAGTTTGCCCCACTTTGCCTCCCTCAGTGTGGCCTAGGACAAACTTAGGCTAAAAATCCAACACCAGAAAGGTCCTGTGAATTGCATTCAATCTATTTTAGTCCTCTTGTATGTGAGATGTGTAAAGACAGTTTTCAACAATGTAAAGCACAATGTTTTTACATTCAAAAAGAAGGTTTCTGATTTGCAAGTGTATATATCAGCAGGAGCCAAACTTGCAAGATTTTCCACTAAAACCGATGAGAATAAATCAAGCATTAGAACAATCAAAAGTTAAAAAAAATGGTCTGGTGTTTCGCATGGATCAGACATTCATTTTCAGAGAGGAAAAGGAATTAATGTCCTATTTTGAACACATTTAGAAAACACTCACAACTATGGAATCAATAATAGGCATTTCCACAGTTAATAAATCTACATATGGCCAGAGTTGTTAAAGCTGTACCTAGCCAACAACAGTTTCTCTTTCTGTTCAAACAGTGATCTCATACCATCATTCTGCACGTAATGAAAGAAAACTGTATTAGCACCTCCAGAATTAAAACACACAGCAAAACCAGTGAAGGGGTCCTTGATACTCCTTGAACCCTAGTGAGAAGTCTGAAATTTCAATAAATTAGTTAAAAAAATTAAATAAATGGAGTCCCACATAGGGCAGAAAATGAGGTCAAGAGTTCATGTAATTCAGCTCCCTATTCTGAGATAGGGTCAAGTATATGCGGACCATCACCAGCAAATACTTTTTAATCCCATTATTAAAATTATCTGAACACTGGGATTTCATATCCTTCTTAGGTAACCTGTTCCAGTTACTATATAGTTAGATTTTCATAATGCCTAGACTGAACAGTCTTTGGGAAGAAAACAAAACACACCACCACTACGGATAAAATTTTCAAGGCATGTAAAATGTCATTTTTATGTATCCTTGTTTTTGTATGAAACTATCAATATTCCATGTAATCTTGAATTGCAACAACATCATTTTAAATCCATTTCTATGATGTATGTGTATCAACATAAATTAATTCATTTACTTTGTAACTGGCAACAAGTATATACAAAGTAGAGAGAAGGTAAATAAAGGATTTGCCTAATTCCCAGAATGTTTTCTTTACTCAAGATAAATCTGTTTCCCATACTTTAGTGGAATAGTAAGTTTCTAGATTCATGCACTCTTTTGCTTAGGTCATTCTAAAAAAAGTGCCAGTAAAAACTTTATGTTGTGTTGAAGTCTTATGTGTGCTGGATGCTAATTTTCTTGTTTCACATTTCAGATACAAAGATATTCTAAATTCAGCAATGGATTAAGGGTCTGAAACTTGAATTTCATTTCCATATGATCATGAGGTGAGTGTAAGTAGAGTAGAGTAAAGCCTTTGTGCCTCAGTTACCCCATCTTTAACAGGAATCTAAGACTGTTCCTGTGACTGTAAAGAAATCTTTATCCTTTGAGAAGTATGGGTACATTCTACATGAGTTACCTCTAGTAAAAGTACACTAAAACTTCAAAGACTTGTTCAGTGTGTACTATCTTAAATACTTCATAGCATACTGTTTAGCTGTCACTGTTTTCTTACTCCTAAAAAATTACTAGGAGCATATGTATACTGTTCTAATTATCTTTTTAATTCATTTAAATTGTAATAATATATAACAGCTGCACAGCTGAGTGGTTCTCTTCAAATTGTAAGCCTACAGAAATTCATAAGAATCTCATAAGTAATTGACATCATCTTTAATTCTGCAGATGTTCTTACAAAATGTGTGCTATTCAAGTATCCTTATTCTCCTTGATACGAAATATATACGTATTTCAGATAACATTTCTAGGATAAGGAATATGGCTTTATCTTCTTCAAGTTTGGGGAACACCTTTTCTATATGCATTAAAATGCAGATCTGCTTGCTGTGTTAATTCTGTAATATGTGAAACATGATGCATGAAAAATAATCAGACCAGTTAAAGTAAATTTGGTGACATCTGAAAAGGAGAAGGCAAAAATGTTGTAAAGCTATATTCCATTCCAAATCATATCAATGGATAAGTCTGAGTCCAAAAAGCATAGGAAAAATTACCCCATTTCCACTGACATAAAGTCATGTTTTTTAGGTGAATTTTACAACCACAAGCTAATTCTGAGTCTTTAGAAAATACAATAATGTATGCATTTGACTGTACAATAACACATATCTATTGCTTTCAGCCAAGTGAAACATTGGTTCTAACTGCCAGCATGTATCTTTGTATATATGTTTCATACAGTACTGGATGCACAACAGCTGCAGGAGTGAATTTTTGATTTGGCATTTCTTTTCTTATACCTTCCACCCAATTTTTGAGACTTCTACAAACATGTAATTTGTGACAGAATAAGACTGCTCACATGTATGAATTTACATATGTTGCCTGTGTTTGAGAAACTGGGCTCTGGCTGGGAAACCTCCAAGAAAAGGAGCAGGTTCTACAGAAACGGTACTTGTCATTCAGCAGATGGCACTCTCCCCTCAAAGTGACTGAAAGCAGTGCTGCCTCTGATACATGGGAGAATGTGCTTTTGGAGAAGACTTATTTCACATCATCCCAAAGAACCTGGATTTTTGTAACTACTAAAGATCCCAGGGTATTTTTCTCCAAAGGCGGAGATAAGTGCCTGATGCCTTGGATGTGTTATGGGGGCAACTGTACTCTCAATACAGAAATCTTTTTGAACTTCAAATGACTTTTTGCTTCCTGATCTTAAACTACTGTGTAGCCTTCCAGTTATCTCCATGAAGTGGCTGCCAGAAAAATGTATGTGTGTACATGTGTATATTATATGATCGCATGTAGACGTGTATGCATACCACCCTTATGCACACAGAATTTATAAATCTGAGCATTCTGAGGCTGGCAACAAGCATGACTCAATCAGTAATATTATCTTATGCAGTACAATTAAGCTTCCACTGACATCAACGAGAACTAGTTCAGATAAGAGTGCATTGTTATTGTTACCAATCAGACTATTAGAAATATATCTGTATAAATTATTCCAAGTAGAACTATTTTCACAGCTTTTTGTCAAGATTTGCATGACATGTTCCAGGCTTGAGTTTGCTTTCACATAATCAACCATGTAGATTCACATATCCCATGAAATGAGCTAATGCACTTGCACATACACCAGTCATAATGCATGCAATTCTATGGGTCCTGTCCTTTGTTGTTGTTTTTTTCCAGTTAATCCCTTAATCATTTTCATGTAAATCACTGATAACATATCACTATAGTTTGAAGTAAGTTTAAAATATGGTAGTCAGTTGTATTGCCTCAGAATGTAATATTCATTAAAAAAGGTAGCCACCTTGAAAGTTCCCCAGATTTTCTCCCATTGTTCTATCAGATATAACTAAGTTTCCAGAACTGTTTCTTCACAGACTGTTTAGGACACCAGAGAAGCAATCACACTTGGATTATTTAGTAAGTTGTCTTAAAAAAACCTGCTGAAAATCTCTCTTCTATAGTCTAATCATTAATAATCTAAAACGAAATGGAAAAATACAAGGAATTATATCTCTCCCTTTGTATGTCTGTCTCTAAGTGCATTATGTGTTTTAGTTTGTGCCCATCGCCACTCATCCTGTCACTGGGCACCACAGGAAAGAGTCTGGCCCCCTCCTATTTACACCCTTCCTTCAGATATTTAAACACATTGATAAGATCCCCACTCAGTCTTCTCTTCTCCAGGCTGAACAGTCCCAGCTGTCTCATAGGAGAGATGCTGCAGTCCTTAATCGTTTTACTAGTCCTCTGCTGGACTCCCTCCAGTATACTCCATGTCTCTCTTATACTGGGGAGCCCAGCACTGGACCCAGCACTCCAGCTGTGGCCTCACCAGGGCTGAGTAGAGGGGAAGGATCATCTCCCTTGCCCTGCTGGCAATGCTCTGCCTAATGCAGCCCGGGATACCATTGGCTTCTTTGACAAAAGGGGAGATTGTCTGGTTCTGTACAGTGTAGCTGAATATCAAAAGTGAATGGATTTTAAAAGCATGAAAGCCTACAGTTGCAGTATAATCAATCTGGATAATTATTAAGGGTAAACAAAAGAAAAAAAGTTCTTTCCATGTC